>NC_134089.1:98647677-99292733 GCF_000715075.1 Nicotiana tabacum | reverse complement strand
GCTGGGACGACACAAGCAGCCGAGCAAATGCATAATAGAAAGGGATTATTTGTCTAGGAGCATTGCATCTAAACGTGTGATTATATATGTGTTAAACTCTCAAAACTAACAAGTTTGTTCATTTCCAGAATTCAAGCAGTTAGCTTCTCTAAAGAGTATACTGGCATATTATCACTATCACACAAGATCAAAAGGACCAATACCCGAAAGTATGTCTGTCCCAGATGTTGACATAGGTATGGAGCTAGAGGAGATGGATGTCGGGAAAATGAAAGAAGAGATGTTTAAATTCAAGCAGCAAATGGCTGAGATGTACCAAGCCTGGTCTACAGGACAGTTACCCCCATCTTACCCAAATAACCCTGCTCCATCAATGACCCACACTCAGGATAATATTACCACTGAATTATCCCCAAATTTCCCCATTTACCAGCACTACCGAGGCACCACCTCTCAGACACCACAGTCTCCACCTCCGAAACCAGTTCCATACTTTCCTCCACCTATGACTCTTGTTTTCGTAGCACCTCCCCCTGCTACATTTCACAAATCTCCTAGTGAGCCTACATTCCAGGCCCAGGACAACCAATATTACCCCCGGAGCCCACCCTCAAAGCCTCCGAAATTAATTCAACTGCTCCTCGTTTTGATCTCCCAACCGAAATTGACAAGCCAGCCAAAAATGCTGAACAAGAAGAGATGTTCAGGAAGGTCAAGAGTTTAGAACAATCGTTCAGAGACATGCGAGGATTAGGTGGGCAAGTCAGTGTAGCATACAAAGATTTGTGCTTATTCCCCAATGTACAATTACCAGTTGGCTTCAAGATGCCCAAATTTGACCTATACAACGGGCACGGCGACCCAGTAGCCCACTTAAGGGGTTTCTGTAGCAAGATGCGAGGAGCTGGGGAAAGGATGAATTATTGATGGCTTACTTCAGTCAAAGTTTAAGCGGATCAGCTTTGGAGTGGTATACATGCCAGGACCATGGGAGATGGTACACCTGGGATGACCTGGCACAGGCATTCGCATACCATTTCCAATACAATCTGGAAATCATCCCAGATCGATTATCTTTGACAAAATTTGAGAAGAAACACAATGAAAGTTTCAGAGAGTATGGTTTTCGGTGGAGAGAACGGGCAGCAAGAGTGGATCCTCCTATGAAGGAGAGAGAAATGGTAGACTACTTCCTCCAAGCCTTGGAACCGACTTACTATGCCCATCTGGTTTCAGCGGTTGAAAAATCATTCAACGAAGTGGTGAAGATGGGAGGTATGGTGGAAGAAGGTCTCAAAACAAATAAAATTATAAGTTATTCAGCAATTAAGGCAACTACTCAAGCTATTCAAGGTGGGGTAGGAGGAATCGGAAGAAAGAAGAGGGAGGAAGCAGCGGTAGTTGATTCAGGAATTTGGTCGGGACCCAGAGGTTCACCGCTTTACTATAATCAACAACGACCTCGCCAATCAACTTACCACCATGATTCATCCCAACACTACTATCACCATTCGGAGCCTCATTTCTCCATTAACCATGCTCAAGCATACAATCAGCCACCTGTTCACACCAATTGGCGTGCTCCTGCCACACCAATTACTTACCCACGAGCCTATCCCGGACCAGGTTTCAGGCCGAGGCCAGCGTTCAGGGGGGAAAGAGAACAGAAAAAGAAAACTTACACTCCATTGGGAGAGTCTTACACTAGTCTGTTCCACAGGCTGAGACAGCTAGACATGCTGAGACCAATACAATCCAAGCTACCCAATCCTCCTCCAAAGAATCTGGATTACACCATTAGCTGTGAATATTGCTCCGGTGCACCAGGCCATGATACGAAGAAATGCTGGCATTTAAAAAATGTAATACAAGAGCTGATTGATACTAATAAAATCGAGGTTCAAACCCCCGAAGCCCCAAATATCAATAGAAATCCAATGTCAGCCCATCAAGAGGCTAATATGATAGAAATCATACAAGCTGATGGGGAGACAAAGAAGCCGTCACAAATTGTCATGATGATCAAGTCTCATAAAGCCAAATCAGATAAGCAGTTAACAGAGGAGAAGCCGGTACCTAAGCAGAACAGAAATGGTGATGGACCATCTATGATAATCGAGGAGGGATCATCGAGCAAAGTTGCCGCAAAACAAGAAAGGCCGAAAGTGATAGTACCAGGGGTTGCTAACAAACCCATTGTATTCGTGGAAGGAGCCCGTAGAGATCGGGTTATTATCGCACCTGTAATCCAGCTGCCGGTCATCAACAACAAAGCTATCCCATGGAACTACGAACGGGTGACTGTAATGTACAAAGGAAAAGAAGTCAAGGAAGAAGTGTGTGAGGTGCAAGGATTTACTCGTTCGGGAAGATGTTTTACGCCCGAAGAGTTAAGAAAAACTAAAAACAATCCAACACCAATAAAGAGAGCTGTGACGGAAGAAGAGGCGGAAGAGTTTTTAAGAAAAATGAAACTCCATGATTATTCTGTTGTGGATCAATTAAAGAAGACGCCCGCTCAAATTTCATTGTTGCCATTACTGATTCATTCAGAGGAGCACCGTCTGGCTTTGATGAAAATCCTGAATGAGGCTCATGTTCCTGAAAAGATCTCCGTAAATCATTTAGGAAGAATAGCCAACAGAATCTTTGAGACAAACAGAATTACATTTTCTGATGATGAATTACCTGTGGAAGGTACTGAGCACAACAGAGCTCTTTACCTCACCGTGAAATGTGAAAACTCCGTAGTAACCCGGGTCTTGGTTGACAATGGGTCAAGTGCAAATATCTGCCCTCTCTCCACTTTAAGCAAATTAAAAATTAAAGAGGAGAGGATCCAGAAGAATAGTATCTGCGTACGGGGGTTTGACGGTGGAATCAGAGATTCATTTGGCGACATAGTGTTGGAACTAACAATAGGGCCAGTTGAATTGACAATGGAATTTCAAGTGTTGGACATAACTGTCTCTTACAACTTGTTGTTGGGCCGACCATGGATCCATGCTGCTAAAGCAGTCCCGTCAACACTACATCAGGTCGTCAAGTTTGAATGGGATCATCAAGAAATAGTTGTGCATGGGGAAGAAAGTTTAAATGCTCGCAGCAGTACCATTGTACCGGTCGAGGGAACAGAAAATGACCAGGGACCATGGGTATACCAAGTATCCGACATAGTGTCGGTAGAGAAAATTCCAGAGGGGAAATACCTTCCGAATCCAAAGATATCCTCTGCATCAGTCATGATAGCTTATGAAATGTTAAAGAATGGTTTTATACCCGGCAAAGGCCTGGGCTTATCTTTGCAAGGAATTATACAACCAGTATCTCTCCCCGAGAACTGGGGAACATTCGGTTTGGGGTTCATACCCACCGTAAATGACGTGATAAAGGCCAGAAAGTTGAAACATAAGGCATGGGATCTTCCAAAACCAGTCCCACATCTGTCAAAATCTTTTGTCAAGACCGGTGCTAGAAATCGCCCGATAACAACAATTCCTAAATCCCGGGTCAATCCTGAGGAGGAGTTGATTGAAAGATTCGAGAAGTTGTTTGATGATGTGAATATGTTGGAAAGCGGAGAAGGGTGTAGCAACGCGGAAGTTCAATTCGTTGGGCCAGAAACAAAGCTTAATAATTGGAAAGTCACTCCTCTCCCCATTCGAAAGGAGTCTTGGTAGTTTATTTTGATTTTCTTTTAAGTTTGTTTGGGTTACTTCAGGGTTTTAATCCCAAAGCTTATCTTACAGTTTGTTTGAAGTGTGCAAACCTTGTTATCTTTCATTATCCAATAAAAAGCAGTTTCCTTTTTATTGTCATTCCTGATAGTTTTCTTTTCTTTTTCTTTTTTCTGTACAGTTCTTTTTACGCTGGCTCTAGTGATATGGCATGCATGAGGAATCCTCAGCCCAGTCTTAAAAATCAATCTGGTTCCGAAGTAATAATTCAAGAAATATATTGTGATTATGAATAAGAATATGATGAAGATGAGGTTTTTGAAGAGATTAGTAAAGAGTTAATTCACTTTGAGGAAAAAATCAAACCTAACTTGAGTGATACCGAGGACATCAATATAGGGGACACGAGTAATGTCCGGGAAACTAAAATAAGTGTCCATCTCGAACCAAAAATCCGAGAGGAGTTAATTAAAGCACTCATAGAATTCAAAGATGTTTTTGCA
The DNA here is from genome assembly GCF_000715075.1 of Nicotiana tabacum. Classification (NCBI taxonomy): domain Eukaryota; kingdom Viridiplantae; phylum Streptophyta; class Magnoliopsida; order Solanales; family Solanaceae; genus Nicotiana; species Nicotiana tabacum. The sequence goes on along the minus strand of NC_134089.1, from coordinate 99,288,553 downwards.
TGGTCGTATGACGACATGCCGGGCCTGAGCACTGATTTAGTGGTTCACAAATTGCCCACCGATCCAACGGTGCCTCCTGTCAAGCAAAGGCTGAGAAAATTCAAGCCTGACATGAGTGTGAGAATTAAGGAAGAAATCACCAAACAATTGGAAGCAAAGGTCATTCGAGTCACTCGATATCCTGTTTGGTTGGCTAATATCATTCCTATACCAAAGAAAGACGGCAAAATTAGAGTATGCGTCGACTACCGCAATCTCAACAAAGCAAGTCCAAAGGATAATTTCCCATTACCCAATATCCATATTTTGATCGATAATTGTGCCAAGCATGATATAGGATCTTTCGTGGATTGTTATGCCGGGTATCATCAAATTCTAATGGATGAAGAAGACGCAGAAAAGACGACATTCATCACACCATGGGGAACTTATTGCTACCGGGTAATGCCATTCGGTTTAAAGAACGCCGGAGCAACCTATATGAGAGCAATGACCACAATGTTTCATGATATGATACACAAGGAGATTGAGGTATACGTGGACGATGTGATCATAAAATCAAAGCATCAGGCCGACCACGTTGGGGATTTGAGGAAGTTCTTCTTAAGACTTCGCAGGTACAACCTCAAGCTTAACCCTGCCAAATGCGCATTTGGAGTTCCATCTGGAAAGTTTCTCGGATTCATAGTCAGTCGACGAGGCATCGAGCTAGACCCATCAAAAATCAAAGCCATCCAAGAATTGCCACCTCCCAGGAACAAAACTGAAGTAATGAGTTTGTTGGGAAGGTTAAATTATATCAGCAGGTTTATTGCTCAGCTCACAACAACTTGTGAGCCAATTTTCAAATTGTTGAAAAAGGATGCTGCGGTCAAATGGACCGATGAGTGTCAAGAAGCGTTCGATAAAATAAAAGGGTATTTGTCGAACCCACCCGTGTTGGTCCCGCCAGAGCCAGGAAGACCTTTGATTCTTTACTTAACAGTTTTGGAAAATTCATTTGGTTGCATATTGGGGCAACATGACCTCACTGGCAGAAAAGAACAGGCCATCTACTACCTTAGCAAGAAGTTCACAGCTTATGAGGTTAAGTATACTCATCTGGAAAAGACATGTTGCGCCCTAACATGGGTAGCTCAAAAATTGAAACACTATTTGTCATTCTACAATACTTACCTCATTTCTCGGTTGGATCCATTGAAATACATTTTTCAAAAACCTATGCCAACGGGAAGACTTGCAAAGTGGCATATATTGCTCACAGAATTTGACATCATCTATGTGACTCAAACTGCAATGAAGGCTGAAGCACTGGCCGATCATTTAGCCGAAAATCCGGTCGATGAGGAATACGAGCCGTTGAAAACCTATTTTCCTGATGAAGAAACAATGCATATCGACGAGGTGGAGCGAATTGAAAAACCTGGCTGGAAACTTTTCTTTGATGGAGCCGCTAACATGAAAGGAGTCGGGATAGGAGCCGTAATCATTTCTGAAATAGGGCATCACTATCTTGTTACGGCTCAATTGCGATTTTATTGCACCAATAATATGGCTGAATATGACGCTTGCATTTTGGGGTTAAGGCTAGCCGCAGACATGGGTATCCGAGAAATCTTAGTCATGGGAGATTCGGATATTTTGGTACATCAAATTCAAGGAGAATGGGAAACTCGAGACTTGAAGCTCATACCATACCGACAATGTCTACATGATCTTTGTCAGCGGTTTCAATCAGTGGAGTTCCAACATATTCCAAGAATCCATAATGAGGTTGCCGATGCATTGGCTACCCTGGCATCAATGTTGCATCATCCGGATAAAGTTTATGTAGATCCGATACATATTCAAGTCCACGATCAGCACGCTTATTGCAATATGGTCGAACAAGAATTTGATGGTGAACCATGGTTCCACGATATCAAGGAGTATATCAGGATGGGGATATATCCCGCGCAAGCCACAGGAGATCAAAAGAGGTCCATTAGACGATTGGAAAATGGATTCTTCTTAAGCGGAGGAGTTTTGTACAAAAAACACCAGATCTTGGATTATTAAGATGCATAGATGCCAGACAAGCTACAGCTGTCATGTCTGAAATACATTCGGGAGTTTGCGGACCCCACATGAGTGGATATGTATTAGCAAAGAAGATCCTCCGTGCTGGTTACTATTGGCTTACCATGGAGCGAGATTGTATCAGTTTTGTGCGCAAGTGTCATCAATGCCAAATACACGGAGATTTGATTCATTCTCCACCATCCGAATTGCACACAATGTCGGCACCATGGCCCTTCGTTGCTTGGGGCATGGATGTGATTGGACCAATTGAGTCGGCAGCATCCAATGGGCACAGGTTCATTCTGGTAGCCATTGATTATTTTACCAAATGGGTTGAGGCCAAAACATTTAAATCAGTGACCAAGAAAGCTGTGGTCGATTTTGTCCACTCAAATATCATATGTCGATTCGGAATCCCGAAGGTGATCATCACAGATAACGGTACTAATCTTAACAGCAACTTAATGAAGGAAGTACGTCAACAGTTTAAGATTACACATCGCAACTCTACCCCATATCGGCCTAAGGCGAATGGAGCAGTAGAGGCAGCCAACAAAAACATAAAGAAGATACTTCGGAAAATGGTAGAAGGTTCAAAACAATGGCATGAAAAATTACCATTTGCATTATTGGGATATCGCACTACTGTTCGCACTTCAGTAGGAGCAACTCCTTATTTGTTGGTATATGGCACTGAAGCAGTAATTCCTGCAGAAGTTGAGATTCCTTCCCTTCGGATCATTGCCGAAGCAAAGATTGATGATGATGAATGGGTCAAAACCCGTCTGGAACAGTTAAACTTGATTGATGAAAAACGATTGGCCGCAGTATGTCATGGTCAATTATATCAAAGAAGAATAGAAAGAGCATACAACAAAAAGGTGCGTCCACGGAAGTTTGAAGTGGGTCAGCATGTGCTGAAACGTGTTCTTCTACATCAGGTTGAGGCGAAAGGCAAATTTGCCCCGAATTGGCAAGGACCATTCATTGTGACCAGAGTATTGTCGAATGGTGCACTATGCTTAACAGATATTGAAGGCAAATGCATGGACATGGCGATCAATTCTGACGCGGTAAAGAGATATTACGCATAACTTTTGAATGTTTGTATTTAACATTATTTCAAAGATTGGAATGACAAAGGCAATTTATTCTGCTATCCAAACACTATACCCTTTGCTTCCCCTTTTGAGCCATATTTGTTTCGTTCCTACCCTCTCTTGGAATCGATGAAAATCAAATTGAAGTAACAATAATAAAGGTAAAAAAAATCACTATTATTTAGTGAACTACGTTTGACCTGATTCCTCAAAGAAGGATACGTAGGCGCCTCACGGCTCGGTCGTAGGGTGCACAACATACACAATGTGCACGAAAAGAAATATTAAGAGACCCCAATCAAGAAACTGGGGCAGGAATTGTATTGGAAATAAGAAAAGATTCCAAGAGTTGTAATTTTAAACTCATACCAAAGCTATTTAGCTTTTAATATCTTTTCCATTTCTAACCCCATACCAAAAAGACCTTTCGATCAATCTTAGAAAAATGTTGAGACAAGCAAATGAAGATGGTTCATAACACTCTGGTACAAACAAGAAAAGAAAGTAAAAATGAGAGAGTCTTATAGGTGAAAACCCACACGGGCACCATAAGGCGATGGAAGTTGAGAGAAAAGTAAAAATGAGAGAGTCTTATTGGTGAAAACCTTCGTAGGCACCATAAGGAGAAAAGGAAGTGAGAAATGAACAAATGAGGAAGGTTTGTCGGTGAAAACTCTTTGAGATATTGCAAGTCCAACAGGTCTGTGAAATGAAAAATGAAGTTGGATTATGGAAATTTTGGGGAAAACGAAAATAAGACAATTGAGAGGAGATTGATTAAAAGACTGGGTTGATTAATCCGAAATGCATACCCTGATCATTGGCGTCAGTAACTCCAATCAGATAAGTTTTATTCCTTCTCCGACAGTCATCCAAATTTGGATTTTTCTTTTCATTCTATAATTGTCGAAATCAGCACGTTTCGTCACTAATAATCTTACTTTTCTAAAGCTTTGAGATAAGTTTTATTCCAAACAAATAAGAAGGAATGTCAAGGTATACTACCAAGATTCAAGGTTACATGATGCAAAATACGGCCATGAAAGGCGGGAGATAAAAAGATATTGGTGTAAGAAAAGTGAAATCAAAAGTGGATCAGCAAAGTCAGAAGGGACATATGATTACAGTTAAAAGGATTTGAAGGAAAACATACAGAGGGAAATCCTATAGTCAAGGATCAATTACAAAGACAAAACGGTCTTTTTCAACCATTCCAAGGCAATAAAAAGAGATAAAGAGAAGCCTCACCATCGGCAAGAATACCCCAATTAACCACCCTGCTTTAAACTAACGAAGTTTTCTTTGATTTAAAACAGGGGCAAAGACAATATTTGTGTCAGGAAATACCTGGTAGAAAAAAGAAGTCAGGCGTCCACCAGGAGAATGAGGATGAGAATTAAAGAAGTCAGGCGTCCACCTGGAGAATGAGGATGAGAATTAAAGAAGTCAGGCGTCCACCTGGAGAATGAGGATGAGAATTAAAGAAGTCAGGCGTCCACCTGGAGAATGAGGATGAGAAAAGAAGAAGTCAGGCGTCCACCTGGAGAATGAGGATGAGAATTAAAGAAGTCAGGCGTCCACCTGGAGAATGAGGATGAGAATTAAAGAAGTCAGGCGTCCACCTGGAGAATGAGGATGAGAAAAGAAGAAGTCAGGCGTCCACCTGGAGAATGAGGATGAGAATTAAAGAAGTCAGGCGTCCACCTGGAGAATGAGGATGAGAATTAAAGAAGTCAGGCGTCCACCTGGAGAATGAGGATGAGAATTAAAGAAGTCAGGCGTCCACCTGGAGAATGAGGATGAGAATTAAAGAAGTCAGGCGTCCACCTGGAGAATGAGGATGAGAAAAGAAGAAGTCAGGCGTCCACCTGGAGAATGAGGATGAGAATTAAAGAAGTCAGGCGTCCACCTGGAGAATGAGGATGAGAATTAAAGAAGTCAGGCGTCCACCTGGAGAATGAAGATGAAGAATTAAACAAAAATCAGGCATCCACCTGGAGAATGAGGATAAGAAAAGAAGAAGTCAGGCGTCCACCTGGAGAATGAGGATAAGAATTAAAGAAGTCAGGCATCCACCTGGAGAATGAGGATGAAGAAAGAAAAGAAGCAGTCAAGGCACCCACCTGGAGAACGATGGAATGCAATTGAAGTGTTGAAATCAAAAGTCCGCTCATATGATAAAGGAGCACATTTAGAATCAATAAAGCAGAGGAGTCCAACAAAATCCCCAGCAAGAAACAACAAGAGTCCCAAAAGAAAATACGGGACATAATGAAAAGGAATACGGAATAAGCCAAATGCCCAAGAGTCACCAAGATATCAAGACAACAAGAAACACAAGGGCATGATCTAGATAAGATTTTTTATATTCCTGTACCATAATCTAGTTTAGTTTTTGTATTACCTTTGAAGTAAGGTGTAATAAGGAGGTCAGCAAGTAGTAAAAACAGCACGAAGCAGCAGTAACATCACAGTCCCACGGTAGTCCCAGCTACCCAAAACTTCCCGAACTACATTGACCTGATTCCTTTATAGCCAAGGATATGTAGGAAACCTTTGAAGCAGAGGTTCGGTCAAATCTTTCAAAAAATGCTTCCCACGGAGTATTTGAACGGGCAAAAATCGCTCGTGTCCGCTCACTTTATCTTTGCACGAAAACTCTTCGAGTTTCCGCACAAAGAGGGGAAGCTGTGAGCACGTAATTTTTGCTTTACGAAAACTACTCCAAAATAAATCAAAAAATAAAATAAATTTCTTTTACTGTGTAATTCTTGAATTTGCATGGTGTTAAATATTTGTTGTATGTCCATAAATGTTTACTTTGTCATAATAAAATAAAAATTAAAATAAAATACATGTTGCATGCATATAGGATTTAATTATGTATTTGAAAGATAATTTAAATAAAATCACCAAAATATGCATTTTTGTTCTATTTTTTATATTCCACTGTGTGATTAATGTTTTATCTGTATGTTGAATAGTTGTTATGAAGTGATTAATATTTTGTGTAAGGTTAAAAATTGTTTTATAATTTTTGTTAGGATTTTTTTTTAATGATAAATAATAAAATATAATTAAAAAAATAATAAGTTGTAAAATAAAAATTGGACCTGGATTAAAATCCAGGCCCAAATCAAATTACCCCCCCACAGCCCAATCCAACATCCCCCTGTCCGGTCCAATTCGAACAAGCCTAAACGACGCCGCATGAGATACCTCAAATTTGAGCCGTTGATTCATTGCAATCAAACGGTCCAGTTCAGCTTCTGCATAAATGAAACGACGACGTTTAAGGGCAATTAGATCTGAAGCGTTCATCCATCTTGATCCCACGGTCTTAAAAACTCACCCAAACCCGATCCATTTCAACCCCGGGTTGACCCCTTTCCCCAACTTAAATCAAACGATGTCGTTTGGATAAGTGGATTGATCTCAACCGTGCATCTTAATTGATCCAACGGATGAGATCAATCCACCCCACCCATATATAAGGCCCAAGCCCCCACCCCGGCCCCTAACTGAACACCCCCCCTCCTCTCACTGTTCATCATCGTCCCCAAACCCCACCCCTAACCCTAGCCGCCCTAGAATCCCACCGCCTGAAACCCGGCGGCATCAACGCCGCTGGTCACCAAAATAACACCCTAGAACCCCCTGAACATCCTCTACACAAATCTGACCTTAGTTTCCTTTGAATCAGACCCCAACTTTTCGAATACTAAATCGAAGGTGGGTCTGAAAACTCAAACCTTTCCAATGGCTTCCAAAATAACACCATAGTACCCCCTAGCATGCCTCGTTATGGATCTGAAGTTTGTTTGGCTCGAATCAGTTCTGAGCTTCTCGAATCTTCTTTTGAAGATTCGAACCAAACAAGAACAAACTCAGATCCGTTCTAAACTGACACCAAATGACCCCTAGGCTACCCTCACCCTTGTGTCGTATTTGGTCCCCCTCGAATCTGACCAGAAATGGTTAAGTCCCAAATTGAACCTTCAAGAACCCTAGAAATACCAGACTTTTGGATTCTGTTCACTTCAGACGAAAGATTGAGGTTTAATCGACCTTAGTCAAAGTATTTTCAATAGAAAATACTTCGACTAAGGTCTGTTTGATTTCAAACAAAGTCCAAATTCAAATTGAGTTGAGTCCGGTTGAATTTGAAGGTTCAGAGGTAATTTTCTGTTTCTTGTGTGTATTCTACGTATATTCTATGTTCGTTTCATTAGTTTGTCTAAATTTTCATAATTTTCTAGTTAATTTTGTTATACTGTCCCCTACCCATCTACTTGATTCTAAATGTGAATTGTTTCTGTTGATTGTGATTATGTACAATGTGTGTAATCGACTCGATTAAGTTCGTCGATTAGTTGTATTGTGAATCTTGCTTCTGAAAATTTTGTTTGTAATATCATGTTTATCTGTTTGGAGTTGATTATTATCATTGAAATTAATCAATTAGTTCTTCCCAATTAATTGATTCTTGTTTAATAAATCAGAAAGTTTGTCAATGGTGTGTATATGTTGATTTCTGAACATTGAGTTTCAGGGCATTGTCAGTATATTGACAATGCTCCTGTGTTTGTTTGATTTTGTTCAAAGTTAAAGTTCGTTTGAATCATTATACTGAACTCAGTGTAATATTGTTGTGATGTTAAGTTTGAATTCAAGTTTACAAAAGTTGGTCAAATACAATTGTGTTAGGAGGTTCATAGGATTGGTTATAACTGTAAATCAGAAGAATAATCAAGTTTATACAGATTATAGAATCGGTTTTGTAGTAGGTTCTGATTTTTTTCAGTAATAACAGTAGGAGTCAGGGGGCATTTCTGGGATAAAACAGTAAGGGTAATGTGACATAGTAGTGGGCTGAAAGTGGTTTGTTAATGGTTATTAATTTAATAGGATAGTGGGAAACAAAGGTTAATGGGCTGCTGAAAAGCAGGATAATAACACTCAATAGGATTTAAAGTATTCAAAAGTAGTTTTAATGGAACTTTTCTGATTTTTTTTAAAGGAGAAAAGGGTCCTGGCAGCACTAGAAGGGTATAGGACAACCTTGTATAAATAGAGGGGGATTGAGACTGATTTAAGAGAGCTCTTTCATAAAGAAAAACAAGGAAAAAAGAGAGCTTTCAGGCAGATTTTGAAAGAGAAAAATCTGATAAGAGAGATTTTTTTTGAAAGAAAAAAAAATCAGATTTGAGGGCACATTTTGAACGAGAAAAATCTGATAGAGGCAGATTTTAAAATAGAAAGATTTTAAGAAGAAAAAATCTGATTTTGAAAGGAGAAGAAATCTGATTTAGGAGCTCTTTTAGAAAAGGAAATAGAAAAGAAAGTATTCGCACACACACACACACAGTGAAGCTGAAACAGAAAAAATAGAAAAGAAAAGAAAAAAATCCGAAACTTTGTTGTTCTTTTTGGAATCTGTCCGGGTCTGTGTACTGATACTATTTGGTTTTAAAATCTGAAGTTCTTTAAGAAGCTTTACTCTTGTGAATCTGGGTTTCTCGGGTCTTGTTATTGCTCAAATCTGTGGAAATACTGATATTCTGCCAGTATTTTGTTACTGCTGCTACTGCTGAAATTTACTTCTTCTACCTTCATTTCCAGGTACTTATCTTTTGAATTTTATGTTGAAAAGAGATTCAACATGACAAATCCATGAAGCCTGAATTGCAATTCTGTTTCCAATTGTCCAAGTTCATTAGTTTAAATTTCATTTTTTTTGTTTCATGTTAGTTAACTAGTAGTGAATTCAATTTGATAGCTATGAGTTAATTGTCTTATTTTGAAATTCATATAAAGCTTTGTAATAATGTTAGCCATTCCGAAATCTCATTGGTATAGGTATATGTGAATTGTCAAAACAGGGAGTAAGGCATAAAAATGGGCCATTGATTACATCCCATAATACCATTAGCTAAATGTAAAGTAGAATGGAAATATTAAGAAGTTACATTAGTAGTATATCTTGTAACAAATATGATTTTGTTTAGATTGGTATAAGTTATTATATGGTATGATGACAGGTATAATCATATGAGTAAAGTGAGTTGGTATAGCTCGTCATGATGTTAAGAATATTATGAATGTTTAGGCGTACAACTATGTTGTATGTAATACAATTCGAATTGAATCAATTTGAATAATAACTCTTTTCTCATCAATTTGATTATTTATCGTTATAAATAAACTGAGCAATTATAATTCTGGATCAAAAACAAGCATGTGAGAATGAGGTGATATGTATAAGAACAAATCGCAACACTTTATATCAATGGTAAATAAAAGTAGAATTTGCGCTAATTGAAATAAATAAAATTTGTTCAAAAAATACTTCTTCCCTTCATAAATTATTTTTGTGAGTTTCATATGGCATTCATCCTTTGGTATATGTATATGTTGTATTTGTGAAGAATAGTATTAATCATGTTCTTATTTTACTTTGAATTTGAATAGTCTTGGGATGAACATAATTAATACTCGAAAATTATAGTCAACGGGCAATACTTAATAAATTGTGAATTCTTTTAAGAATTTAAAGGCATCCCCTAAAATATGAATTTTACAGGAATTTCATATAAAAAATGTGTAGATATAATAAACAATTTTGTGGAAAATCCATAATATTATTACAAAAATTTTACGCAATTAGGGATGCGTTCGCATACCCTGATTATTTTTTTTTTTAAAAAAAAAAGCAAATTCGTATTATGCGTACGCGCAATTTCGAGCGAATATTTAAGAAAAGGATTTTTCCAAGGATGTTAAAATAATTTCATATAACCCGAGGTGTGCAGTTCATTATTTAAATAAAAAGGGTGATGATGTTCCTGATTTTATTTTAAATTTCGAACATATATTTTTTATAAAAACTATAACATGGACAATTTTATTGTGTACACGTACGCGTGGCATGATCCCCGGTAATTATAAAAAGTATATAATACGAATATACGTACGCGTAATTCGTCCATATAATTGTAAACAATAAGTAAAAAAGCGGTAGTAAAATCATGCAATAAAAACGTATTTAGTAAAATCAAGATAATTAAGGCCAATAATAAAAACAGTTAAGCGACTGTGCTAGAACCACGGAATTCGGAAATGCCTAACACCTTCTTCCGGATTAACAGAATTCCTTACTCAGGATTTCTGGTTCGCAGAATAATAAACAGAGTCATATTCTCCTCGATTCAGGGATTAAAATTGGTGACTTGGGATGCCTTAAAATTCCCAGGTGGCGACTCTGAAATAATTAAATAAATCCCGTTTCGACTGTCCTTCGATTGGAGAAAACTCCCCACGCGCCCCGCGGGCGCGGTAAAAAAGAGGTGCGACAGGCCCGGGGGTCAAGTTTGGCCAATTTCGGCATATGTGTTGTAAATTGATTTCTTTCGAGTGGGCTTTGTTACCTTAGCATATTTTGATGGTTTTGCACTAATTTTTGTTAGATTTAGAGCATCTGGTAGGCCGATTCGAGAGGTAAAGGCATCGCGGGCTAGAGTTTGGACCAGATAGAGGTGAGTAATGATTGTAAATGTTGTCCCGAGGGTATGAAACCCCGGATTTCACATCGTTGTGTTATATTGAGGTGACACGCATGCTAGATGACGAGCGTGGAGTCGTACACTATTGGGGATTGTGACTTAGTCCATCCCGAATGACTGTTTTACTGCGTATTTGATTGAAAATTGTTTGTTATCATCATGTTTTGGGCTGAATGCCATATTTGGGCCTCGTGCCAACTGTTTTGGATCCTTAGGGGATTTTTACTACTATTCCTCACTGTTTTGACTTTATACTTGTACTTAGTCATGCTATATTCTACTGTTTTTATAACTCAACCATGTTTGTACTGTTTTGACATCTTAAATGATATTTTGAGCTGAGCATCATATTTTACTATGTCCGAGTGGCTTTTAGAGATTTCTGACTGAGTAGGGCCGAGGCTCTGTGTTGTGAGGTTATTATGGGATCAGGCTGCGCGCCGCAGTGGTATTGAGTTGATTCATAATTATAAGGCTAAGGGCCTGAGTTGTATTCAACAAGGTGGCTTGATATGAGGCCGAGAGCCTATTGATTATGCCACGAGATGGCTTGATATTGTGCTTGGGCCATAAGAGGACCCTCCCGGAGTCTGTACATCCCCAGTGAGCGTGGGTACCCAGTGTGAGATGTGATATAACCCGAGGGGCTGATACGAGTGATTGTGAGATAGCCCGAGGGGCTGATTCTGTTGGTACTTTGCCCGAGGGGCTGGTTTTATGTATTTATCCTTTTCTCACTGCTTTTCATTCGCTCGTTTAACTGTTAAAAGATGCTTTAAAGAAGTTTATACTGAATTAAGGTGTATTTTATAAGATTTCACTATTTTATTGCTTTGTAAAGGTTTTACACTACCTCTTTGTAGCATTTTGCTATGTTTTAAGTGTTTTCTTATTGCTCAACCTTCATTTATTTTTATTACTCACTGAGTTGGCATACTCACATTACTCCCTGCACCTTGTGTGCAGATTCAAGAGCTTCAGGCCCTGCTAACGAAGGTTGATTGCTTCCAGCAGAGTGTGCGGAGTAGCTGCTCGGCGTTCGCAGCCCAGTGCTTCTCCTTCCTATCTTTATCTTCTTTTGTACTGAATTGTAGTAGACTATTTAGTCTTTTCCATACTCTTAGACTTATGTTAGATGCTCATGACTGGTGACACTCCGATGTCGGGTTGTGTATATTTTCGTGTTTGTTCTATTACTCTTATTTTGGGATTTATTGCCTGTTAATGATTTAAATTGAACTATTATAATTGTTAAAAATGAATTGGGAGTTGTGTCAACCGGCCTTTTTTCACGATAGGTGCCATCATGATCGGGTCAGGGTTTTGGGTCGTGACAAGTTGGTATCAGAGCCTAGGTTACATAGGTCTCACGAGTCATGAGCAGGTTTAGTAGAGTCCCGCGGATCATTACGGAGACATCTATAATTATCCTCGGGAGGCTGCAGAACCTTTAGGAAAAACTTCATATTCTTGAAATTCTTATCGTGCGACTCTGTTAATCCGAGTACTAAACTTTTGTCATTCTATTCTCTCACAGATGGTGAGGACACGCGCTATCGGTCAGGATGGACGACCACTAGTACCACCAGTTATGGCCACTAGAGGCCGAGGATGCGGTCGCGATAGGGGCATAGGTGTAACCCGCATAGCAGCTAAGGCAGCACCTACAAATCCACCAGCCGACCCAGTTCAGGATCAGGTCCCAGTTGTGGATGCTCCAGCAGCACCAGCTCAGGCACCAGCTGTGCCCATTGTGATTCCGGGTCTTCAGGAGGCCCTAGCTTAGATTATATTAGTATGCACTAGCCTAGCTCAGGCGGTCTCAGCTACTATAGCCGCAGCTACTTCTCAGGCCGGGGGAGGCACTCAGACTCTCACCACTTGCACACCTGAGCAAGTCGTGAAGGGACTTCAGACATCGGGGGCACCTCTAGCCTAACCGGTTGCAGTTGTTCAGGACTATGTAGCCCCTGCTATGCCAGAGGACGAGCAACGCAGGTTGGAGAGGTTTGGTAAACTTCTGCCTCCGACTTTCAGTGGTGCTGAGGGAGAGGATGCCCAGGGTTTCTTGGACAAATGTTAGAGGATTCTTCGTACAACGGGTATTTTGGAGACCTGCGGGGTCTCTTTCACTATTTTTTAGTTTTTTGGAGGTGTCTTCACTTGGTGGGAGGCTTATGAGAGGCGTAGGCCTGTTGGTGTAACACCCCTTACCTGGCAGCAGTTCTCTGTTCTCTTTTTGGAGAAATATATGCCATAGTCTCGTAGAGAGGAGATGTGCAGGCAGTTCGAGTGGTTGCGTCAAGGAAATTTGATTGTGATATAGTATGAGATTAGGTTCTCAGAGTTAGCTCGTCATGCTATTTGGTTGGTTCCGATGGATAGAGAGAGGATCACGAGGTTCGTTGATGGCCTCACTTATCAGCTTCGTATTCTCATGACCAGGGAGAGGGTGCCTGGTGCTACTTTTGAGGAGGTTGTAGACATTGCTCGTGAGATTGAGTCAGTTCGTCGCTAGGAGCGAGATAAGAGGGAGGCCTAGAGTCCTCGGGGATCTAGTAGTTATGGTGGTGCTCCTTCGATAGGTCAGTTTCAGCATGACAGAGGCCATCCATTCAGATATGCTTAGTCAGGTCGCCCAGGTTATCATGGGGCATCATCGGGTCATGGTTCTTACAGTTCTCATCAGGGCCAATCATCACTCAGTGCCCTTCCAGCCTAAAGTTTGTCCCATGCTCCGTCAGTTTAGGGATCTTCTATGCCAGGTGCATCTGCTAGTCATTACAGTGCTAGGGGTTCCCTTCAGTCCCCGTCTCCAACACACCGAAGTTTCTATGAGTGTGGAGATATGGGTCATATGTGGAGGTAGTGTCTTCATCGTCTTGGGAGTTCATCTTAGTAGAGGAGTCAGCCATCGGCTTCAGCGCCAGTTACTTCACCACAACCCACCCACCTAGCTAGGGGTGGAGGTCAGTCAGCTAGGGGTCGCCCTAGAGGGGGAGGTAGATTAGGTGGTGGTCAGGCCCGTTTTTATGCTCTTCCAGCTAGGTCCGATGCTATTGCTTCAGACGTCGTGATCACAGGTATTGTCTCAGGCTGCCATAGAGATGCCTCTGTATTATTTGATCCCGGTTCCATTTATTCTTATGTGTCATCATACTTTGCTCGTTATTTGGATACGCCCCGTGAGTCTCTTATTTCATCTGTTCATACTACTCTGGTAGGCGATACTATTGTTATAGACCATGTGTACTGGTCATGTGTGGTGACTATTGGGGGCCTGGAGACCCGAGTGGATCTATTGTTATTATGTATAGTAGACTTTGATGTTATATTGGGCATAGATTGGCTATCTCCGTGTCGCACTATTTTGGATTGTCATGCTAAGACAGTGATATTGGCTATGTTGGGTGTGCCACAAATTGAGTGGCGAGGTTCAACTGATTATGTCCCCAGTAGGGTAATTTCATTCTTGAAGGCCCATCGTATGGTTGGGAAGGGTTGTCTTTCATATCTAGCCTTTGTGAGGAATGTCAACAGAGAGACTCCTAGTATTGATTTTGTTCCTAATGTAAGGGATTTTTCCGATGTGTTTTATACAGACCTGCCGGGTATGCCATCGGATAGGCATATTGATTGTGGTATTGATCTATTACCGGGCACTCAACCTATTTCTATTCTGCCGTATCAGATGGCACCAGCGGAGTTGAAGGAGTTAAAAGAGCAGCTTCAGGAACTCCTTGATAAGGGGTTCACTCGGCCTAATGTGTCGCCTTGGGGTCCACCGGTTCTATTTGTAAAGACAAAGGATTGCACTATGAGGATGTGCATTGATTATAGGCAGTTGAACAAAGTAACAATAAAGAACAAGTATCTTTTGCCTTGTATTGTTGACCAGCTTCAGGGAGCGAGAGTGTTCTCCAAGATTGATCTCCGTTCAAGTTATCACCAGTTGAAGATCAGGGACTTGAATATTCTTAAGACAACTTTCAGGACCCGATATGGTCATTATGAGTTCTTGGTGATGTCTTTTGGGATGACCAATGCCCCAACAGCGTTTATGCATTTGATGAACAGCGCGTTTCGGCCCTATCTTGACTCATTTGTCATAGTTTTCATTGATAATATTCTGGTGTACTCGAGTAGTCAGGAGGAGCACGCGGAGCATTTGAGAGTTGTGTTGCAGAGATTGAGGGAGGAGAAACATTATGCAAAGTTCTTCAAGTGTGAGTTTTGGCTCAGTTCAGTGGATTTCTTGGGGCACGTGGTGTCCAGCGAGGGTATTCAAGTTGATCCGAAGAAGATAGAGGCGGTTCAGAGGCGGTTCAGAGTTGGCCTAGACCGTCCTCAGCCATAGATATTCGTATTTTTCTTGGTTTGGCGAGTTAGTACTGCCGGTTTGTTCAGGGATTCTCATCTATCGCATTGCCCTTAACCAAGTTGAATCAAAAGGGTGCTCTATTCTGGTGGTTGGATGGTTGTGAGGATAGCTTTCAGAAACTCAAGACTGCCTTGACCACAACTCTAGTGTTAGTTTTTCCATCAGCTTCAGGTTCATATACCGTGTATTGTTATGCTTCGAGAGTTGGTATTAGGTGTGTATTGATGTAGGAGGGTAGAGTTATTGCTTATGATTCTCGTCAGTTGAAGCCCCATGAGAAGAACTACCCTGTTCATGATTTGGAGTTGGCTGCCATTGTTCACTCGTTGAAGATTTGGAGGCATTACTTGTATGGTGTGTCTTGTGAGGTGTTTACTGATCATCGTAGCCTCCAACACTTGTTCAAGCAGAAGGATCTCAATTTGAGACAGTGGAGATGGTTGGAGTTGCTAAAGAATTATGATATTACTATTTTGTACCATCCGGGGAAGGCCAATGTGGTGGCCAATGGCTTGAGTAGGAAGGTGGTGAGTATGGGGAGTTTGGCATATATTCTAGTTGGGAAGAGACCTCTTGCAGTTTATGTTCATGCCTTGGCCAATTGGTTCATGAGGTTGGATATTTCGGAGCCTAGTCGGGTATTATTTTGTGTGATTTCTTGGTCTTTCTTATATAATCGCATCAGAGAGCGCCAATATGATGATCCTCATTTGCTTGTCCTTAAGGACAGAGTTCAGCTTGATGATGCAAGAGATGTGACTATTGGTGATGATGGGGTGTTGTGGATGCAAGGACGGATATGTGTGCCCAATGTAGATGGGCTTCGGGAGTTGATTCTGGAGGAGGCCCATAGCTCGCGGTATTCCATTCATTCGGGTTCCACGAAGATGTATCAGGATCTGAGACAACATTATTGGTGGAGGAGAATGAAGAAGGACATTGTGGGATTTGTAGCTCGGTGTCTCAATTGTCAGCAGGAGAAATATGAGCATCATAGACCGGGTGACTTGCTTCAGCAGATGGATATTCCAGAGTGGAAGTGGGAGCGGATCACCATGGACTTTGTAGTTGGGCTCCCACAGACTTTGAAGAAGTTCGATGCTATTTGGGTGATTGTGGATCGGTTGACCAAGTCTGCTCCACTTCATTCATGTGTGTACTACCTATTCTTCAGAGCGGTTGGCAGAGATCTATATTCGGGAGATTGTTCGTTTGCATGGTGTCCCAGTTTTTATCATTTCAAATAGGGGCACTCAGTTTACTTCGCAATTTTGGAGGTCTATGCAGCGAGAGTTGGGTACTCAGGTTGAGTTGAGCACAGTTTTTCACCCTTAGACGGATGGGCAGTCCGAGCACACTATTCAGATACTGGAGGATATGTTGCGTGCTTGTGTCATTAATGTCGTAGGGTCATGGGATCAGTTTCTACTACTCGCAGAGTTTGCTTATAACAACAACTACCAGTCGAGTATTCAGATGGCTCCATATGAGGCTTTGTATGGGAGGCGATGTAGATCTCTAGTCAGTTGGTTTGAGCCCGGTGACGCTAGGCTATTGGGTACAAACTTGGTGCAGGATTCTTTAGACAAAGTGAAGGTGATTCAGGAGAGGCTTCGTAGAGTGCAGTCGAGACAAAAGAGTTATGCTAACAGGAAGGTTCGGGATATGTCCTACATGGTTGGTGAGAAGGTCTTGTTGAAGGTTTCACCCATGAAGGGTGTTATGAGATTTGGGAAGAAGGGTAAATTGAGTCCTCAGTTCATTAGGCCTTTTGAGGTGCTTCAGAGGATTAGGGAGGTGGCTTATGAGCTTGCCTTGCCACCCAGCTTGTCTAGTGTGCATCCAGTATTTCATGTTTCTATGCTTTGGAAGTATATTGGCGATTCGTCTCATATTTTGGATTTCAGCATGGTTCGGTTAGATGGTGATTTGACTTATGATGTGGAGCCAGTGGCTATTTTGGAGCGTCAGGTTCGAAAGTTGAGGTCAAAGGATATAGTTTCAGTGAAAGTGAAGTGGAGAGGTCAGCCCGTGGAGGAGGCTACCTGGGAGACCGAGTGGGAGATGCGGAGCAGATATCCTCACCTATTTGAGGCTTTATGTATGTTTCTTGACTCGTTCGAGGACGAATGTTTGTTTAAGAGGGGGAGGATGTAACGACCCGGCTGGTTGTTTCATGAATTACCACTCTGTTTCCCTCATTTCTACTTCTTATTACCTTGTTCAACTGTATTTATGTTAGCGGGTTGGTTGGCTCGGGTTCTGAGAGATTTTGGTAAGGTTTGAGACACTTAGTCTCTTTTGAGTAAGCTTGAGTTGGAAAAGTCAACCGGATGTTGACGTATATGATAAAGGGCTCGGATGTGAGTTTCGTTTGTTCGGATAGCTTCGGGAGGTGATTTAGGACTTAGGAGCCTAATCGGAATATGTTTTGGAGGTGCCGAGTAGATTTAGGCTTGAATTGGCAAAATTGTAATTTTGGCATTTTCTGGTTGGTAGGTGAGATTTTGATATAGGGGTCGGAATGGAATTTCAAAAATTGCATTAGGTCCGCTGTGTCATTTGGGATATGTGGGCAAAATTTCATGTCATTCGGACGTGGTTTGATAGACTTTTTGATCGAAAGCGGAATTTGGAAGTTTTTGGAATTCTTAGGTTTGAATCCGATGCAAATTTGGTGTTTTGATGTTGTTTTGAGCGTTCCGAAGGTTGGAACAAGTTTGAATGATGTTATGGGATATGTTGTCATGTTTGGTTGAGGTCCCGAGGGCCTCGAGTGAGTTTTGGGTGGTTAAACGGACCATTTCAAGTTGAAAAGATTGCAGAAAAATATGTTATTGATGTTGTAGACAGTTGTGCTTCGCGTTCGCGAGTGGACCCTCACTTTCGTGAAGGGTTAGGATAGGAGGCTGTGAAGTTGGCCATCGCATTCACGAAAGAGGTCCTGCAATTGTGAAGTTTTGAGCTCAATGGTCGTCGCGTTCGCGTAGAGGAAAGGCGAGTAGCTGGGTCCAGGGCTGATGAGTCTTCGTGTTCGCGAGTGGGTGGCGCGTTCGCGATGAGTTGTGAAGCTAAAGGTTCGCGTTCGCGTGCACTTGGCCGCATTCACGATGAAGGGGAAAATGGTCAACTTAAGTTTGTGCTTCGTGAATGCGAGGCTTTGACCGCGTTCGCGAAGAAGGATTTTGAATAGCTGGGCACAATGATTTAAAAGGCCATATCCACGATTTTTAGTCCAAGTTTTACCATTGTTGGGCGATTTTAGAGCTTTTTGAGGAAGATTGAAGAGGGAATCAAGGGGAAGCACTTGGAGGTAAGATTTATGGACTTAATACTCAATCCTAATGTAATTTCTACCTAATTAATCATGGAATTTAAAGAATTTAAGCCTAAATATTGAAGAACTAGGGCTTGTAATTGGAGATCTAGAATTTGGGATTTGAGGGGTCGTTTGTGGTTGGATTTTGGTGCTTTTGATATGAATGGACTCGGGGAGTGATAAGGAGTCTATTGATGTAATTTTTATCGGATTTCAAGACGTGGGCACGGGGGTCAGGTTTGGCCAATTTCGGAATTTGTGTTGTAATTTGATTTCTTTTGAGTGGGCTTTGTTCCCTTACCATATTTTGATGGGTTTGCACTGATTTTTGTTAGATTTGGAGCATCTGGAGGCCGATTCGAGAGGCAAAGGCATCGCGGGCTAGAGTTTGGACCGGATATAGGGGAGTAATGATTGTAAATGTTGTCCTGGGGGTATGAAACCCCGGATTTCACATTGTTGTGCTATATTGAGGTGAAGATGATGAGTATGGAGTCGTACACTGTTGGGGATTGTGACTTAGTCTGTCCCAAATGACTGTTTTACTGTGTATTTGATTGAAAACTGTTTGCTATCATCATGTTTTGGGTTGAATGCCATATTTGGGCCTCGTGCCAACTGTTTTGGATCCTTAGGGGATTTTTACTACTATTCCTCACTATTTTGACTTTATACTTGTACTCAGTCATGCTATATTCTATTGTTTTTATAACTCAACCATGTTTATACTGTTTTGACATCTTAAATGATATTTTGAGCTAAGCATCATATTTTACTGTGCCCGAGTGGCTTTTAGAGATTTGTGACGGAGTAGGGTCGAGGACCTGTGTTGTGAGGTTATTATGGGATCAGGCTGCGCGCCGCAGCGGTATTGAGCTGATTCATGATTATGAGGCCAAGGGACTGAGTTTTACACCACAAGATGGCTTGATATGAGGCCTAGAGCCTATTGATTATGCCACGAGATGGCTTGATATTTCTCTTGGGCCGTAAGGGGCCCCTCCCGGAGTATGTACACCCCAAGTGAGCGCATGTACACAGTGTGATATGTGATATAGCCCGAGGGGCTGATGTTGTTTCATGTTATTGCCCGAGGGGCTGATTCTGTTGATATTGTGCCCATGGGGCTGATTTTATGTGTTTATCTTTTCTCTTTGCTTTTCATTCACTTATTTAACTGTTAAAAGATGTTTTAAAGAAACTTATACTGAACTAAAGTGTTTTTATAAGATTTCACTATTTTATTGCTTTGCAAAGTTTTTTCACTGTCTCTTTGTAGCATTTTGCTGTGTTTTACGTGTTTTCTTATCGCTCAGTCTTCATTTATTTTTATTACTCACTGAGTTGGCATACTCACATTACTTCCTGCACCCTGTGTGTAGATACAGGAGCCTCGAGTCCTACTAGGGAGGGTTGTTTGCTTCCAGCGGGCTATTTAGAGTTCACTAGGCAGCTGCTCGGCGTTCGCAGCCCAGTGTTTCTCCCTCCTATCTTTATTTTTTCCTTGTATTGGATTCTATAATAAACTGTGTAGCCCTTTTTCCCTACTCTTAGGCTTATGTTAGAGGCTCATGACTGGTGACACCCCGATGTCGGGCTGTCTTTATTTTTGAAAATGTTCTATCTCACTTTTATTTTGGGATTTATAGTATTGTAATGACTTAAATTGAATTATTATATTTGTTTAACTGGATTGAGAGTTTGTGTCGGATAACCTTGTTTCACGATAGGCGCCATCACGACCCGGTCCGGGTTTAGGGTTGTGACAGTTGAATACCCAGATTTGTGTTTTCAATCTGCATGTCCCCATAGACTAAAACCAAGATACTCACGATAATATTTGATTGTATTGGACACAAATGTCATAACATCTTCACCTTGAATCAACATATCAACATACCTTATAACAAATACACACAATTTTTGTTTCATGTCTATTTTGGTGATTCTTTTCAGCGAACCACAAATGGTTCATACACATGCCCAACTGTAGGATGCAAGTCACCAAATTTACAATGCTCCAAAACCACAGGAATGAAATGCTGATAAGCAATAAGCTACTCCTTTATAACATCATACTCATCTCCCTTGTACACCGAATCTTATACATCTATGGTCTTCTAATTCAAGTCTAACACTGCCAGAAAATAATGAGTGCAAGCATCTAATGGAATTTTACCATTTACCAATGGTGCATGAAGTCGAAGCAGAGAGAAAACTTTTTGAATAAATGACCATGGAATCCCACATTTACGATTCTCACCCAATATATACTGACAAAGCCCAAATCTCAATCCAGAAGGGTCATTCCAAAATTCAAAATCAATCCAGCCTTTTGGATGATCATTCCACTCCTTATATGCAAATTTCAAAGTGTCGTTAAAGTCCACATCTGTTGTTGTTAAAGCAAATGGATACTCATTAATATGATATATATGCTTCTTCCTCAGATAATACAATAAAACATCTATATGTTGAATATAATATATATATATATATATATATATATATATATATATGATATATATATATATATATATATATATATATATATATATATGTCAAATATAATACAAAATAAAATCATGAGTTCACAATGTAAAATATATATACATGGCGCATCATTAAAAGTATACTTATCATCTACAATCTCTTTAAAAATATTCTTGACTGAATTTTCTCATTGTAAAGTTCATATGGTTTTGCTTCCAGTACAGGATCTATTTTGTAAATATCAGTTACTACCCTAAAAAACAAAGACAGAATAAATATGAAATAAAATAAAAGAGAATTGTTAATAACATATATATCAAATAAAAATAAAATAAGCTGAATAGCAAAACTCACTTTGGTAGACGACCTTTTCTCTTGTTTTCTTTTAAATATGCTTCAAAATTATCCTCAAAAGTTTTGATTGTTTTCCGATAATGCTAGCAACATCTTCGTACATATTTCAAATTCCAATTCATACCTTTACTTGTTCCCTTATATGGAGATTTTAAATGCCAACTGGCATTACAGATTCTTTTTCCTCTACCAAGCAATTCTTCTACTACATTCGCACTTTTTCCAATCTGTAGTACTTGTCCTCCTGGAACTTCTTTTCCTTTATAGGATGCAAAATTTAGTTTTTCATTTTCACCTTCTACCTTCTTTATATTTTTTTATTTCAGATTTCAATGTGGGCTGCAGATCAGAATAATCATCCAAATGAGCAACATGCTTAGCAATTTTAAGAGGAGAAACATACACTCCCTCATCTACACTTGAATATAAAACAATCTTTTTATCAGAATCATTTTTCTGCATATCAGCAGCATTGATTGATCAGCAGGGTTGCGATCAATAGCAGCACTGATGTTGGTAGGTTCATGATCCATCGCATTATAACTTGACTGACTTGACTTAGTTAAAATATTAAAATTAGGGCACGAATCCACATATTTCCTCTTTCTTTTTCTAGTATACAATTTTCCCTGCTTTAAAAAAATAAAAAAGAAATGGATAGATTAACGTACATTATAACATTTTACAACTGTTAAATAAATTAATAAAACTGCGCACACTAACTTGCTGAATCTTTTCAATAATTTTATGAACAGCAAGAGGGGCTTTTTCATTCAACACCCTTTCAATTCCTTCCAAATTACCTTTACTTTCTTGCATGCATTTATCAGAAAGAGTTGCTAGACCAGTAGATTCAGGTTCCCTTTCATTTGGTCCAGATGGTGCATTCACGTTTACTATAGGAATATGTTGTTCCACTTTAGGCGAATCCAAAATTATATTTCCTTATTCAATATCACGAAAAATAGCTTCAACATTTGTACCTCATGTTACAACATTTGTTTCACTTCCCTGAGAGACTGCAAGTACGTTATTTTGCAAAATATTTTGACTGGACTGTGGTGACCATGTGTCATATGTCGCATCATTTATTTTTCTAATAATAGCATCAATATCAGTACCAGCTATAAGATTAGTCTCATCTGGACTACAGTCTGCTCTTTCTTCATTACAAAAAAGGACCTTTCACTACATTTGTACCACTTGGTCCAGCTTGATCACTGCATTTCTTATTTTGTGCATCATGGAGTGATTGAATATCCATGGCTGGTAGCATTGATGACACAACTCCACTATTTTCCTTATTATCTTTACTGCACTCTGGCGTTGAAATTTGATATGTTCCATCAACTATTTTTTGCATGATAGCAGCAACATCCGTACCAGTTGACTGAACTTGATCAGGTGCACTACATTCTATTCTTTCTTCATCGCAAGGAATTTTCAATGAATTTCCATCACCTCCTGCTTGTTCATTGGTAGTATCTTCATCACAACAAACTTTCCCTAAACCTCCAACAACTCCTGCTGCTTCATCAGTATCCTTATTATTTTGACCTCGTTAGATTGATTCAATATCCATGACTGATGGAATTAACGATTCAACTGCGGTATTTTGCAAAAAAATTTCACTTCTCTGTGGTGTAGAAAGATTATATGTCCCGTCAACTATTTTCTCCATGATAGTATCAACATCTATACCGGTTGAAAAAACTTGATCAGGTGCCCTACATTTCACTATTTCTTCCTCACAAAGAACTTTTGACTGAATTTCCATCACCTAATGCATGTTCATTAGTAGTATCTTCATCACAACAACATTTCACTAAACCTCCAACAACTACTGCAGCTTCATCTATGACTGATTCAACATCCATGACTGATGGAATTAACGATCTAGCTGCGATATTTTGCAAAATCTTTTCACTGGACTGTGGTGTAGAAAGCTCTTATTTCCCATCAGGTATTTTAACCATCATAACTTCAACATCTGTACCAGTTGTCAGAACTGGTTCAACTGCTTTACATTCTGGTCTTATTTCATCACAAGGACCTTCCAATAAAATTTCACTAGCTGCTACAACTTCTTCAGTAACTTGTGCTACATGAACTGAATCAATATCCATGGCTAATGGTATTAAATCAAAATGTGCTCGATCTTCATTATTAGTTTCTTTATTTGCCTCCTCACAGACTGACTCAATATCTATGATTGGTGCCATTAAAATAGAAGGTCCTGCATCCTCAAACTCCTTATTGCACTGTTCATCCTGTTTTGGTAACTCAACATCTTCCTTTTAGTCATTCAGTTTGTCACCCAAAATGAGCAAAATCTCTATCAGAATAATTCTCCATCAATATAATCTCCTTGTTCATTACTTTCACTATTTCGATGTTCACTACTTTTGTCATGTTTTTCATTTGAAAATCTGGAAGAATCTCTTAATTCATTGCTTTCATCTTCATCATTCAACAAGCCATGATGATATTTCTTTTTACTTCCTTCTTTAACATTTTGAATAAACTCTAGAACAATATCAAGCTTCTCATTAATAACCTACAACAATGAATACAATATATTATTGTACGAACAAAATCAACACTAAAATAAATTACCAAACTAGTTAATTACCTTAACAGAGTTCTTAACATGTTTCTTCATCTTTTTTCGATTATCTTTAATATTTTTATTCATTTTTATTTTAAAATTAACCTGATCTGCACGTATAATGTCTTCAACTTTGGCAGATACCCTCTGAAAAGAAAAGAAAAATGGTAAGAATTTCATCATCATAACACATAAACATTCTTATCGAGTGTAAACACAATTCAAGAAGGGTAGCATATAATTTTGTACAGTAAATTATTAGAACTGAAAAACATAATGAAATGAAAAATATTATACTTATCCAGTACAATTTACTGGACAAAACAGCTTACAGATGGCAGTCTTCCAGTATAATATACTGGATGAAATAAATTAGAAGGTGTGAAACTCAAGAAATAAATACTGGGGTATAAAAAAGAAAAATAATCAAAGGGCATATTATAAAACAAAAAGAAAAATAATCATTCAAAAAATTAATCACAAAAAAAAAATAGTCTAAACAGAACTCATCCAGTATATCATACTGGACAACAAGCTTACACACAGCAGACTTCTTGTAAAATATACTGGAATCAAACATCACTCAACTATAATATAATAATCATCCAGTATAATATACTGGAAGACAACATTGACAGGACAGACTTCCAGTATAATATACTGGACAAAATTTTATTACTCTAAACATAACTCGTCCAGTATAACTAATGGAAAAAAGCTTACACACAACAGACATCCCGTAAAATATACTGGAGTCAAACAAAACTCAACTATATTATAATAATCATCCAGTATAACATACTGAAAGACAATCATTCAAAGGATAGACTTCAAGTATAATATACTGCACAAAATTTATTACTAAACTTGATAAATTTACTCATAGAGTATATTAGGCGTATCAAGTATTATACTATAGAAGTATACTGTATGAATATATTAAACTCATAAAGTATATTAAAAAGATTGAGTTTTATAATCATCCAGTAATTATACTACTCTAGTAAATTATACTAATTTAGTATATTCCACTTCTAGTAGTAAACGCTGGAAAATAATATATGATGACCCAAAAAGTCATCACTTATTTTAAAAATAAATTCTGTGTTCCGAGACCTTAAAAATATCTTTTTGTCTCACCTCGATTTGCGTACGCAGTCCGGACGTGTATCCGGAAAGCTATTATGTGAAAATCTGTGAAAAATAATAAATTTTGCTTTTAAAATAAATTTAAGTTGATTTTGGTCAATATTCTTGGTAGACGGACCCGGACCCATGATTCGACGGTCTTGTAGGGTCCGTAGTAAAATTTGGGACTTGGTCATATGCCCGAAATCGAATTCCGAGGTCCCAAGCCCGAGAAATGAATTTTTTAAAGAATATTATTTTCTGGAATATATAAGAGTTTTTGGAAATAAAAGATGTTTGAAATTGATGGTATCGAGCCTGTATTTTGGTTTCGGAGCCCGGTACAAGTTTGAAATAATAATTAGGTTGAATCTGTAATATTTGGTAAAGATCGGAATTGGTTTGGTATAAAACGGACTTAAAGTTGAGAAATTGGAAATTTTGGTGTTCTAAAATGATTTCATGAATTTGGGGTTTAATTCATAGTTGTTGATGTTATTTTGATGATTTGATTGCACGAGCAAGTCCATATGATGTTTTTAGGTTGGTTTGCATGTTTGTTTGGAGCCCCGAGGGCTCGGGTGAGTTTTGGATAGGCCACGGAATGGAATTGAACTTAGGAAGTTGTAGGTTTTCAACTGGTATGTGTTGCAGGCCCTGATCTCGCAATTGCGAGGTCAGGTGTCGCAATTGCGAGCCTATCAGGCTTGGAAATTGCGAGGCACACATCGCAATTGCGAAGTATGCCCTGGCCAACCTTTCTCGCAATTGCGAGCAATTCTTCGCAAATGCGAATAACCCAAATATCCCCAGCTGTCGCAAATGCGACATCCCCTTCGCAAATGCGAGTTCGCAATTGCGAACATCCGATCGCAAATGCGAAGATAGCATGTTCCTTTAGGGTTTGCAATTGCGAACCCTGGTCGCAATTGCGACATCTGCAACCTGCTAAATCATAACTTAGATGCATTTTCAGCAATTTTTCAAACCTTTTCAAAACTTAAACACCTTTGGGTGATTTTTCAAAGACAAGTACTCTTCCAAATCGATTGCAAGTCATTTCTAACTCATTTTCATTAATCTTTAACATCTTTCACATGATTTCAACTCAAAAATCAAGGGTTTTCATGGGAGAAATTGGGTGTTTTGGGTAGAACTTAGGTTTTTGTCACGACCCTAAACCCTGACCCGGTCGTGATGTCGCCTCTCGTGAAGACAAGGCCAGCCGACACACTCCCAATTCATTTTAAGCAAATAAAAATAATACAAATTAAGTCTTTAACATAATAATAATCCCAAAATAAGGTGAAACGGTACAATTGCGGAATAGACATAGCCCGACATCGGGGTGTCACCAGTCATGAGCATCTACTAACCAATTTAAACAAAAAGAGTCTACATAGTCTATTACAGAACATAAACAGAAGAAAATAAGATAAAGGGAGAAGCACTGGTTGCGAACGACGAGCAGCTACCTAGCGAGATCAATGCAGCCTCAGCAGTGGATCCTCCGCGTCCGCGGTTGATTTTTTGTTGTAGCTCTCAGTTGACTCAGCTTTTGACTTGTGCAGGTTTCACTCCTTTTTGAGTTGGTTTTGACTTTCTTGTCTCTTTTTTACAAAACACTACAATAAAGCACAATAAGTTATCTTTTGAGAATATTTGTACACACTTAAATCCAAAACTTAAGCAAAAAGGAGCATAAAATAGACTAGCAATTTTGAGATCCAGGCTTCTTTATTTCTTGGGAGCATCCATCTTCATGGTTTACCTTCTCAGTTTATAGGTAGTGAGATTTCCAATTAACTCTTCCAACTTGAGAGTGGCAATGTTCTTTCACTCCTGAATAGCAATGATTTTGCTTTCCCATGTAACAGGAAAAACGCTTGTCAGAATTTTCTCAACCTTGTCTTCTTCAAGGATAATCCTCCCAAGAGACTTAAGTTCATTTGTTAGTGTTGTGAACCTGGTGTACATCTCTTGTATGGTTTCTCCTTCCTTCATGGTGAAATTCTCATATTGAGAATACAATATTATTCCTCTTGATCTCTTCACTTAAGGGGTCCTTCATGAGCCACTTGTAAAGTGTCCCAAATTTCCGTAGTAGTAGTGCAGCTTTGAATTCTGCTAGAAGCTCTCAACCCTCACAAGCAGGACCTGAAGCACCTGAATCTGCACACGGGGTGTAGGGAGTAAAGTGAGTACTCCAACTCAGTGAGTAATAATAATAAATGAAGACTGAGCGATAAAAAATCACGTAAAGGCACATCAACATGCTATAAGGAGCAGTATAAAGCCAGTAAAAACAATGAAACAGTGAAAACATGTAAAGTCACCTTAGTTAAGTTTAAGCTTCCTTAAAATACCTTTTTAACAGTTAAGCAAGTAAATGACAGACAACTAGAAAAGATAAACACATAAAGAACCGCCCCTCCGGCACAATGTCAACAGAATTCGCCCCTCGGGCAATATCATGGAACAACACCAACCCCTCGGGCTATATCTCATATCAAAATGGGTACCCAAGCTCACTGGGGGTGTGCAGACTTCGAGAGGGGTCCCTTACGGCCCAAGCGCAATATCAAGTCATCTCGTGGCATAATCAATAGACTCTCAGGCCTCATATCAAGCCACCTTGTGGCGTACAACTCAGGCCCTCGGCCTCATAATCTTAAATCAGTGTATCCTCATAACACAGGCCCGCGCCCTTACTCAGTCAGAATCTCATAAGCCGCTCGGGCAACAGTATAACATGATGCTCAGCCTAAATTATCGTTTAATGTGTTAAAAAAGAGTAAATATGGTTGAGTTATGAAAACAGTAGAATATAGCATGACATAGTACAAGTATAAAGTCAAAACAGTGAGGAAATATCAGTAAAAATCTCATAAGGGTCCAAATAGTTGGCACGAGACCCAAATATGGTATTCAGCCCAAAACATGATGATAGAAAATAGTTTTCAATTAAATATGCGGTAAAACAGTCATTCGGGACGGACTAAGTCACAATCCCAACGGTGCACGACCCCACGCTCGTCATCTAGCATGTGTGTCACCTCAATATAGCACAACGAGGTGTAATTCGGGGTTTCATACCCTCAGGACAACATTTAAAATCATTACTCACCTCAATTCAGTCCAAACTCTAGCCCGCGACACCTTTGCCCCTCGAATCGGCATCAACTTGCATCGAATCTATCCAAAATCATAATCACGACGTCAAAATATGCTAAGGGAACGAAGCCCATGCGAAAATAATCAATTAACTACATAAATCCCGAAATTAACCAAAACCCGACCCCCGGGCCCATGTCTCGAAATTTGATAAAATTTACATCAATAGGGTCCTTATCTCCCCACGAGTTCATACAAATCAAAATTTCCAAAATTCAACCACAAATGGCCCTTCAAATCCTCAAGTCTAGGTCTCCAATACCAAGCCCTAGTTTCCCCAATTTTAACCCTTAAATTTTCATAATTAAAGCTCTAATCCGTGAAATAATACTATAGGATCGATTATTAGACTCAAAAGTCTTACCTCCAGACAATATCCCTTGATTCCCTCTTCAAAATCTCCTAAAAAGTTCCAAAACCGACTTGAAATGGTGAAGAACAACTCAATAATCGTGAAGGAATGCTTTTATACCTTCTAGCCCAGGCTTTTCGCACCTGCAGACCATATCTTGCTCCTGCGAAACCGCTTCTGCAGTCCGGGCACCACTTCTGCGGGCGCCACTTAAAATTTTAGGCGCCGTATCTACGAAGAAATTCCCGCACCTACGCTACCGCAGGTGCGCCTACCTAGCCGCTTCTGCGGCTCCAGCTCTCCTTGGCCCCCTTCCGCTTCTGTGACTACAAACTCGCTTCTACGAGACCACTCCTGCGGTCCCCTAGCCGCAAGTGTGGTTATGATAGCAATGGAACATCTTCAGCTGCCAAAACCAACTTCCAAACTTTCCGCCAACCATCCGAAATCACCCCAAGGCCCCCGGGACCCCAACCAAAAGCACCAACAAGTCCTATACCACCATCCAAACTTATACCAATCTTCAAAACACCTTAAATAACATCGAATCAACCAAAACACATTGGATTCAAGCCTAAGTTTTTAAAATCTTCCGAATTCCCCTTTTGGTCAAAAAGTCCACCAAACCACATTCGAATGACATAAAATTTTGCAAACACATCCCAAATGACACAATAGACCTACTGCAACTCCCGAAATTCCATTCCGACCCCTATATTAAAATCTCACCTATCAACTGGAAAATGCCAAAATACCCAATTTCATCAATTCAATCCTAAATCTACTTCGGACCTCCAAAACACATTCTGATCATGCTCCTAAGTCCTAAATCATCTCTCAAAGCTATCCGAACCACCGGAACTCACATCTACGCCCTCTAACACATAAGTCAATATCCGGTTTCCAACTTAAGCTTTCCTTAGAAGAGACTAAGTGCCTCAAACCTTACCAAAACCTTTCCGAACCCGAGCCAACCAACCCGATCACACATAGAACCGATAAACAAAGCAATAAGAAGCAAAAATGGGGGAAACAGAGTGGTAACTCATGAGACGACTGGCCAGGTCGTCATATCCTTCTCACACTTAAACAAACGTTTGACCTTGAACGAGTCAAGAAACATACCTGAAGCCTCAAACAGGTGAGGATATCTTCTCTGTATCTCCCGCTTGGTCTCACAAGTAGCCTCCTCCACCGACCGCATCTCCCGCTAGACCTTTCCGCATCTCCTGCTCGGTCTGGTTAGCAATTGAATTTTGGATTCTTTACATTTCTCTTTTGGTATTCTATTGTTATCTGATACTCCCCGCAGCATGTTTTCCCCTCCCATTTTTAACTGTAAATATCTGCTTTTATTTTTCCATTGTATATGATTTAACTGCACATGTTTATTTGGTAGTCTTGTCCTAGCCTTGTCACTACTTCGCCGAGGTTAGGTTAGGCACTTACCAGCACATGGGGTCGATTGTGCTGATACTACTCTCTGCACTATGTGCAGATCCCGGTGCTGCAGCTTTTGGATCGCAGTGAGGGTGTTATCTTCAGTCTATTAAGGCGACTCGAGGTAGTCTTACAGGTGTCCGCAGGCCCTGGCGTCTCCTTATATCTTTCTATACTATTTATTCTATGTATTTCTGAAAAAGCTTGTATTTATCTTTCGGACCCTTATTTGTAGTACTCTTAGACAGTCTATGAAATTGTGACACCAGATCTGGGTAGCTTTTTAGTTTATGGAATTGTATCGGTATTAATATTAAACTGTTACATTTCGTCTCTTCTGCTTATTTAATTCTATTGTTTATATGATGTTCACCATTGTTAAAGGATTAAAATATATGAAAAAGGTTAAGTAATTGGAACAATTGGATTGCCTAGCTGTCATTAGTAGGCGCCATCACGATCCCCGAGGGTGGGAAATTCAGGCCGTGACAAGTTGGTATCAGAGCTCTAGGTTACTTAGGTCTCACAATTCACGGACAAACTTAGTAGAGTCTGAGAGATCGGTATGGAGACGTTTGTATTTATCCCCAGAGGCTACAGAGTTAGGAAAAACTTCACATCTATTCTTTCCTGTCGTGTGAATTGGTTTCTCAATGCTAATTGAATTTCTACTCTATTCTTTCGCAGATGGCGAGAACACGTGCTTCCTTATCCCCTGATCAGCATCCCGAGCCCCCAGCAGCAGCTCCTACAGGGGGTAGAGGGCGAGGCCATGCTAGAGGTCGAGGCAGGGGCAGAGCTCAGCCCAGAGCAGCAGCACCAGCGATGGAGCCTCAAGTTGAGTTTGATGATGAGGTTCTGGCTCAGGTAGTTCTAATGGGCCCATCACAGGTCCCAAAGGGGTTCATTGCTACCTCGGTGGTAGCTTAGACCGGTGATGGAGCAGCTATATCTGTTGATGCCTTGTGGAGATTGGATGGGTTCACCAAGCTCTTCACTACCACTTTCAGCGGTGCATCTTCTGAGGATCCCCAGGATTATTTAAACAGTTGTCATGAGGTTTTCAGGAACATGAGGATAGTGGAGACCAATGGGGATGACTTTGCTGCTTTTCGCTTATCTAGATCCGCCAAGACTTGGTGGAGAGATTATTGTATAACTAGACCAGTTGGGTCACCAGCTTTGATTTGGGATCAGTTTGCTCAGCTATTTATGGAGAAGTTTCTTCCTATCACTCAGAGGGAGAACTATCGGAGGCAGTTTGAGCGTCTCCAGTAGGGTTTTATGACTGCTACTCAGTACAAAACGCATATAGTACTCAATGGATGCATGGAATAGTCGAGCTAGCAAACATTGAATTCAATTTTACTGGAGTCTATGGGTTACACACTATACATGAAAGGAAACTATTGTGGCATAAATTAAATGGGTTGGCTACTTTTCAAAAAGGTCTGTGGTTATTAATGGGGGACTTCAATGCTATTAGGAGCATTTATCAATCACCAGAGAAAAACAGACTCGGAGTTATATGCCCGAGGACGTCTTATCATTCTATGACGAGGAAGCAGAAAGCATATCTCAGTGTCACAACGACACCGTGGTAATCTCTATCCTTTTGAATAAAATTCAAGTTAAACGTGTTTTAGTAGATCCAGGTAGTAAGGAACATTCTCTAGAATTTTGTATCTAATTACTAATTAATTGTTTTGTTAAAGAAGTGTTAGAGCTGTTACCGAGTTATATAAGGAAATAATATTAAATACCTTTTCCTTTTGAACATTCTCCAAATTGTTTATCTAATTTAATTAATAATTATAAACTGCATAGAGTGTTGTCATCGATTAATATAAGAAAATATTACTAAATATCTTTTCCTTTTGAAGAAACATTCTCTAGAGACGATAGCGGGGTCACTGAATGATGTCCTCCGTTTTTTTCCCTGATTAATAATTAAATACTTTTTTATGAATGGTATATTAGAACTATGACTGCTACGAGTAAGTGCAAGTGCAATAGAGGGAAATTAGGGGAATTCCAGGGTAAACTGGTGGTCATACCCAACAATAAGGAGTGCTGGCACACCCCAACTAGTTTAATAGGCCACATTTTGGGAGTTAAGATCCATTGAGGATCAAGTTCAGTCCTGAGCAGCAATTTGGATACTGCACATGCTCTTCTTATACTTCCCACTGAGAGAGAGAGAGAGGAGGAGGAGGTTCATTGAGGGACTCATTCAACCTATTCGATTGAAGATGGCTAAAGAGACGGTAGTGAGATTTCTTTTCAGGAGGTGGCCAATGTGGCCAGGAAAGTTAAGATGGTTCTATCACAGGGGGTGGTCAGGGGTTAGACAGGAGACCTCATCATTCTAGTAGGTTCAGTGGTGCCTCATCTGGAGGCAGGGATTCTTTTGGTAGGGGCCATCCTCCTAGGTCATTTCATTTAGCACTTCAGGCTTCTCACGGTGCCCTAGGTAGCTGTGGTTCTCACATGCAGTATTCTGATCAACAGCCCTATAGTGCATCGCCAGCTCCTATTAGTGCACCTCCGCTTCAGAGTTTCAGGTTCATCATTCTCAGCAGCCAAGGGCTTGTTTTACTTGTGGCGACACGAGGCATATTGCTAGATTTTGCCCATGAGCACTGAGCAGTTCTCAGCACCAGGGTTCCCATGCCATGGTGCAGGCACTGGGTGTTCCACAGCTCGCTCAGCCAGCCAGGGGTGGAGGTAGAGGTGCTAAAGGTGGATGTACAAGTATTAGAGGTGGATGCCAGCTAGCAGGAGGTCGTCCTAGAGATATAGTTCAGAGTGGTGGGGCCCAGCCCCGATGTTATACTCTCTCAGCCAGGCCTGAAGCTGAGGCTTCCGGTGCAGTTATCACATGTATTGTTTTGGTTTGTAGTAGAGATGTTTCAGTTCTATTTGATCCAGGGTCTACATACTCCTATGTGTCATCTTATTTTGCACCGTATATGGTCATGCCTAGTTATTCTTTGAGTGCTCTTATATATGCGTCTATACCGGTGGGTGATTCTATTATGATAGATCGTGTCCATCATTCTTGTATAGTGGTGATTGGGGGTCTTGAGACCCAAGTAGACTTATTATTTTGGACATGGTTGATTTTGATATCATATGGGGATGAACTAGTTATCACCTTACCACGTTATCTTGGACTGTCATGCCAAGACTATGACTTTAACCTTGTCGGATTTACCTCGTTTAGAGTGTAGAGAGACTCCTGGTTATTCTACCTGTAGTGTTATCTCATATATGAAGCCTCGGCACATGGTCGAGAAAGGGGTGTTTGGCCTATTTGTCATATGTTCGTGATTCTAGTGTTGGGGTTCCTTCTATGGATTCTGTGCCTGTAGTTCGTGAATTTCTTGAGGTATTTCCTTCAGACCTGCCGGGTATGCCACCCGATAGGGATATTGACTTATGCATTGATTTGGCTTTGGGCACTCAGCCCATTTCTATTCCACCATATCGTATGACCTCGCCTGAGTTGAAAGAATTGAAGGAGCAATTACAAGACTTGCTTGATAAAGGCTTCATTAGACCTAGTGTCTCTCCTTGGGGTGCACCGGTGTTGTTTGTTAAGAAGAAGGGAGGATCGATGAGGATGTGTATAGATTACCGGTAGTTGAACAAGGTTACAATCAAGAATAAGTATCCATTGCCGAGGATTGATGATTTGTTTGATCAGCTTCAGGGTGCCAAGGTATTTTTGAAGATTGACTTGAGATATAGCTACCCTCAGTTGAGTATTAGGGCATCTGATGTCCCTAAGACAACTTTTCACACTCGGTATGAGCATTATGAGTTCTTGGTGATGTCATTTGGGTTGACCAATGCCCCAGCAGTTTTTATGGATTTGATGAACTGAGTGTTCAAGCCTTACTTGGATTCGTTCGTGATAGTCTTCATTGATGATATTTTGATCTATTCCCATAGCCGAGAGGAGCATGAGCAGCATCTGAGAGTGGTTCTTCAGACTTTGAGAGATAGTCAGTTGTATGCTAAGTTTTTGAAGTGTGAGTTCTGGTTGAGTTCGGTTGCATTTTTGGGTCATGTTGTATCAGCAGAGGGTATTTAGGTAGATACGAAGAAGATAAAGGCAGTCAAGAACTAGCCTAGACTCGCATCAGCTATAGAGATCCGGAGTTTCTTGGGTTTGGCAGGCTATTATCATCAGTTTGTAAAGGGGTTTTCATCTATTACAGACCCGATGACTAGGTTGACCCAGAAGGGTGCCTAGTTCAGGTGGTCGTGTAAGTGTGAGGCGAGCTTTCAGAAGCTCAAGACAGCTTTGACTACGACGCCGGTGTTGGTTTTGCCCATAGGTTCAGGGCCATATACAGTTTATTGTGATGCATCTCGTATTGGACTTGGTGCGGTGTTAATACAGGATGTCAAGGTCATTGCTTATGTTTCATAGTAGTTGAAGATTCATGAGAAGAATTAACAAGTTCGTGATTTGGAG
Organism: Nicotiana tabacum; assembly: GCF_000715075.1. Taxonomy (NCBI): domain Eukaryota; kingdom Viridiplantae; phylum Streptophyta; class Magnoliopsida; order Solanales; family Solanaceae; genus Nicotiana; species Nicotiana tabacum. Next base: position 99,254,095 of record NC_134089.1, on the reverse strand, counting down.
TTAGCAGCCATCGTTCACGCATTGAAGATTTGAAGGCATTATCAATATGGCGTATTATGTGAGGTATTCACGGATCGTAAGAGTTTGCAGTATTTGTTCAAGCAGAAGGAGCTAAATTTGAGGCAGAGAAGGTGGTTGGAGCTACTAAAGGACTATGATATCACCATCTTATATCACCCAGGGAACGCCAATGTAGTGGCTGATGCTTTGAGTAGGAAGTCAGCCAGTATGGGTAGTCTTGCGTATATTCCGGTCGGTGAAAGACGCTCGCCTTGGATGTTCAGGCTTTGGCCAATCAGTTTGTGAGGTTGGATGTTTCTGAGCCCAGCCGTGTGTTAGCTTGCACAGTCGCTAGTTCTTCTTTATTGGAGCGTATCCGAAATCGACAGTATGATGATCCTCATTTGTATGTCCTTAGGGATACGGTGTAGCACGGTGGTGCCAAGAAGGTTACATTAGGAGATAATGGAGTTTTGAGGCTGTAGGGTCGAGTTTGTGTGCCTAACGTGGATGGACTCCGAGAGTTGATTTTAGTGGAGGCTCATAGCTCCTAGTATTCTATTTATCCGGGTGCTGCTAAGATGTATCAGGATTTGCGGCAGCAATATTGGTGGGGGAGGATGAAGAAGCATATTATTGCATATGTGGCTCGATGTTTGAATTGTCAACTGGTAAAGTACGAGCATCAGAGACCTGGTGGTTTGTTCCAGAAGATTGAGATTCCTGAGTGGAAGTAGGAACGTATCACTATGGACTTTGTTGTTGGACTCCCACAAACTCAGAGGAAGTTTGATGTAGTGTGGGTTATTGTTGATAGGCTGACCAAGTCAGCACATTTCATTCCTATGGCAGTCTCATATTATTCCAAGAGGTTAGTTGAGATCTATGTCCGGGAGATTGTTCGTCTTTATGGTGTGCTGGTGTCTATCATTTCGAACCGAGGTACACAGTTAACCTCACATTTCAGGAGAGAAGTTCAGCGTGAGTTGGGCATACGGGTCAAGTTGAGCATAACATTTCATCCTTAAACGGACGGGCAGTCCGAGCGTACTATTCAGGTTTTGGAGGATATTCTCTAAGCTTGTGTCATTGACTTTGGAGGCTTGTGGGATCAGTTCTTGCCTTTAGAGGAGTTTTCCTACAATAACAGCTACCAGTCGAGTATCCAGATGGCTCCTTGTGAGGATTTATATGGTAGGCGGTGTCGGTTGCCGGTTGGATGGTTTGAGTCGGGAGAGGCTCGGTTGTTGGGTACAGATCTAGTACATGAGGCCTTGGACAAGGTCATGATCATTCAGAATAGGCTTCGTACAGCTTAGTCCATGCAAAAGTGTTATGCCGACCATAAGTTTCGTGATGTGGCTATCATGGTCGGCGAATGGGTGTTGCTTCGATTGTCGCCTATGAAGGACGTGATGAGATTTGGGAAGAGGGGCATGCTTAGCCCTAGATTCATTAGCCCGTTTGAGATTCTTGATCGGGTGGAAGAGGTGGCTTACAGACTTGCGTTGCCGTCGAGTTTATCAGTCGTGCATCCAGTGTTTCATGTGTCCTTGCTTCGGAAGTATCACGGCGATCCATCCCACGTGTTAGACTTCAGCATAGTCTAGTTCGAGAAAGACTTGTCCTATGAGGAGGAGCCAGTAGCCATTCTAGATCGGCAGGTTCGTCAGTTGAGATCAAAGAGTTTTCCTTCTGTTTGTGTTCAGTTGAGAGGTCAGCCTGTTGAGGTAGCAACCTGGGAGTCCGAGTCTGGTATGCGGAGCCGATATCCCCATCTTTTCTCCGACTCAGGTACTTTCTTCTTATGTCCGTTCGAGGACGAACAATTGTTTTAGAGGTGGAGAATGTGATTGTTTTAGAAATAAATTCTATGTTCCAAAGCCTTAAAAAACTTTTTTTATCTTACCTCGATTTGCGTGCGTAGTGCAGGCGTGTATCTAGAAAGACATTATGTAAAAATCTGTGAAAAATAATAAATTTTACTTTTAAAATAAATTTAAGTTGACTTTGGTCAACATTCTTGGTAAACGGACACAGACCCATGATCTGACGATCTCGTAGGGTCCGTAGTAAAATTTGGGACTTGGGCATATGCCCGGAATCAAATTCCGAGGTCCTAAGCCCGAGAAATGAATTTTTTAAAAAAATATATTTTCTGGAATATATAAGAATTTTTGGAAATGAAAGATGTTTGAAATTGATGGTATCGGGCCCGTATTTTTGTTCCGGAGCCCGGTGCAAGTTTGAAATAATAATTAGGTTGAATCTATAAAATTTGGTAAAGATCGGAATTGGTTTGGTATAAAACGGACTTAAAGTTGAGAAATTAGAAATTTTGGTGTTCTTGAATGATTTCATGAATTTGGGATTTAATTCATAGTTGTTGATGTTATTTTGATGATTTGATTGCACGAGCAAGTCTGTATGATGTTTTTAGGTTGGTATGCATGTTTGGTTTGGAGCCCCGAGGGCTCGGGTGAGTTTTGGATAGGCCATAGAGTGGAATTGAACTTAGGAAGTTGCAGGTTTTCAGTTGGTATGTGTTGCAGGCCTTGATCTCACAACTGCGAGGTCAGGTGTCGCAATTGCGAGCCTATCAGGCATGTGAATTGCGAGGGTCACTTTGCAACTGCGAGTATGCCCTGGCCAGCCTTTCTCGCAATTGCGAGCAATTCTTCGCAAATACGAATAACCTAGATATCCCCAGTTGTCGCAAATGTGACATTCCCTTCGCAAATGCGAGTTTGCAATTGCGAACATCTGAGAGCAAATGCGAAGATAGCAGGTTCCTTAAGGGTTCGCAATTTGCGAACCCTGGTCGCAATTGCGACATCTGCAACCTGCTAAATCATAACTTAGATGCATTTTTAGCTATTTTTCAAACCTTTTCAAAACCTAAACACCTTTGGGTGATTTTTCAAAGACAAGTACTGTTCCAATTCGATTGTAAGTCATATCTAACTCATTTTCATTAATCTTTAACATCTTTCACATGATTTCAACTCAAAAATCAAGGGTTTTCATGGGGAAAATTGGGTGTTTTGGGTAGAACTTAGGTTTTTAAAATTTTAGGGATTTTGACCTCGATTTGAGGTCCGATTTCAAAATAAATTATATCTTTGGGTTTGTGGGTTAATGGATAATCGGGTTTTGGTTCGAACCTCGGCTTTTGACCATGTGTGTCACGACCCAAACCGATGGGTCGTGCGGGCACCCGGTACCTTACTCAACCGAGTACCAACGAAATGTATCTTTCTTATTTCATCATCATATATATGTGACATACGGGCCTAATAAACCAACATAATCATTTATAAACTCAAAATATAGGCTTACAAGGCCGTACAATCTTTCACGTACAAGACATATGTCTACAAGCCTCTAAGAATACATAAATGTCATAAAGGTCGGGACAGAGTCCCGCCATACCAAACAATACACGTCTATATCATACTAACCAAACGAGCAACTCTGAAGCAAATGGAGCACACCAATGTCTTTCGCTGAGCTTATAGCCTACTTGGAGGGCTCTCGACCTGTCTATCGGGACCTGCGGGCATGAAACGCAGCGTCCCCAGGTAAAAGGGATGTCAGTACGAATAATGTACCGAGTATGTAAGGCACATAAATAAATACATAAGAGACGTGGAAGACATATAGAGTACATGACTCAACCTGTAAGTCTGAATAACTTTGTAACTCATGAAATACTTTTAGCGTCATGCATATGCGTATATAACGCCATAACCTTTCTCATATCCCATATACATATATATACATACATATATACGCGTATATAACGCCGTTTGAATACATACATATATATGCGTATATAACGCCATTTGAATACATACCCATATATGCGTATATAACGCCGTTTGAATCATATTTCAGCCAGTGTGGGCAACATCATCATCATATACCAGCTGATCAGGTGGTGGTGCGTATATAACGCCGTAACCTTTTCCCATATCCCATATACATATATTTACATATATACATGTATATAATGCCATCTGGTCATGGGTCAATACACGTGTATAAATGAGATCTGTTCATAGGTCAATGCACATGAATGCAATGCATGAAAAGTACTTCAATGAAATCTTTCGGAATTTCATAAGACTATTTTGTCTTTGAGCAATATCATAAAGTAAGCTCGTTTCAACTTTCGTATTTTTTTGAGACCCATGAACAAATGATAAACTATTATGACACATGGAAATTCAGGAACATAGATATCTCTAATACTTCTATGAATAGAGTCATTCATGGAATTTGTGCATTTGCACGTTTCGTTCTTATCGTATGGATCATGCCAAAAGAAAGAAGGGATAGCCTTAACATACCTGAACCGATTCTCTTGATAATCTTTCTGACTCTCTTTTATTTGGAATAAGAAGTATTTAGTTGGTTGTTGGTCCACAATTGTCACAACCATTCATTGAGAATATGTGTTGGGTACAGCACTTTGCATCTACATACGCGGCAAGTCATGTTAACTTGAGTTACAACTATTAATGTCCCTACGATCTTCATAAACTAGTCTTCTTTTGAGATAATAGCCCAAAGTTTTTGAACCATAAGCTATTTTAATACTTGCATTTCCAGATCTTTACATTGAAACTCCATACACTTATGCACCTTTGTCAGTATAACCAAAACACAAATACGTAGGGTTTATTATTTTACTAGACAAGAAAACCGTCCTCCTTTCTTCTGTTTTTTTTTTCAACCAACTTTGTGATTTTCTTGTAATATGAAGTGGGTATGTCAGGCAACATAATAACCAATACTTCATGTGTATTGAAGCACTCCCCGTTTTCTCCTCCAATTCATTGTGTATTTGAGTATTTTGAGGGTTTAGACAAGATTCCCTTTAAGGTGATACCTAGCCTCATAACACAATTAGTCACTTTAAATGTCCACACATGCTTCCACGTTATGGGGTGGTTGTTCTTATCCAATAATGTATTAATTAATTAATTAGGTAATACCCCGCTACCCGGTAATTAACTAATTATCCACAAAATTGAGAATTATTCCCACTTACTTAAAACATTACTCACTTTTCACATACCTTATACTCCTTACTAGCATGGTCATGTAGTACCTTGTATGGCACTAGTCCATAAATACCGGGTATTTTAGCTGGGCCGTATTTTATCCCAAAATGCCAAACTTCGACAAAATTCGTTTTCTTCAATTTTACTTACCCGCTTACCTTCACGAATTTACTCATCACTTATAATCCTTATAATCACCAAATAATCTTTTCCTTGGACTGATGTCAATTACCTTACAGCAAATTCAACGTACATTACTGCACAACATAACATTGTCGTAATATAATACAACGGGACATAATATTGCGGGGTGTAACATCATTCCCCCCTTTGGAATATTCGTCCTCGAATGTTGACTGATGTGTTTATCGTTCTCATATCTCATAGCTCTTGCGAATATTTTAGTAGTCCTCTTGCCATCTAGGCAACTGTTCTGTGAATAAGTCCAAAGGCCAGGCCCACTTTTTAGCCTCTTTCCCACGCCATGACTTGTGATCAAATTCCTTCCAATCTCATAACTGTTGCTACCTACCATCATGCAACTTCTACGATACTGACCTTGTAAGTGAGCTTATGTGATTCTCCTCTCCTTTTTCCTCCAGTTTTTAGCCAATCCTGAAGTTCTTCGCTCCCTTTTTTCGAACTTAGGAATATTGTTATATCTTATTCTATAGACGTGGTTATCCATTCGTATGACTTTACTGCATCTACATAGGTCATACTATACCATAATTCTTACCTCGACTTCTCATTACTGAGGCATGCTACCAAATCCCAGGTTACTTTCATTTCTTATCCCATACGTATAAATCTATGTCCTCTAATTCTTTCAATGTTCATCTTAAGAATGACGGCCTAATCTCTTCTCATACTTTATAACTTTTATCCATCAATTGTTGATTCACCTCAATTTTGATCCATAATTCACCCCTTGTAACTTAACCTTTTATGTAATATTGTTGCTATGATTCACGTTTTATTGGGGAGCATCTGAAATGATTAGATTGATCCACCTGGGGCGATACCCTGCTTTCATAACCGTATCTCACGGCATCCCAATGTGATTTACCTTGCGTGAGTATTTTAATCCTGTCCAATTCATGAGATCCCTTTCTTTTATTCGTCAGATCATTACTCAATTGAAGGCCCAAACGTCATTTTTTTTCTATAATAATTACACCCTCATTCTATTAACAGGGCAACATTCTATCTCTTCTGAATGTTATTAGTCTTAGACTCCTTTTGAGTTCATTCAGGCTATACTGAACTTTCTATAACTTAAAGAAATCATTATCTTTCTTGTTTTCATGGGTTTCAATCCCGATGACTTATCCGTTCTCATCACCCTTTCACTTGCCTTTCCTCATCCTTACTCATGTTTCGTTAAAACTTTATCGCTCTACTATACTTTAGCGTGGGACCTATACATATCTATTTATTCTATTCGCGGCCTTCCTTCAACTTGCTTGCACCATAGATTTCCTTATGTTGTTCTGGAACATCAAGCGAGAGATCACATCATCTCTAACTATCCTTTACTCTCATAATCAGGCTTTTTGATACCTAGTCCATAGGCTGGAAGATTTGCTACTGATGTTGTTGCTATCATTCCTGGATATTGAATCCCCGCGCTTCTAGACTTCTATCCGAAGTATGGATTATTCACGATCTTCTGCCTTTGAGTATATCGTACGTGTTCACCTTTACCTTGCGTACCTTCAAATTTCATATCGTATCTTCTATCTCTTTCATGACCTTCCCTCCACATAGGTATAATTCATGTCCATAACTTGAAGCTCTATTATAATACTCGCACCTCTGCTACATACACTATCCGATGGGAGCTTCATACTGACTTCTTATGAGGCTGGTACTTCTTCTAACTGGCTTTCTTGTAGAGCCATTATAGATTATGGTTGTTGTGTTATTTCTGTTGAACATTTGATATTAAGAGTGATTCTATCATGTTCTCAAGCACAACTTCTATAATTTTTCTAGGTCCAATAATTAGACTCATAATTTACTTGGGTGATGTAATTCTTTAGTTACCTCCTCCTGCTGATCAGCCTTTACGTAGGCTTAAGTTATTTTCCGTTGTGTGGCTCATGGTATCAGTTATTACCTTAGCCTTTCAAGGGCGTTATGGAATATCCATGATACAATCTTCTAATAATTCAATCCTTTGTCTATGACCTGGGCTTTATTCTTTCTTTTAACTTATACCAGAGTCTTCTATGGCTGTATGATTGTCAACAAATATGTTGCCTGGATAATGCTCCAAAATCTTGAGTGTATCCATAACATACTAACTCTGGATCATTGATCAAATAATTCTTTTGTTCTATCTTAGATTTTTTCAACGTAAGTTATTACTTTTCTTGGTCTTTCTACCCCCTTGTTGTGTCCATACTTAGCTTATCTTAGTTCCCACTCATGCCGGAGTTTGCGTACAACTCATATGATCTTTGAATATTTCTTTTGATTTTTACTTCCCGATCACTAGCCACGGTAGATTCCTCTTTCTTATGGAGGATGTACAATATTGTTGTGAAACTGTTGTTACAAGACCATTTCCTCTTTAGGTCGTTGTGCTTAGATTGAAGCCTTTTTCCTTATTTCCTTAGCTAGTCTTTTGTTGTAGTAATTAGGTAAAACCCTTGACTCTCGTAAAGTTGTGGGCTTATTACATACCTTTTTGATGTCCTTACTTGCCTATAATCATCCGTAGTTGCTTACTTCCATGCCCTTGTGCTTGTATGGTTGCTTCTGAACTGATATTTTGACTGCCTTCCCAGTAAAACTTTCTTTTATCCCCGTAACACTCATATGGTACCTTTAACTATCCTGAATCTTGTTTGAATATATCTCAAGTATTATAATGATATTCTCCGAGGCTGAATTCTCCATGTTGGGTTCTACTATGTTTGTTTTACACGATCTGATGACTCGTTTGTAATCTCCTATTTAGCCATAACTGAGATCTTCTTGACCAATTACTAACTACGTTGGCCCATTCTTGTATCAATATTCCTCGTAATATTTCTTGGGTTATTTACTTTGTTTTAACTTACGTCTCACACTAGCTCCTTATTTATTAATAACGGCTCAGGCAGGAACCTTTATTTCCTCTCCTTGACATCGTGCTTGCACAATATTATTGAATCGTAATGTATCTGTAAGATTTGGATAAGTGTCATCTCATCCCTCTTTCATTTATCGCATTCTTACTTTACCATTCCATAGTCATTAGAATCACTTAATTCTGACTTAATGCCACATTACTCCATATTCCCCCTTTTAGGGGTGTACTAAAAGTTGAAGCCATGAGGATCTACCTATAGATGTTTTACCTCTTCATCTTTGGCGTTGTTTCTCAACATCAATGATCCTTACTCGCCTTGCGGTAATTATTCTGTACCAAAGATGAAAAATTCCTTACTCGTGAGAGTAACACTTAGCATAACTGGCACATACAATCTCTTAAGCTTAACTTTTCTAACATTGCTTGCTTTAGGGAAGCGTCTTCCTGAATGACCATTCTCTGAGTTTCTCATGAACCTTCTTCTGTTGTCCGTCCTATTATTGCCGGAATGCGATCTGAAATTCTCATGATACTGACTATTACCAAATCACTCAGTCCCTAATTCATATTTAGTTTATCTTGTTCACCAATCCATATTGATTTCTGTTACTCTGGGGATTAACTATCTTTTCTGGTAGTCGGTTGGACTCACAAAATTTATTTCTTGAAATGAGGACATGATTGTATGGCCTATACTCTTTCGTCGTCTTAAGGCCCATCACCTTTCGTATCTTCTTTCATTTGACAATAGATTTTGTAACACTCTACCATTTTAATCCATGTATCACACCTTATTCATAATGCTTCCTTATCTCTCTTCTCATTACTATGCTAATATTTCTGCATATCCTTTTTCTTGTGAAAACTTCAATATGACATTCTTTTGGTTTTAGCTTTCCTTTGCTCCATCTAGTGGCTCTTCAAGTGGCTTAACATTCTCGCTTTACTAGTAACGCGAGCCACACTAAGGTAATATTTATCTCTTCAAGGCTTATAGTGCATGTCTTGTAGTACTTATATCTGGCTACACTATTTTAGAGTGCACCATCTAGGTGTCTCGTAAAGAGATCTATTGGCACATTTGTAATACCCTTCGGAAATATCAACAAATGAAAGTAATCCATTTACCAATTTGGGTTACTCTAACCCCATTCGGATCTTGATATCTCATCTTTCTCTTAACTATACATGTTAGCCCCTATAGGGCATAACTGAAATGGGTGCGGCCAATTATACATACCTCTGTTACTGTTGAATATAACTCAAAATCTTATGTTCCTCTGCCTCATTATAAATGTTGTTAACCTTCATTAACTGGGTGCCTGTACCCTTCTTCATCTTGCTTCTTTTACTTGTTGAAACTTGTATTTATCATTTTAATCTCTCGTTATCTTTCACCATAAAGATGGATAGACATTCTTACCTTATGGCTTCTTATTAGGAAGCTTACACCTTTCAGTATACCCATAATCTGCTAAAGATCTCACAATTACATATCATAGGCAGTATACAAAAAATCCAATTCCTCTAACTCAGCTCTTCCACAACTATCTCTCTTTCCAGCCTTCTTTCTGGATGTAGGTATCGTCTTATTACGAATAAAATAGAATTTCAGAATTTAAATTCTTATAAGTGAGCTCTACCACACGATCTAGAGTATGAAGAAAGAGTGACAATACTAAATGCCCTGTAGCCTCCTGCTTATAAGTGTGGTGCATGACACACCCATAAACAAGACTCTACTAGACACGGCTTGTAGACTTCCTAGGACAGAACTGCTCTGATACCACTTTTGTCATGACCCAAACCGATGGGCCGTGACAGGCACCCGATACCTTACTCAATCGAGTACCAATGAAACATATCTTTCTTATTACATCATCATATACATGTGACACACGGGCCTAATAGGTCAACATAATCATTTATAAACTCAAAACATAGGCCGACAAGGCCGTATAATCTTTCACATACAAGACATATGTCTACAAGCCTCTAAGAATACATAAATGTCATAAAGATCGAGATAGAGTCCCGCCATACCAAACAATACACGTCTAAATTATACTAACCAAACGAGCAACTCTGAAGCAAATGAAGCGCACCAACATCTTCCGCTGAGCTAATAGCCTACTTGGAGGGCTCTCGACCTGTCTATCGGGACCTGTAGGCATGAAACATAGAGTCCCTAGGTAAAAGGGACGTTAGTACGAATAATGTACCGAGTATGCAAGGCACATAAATAAATACATAAGAGACATGGAAGACATATAGAGTACATGACTCAACCTGTAAGTCTGAATAACTCTGTAACTCATGAAATACTTTTAGCGTCATGCATATGCGTATGAATGGCATGTCATGCATAGGTACATGTATCGTAACATCATCAGCCTCTGAGGGCATCCCATCATATCATATTGGCCATTGTGGGAAAAATCATCATCGTATACCAGCTTATCAGGTGGTGGTGCGTATATAACGACATAACCTTTCCCATATCCCATATACATATATATACATACATATATATGTGTATATAACGCCATTATACATACATACATACATATATATATATATATATATAATGCCGTTTGAATACATACACATATATGCGTATATAACGCCATTTGAATACATACCCATATACGCGTATATAATGCCGTCTGAATCATATTTCAGCCACTGTGGGCAACATCATCATCATATACCAGTTGATCAGGTGGTGGTGCGTATATAACGTCGTAACCTTTTCCCATATCCCATATACACATATTTACATATATACGCGTATATAACGCCATCTGGTTATGGTATCATCTGGTCATGGGTCAATGCACATGAATGCAATGCATGAAAAGTACATCAATAAAATCTTTCGGAATTTCATAAGACTATTTTGTCTTTGAGCAATATCATAAAGTAAGCTCGTTTCAACTTTCATATTTTTCTGAGACCCATGAACAAAGGATAAACTATTATGACACATTGAAATTCAGGAACATAGATATCTCTAATACTTCTATGAATAGAGTCATTCATGGAATTTGTGCATTTGCACGTTTCGTTCGTATTGTATGGATCATGCCAAAAGAAAGAAGGGATAGCCTTAACATACCTGAATCGATTCTCTTGACAATCTCTCTAACTTTCTTTTATTTGGAATAAGAAGCATTTAGTTGGTTGTTGGTCCACAATTGGCACAACCATTCATTGAGAATATGTGTTGGGTACAGCACTTTGTATCTACGTACGCGGCAAGTCATGTTAACTTGAGTTACAACTATTAATGTCCCAACGATCTTCATAAACTAGTCTTCTTTTGAGATAATAGCCCAAAGTTTTGGAACCATAAGCTATTTTAATACTTGCATTTCCATATCTTTACATTGAAACTCCATACACTTATGCTCCTTTGTTAGTATAACCAAAACACAAATACGTAGGGTTTATTGTTTTACTGGACAAGAAAAGCATCCTCCTTTCTTCTGTGTTTTTTCAACCAACTTTGTGATTTTCTTGTAATATGAAGTGGGTATGTCAGGCAACATAATAACCAATACTTCATGTGTATTGAAGCACTCCCCGCTCCTCCAATTCATTGTGTATTTGAGTATTTTGAGGGTTTAGACAAGATTCCCTTTAAGGTGACACCTAGACTCAAAACACAGTTAGTCACTTTAAATGTCCACACATGCTGCCACGTTATGGAGTGGTTGTTCTTACCCAACAATGTATTAATTAATTAATTAGGTAATATCCCGCTACCCGGTAATTAACCAATTATCCGCAAAATTGAGAATTATTCTCACTTACTTAAAACATTACTCACTTTTCACATACCTTATACACCTTACTAGCATGGTCATGTAGTACCTTGTATGGAACTAGTCCATAAATATTAGGTATTTTAGCTCGGGCCGTATTTTATCCCAAAATGCCAAACTTCGACAAAATTCGTTTTCTTCAATTTTACTTACCCTCTTACCTTCACGAATTTACTCATCACTTATAATCCTTATAATAACCAAATAATCTTTTCCTTGGACTGATGTCAATTACCTTACGACAAATTCAACGTACATTACTGCAAAGCATAACATTGTCGTAATATAATAATGCGGGACATAATATATCGGGGTGTAACAATGTGGGCCCGGGGTCGATTTTTAACTTTTTGGAGAAATCATTGGAAAACTTATTTTCATGCATTGGAATTGATTCATGTAGAATTTATTGATATAGTTAAGTAACTTGTGGCTAGATACAAGCGAATTGGTGGTGGCAACGAGAGGTAAAACGGTAGTTGAGTCTTGAATTGTGTTCGTGGCATCGAGGTAAGTGTTTGGTCTAACCTTAGCTTGAGGGATTAGGAGTTGTGTCTTATTTGCTATGTGTTAATTGTGGAGTACGATGTATAGGCATGATGACGAGTATCTATACGTCGGTGTCAAGCATGCCTGTGGGTCTAGTGTTGTAATTGTTGTGACTCCGTTGAGATTTATTCATGCTTAATATGTTGATTATCATTGTTGGTTCCCTTACCGGGATGTTATTGTTTATGATATTGTCTCCTTTGCCGGGATATTATTGTTATTACATTGTCTCCCTTGCCAGGGTATTAATGTTTATGATATTGACTCCCTTGTCAGGATGTTATTGTTATACTCTTGTTTCCTTACCGAGATTCTTTTGTGATTAATGTTGATTTGTAAACGGGATCGAGTTGCATGCCTGCAACAAGATATATGAGATGGGAGCGGGTGACATGCCGCCATGGAGATATTTGAAATGGGATCGGGTTGCACGCCTGCAATAAGATATATGAAATGGGAGCGGGTGGAACGCCCCCACGGTGATATTTGAAATGAGATCGGGTTGCACGCCTGCAACGAGATATATGAAATGGGATCGGGTTGCACGCTTGCAACAAGATATATGAAATGGGATCGGGTGGCACGCCACCACGGTAATATTTGAAATTGGATCGGGTTGCACGCCTCCAACAAGAAAGAGATGAAAGTGAATACTGTGTTTATTCTTCTTATTCTTGTTAGCAATTGAATTTTGGATTCTTTACATTCCTCTTTTGGTATTCTGTTGTTATTTGATACTCCCCGCAGCATATTTTCTCCCTCCCATTTTTAACTGTAAATATCTACTTTTATTTTTCCTTTATATATGATTTAACTGCACAGGTTTATTTTATTGTCTGGTCCAAGCCTCGTCACCACTTCGCCGAGGTTAGGCTAGCACTTACCAGCACATGGAGTCGGTTGTGCTGATACTGCACTCTACACTATGTGCAGATCCCGGTGCTGCAGCTTTTGGATTACAGTGAGGGTGCTGTCTTCGATCCATTCAGGCAACCCGAGTTAGTCCTACAGGCGTCCATAGGCCCTGGCGTCTCCTCTTATCTTTCTTTACTGTTTCTTCTATGTATTTCTGAAACAGCTTGTATTTATCTTTCGGACCCTTATTTGTAGTACTCTTAGACAGTTTGTAAAATTGTGACACCAGATCTGCGTAGTTTTTTAGTTTATGGAATTGTATCGGTATTAATATTAAACTGTGACATTTTGTCTCTTCCGCTTAACTAATTCCGTTGTTTATATGATGTTTGTTCACCATTGTTAAAGGATTAAAATATATAAAAAAGGTTAAGTAATTGGAACGATTGGCTTGCCTAGCTGTCATTAGTAGGCGCTATCACGACCCCCGAGGGTGAAAAATCCGGACTGTGACATAATACTTCTGAGAAACGACTCCCAGAATAATTTACAGCAAACATAATATTAAATGCAAGTTGTTAGAACAAAAATCTAGTATACGATAGTAAAAATTAATGAAAAGCAAGACTTGCATTGACAATGTCGCTAACATTAACTTTTGATGAAGGTTGGAGGAGATATGATTGATTCACCTTGAAAACCTTAAAGTTCTATTAATTAAACAGAAAGATAAATAATTAGACTAAAACAAAATATATGAGCACAAGTATATATTAAAAATTCACATACTATTAACTTACACTTGCTTTAGTGAAGAAATCATTGCAAAGTGTGTCATATTTTGGACATCCAATGTTGGAGTAAGACAACATCCTAATTGGCCCCCGATCCTCATATTTTAAATATTGACGGAAATCATTAAAGACTTTCATTATCCATACATTAAACAAAAATGGGAATCCAAGTGTCGTATAAAATGCGATCCTACCAATTGGTTTCTTTTTCACTGACTTAGTTGATAGAAGATGAGACAAATTATAAATAAACTCATCAAAACAGAAACTGCCCCATGCAAAAGAAGCACAAAGTTCTGCGTCGTCTATGATTTTCATAAAACGATCACTTATATTTCTACTATGCTCTTTACCCAAAAGAACAACTTCTAATATATAAATCTCAGGAAGCCTTACTGCATCTTCATCGCAGACCTCGACATCAACACATACATCATCTGTTGCACCAGCACGGAGTCAAGAACGCTTTTGCATAAACTTATACAAAGTATATACCTTAAAACCCCTTTTCACATCAGAGAAATATCGTTCCTTCAAACGGTTCTCTCTATCATCAACGGAACTATAATCAGATGCCTCAATTTTAAGCTCGGTAATAAAATGAAAATCATCTTCTATAAATGCTACGTCGTTCCCAAAAACTTTAAAAACCATTTTGGCTTTGTAATTGTAAAAAACTTGAGAAAGCAACATACAATGAGTCAACTTCCCAGAGTGACACACCTCATTCAACTCTAAAAACTTCCCAAATACACCGTTCTTTAATTGATCCATTTGAGTTCCACACAAAAACGACGAAATAGTTTGCTTAAAATTTCGATCGCCTTTCCAATAACAATCAGCAGGAAACCACTGGTTAAATTCATAAAATCTATCTCCCTCCTAAAATCAAAATACAACATATATAAGCAGCATTTCCTATAATTTTAAGATAAAAACTTCAACATTTCAGAAATACGTACCTTCAATATCCTACTTGAAGATTCCATTTCTATAAAATCATGAAAACAAAAACATATTACAAATTAGATAAGTAAACACAATCAGAATCCAATATATATAAGAGAAATAAATTATAAACAAAATTCATCCAGTAAAATGAACAGGACAATAAAGTCTACAGATTGCAATCTTCGAGCATAATATACTGGATCACAATAAATTAGAAGATATGAAACTCCAGAAACAAATACTGGGGTATATAGAAAAAACATAATCAAAAAGCATAGTATAATAATCATTCGGTATAACATACTGGACAACAAGCTTACACATGGCAGACTTCCTGTAAAATATACTGGAATCAAACAAAGCTCAACTATATTATAATAATAATCCAGTATAAGATACTGGAAGACAAAGATATAGAGCACAGACTTCCAGTATAATATACTGGACAAAATTTTACTAAATTCAATAAAAAAAATATAATAAAAAACCACATAGTATAAACATAATCACAAACCTCAACATACTGGCAATAAGCTTAAAGATGGCACACTTCATTTAAAAAATACTGAAATCAAACAAAACTCAAGTATTATATACTAGATCAGAAAGCATAATTAAAAAAAAGATAAATAATCATTCAAAAAAAGTAATGAGAAATAAAATAAAATTCTAGTCTAAACAAAACTCATCCAGTATAACATACTAGAGAAAAAGCTTACACACGGCAGACTTCCTGTAAAATATACTGGAGTTAAACAAAACTCAACTATATTATAATAATTATCCAGTATAATATAGTGAAAGACAAACATATAGAGGAAGACTTCCAGTATAATATGCTGGACAAAATTTTACTAAATTTAATAAACAAAAAACATAATCAAAAATCACACAGTATAAAAAAACTGGGAATCAAGCCTTCAGAAGACAGATTTCCCGTATAATATACCACATAAAATTTAAATATGAAGTCCAGCACAATGTTCTGGATTCAAGTTTAAGAATAAATGGAGAAATATATAATGTAGTTGAAGGAAAAAAATACTTGAAAAATTAACCCTAAACACATAGTGGACAACAAACTTAAAGACGGCAGACTTCCATTAAAAGATACTGAAATCAAACAAAACTCAAGTATTATATACCGGACCAAAGAGCATAATAAAAAAAAAGATGACAAATAATCACTCAAAAAAAGTAATGAGAAATAAAATAAAATTTTAGTCTAAACAGAACTCATCCAGTATAACATACTAGAGAAAAAGCTTAAACATGGCAAACTTCCTCTAAAATATACTGAAATCAAATAAAACTCAACTATATTATAATATTCATCCAGTATAACATACTGAAGCCAAACATTCACATGACAGACTTCTAGTATAATATACTGGACAAAATTTTACTAAATTTAATAAACAAAAAACATAATCAAAAATCACACAGTATAAAAAACTAGGAATCAAGCCTTCAGAAGACAGATTTCCCATATAATATACTAGATAAAATTTAAATATGAAGTCCAACACAATGTTCTGGATTTCAAGTTTAACAAGAAATGGAGAAATATATAATGCAGTTGAAGAAAAAAATACTTGAAAATTAACCCTAACAACATACTGGACAACAAGCTTAAAGACGGCAAACTTCCATTAAAAGATACTGAAATCAAACAAAACTCAAGTATTATATACCAGACCAAAGAGCATAATAAAAAATAGAAGACAAATAATCACTCAAAAAAAGTAATGACAAATAAAATAAAATTTTAGTCTAAACAGAACTCATCCAGTATAATATACTGGAGAAAAAGCTTACACACGGTAGATGTCCCGTAAAATATACTGGAATCAAACAAAACTCAACTATATTATAATATTCATCCAATATAACATACTGGAAGACAAACATTTACATAACAGACTTCAGTATACTATACTGGACAAAATTTATTACTAAACTCGATAAACAAAAAAACATAAGTAAAAACCACACAGTATAAAAAACTGGAAAACAAGCCTTCAGAAGACAGATTTCCCGTATAAAATACTACACCATATTTAACAAGAACTGGAGAAATCTATAATGCAGATGAAGCAAGAAAATACTTGAAAATTAACCCTAATATACAGAGACTAGAAAAATATTTGAAAAACTTATAAAAACAATATAATGACCCGGCCAGTCGTCTTAAGAATTTACGCCCTGATCCCCTATTAACTACTTTTCTTGTGTTTGTTTCCGCTATTTTGATTTGTCGGGATGTTTGATTTTGAGTTTCAGAGTATTTTGGGACACTTAGTCCTTAAAAGAGAGCTTAAGCTTTAGAATTTGGATCGTAGTCGGAGCAGTATGAAGACGACCTCAGAATGGAATTTTGTTGGTTCCGTTAGTATCGTTGGATGATTTCGAGCTTAGGGGCATGTTCGGATTGTGTTTTGGAGGTCCGTAACTTATTTAGGCTTGAAATGCTGAAAGTTGAATTTTTGAAGTTTTCGGTTCGATAGTGAGATTTTGATATCGATGTCGGACTAGGATTTCGGAAGTCAGAGTAGCTCCGTAGTGTTGAATGTGACGTGCTAGCAAAATTTCAGGTCATTCGGACGAGGTTTGATAGACTTTTTGATCGAAAGCGTAATTTGAGAGTTTTTGGAGTTCTTAGGCTGGAATCCGATGTTAAATTGGTGTTTTGATGTTGTTTTGAGAATTCTGAATGTTGGAACAAGTTTGAATGATGTTTTAGGATTGGTTGGCATGTTTGGGTGAGGTCCCGGGGGCCTCAAGTGTGTTTCGGATGCTCAACGGGTCATTTTTGGACTTAGGTGTACAACAGATTTGCTGGTTTTTCTGTTGCAGACTTTTGGTCTTCGCATTCACGAAGGGGAGATCGTGTTTGTGAAGGCTGTCCAGAGGAAGTATCGTGGACGTGAGGAGCGGAGCGCATTCACGAAGAGGAAAGGCGGAGCAGTTGGGGACCCCATGAAATTTCTCTACGCGTTCGCATGGATTGGGTCGCGTTCACGAACGTCCTGGAGCTGAAGCTACGCGTTCGCGCGTGGACCCTCACGTTCGCGAAAGAGGAAGTTGGCCAGTAGGATTTTTGTGCATCACGTTCGCGAAGAAGAACGCGTCTGGGCAGAACTTAAATTTCAAAATAGAGGGTTTTGAGTTCATATCACAAAATTAAATTGGGGAGCTCGGTGGGAGACAAATTTTGGGAAGATTTTCGGAGGGAGTTTGCGGATTTGGGCCGTTTGGAGTCGAGTATTTGTGGCAAGAACGTGGTTTCGGGTTGATTTTGAGCCAGCTCGAGGTAAATGGCTTGCCTAACCTTGTGTGGGGGAAACTCCCCTTAGGATTTGGTATTGTTGATATTTGAAATTCCTTGTACGTGAGGTGACGAGTGCGTACTTGTGTTAATTGTTGAAAATTCATTTTCATTAAGTAACTATAACTGTGTTTTCTTTCCTGTTTATACTACTTGCAATTTAAGCCTACTATTAGCTTAGGAAAGCATGTCTAATTGACTTAATTATTTTACTTGCTCAAACTGCTTTATTCGAATTATGTGCAGCATGCTAGGTTAGAAATACTTGTCTTACCTTGTTATGAAAGTTGGATTGAACTGAATATTCTTCATATTGCTTCTATGTGTTTACTTTGGGACTATGAGACAGTATCCCGGTAGATCCCCCTGCATGTTTACTTTGGGACTATGGATTTGTATTTCGTAGATCCCCCTGCACATTTACATTGGAACTACGGGACTGCACCCGGTAGATTCCCCCTGTATTGGATATTTACATTTGGGCCTACGGATCGGATTTTCGGTAGATCCTCGCGCATTATGAGTTAGATTACGGGACGACACCCGGGAGATCCACTGAATATTTATATTTGGTGACTACAGGACGGTATCTTGGAAGATCTCCGGTTTTTATCTCTGTGTTGAGCTGTATTCCTTTTCGTTATTATTTTGCCTCTGTTATAGTTGTTGTTGTTCTTTCTATCATGTGTTTTTTTCTTACTGTTGCACTTAATTATACTGTCTTATTCTATACTGTAATACCTTGTATTTTATTTAATCTCAGTAGTGCCCTGACTTTCCACGTCACTACCCGATCGAGGTTAGGCTTGGCATTTACTGAGTACCGCTGTAGTGTACTCATGCCCTTTCTGCGCATGTTTTTCATGTGCAGATCCAGGTACTTTGACTTAGCCCTACCATCCTTGAGGTGGGCGATTTTTCAGATACTTCGAGGTATACCTGCCACTTCCGCAGACCGAGGAGTTCCTTTCTATTCTCTCCTAAAGTATTAGCCCTTCTGTATTTTTCTTTTGTTTAGACATTCTGGAGCTAAATACTTGTAGACATTCAAAAGCTTGTGATTTCATGAGATTTCGGGTTTTAAGAAATGTAGTTCCAGTTTGAGAGTTGTATTGTATATGCCGAGCGACATATTAAATATTCCATTTTGATATTCTTCCACTATTTTTGCTAGTTTTATTCTGTTGATTCTTTTCCGCAATTTGGCTTACCTAGTCGTAGAGACTAGGTGCCGTCACGACAGTTCACGGAGGGCGAACTTGAGTCGCGACAAACAAATTACACAACGATTACAGTATTACAACATAAAACTAATAACATAGTGACAAAATTACCAGAAATAAGACAAACTAATGAACAGAGAAAAAATCGTAAAAGTTAAAATACAACAAATATTTAAACCCTAACGGTACGGAGATCAAACTTAAACCTAAAGAAACAACAATAACAACGAAAATTCAAACACATTATTGTAAAAACAAAACTCACCCAGATAATTTTGAAGAAAATTGGACGTAACCCAGACAAGATTCGAAGAAAAGTGCTCTCTCACGAAAGAGAACTCTGTACACTGCTGTAAAAACAAAGAAAAATGTGATAAAAAATAACTAAATAATATGTTAAAAAGGTCAAGGGCAATTATGTCATTAACCAATATATTTTAAGTTAAAATGGCTAGAAATCGATTACATTACCGATGGTGGCTATTTTTCGATAGCCAACTGTAAAAATGGCTACGCCATGCCATTTTTACATTTGAACATGATTCATTCTAGGGATTAGGCTAGGACCTTAGCTGTATTTTTCATATCTTGCAGATTTGCACAAATGGTCTTTCTTTTTTGAGGCAACTCTCTAAGATTGGTCCCTGGGTAGTTAGTAGGCCTGTTCATGGATTGGATCAGATTTAGCACCTTTCGAATTTTGTATTTCGTATATTGCAATCGAATTTGAACTAAATTAAATTCAGATTGGATCGAATTTTGTTGTTTAGATCGGATAAATATTTCGGATTTCGGTTCAGATTGTACGCCTTATTAAGATGCTAAAATAAATAATTTTAATATGCTATCTCCTACCATTTTCAGTAGCAAATCTCATTCATTTTCATATCTTTTACTTTTAATATTGAAAGGAAAGAGAAGGCAAAAACAGTGAGAGAAATAACAAAGAAACCTTAGAGTTTTTAAAAGAGCACCCTCCACTTATATATATATATATATATATATATATATATATATATATATATATATATATATGAATTTTGGGTTTCGGATTTGTTTGGATGTAAATTGGGCCAAATTGTATCCGATCCGATATTCAAAATAATTAAAAGAATTTTTACATTCCTATGACACATAGGAAACCTTATTACCCTCAATGTTTCAGTCTTAACTTAATTACACTTAGTATACCAAATTACCAATTCTATACCATAATTAATTAATGATATAATTAATTGTACATTTTTTACTCCTTAATTAAAGGAATCTGAAAATTCTTCTTTGTTTATATGAGAACAGAATTTGAAGTGTTTAATCCAGGCATTCTTGGATGCAGATTCCTCCAATATTCATTCTTCGATGCAATAAGTTTCTCGTTGAAGCCTAATCCAAAATATTGCTTTTGGTTCTTCCATATATTCTAGATGATGCTATTAGTTGTGATGGAAAATCAGTAGCAACTTTTGATGAATAAATACTGCATTTCTTGGGAATGTTCGGTAATATTGACTGGAAATCTTACCTTAACATTTCCCAATTCAAACATCCAGCAGAACCATTCCAGTTAGAGATAAGATGAAAACAGAATCAATTAGCAACAGAGAATATGCTAGATATATACTGAAAGAACATATCTTTCAGTATATTTTCTACAAAAATTCTAAAAATATACAACAAATCAGTTTAAGTATGTATAAAGCATGATTATTTGTAAGGGTATCTACATAATTACTACATTTATACTAAATTGTAGACTTTTTTTTGCAGAAGATTTGTAGAAGTTTTAGTCGTTTTTGATTTGTGAAAACAGAAAACAAAACATCTACAATCAGAATACAAATAATCTATAATTTATCTACAAAATATCTACAAACTGGGTACATTGAATTTTAATATTCCAATTCTCATTCAATTGTAGCTTAATTGGTATTTTCGACATAATTGTGTTTTTTGCAGAAGATTTTGTAGAAGTTTTAGTCGTTTTGGATTTGTGAAAACAGAAAACAAAGCATCTATAATTAGAATACAAATAATCTACAATTTATCTACAAAATATCTACAAACTGGGTACATTGAATTTTTATATCCCAATTCCCATTCAATTGTAGCATAATTAGGATTTTTGATATAATTGCGTTTTTTCAGAAGATTTGTAGAAGTTTTTATTTGTGAAAACAGAAAATAAGCATCTACAATCAGAATACAAATAATCTACAATTTATATACAATTTCTGCAATATGTCTTCTTCTTCTTCTAGTTTCAATCTGAAATTCAGTCAAAACCAAGTCTAATCTTCACCAAAACCCCTCAAAATTGAGATATAAACTCCAAACCATATTTCCGATTATTTTCAACAACACTCAATCCAAACAAATAATGATTTTTGAAAAAATTTGAATTCAAAGCTTTCAAGCCTTTTAATGACTGTCAGTGGTGGAATTGCTGCTCTCTTTTCATTTGCTTTGTATTACTAAAATTTGCGATTGAGAAATAGAGAGAGATGTAGAGAGAATTTCTGGAAACAGAGTGTATCACAAAAATAGAGTATGGAAAATCCTATTCTGCATTATGGAAGATCAGAGTGAAGCCAACGATAATTATGGAATGTGCGTGATTTGCGTTGGGGAAGATCTGGAAAATATTTAATTCCCTTTTTTTAGCGCGCAAAATAAGGAATCATAAAGCTACATTGATTCCTTATTTAATGCATTGTATATATTAGGTAGAAATACTATTAACATGAAGGGTAATAAGCAAACTATGAACATATTTGGTAATATAGTTTTATCTATGGTATATATACGAAAATGCCTCTTAATTATTTTAATAAGCCTACATAAATAGGATCAAGACCCAACTTTGTATGTGTTTGAGTTTTGATAATCCTCCTAATTCATTGCCCTAGTAGCTATTATGCTCAATTTGTGGGAAAAAAGAAGTTCAGCCAACAACTTTTAAAGAGGCATTTCCACTTTTTTGAGGCAACTATTTTAGACCATGTTCCAATTACTTTCAAAGGCTACATCTAGTCCATTGGATTGATGTAGACAAAATTTAAAGAGTGACAAAAAATCATACGGTGTAAATGATTCACTTTAAAGACAAATTCAGCCTGCTGGCTTAAAGTGTCTTATTTCTGTCGGCTAAAAGCATTGATTTTTGAACTTTTTAGAAAGAAAATTGCATGTCTAGAATTTGCACATTGAATATTAAAATTCTTTAATCTCATAATTAAAACTTCGTAAAGAATATTTTTAGAAATTGTAGTAAAAAACGATTGCATCTATACCCGCTTTTTGAGTCATGTTTTAACTTGTACCCGCTTTGCAAAAAAAATTGCAAGTATACTTACTTTTTCGTGTAATTTCAGCATACGGGGCTGAAGTAGCAAAGACAATCACGCAAAACTTCAGCATTCTAGTAGATGGGCCTGAAGTAGCAAGTGTGTTGAACCAAGTGTGCTGAAGTTTTTGTTTGTAATTGCTGAACTTATGTACAGTAGCTGGAGTTTTGTTCTCTATTTGCTGAAGTTTTTGTTTGTAATTGCTGAAGTTTTTGTTTGTAATTGCTGAACTTAAGTATAGTAGCTGAAGTTTTGTTCTCTATTTGCTGAAGTTTTTGTTTGTAATTGCTGAAGTTAAGCATAGTAGCTGAAGTTGTTTTCTATATTTGCTGAAGTTTTTGTTTGTAATTGCACTAAATAAGCTGAAGTTTTTTTTGTCCTGGATTCATTAGTTTTGTCATTAAGCTTTTTTAAAAACTTCAGCAGAAGATGCTGAAGTTATTTAGTGTCACGACCCCGGTTTGCCCTCCGTGAACCATCGTGACGGCACCTAGTCTCTACGACTAGGTAAGCCTAACAATGCGGAAAAATAAACCACTTTGCGGAAGAAATAATTAAAAACTGAAACAGTGAAATAAAACAGCGTTTTTAAATGTCGCTCGGCATACACAATATCAACTCTCAAAAACTAATACATTTCCCAAAACCCGAAATCTCATGAATACAAGCCTTTGAATGTATACAAGTATCTAACTCTAGAATATCTAACAAGGAAAGAAAATACAGAAGGGCTAATACTTAAAAGGGAGAGTAGAAAGGGACTCTTCTGTCAGCGGACGCGGCAGATATACCTCGAAGTCTCTACGAATACCTCGTCTCAAGCGTGATAAGTCTGGGTGAAGGTACCTGAATATGCACATGAAAAACATGCACAGAAAGGGCATGAGTACACCACAGCGGTACTCAGTAAGTGCCAAGCCTAGCCTCGGTCGGGTAGTGACGAGGAAGGTCAGGGCCCTACTGAAATTAAATAAAATATACGGTATAATAGTATAAGATAAAGCAGTACAGTTGAAAAATAACGATAAGAATCAGTACAGGATAATAAAGATAACTACAACTGAAACAGAGGTAAAAACGATCACAAGGAATACTACTGTTCACAAAGATAATAAACGGGATCTCTCAGTATCCCGAGGATCTCTTAGTACCCTCAATATGTGCCAAGGATCTCTTGGTATCCTCAATATATGCTAGGGATCTCTTGGTATCCCGATATATGCTAGGGATATCCTGGTATCCCGAGGATCTCTTGGTATCTTCAATATACGTGCTAGGGATCTCTCGGTATCCTGCACCTCAGCTCAAATCATAAATACGTACAGGGGATCCCCCGGGATGCTGCCCCGTAGTCTCAAAGTAAAAACACACAGCAACAACACAAGGAATACTCAATTAAGCTCAATTTCGTACCAAGTAAAACAGGTAATTCTAACCTTACATGCTTTACATAATACAATTAAGACAGTTTAAGTAATAAAATAATTAAGTCAATTAAACATGTTTCTCTAAGCTAACAACAGGCTAAGATTTCAAGTAGAGTAAGCAGGAAAGGAAAACACAATTAAAGCTACTTTAGTGAAAATAGGTTTTTCAACAATTAGCACAAGTACGCACTCGTCACATCACGTACAAGGCATTTCAATTACCATAATACCAAATTCTAAGGGGAATGTCTCCCACACAAGGTTAGGCAAGCCACTTACATGGTACCAGCTCAAATCAATCCGAAACCACGCTCTTGCCACGAATACTCGACTTCAAATGGCCCAAATCTATTCAATTCAATTTCATAATGTAAATAACACTTCAAGTAACTGATTCTACAAAGAAATTCTAAGCTAATATGCGAAATTAGGTAAAATGATAAAAATGCCCCTCGGGCCCACGTCTTAGAATCGGGTAAAATTTACATTTCCAGAATCCTCACTCCCACAAGTTCAGTCATACCAAAAGTACCAAAATCCAAGGTCAGATTCCCAATCAAAAGTCGAATTCTAGGTCTAAGAACTTTTTTCCAACTTTTCCCCAATTTTTTATCTCCAATCCGAAATTAAATGATAAAACTAACAATAGATTGATGGAATATAACTAGAAAGGGTTAAAGAATTGTTACTCAATGATTTCCTCTTCAACTTACTCCCAAAATCGCCCTCTCCCGAGCTCCAATTTGATTTTTCCAAGTTTTGAAACTAAACCCTCGAAATCCCTATTTTCTGACTAGTGAAACCGTATTTACGGTCGTGGGACCCCACCTGCGGTCCCGCTTCTGTGGAGCCAAGGTCGCATCTGCGACTTTTCATTAAAGGAGGACTTTCCGCACCTGCGACTACCTTACCGCAAATACGGAGCCGCTTCTGCAGTGCCCTGACCGCTTCTGCGGTCAACTTCCTTTTTGCCTTAAACCGCTTCTGTTGTTGCTCGACCGTTTTTGCGGCCTCGCACCTGCGGTCCCCAAGCCGCAGGTGCGGTTATGACAACAAATTTAAAGCTTCAGCTACAACTTTCAACTCCAAACTTTTCCGTCCAACATCCGAAATTATCCCGAGGCCCCCGAGACCTCAACCAAAAGCACGAACAAGGCATATACTACTGTCCAAACTTATACCAATCCTTAGAACACCTAAAACAACATCGAAACGATGAATCAACCACGGATTCAAGCCTAAGAACTCCAAAACTCTAAATTTACGTTTTCGATCAAAAAGTCTACCAAACCTCTACCGAATGACCTGAAATTTTGCACACACGTCACATTCAACACTACGGAGCTACTCCAACTTTCGGAATTCCATTACGATCCTCGGATCAAAATCTCACTAACGAACCGGAAACTTCGAAATTCGACTTTCGGCATTTCAAGCCTAAATTAGCTACGGACCTCCAATACACAATCTGAACACGCCCCTAAGCCTGAAATCACCTAACGGAACCATCGAAATTCCATTCCGAGGCCGTCTTCACACTGTTCTGACTACGGTCAAATTTTCCAAAACTTAAGCTCTCATTTAAGGACTAAGTGTCCCAAAACTCTCCGAAACTCAAAATTGAACATCCTGGCAAATCAAAATAGCAGAAATAAACACAGAAAAAGCAGTTAATAGGGGATCGGCACGTAAATTCTTAAGACGACCGGCCGGGTCGTCACATTTAGTTCATTTATAAAAACTTCAGTACTAAATAAGCTGTAGTTTTTTTGTCCTGGATAAGCTTTTTCAAAAACTTCATCAGAAGATGTTGAAGTTATTTAATTCATTTGTAAATATTTCAACACTAAAAGCTGGAGTGTTTTTAATTAACATTGACATCATCTACACAATATGAATGGTTTTGCCCGAATGCAACCATACAGTGATGAAGGTAGTCTTGTTTAACTGTAAGACTATGAATTTCATGTCTTAATTAGTTGCCTAAAAGCGATTCCTACAGCAAATAGGGCTGCTAAATCACACTTATAAATTGAACCCACTTCCATTCGTCCACTTTCTGTAAATAAAAATTTTATTGGGAAATTATCCAAGTGGGATGAAACTCGTACTCCCATATGCATTTATGCCTATAAAATAATTCATCCTTTGTTTGTGTCTTTGCTGAACATATAAGTGCTAGTGATCTTCTCCGAGCTAAAATAAAATCTGGTTCCACCAGAAATTTCACAATTACAGAAATATCTGGTTCGAGTTTCATCATACAAGGAACAACTTCAGAAGAAGAAGAAAAAGCAATTGTATATAAGAAACTTTGAAAAGTTATAGAGTTGCTTTAGCAGCACCAACAACAGCAAAAGAAAGAAGAAGAAGAAAACGAAGGAGGAGGAGAAAGGGGACTGAAGTTGTTTAAAAAGTGGATACAAGTTAAAACTTTAAAAAAATAAGTATAGATTAAATGGGGGCGACCAAATAGGACGTCTCGTGCAATTTTTACGATGGACATATGGGTAATAGGACTGCATGCTATTGCATATTTTATTGAATAACCTTGGACCCTTCACCCCGCTATAAAGATTAAACGAGCGGGCTGATTTTACAAAATATTGGCATTATGTGCCGTAAAAATAGCACGGTATAGTCAGTTTTCGGACTGGTCATTCAAAAATAGCCAGCGTTTACGAAGTCAATAAAAAATAGCCATTATTTTGCTGCAACAGATACCGGTCCAACATAATATACTGGAGTTCGGTGTACTTGTGTATGAACTCCAGCATATTATGCTGGACCGGTATACTTTGCTGACTCCAGTATAATATACTGGAGACTGGAGCACCGGTGCTCCAAACTCCAGTATATTATACTGGACAATTATACTTGCTGGAACTCCAGTATATTATGCTGGAGTTCTAGTGTACTTATGCTGGAACTCCATCATATTATGCTGGAGTTCCAGCATACTTATCCTGGAACTCCAGTATAATATGCTGGAGTTCAAGCATACTTATGCTGGAACACCAGTATAATATACTGGCGTATTTTCCGGATTTTGAACAATGTTTTCGCTCAGATTTATGTTTACATGAAAAGTGGCTAAATTTTGATTATTTTTGAAACTGAGCTATTTTTGAACGACCAGTTGTAAATCTGGCTATTTTTGAATTTCTCCCTTATGCGCCTCCACTGAAAGCCTTAACATTTATGCTCTACTTCTTCTTGAAAAGATACACGTCTAGGACAGGGGCAGATGTACATTGTAGGTACGGATTCACTTGGACTCATATAAATTTTTTTACTGAAATTATAATAAATAGTAGATATGAACTCGTGATATAAAAAATATAATGCGTTCAATATTAAAAACTTAAAGATTGAAACCATTTAAATTTCGGATCCGCCTTTGAATATTACTGTTTTTTTCGCAAACAGTCACATTTTAATATATTATTTTTGTTTCAGACATTTGTTTGTCTTTTTCGATTTCTCGAGACGCTTGTAACATGATTTAACTTTTAAATTCATTGGTCAGGAATCAGATAAGAAGTTTCTGATTAAAAATAGAAGAATGTCGGTTATCCCTTAAATTTCTTGACGATTAATGATCTCAATTCAAGATCACAAATTCAAGATGGTCCGTATGACTTGATAAGCTTTGTACCTACTTAGGACCAAACTAAGTGGTTGTTCTTCAAATCAGTCTTTTTCTTTGTCAAAATCATTACATTACTGGCTAGACCACTATGTACTACCTCCACCCCAAAGGTCTTTGTTTTCAAATAAATGGAAAAGCAGAATAATAATGGAGATATGTGACTACTCGATTGGTTGGTCACCAGCCACACCAAGTATCCCCAATTTCTCCGTTTTATTCACGTGGAGCAAAAACTAATTTATAGTCTTTTTTATTGACCCTCACATATGCATTCACAGACAATTAGAGGACGACCTTGCCAGCAAACATTATATTTACCCCTTCAAGCTCGTGCAGCGAGTCACGCATCTAAGCGACAACGTAAATATTTATACATATCATTACAGACCAACATTGCCAGTTTAGACTTTAGATCCAGATCTAAATTTTATTACTACTTTATATGACTATATTCTTTATTCTTTTTACTCTTAGTATAAATATATGATAAATTTCACGTATAATTACTGTAATTTAAACAATATAACAACAAGGTCACAAAATTACTTCCTCACGTTAAAGTAGCTGAACCATATGTGAATTGTTCAGAAATACAAATGGCCAGGAGGTCAAATATCCAAAAAAAATAAAAAAGATCCACCGTGTAAACATTTTGACCATATATATTTTAAAAAATAAAAGACAATTAAAAACATTTAAATGAAACAAAGAAAGGAAGAAAAAATGATTCCTTGAAGCCGAAAATTTTGACATTCTGATCATTTATATTTTCTTAGTAATTCACACATAATTCAATTATTTTAATGCGACAAAAAATAATTAGTCACAATTATTGTTACGCGGCGCCTTCCTGAGATTCATTGGAAGAGCGACATAAGGCTAAGCAACTGATGTCAGTGCAGTTACTGCCCGCCAACTAAGGTCCCCTCCGTACGCTAGACTAGATTGCCAGTGTCATACGGGAAAACCAATGACGAGCAATTGAGAAAACAGAAATGAGAATTGAGAATGAAAGAAAGTTTGATTGCATTAATGAAAGCTATTACAGAAAAGCAGCACGGTGTCGAGGGGGAGAGATACCAGTACAGAGAATTGTTTGCTTGCTAGAAAAGTTGATTGCTTGATCTCCCCTAATAATGCTTAAAAAAAATAAACCAAAGTTATAAGACTAGACTTGATTAAGCTAGAGAAACATAATGGAAGTACATGGAATAAAACTACTCTATATTTACAATAAAAAAGGACTTAGTTTTCTGCAAGGCAGAAACAGGTCCGTTGTCAGCAGCATTGTCTTTGACATCAGGGTCTGCGAGCGCGGCGTTGTTGGCATCTGCCTGCGGCGGGGCGCTGACGAGGGATATCGGTGGAGCGACAGAGGCACATGTGCGGCCAAGACCGCAGGGCCGACCGTGGCGCTAGGCATTGGGAGGCTTGCTAGGACGCCACGGGTTACTCCCAAGGGGTCATGGGGCGTGACTGGAAAGCCGCCCATGACATTCTTCCCCACCTGAGTTGGCGATGTCCTAGGCACCTTACTTGCAAGATAATCTTCAACTAGGTTCTTGTAGGCTTTGAGGTTTGTTCCCCTCCCCCAAGTATTCTCCTTTGCATCACAGCCCTGCCATTTCACCAAGAACTCTTGGTGATCTTTCCTTGAGGCATGAATCACTCTATTATCAAGGATAGCTTCAACACGCCTTTTTCCGGTTGAATTGGAACCTCGAATACTGGGTATTGTGAGCTGGCTCCGTGAAGGATCCTCCGTGTCTTCCCGAAAAGGTTTCAGGAGGCTTATATGGAAGACATGATGAATTTTCCACCAAACTGGGGTATCCACCCGGTATACAACTTTCCCAATACGTCTTTCAATGGACAAGGGTCCAATGTATTTTTGCAATAGGCGAGGGTTATGGACCCCTGCAAATAAGTACCGCTTTGGGATTTGACCATCACTTTGTCTCCTACTTGGTATTCAACAAAGCGACGATTTTGATCAGCATGCCTCTTCATTCGCTTTTGAGCTTTGACAAGATAGCTCCGCACTATCTCCGTATTTTGCTTCCACTCTTTTGAGAAGCTAGCAGCTCGAGGAGATTTAGACATGTTTGGTGCATTCACTGTGTGTGGGAGTAGCGGTTGTTGTCCGGCAACAATTTCAAAAGCACTTTTGTTTGTACTAGAGCTCTTTTGTGAATTGAATCACAGTTGAGCAACATCCAGAAGCTTTACCCAATTCTTCTGCGATCCGGTTACAAAGTGGCGGAGATATTCCTCTAACATACCATTGAACCGCTCCATCTGGCCATCGGATTGCGGATGGAAACTTGAGTTGTGACTCAATTTTGACCCAAGGCACTTAAAGAGTTGGGTCCAAAAGTTGTTAGTGAAGCGTGAGTCGCGATCACTAACAATTTCTTTGGGCAGGCCCCAATATTTGACGACATGAGAGAAGAAGAGTCGGTATCTTCTGTTGATATATATTATGGGGCTGCAATAAAGATAACATACTTGGAAAACCGATCTACCACAACCACTATAGTTGTGAGGTCTCCGACCTTGGGCAATCCGGTGATGAAATCCAGGGAATCCCTTTCCCAAGGTCTCTTTGGTACAGCTAGTGGTTCTAAGAGTCCCGCTTGTGTCAAGCGGTCCGACTTGTCCTTCTGGCATACTAGACAAGTCTTCATATACTGAGCGACGTCATTGGCCATTTGAAACCAATAATATGCACGAAGAAGTAACGCCATGGTACATTCTTCACCGGGATGGCCGTCCCACAAAGTATCATGACATTTCGCCAGAAGAGTCCTTCGCAGATCTCCTCCTTTAGGAACATAAAGTCAGTTCCCTTTCACTTTCAGAAAACCATCTTTCATGTAGAACTAGCGAGTCTTGCCCTGTCCTACCAAATCAACCAAATATTGTGCAACAGGATCCTTGATGAGTAGATCCTGTATCTGGTCCTTGATGGAGGTGGCTACTTCACTCCCCCTTAGGGTGGCGAGTAGGCACACAGATGCTAGATCAGCTCTCTTACTGAGCGCATCATCAATATGATTGGTCTTCCCACTGCGATACTCTAGCCTGAAGTGCAATTCAGTTAGGATTTCCTACCACCTGGCTTGTCGACCATTCAGTTTCGGCTGGGTCATGAAATGGCTAACAATAGTGTTGTCTGTCTTAACCACGAACGGGGTCCCCAACAGATAGTGCCTCCAAAGGCACAAGTAGTGGACGACAACCAATAATTCTTTCTCATGGGTGGCATAACACCTCTCTGCATCCTTCAGCTTCCGACTCTCATATGCTACAGGATTCCCTTCTTGTAGCAAGACTCCGCCGAGGGCATAATCGGATGCATCCGTTTGTACCTCGAATGTCTTGGCCAAATCAGGGAGGGCCAAGACGGGGCTACTAGACATAGCCACTTTCAATGCGTTAAAGGTCTTCGCTCGCCTCGGTCCCCAATCCCAGGGTGTGACCTTCTTGAGGATTTTTGTCAATGGCACTACGATGAAGGAGTAGTTTTTCACAAAACGCCGGTAGAAGTTGCATAGGCCAAGGAACGCCCTCAAGGCATGGACATCCTTGGGCGGCGACCAATCTGTGATTGCCTGGATTTTCTATTAGTCCATCTTGATCCGCCCTTCCTCGATGACATGTCCGAGGAAGTCAATTTACTTTTGAGCAAAGGAACACTTGGATAGCTTCGCATATAGTTCATGCTCCCGCAATCGTGTTAAGACCTTCCGCAAATGCACTAGGTGTTCTTCCAATGTTGGGCTATATACCACATTGTCATCCAAGTAGACCACCACGAATTCGTCAATGTACTCTCAGAAGATTTGGTTCATCAGAGTGCAAAATGTAGCCGGGGCATTAGTCAAGCCGAACAACATGACCAGGAAGTCGTACGACCCATATCTTGTCACACAGGTCGTATTGTGTTCATCACCCACTGCAATCCGAACTTGCCAATAACCTGTCTTTAGGTCTATCTTGGTGAACATCGTCGCACCACCCAGTCTATCGAACAAGTCTGTCATTAGCGGAATAGGGTACTTGTTCTTCACGGTGATTTTGTTTAGAGCCCGATAATCCACACAGAGTCACAGGCTGCCATCATGTTTCTTTTGTAATAGAAGAAGGGATCCGTATGGGGACTTGGAGGGCACAATGATCCCTGTATCAAGCATCTTCGTCAATTGTCTCTGAAGCTCGGTGAGTTCGGGTTGTGACATCCTATAGGGCACTCGGGTGGGTGGCTTCGCGCCCGGCACCAATTCAATTTCATGGTCCATAGTGCGCCTAGGCGGTAGTCGCTTTGGCATGTCTTGTGGCATGACATCTTCAAACTCTAGTAGTAGCTCCTTCACGGGTTTAGGAATGGGACCTGAAGAGCGTTCTATATCTTTAATGCAAAGGGTTGCCAGGAACGTGGGTTCATTTCTTTTGACCCCCTTCTTCAACTGCAAGGCTGAGATGTTTTCAACGGCCATCTTCATGGGCATGCATGGGATAATGCAGGGCTTGGTCCCGTTTGCTCCCATCATCAGTAACATGTCAGTATACGGTACATGCATGGTGTTGGTTTGCCTCAAGAATTCCAATCCAACTATTAACTCGAAGTCATCTATGATCACCACGCGCAGGTTGAATTTTCCTTCGTAAGGGCCAAGCTTCACTGGTACCTCTTTGGATATCCCACCCACTGTCTGAAGAGATGAGTTGACAGCCTTGACACTACCTCTTCCCTTTCCTACAACTAGACCAAGTCGCTCCACCTAAGTCGAGGCTAAGTAGTTGTAGGTAGCACCCGTATCTATTATCACCCGAATGGGCTTGCTATTTACCTTTATCTCGACGAACATTAAGGTCCTCTCTTGTTTAGAAGGAGTCCTCTCATCCGCCTTCTTTTTTTCTTTCTTAGTGCTTGGGCGGGGGTCCTTCTTCTTACGGATACCAGCACTAGTTCCCGCTAAGGCCTTAGAAATGGAGCCAATAATTGCATTGAAGGCACCTATTGGTTCGGTCTGACCTGCATCGTCTGTGTCGTCATCCGTCCCATCATCAAAAGCTTAATGGGCATTCATTTGTGCATGTGGACACTCATTATTCCAATGTGGTCAGCCGCATGGCATCCTGAAAGAGGCTTTCTCCCCTGGTCATTGTTGTTTGACGCAACACTATTGCTGCCTGGGGAGGGAGCCTTAGATTTGGTTGCACTCCGATCTCCCCCACTTCTGCTAGGCCACCATTGCTACGCTAGCCCTCTTTGAATCCCGCTCGAGCAGACGGCTGAGACCTATCCTTCCGAGCTTCCACTTGATAGTTCCCAAGGCATTCAGCTACTTGGATCGCCTTGGGTAGGGTATCTACCCTTTGTATTTGCAGCTCCATATGGTCATAAGGTTTCAACCCTTCCAGGAAGGTGAAGAGCTTGTCTTTGTCCCCCATGTCACGTATGTTTAGCATGAGCGCGGAGAATTCCCGCACGTAGTCCTGCACTGATTTGGTCTGGAGGAGCTCTCGTAGCTTTCTCCTTGCGTTGTATTCAATATTTTCGGGGAAGAACTGTAGGCGTATGGCTACCTTCAGTTTTTCCCATGTCTCGAGAGTATCTTCACCGGTCCTGATGGATTCGTACTTCACCCGCCACCAGAGTTTAGTATCACTCTGAAGATACATGGCAGTAGTTGCTACCTTCTTAGCTTTCTAGGCCCCAAACAGCATCAAAGTACTGTTCGATGTCAAAAATGAAGTTTTCCACTTCCTTGGCATTCATAGCTCCACTGTATGGCTTTAGCTCAGGAATTTTCAGCTTTTGTGTTGCGGAAGCGGGGTTCACAGCGCCCCCGATTTGGTTCCCACCTCCTCGAAGCAGGCCCTGTAAAGCAGCATTGACAACATTGAGCTGGTCTGTCAAGTTGTCAATGGTTTGTTGCATGGAAGTTACCCTGTCTGCCTCTTGTGCCCTGTAGGCTAAATCCTCGATACACTCCTGTTGGAGTTCCCCGAATTTGCCAAAAATTTCAGCTGCCGTTTGCGCGTCTCCCTCGGAGTCGCGACTGATGTTTTCTATGTCAACTTCGGTCTTCTGCGGTCCAGGTCGTCCAACTTTTGCACTAGGCTGGTTCTTAGTTCGGGCACCGTATCCATGAAGGGCCGTAATCCGTCAACCGTCTGTTCAAGGGCTGCAATGCAGTCCCCATGATTCACCATTGTCAGAAATGGTGGTAATGACAATGCATTCCCTCATTCGATGTCGAGCCTAGGCTCTGATACCAACTGTTACACGCCGACTTCCTGAGATTCCTTGGAATGACAACGTAAGGCTAAACAACTAATGTCAGGGCAGTTACTGTCTGCCAACTGAGGTCCCCTCCGTACGCTAGACTAGATTGTTAGTGCCGTCCAGAAAAATCAATGTCAAGAGCAATTGAGAGAACATAAATGAAAATTGAGAATGAAAGAAAGCTTGACTGCATTAATGAAAGCTATTACAGAAAAATAATACGGTGTAGAGGGGGATAGACACCAGTACAGAGAATTGTTTGCTTGCTAGAAAGTTTGAATGCTTGATACCCCCTAATAATTCTTAAAAATAAATAAATCAAAGCTACAAGACTAGACTTGATTAAGCTAGAGAAACATAATGGAAGTACATGGAATAAAACTACTCTATATTTACAATGAAAAAGACTTAGTTTTCTACAAGGCAGAAACAGGTCCGTTGTCAGCAGCATTGTATTTGGCATCAGGGTCTGCGTGCACGACACTGTTGGCATCTGCATGCGGCGGGGCGCTGGCGAGGGATATCGATGGGGCGACAGAGGCACATGCGCGCTTGTCACTTGGCGCGGCCAAGACCACGGGGCCGTCCATGGCGCTAGGCATTGGGAGGCTTGCCAGGACGCCACGGGGCGCGTCCAAGAGGTCATGGGGCATGGTTTAAGGGGCATTTAAGTCATTACATCACAAGAAAATGCTTATCAGCACCTATTTACCAAATACTTTAACTGCTTATTATCAGTTTCAATACTTAAATCCAAACTCGTAACTGCTTATTTATTAAATCAGTTTCAGCACTTATGCATATCAGCCACTTTGAATCAGCTAAGCCAAACATGCTCTCACAGTCTTTTTGATTGACCCTCACATATGCATTCACAGACAATTAGAGGACGACCGTGCTAGCAAACATTATATTTACCCCTTCAAGCTCGTGCAGCGAGTCACGCATCTAAGTGACAACATAAATATCTATACATATCATTAGAGACCAACATTGCCAGTTTAGACTTTAGATCCAGATCTAAAATTTATTACTACTTTATATGACTATATTCTTTATTCTTTTTACTCTAAGTATTAGTATAAATATATGATAAATTTCACGTACAACAAAGTCACAAAATTACTTCCTTTCACATTAAAGTAGCTGAACTATATGTGAATTGTTCAGAAATACAAATGGCCAGGAGGTCAAATATCCAAAAAAAATAAGAATGATACACCATGTAAACATTTTGAGCATCTATATTTTAAAAAATAAAAGACAATTAAAGACATTTAAATGAAACAAAGAAAGGAAGAAAAAATGATTCCTTGAAGCCGAAAATTTGACATTCTGGTCATTTATATTTTCTTAGTAATTCACACATAATTCAATTATTTTAATGCGATAAAAAATAATTAGTCACAATTATAGACGTTCAGTGGCCATACATGAAATTAACCATATATTTAAGGTAAATATTAAATTTATTATATGTGACTGCAAATAAATTTCAAATTGAAAATAATTGGTGCAAACGCACCGGCTGACAATGTTGTATAGAGCAGTCAATATGGGCGGGGTCAGGCTAGCCCAACTCAGTCCATGTGGGCTTTAACAATTGGCGGATTGGGCTGGGCTAGCCCACCATTTTGATGGACCTTATAATGGTCAGCCCACCCCACCCCTATGTGGGTTGCAGGCCCCCACGAGCTAACCCATCATTTTTTTAAAAATATAATTTTATATATATTTTTTAAGTTCTAACCCAAAAAAGATAAATATTTAAAACTTGAAAAAATCTTATTGGAAAAATTTCACAAAACTTAATAACTTTTTATATTATTTCAATGTATCACAATAAAAACTAAAAAAGTAAAAGACAAAACCATGTCATTCACTAAAACGGGTTGGGTCTGGTTGGCCCAACGGGCCAAGCCCATATTGACGACTCTAATGCTGTAGATTAATCATATAGTAAAAATTGCACGGGGCCCCTATTTGATCGTTCTTATTTAACATATACCCATTTTTAAAACAGTTTTAACTTGTACCCACTTTTTAAACAACTTTCGTCCTTTTCTCTTCCTCCTTATCCTCCTTATCATTTCACCAAAGATATGGTATGGGTCTTGCGAATCCTCCATCCAACTGCCAACACCTTCTGCTATCTCCCCAAACAGATCCACGTCCACAAATTCATGTTCAACTACATAATCTCCATAAACATCTAGTTGTGGTACTACTTCAGTCGCGACTTCTCTGTAAAAAAAAAAAAATGATTTCCCTGTGGTTGAAAATTCTCTTATCCTGCAGGGAAATCTAAATCCATGTTCTGAAAAGCAAATGGAGGAGCTTAGGGACGTTTGCTAATTTTAGTGTTGTTGCTACATTGTTTATAACACTTCCAATTAAATAGCAGGTTTCTTGATTCTTGTTTCAGAATCGCATAGAGCCACGCAAATCTCATAGGCCGAATTTCATTGAAATTCATGTTTGGTTACAATCTGAAAATTGGAACCAAACTTTTGCAACTATACTAAGGTTTCTTTGTTGAATCTAGACTCTCCTGCAACAAAAACTTTACAAAACAAAAACTTCGCCCGTTACAAAACAAAAACTTCACCTCTAGAGTTGAAGTTTGTTAGTTACAAAAACAAAAACTTCAGCAATTACAAACAAAAACTTCAACAAATAAAGAACAAAACTCCAGCTACTATGCTTAAGTTCAGCAATTACAAACAAAATTTTCAGCACACTTAGTTCAGCACACTTGCTACTTCAGTCCCGTCTACTAGAATGCTGGAGTTTTGCGTGATTGTCCCCGTGTGCTGAAGTTACGCGAAAAAGTGGGTACGTTTGCAATTTTTTTGCAAAGCGGACACAAGTTAAAACGTGACCCAAAAAGCGGATATAGATACAAATGCCCCAACCATATATTGCAAGTGTCCTAATTACAACCCTACAAGTTTTATCACATATAAGGAGAACCCAAGTCCAATTAATCAATCGGTCGTTTTTGGGGAAATTTTTCAGCACTAAATTAACTCGTTAATATTGACATTTAATAAAGTTAAGTAGAAAAATGGGATTTTTTCCTTTAGCTGTCCCCTGGCTTTGAATATTAAAGCTACTTTAATATTAACGAGTTAATTAACGAGTTAAATTAACTCGTTAATATTGACATTTAATAAAGTTAAGTAGAAAAATGGGATTTTTTCCTTTAGCTGTCCCCTGGCTTTGAATATTAAAGCTACTTTAATATATGAGATCTGTTATATGAGTGTTGTATCAGCGGGTGAAGATTTTCGGTCGCTTGACTGTAATACAGTTCAAAATTGAATCCATAGCATTTGGATAAAAACTTACCCTATATTACATGCGGCCCTCTTAAAAGATCTTCTAGGGTGTTTAATTTTTATGTTAGGTTAAACTGCATTGATAGTACAGAAATTTTATTATTCAATTAATGCTTATAAGTTAATTTCTTTTCTATGCAGGGCCGGCCCTAACATTATTAGTAGTAAGACTTATGTCTTAGGCCCCCAAATTTAAGGGGCCTATTTTTTAAACATAATAGGTTTATAAGTATTTAAAAAATATTATTTTTGTACTTTTAATACAAAAGTAGAGTTTTTTATATAAAAGTAAAGAATTTTTTTAAATATATAAATATAGAAGTAATAATTTGAATTACTTAAAATGGGTAGATAAATAATTTTTCCAACATTTCAATTTGAGTTGATTTGAGAATTCCACTTTTTCCTCCGTCATCGTATAAATTTTTTAATTTCTCTTTTTAAATTTGTCCTAGTTATCTTTTTTTCCCCCAATTTTTCATATTTCGAAAACCCCTACATATTTTCTGTCTTTCCCTTTGATATTCTTACTTACTTTCTTTCTCCAATATTTCATTACTCACCTTCTTTCTCCAAGATTTCATTAGCTCAAGTGTTCAACAATACTTTTAAGCTTCCAATAGTTCTATACTTTGTTGCTTTATAAAATCTTACCTTGGATCAATGTCTCAAAAAAATTCAATGAGTTGGTTATATTATCAATTGATAAGGAATTATTAGAGGAAATCGATTATAAAAAAAATTATTAACAACATTGTATCTTAAAAAGTTAGAAGAATAGACTTCAAATAAAAATATACTATTATAATTTTTCTTTTAAAATTTTAAACTTCACATTAAACTTTAATTTTAGGTTGAGCCGTCCCTGTTTTGTAAGAAGCATTAATAGCGAGCTAATCGTGCCGATGTTTGCTCCATTTTGCTGACGCAGTTATATAAACTAGTGAAGTGAAAGTCTTTCAGAACGTCTAGCAAATCACGAAGTTGCAAACTTCTGAAATGGCTACTCCTTACCAACCTCTGTTACCAGAGACACCAAAACAAAATCCCATAATAAGCTGCAAGATCCTCACTTTTGTCATGACGTTCGTTGTTGCTCTCTTCTCAGTTGTTTTTCTTGTTGCTCCTTATCAGTTTGAGGTTAAGCATTCTAATCTATCATCTTTACCTGGTCCACAACTATGTGAGGCTGCACAAGATTCCCAACTCTGCCTCAGTTATGTCTCTGAGCTAGTATCCAATGGAATTGTTACATCCGATTCAGATGGACTTACTGTTCTGCAAAAATTCCTAGTAAAATATGTCCATCACATGAACAGTGCAATTCCAGTGGTTCACAAGATCAGAAACCAGATCAATGACATTAGTCACAAAGGAGCTTTAGCAGACTGTCTTGAGCTCCTTGACCTGTCAATTGAGTTAGTGACTGACTCAATTGCAGCACTTGGTAAATCAAGAAGCCGTTTGGCACATGCCAATGCACAAATCTGGCTAAGTGGGATGCTTACTAACCACGTCACATGTTTAGATGGACTTAATTCCCTAAGTAACACAACTTCAATTGGAACGATTCTTGAAGAGTTGATCTCAAGAGCCAAAACAGCTTTGGCAATTCTTGCTTCTGTCACAACCCCAAATGAGGAAGTTTTCACGCCGCTTTCGGGGAGAATGCCATCATGGGTAAATTCAAGAGACAGGAAGCTATTGGAGAGTTCAGCCAAGGAAATTAAAGCTAATGCAGTGGTAGCACAAGATGGATCAGGGGATTATCAAACACTTACTGAAGCAGTTGCTGCAGCACCAGATAAGAGCAAGACTCGGTACGTGATCTATGTCAAGAAGGGAATTTACAAAGAGAATGTGGAGGTGACTAAGAAGAAAATGAACTTGATGATTGTTGGTGATGGCATGAATTCTACCATTATCACTGGTAGCCTTAATGTTGTGGATGGATCAACCACCTTCCGCTCTGCCACTCTTGGTAAGTCTTCAGTTTATCAGACTACTTATTCCTTTTTTCTTATTGGTTGATGGTCTGCTCTTGGGGATAAAAAAGATTTTTTTTTGCTTCCTAGTATTAATTTGCATTAAATGAGTAGTTGATTATTGGCTATACTGCCTCTCTGTCCAGCCCATCCTTGCTTATCTAGCCACCAGATCGATTATGAGTTGCATTAATATATCATGGCCCTTTCGCAATTGAATAAGATCCATCTATATGTATAATGGTCTCCTACCCTATTATTTTGCTCCTTCAGCAGTTAAAATTTGTTCCTAATGGTGTTTTTTGCATTCATCTCTTGGTTAAGGAACACGTGTTATACAAGTCATGGCGGAGCTAGCGCGGAACCGAACACAATAATTTTTGCTTAAACAGTGTATTTATGTTAAAAATTTATTAGATATACACAAATATTAAATTTAGAACCTAGTAATTATTAGCACTAGAAGTCATTTTAAAATCTAGAACTCATAAAGTTAAAATCTATGCTCTGCATTTGATACTAGTGCATTGCATCCTATTGCAGCTGCAGTTGGCCAAGGATTTATACTACAAGACATCTGTATACAAAATACAGCAGGACCAGAGAAACACCAAGCAGTGGCACTTCGAGTGGGAGCTGATATGTCTGTCATAAATCGTTGTCGTATTGATGCTTATCAAGATACCCTTTACGCACATTCTCTAAGGCAATTCTATAGAGACTGCTACGTAACAGGTACTTCCGCTCAATTGAACTCAATACTTTTGACATATAATATATACAGATTCCGTGTAAAGAATTTTTATCGAATCATCAAATTTAAATTCTGAATTTTTTGCTGCAGGTACTGTCGACTTCATATTTGGTAATGCAGCCGTTGTATTCCAGAAATGCCAACTTGTACCTAGAAAACCTGGTAAAAACCAGAAAAACATGGTGACTGCACAAGGCCGAACAGATCCAAATCAGGCCACGGGAACTTCTATTCAATTCTGTGACATAATAGCAAGTCCAGACCTTGAACCAGTCAAGAGTGAATACAAAACATATCTTGGTAGGCCATGGAAGGAATATTCAAGAACGGTAGTCATGGAATCATACCTAGGTGATCTCATAGATCCAGCTGGTTGGTCTGAGTGGAGTGGAGATTTTGCCTTGAAGACATTATACTATGGGGAGTACATGAACAATGGACCTGGTGCAGGTCATAATTAGTTTATCTAAACCCAACATTTTTGACACAAAACATAAATATATATATATATATATAACTACTGAATTTTAATAAATAATGTTAAATATAAACCCGAATTTACAATTAGTTAATGTTAAGTAACTTAAAGGTTTAATTATCAAGTCTAAATTATAGATCCGCCTTTGGTGCAGGTACTAGCAAGAGGGTGACGTGGCCCGGTTATCATGTCATAACTGATGCTGCTGAGGCTAGGCCGTTTACGGTGGCTGAGCTGATTCAAGGCGGCTCGTGGTTGAGTTCAACTGGCGTGACTTTTGTTGAAGGATTGGATGAGTAGGGAATTATTATTTGGCTTTAGAGTGTCGTATACGTCTTTATTTTAACCTACGTTGAGAACTAGGTATATATATATTATCCGAACAAACTTTGTATCTGTGATGAACTCAAAATAAGTACTCCACTATATTTGTTGTCCCATAAGATATGTCGTAATTAGGGCTGTGCATTTGGATCGGATATCCGAAATCCGATCCGATCCGCTCCAATTCGGATTTCGGATTTCGGATTTCGGATATTTGGATCGGATTCGGATTTGAATTATTAAAAATTCGGATTTGTATAGTTTGAACCCGATCCGATCCGAAATCCAAATTTATTAAGGGAATAATAAATACCAATTTTATTTTTTAGGGTTAGGTTAGGTCTTATTTCATTGTGCAGCTTCTGCTGCTCACGCCTCACCACTTCACCTTCACTCACAGTCCACGCCTTCACTCTCACGGCCTCGCTCCTCAGTCCTCACAAGTCACAGTGAGTGTCACACCCAGAAGACTGCTGCTCAGGCCTCAGTGCTCACTTCAGTCTTCACGGCTCACGCCTCAAGCTGCTCCCTCCTGCTCGTCGCTTCCTCTATCTCTTCTCTGTGTTCCGGGCCTTCCGGCGACCGCACTGGTAACTGGTAAGACACTAAGAATCACTCATTCTCTCTCGAGTCAGAAGTTTTAATGCTGGAATACCATGCTGTTAGAATCCTGCTCGACAAGTGATTAAAGGACTATGAGAAATTCTTAAACAAGAACCCAGCATACTTAACTCATCCCACCAAATTATAGATAATAAAAAATGGGCAGAGCCATTAAAGGCTAAGAGAATTTTAAACAAGAATCCAGCATATACTAACTCGTACGGCCAAATCGCAAATGAAAACAATGGGTAGTACTTGATAACTTCTAATAAGAGAAGATTATAAGGACCAACAGGGTAATGACCAAAATCATGAGGAGCTAAACATCAACAACAGTTTGCTAAACAAGTAAGGGCATAAAGATGCATGTAAATTCTACTTCAAGGTATTTTGTTCTGTTATGAACTGTTGAATCCGATCCGAAAATCCGATCACCAAACCGATCCGAAATTATGCAATTCGATCCAATCCGATATAATTCGGATCAGATTCGGATTGCATTTTGTGGAATCCGAAATCCGAAATTTCAATCCGAAATGTGCTAAATCCGATCCGATCCGATCCATGCACAGCCCTGGTCGTAATAGTATATGGCTATATATTTGGTAGTGTCAGTCTGCCAGATGCATGTTGCTGCAAGCCTAACCAAACAAACATCTTATGGGGAGGACGTTTCTCTCGGGTAGATCTGAAGTTATATGAATTCAATAAAGCTTTTAATTAATTTGCACTTATATCTTAGACATCGTTTATGGAAATATCTGTTTTAGTTATTGGACGTTCGGAATCCAATCATCCATTGACTTAAATAACTTAAATTTGGAGTTGATTTTTAAAATGGTAACTCTTAT
Source organism: Nicotiana tabacum (assembly GCF_000715075.1). Taxonomy (NCBI): domain Eukaryota; kingdom Viridiplantae; phylum Streptophyta; class Magnoliopsida; order Solanales; family Solanaceae; genus Nicotiana; species Nicotiana tabacum. The sequence goes on along the minus strand of NC_134089.1, from coordinate 99,211,363 downwards.
TCGACTTGCATGTGTTAAGCATATAACCTTTTATCATATTCAATCGACTTTCAATCTTTCAGAAGATATAGTTTATAAACAGGTTGATAAAATTATAGAATAAAGTGGTATATCCATTTTTTATATTCTAGTAAGGAATTTTTACCTCCTATAGCAAAGGTTAACACTTTATTTATTTTAAATAAATATCATTTAAAAAAATTATATTGTATAGATACCTTTTAATGTTTATAGCAAAATATCTAATTTTGGTTACCTCCTACCCCTAAGCCACTAAATACGCTATTCAGTTACACTATTTTCTTTCTCTCTCTACTTTGATACATATCATTCTCTTCCCCATTCCCTATAAACACGACTGAGGGCTCCGCTCGCCGCCACTCTCATGGCTTCCGCCGCCGCCTGAACTCGCTGGTTCCGCCATCCTTCACTCTATCAGAACCCTAACTAACTTTTATGTATCCTAAAAAGGATGATCCGAGAGAAATTATTGATTGGTTTCGTTCAATAGTATGAGAGAAAGAACAATTCTATGTTGATGATCCATGTCCAATTGTCCATTCATATCCTAGTTATTATTTGACAGTATATTGTCTTTGTTGATAGTACTACTCCTGGAATTGTCAAATCTGCAATGCAACAAAAGCAATTACAACCCTTTTAAACACAAGGAAGTCACTAACAGCCCTTGATTACCTTATTGGTAGTTGATGGCAAGAAGAGAGACTTGGGACGACACAACTATTCCTCAGAAAATTCAACAGAAGAAAGACCAGTCTGCATATGAGCATCAACATCTTCTCTGGAAGGATATTTTTCACCAGAAGAAGGCAAATAAACCTCGATATTATCATCCAAGGGAGACCAGTAACAAGAGATAGCAATTGTGGATTCGCCGGAAATTAGGGTTTGCTGGCAGATTCGCCGGAAATTAGGGTTTGTTCTTGAACAAAGATGACGGAGTTTGGGGCTGGGCAACTTGATTTTCTATTAATATATTTCAATGTATTTTCAACGTATCATGCTGTATTTTCATGTATTTCATTGTATTCATTGTAATTCAATGTATCTCATTGTATTCCATGTATTTCATTGTATTCATTATCTTTTTTTTCATTGTATTTCAATGTATCCCGTTGTATTCTATGTATTTCATTGTATTCACTGTCTCGCTATATGCCGTGAATGTATTCATATGTTTTTCTTAATTAATATAATATATGTATTCAAATGTATTATATAATTTCTCTGAAGATTGCTATATTTTTGGGGTATTTTTCGGTTGAGAATCTTTTTTATACAAGTAAATACAAATTTTATGTATTATAATTGAGTTTGTTGAGTTATATTAGGAGTCTATTATGTTAATTGATTCATTTTCTGTTTAAAAACAGTATATTCCCCTATTTCACGCAGTGAATAAAGTCGAATACAATAATCTATCCAGCTGTAATCCCCATGTTTCACGCCATGAATACAGTCGAATACACTTGAATACAACAACTGATTAGCTGGACTTCCCTGATTCACGCCTATTTTTGCTACTGTATTCATGAATACAGTAGCTTAAATACATCTTATAACAACAAAAAACGTATATACAATCCGTAATATAGCAAATGGTATCTATAGATAGCTAATTACCACTGAAAAATAGTGCTTTATGAAAATTTCTTTAAAAATAATGAAAGTTGAAAAATGCTCTTTCGAATGAATGAGTTGGCAAATCATCTCATGTGAAATGCTTCATTGGCATGCCATATAGGAGCCAGACCTATTTTCCCACACTGAATACAGTGACCCCACACTTAAAATTGTGCATTGTCCTTAATGCACACAATACTAATAAGAGGGTAAAAGAAACTCCTTGGTAGGCCAAAGGCCGAAGCACTAGCAACTCATGGGGTACTCAAACTTCTCCGAGGCTTGGTCCTTCGTGCAGGTACCTCACACTTAGTTCTAACCATCTGGTTTGTTGTTGCATCTTTCCAATAGCTTTGCTTTACATGATCCTAGAAAATAAAAAATCGACACTACAAAAATAATACAATTAAAAACTAATTAAAAAAATAAAAATAAAAGAAAGCAGTAAAGCTAGGTTGCCTCCTCAACAAGCGCTTGATTTAACGTCGCGACACGACGCGAATCACTTTCTGCCTCCACTTTGAACTTATAAATTGGACCCATGTTTTGATTTTACTCTATGATCAAGCTCCTGGAGTGGTGGAACGAATCTGACTTGCCCAATAAAACAATGTAGTATTCTGCACTTCTTGGCCTTTATACGAGATGTGTATTCCCGACTTTCTAGCAAGAAGAATTCCAGAATGTAGGCACCTTATTCCTCATTCCTTGACTCCTCAAGTGGCTGGATGACTCTATTTCCATATCATCATCCAAACACAATGTGAAAAAGCACTTGGAGTGTGGACCAATGCGCTCAACTACATAAACATTGAAATTGTCAACATCCTCAATACCAATGACACTAGAGTTAACTAAATACGTATCATCAATGTCCTTGGTTGACTCTAGTATCTCTTCTACAACATCGACATCCTCAAAATCTAGTTTGATTGATTGTTGGTGTTCTACTCTAGCCTTCTCCACTAGCACCTTAATTTCTGTATATAATTCACGCTCTTCTAGGATACTATTCATAATATTGGCTTGTTGAGCATTAAAATATTCAACCAGTTGACTTACTTGAACTTTCACGTTGTGAATAGTTCCCTCTTGCCTTTCTATCTGCAGCTGTATTTTACTATGTTGTTCCACTAGGCACTGTAACATATCCATGGTCAGCTTTAACATATCTTCGATCTTCTTCAGGTCTGCTTCCCTGGGTTCTTTGTTCCTATTAACTTCACAAGAAAAAGTAGAACCATCATAATAAGGGATTGGAGGAGGATAAGACATATAATCACAATCATGAAAGTGACCATCTTGACCACCACATATATCACACACATTCCACACATAAGATTGAGTTAGTGCACATAACTCAGTCTCGGAAAATTTTTGATAATTGTGCCATGGGTGGTTTTCTTCATAATATGCATAAGGAGAATTAAAAGTAGAATTACCAATATCAAAATTCTCATAATTCCAAGATGCCATGTTTTTAAAATCAACAAGTAAAACAAAAAAAAATAAAAAAATAAAAATCAAATACAAAAAATAAAAATAAAAGTTCAAACATGAAACCTAGCAATATGTACACCTACAACTATATTGTTAGTTCCCTGGCAATGACGCCAAAATTTGATCACGCCCAACTATGCCTTGTAAAAAGGACTAAGCGGTCGTTGCAAATATAATTCGGTTTACAAGTCCGGAGTCGAATCCCACAGAGAAATAAGACTTAGCTACAGTTGTTCAATATCACCAAGAAATACAAGTCCAAAAAATTTCCCAATTATAAAGATTATAATGTTTATTTTTATCTAATTAACTAACAATTACTAGAAAGCAGTAAAAATATCAATTAACAAGGATAAGGATTGGAGACAAGATTAAGGAGGTCTAGAGTTATGATTTACCATATTGTCGGAATCCTTTCTACTACATTTTCTATAAATTTGCCTAAGTCTTCTCTACTGATCATGAGCACTCTAGCTATCATAACTCTATCCCGAGTAATTACCACAAATTACTAAACATATTTTCCCGAATTACGCTAGCTGGCATTAAGTACGGCTCACTCGGATCGCACTAAGGTTTCGTTATCCCTAATCCTTCCTTTAAACCCTCCGTATTGATCCCTTATATACGTTAGGAGTGATGTTGTTCAACAACTACCTAAATATGCACTCTCTCCCGAGTAATACATACTATATAGGTACAGTCGATTGGGAGCTCTTCAACCAACCACAATATAAACATAGTTGAACAATTAGAGAAAAATACTACAAGAAATCTATATTAACGTAACAGGAAAATCATCTTCCAATAGGTTTCATCAAAATCCTAGATAACAAATTAGCTATTCATAATAGCATGCATAACTACAATACTAGAATTCATAACCAATAATGGAAATACGAAGAATATTGTGAAAAACTCATAGAAGAATTATCCGCTTTTCTCCTACTGTGTTCTTGCCTCCTTAGGCCAAATCTCCTCTCAAATCTGTCCAATCTCGAAATCTCTTCTCGGTCTCTCCTCAAAAAGGTCTATTTATATGTGTAGGAAAAGATCTAAACGTGTTGGCTAAGTCCTAGTCAAACCAGGAGACGAAATAAGCCTTCAAAACTCGGACTGGACCTGGCCCCAGGCTTGGCGTTGCCAGCCTCAGCCTGGCCTTTGGCTGGCCTCGCTAGGCTAAAGCCTGGTTGAGCTGGCCTTTGCCTGGCCTCTCCTTTTTACTACTTTCGAGCACACTTTCAATGTTTAAGTATCCCTTTTGCTCTACATTCATTTCCAATTCACCTACATACAAAATAGACTCCATTACGCGCAAATAAAGTATAATTTATCATTAAAGCATGTAAAATGCAAGGCATAATGTACGAAACTATGGAATTGTAGCCATACATCAGTAAATAATAGCTTTTTCCTTATTTAAAAAAAGATTTAGGAGTTGCAATATTAACATAAATACATGGAAGCAATTAGTACGAATCATAATCATGTAAGCAAACCAAAACCACAAGTCTACTTATATGTGTGTCAAGACCTGGTGTCACAAGTATGTGGGCAATCTAGTAGAATATACAAAACAATGCCAGCCTACTGTCTAAAAGGAAATAGACATAAAATAAAAGCAAAAAAAGAGATTCCAGCTGCTGCAGAACGGCTCAAAAGGGCAGCTCACTAGGAAGTCTCGAGCTGGGGAATCAAACTACGCGCTGGACTAGTGGCCAGATGCACCTGCCTCAAATCCTGTACAATCAAGTACGAAGTGTAGCGTGGGTACATAAAAATATGTACCCAGTAAATATCTAGTCTAACCTCGAAGAAGTAGTGATGAGTGGTTGACTTCAACACTCACTAGGACCAACAATATAATAATGTGTGATTCAAATAAGCATGATACACAGAACTAACAATAAACTCAAAACAAAAAATAACTGTACAGTTCTTCTATCATATCTAAGAACCAAAAATACTTCCTTCATTTTAAACAAATGATCTCTAAAATAGTAAATTTATATCAATGTGAGCACGTGATTTTTGCCTTACGAAAAACTACTCCAAAATAAATCAAAAGATAAAATAAATTTCTTTTACTGTGTAATTTTTTGAATTTGCGTGGTGTTAAATACTTGTGTTATGTCTGTAAGTATTTACATTGTCATAATAAAATGAAAAAATAAAATAAAATAAAATACATATTGCATGCATATAGGATTTAATTATGCATTTAAAAGATAATTTAAATAAAATCACAAAAAAATATGCAATCGTTCTATTTTAAATATTCCACTGTATGATTGATGTTTTGTCTATGTGTTAAATAATTGTTATAGAGTAATTAATATATTTTTGTGAAGTTAAAATTATTTTATAGTTAATATTAAAAATTTAAATTAGAAAAAATGAAAATATATATATATATATATATATACAAAATCGGACCTGGATTAAAATCCAGGCCCAAAACATTTACCCCCCCACAGCCCAATCCAAACAACCCAGGCATCCGGTCCAAATCAAACGAGTCAAAACGACATCGTTTGATTGTGGTGTATCAGGGATCGTTGGATCAAAGCCAACCAACGGCTGAGATCCCACGAACTTTAACCCATGCCCATTACCCGACCCAGTGCCCCGATTCAGCCCGACCCCAGCAGGAAACCAAACGACACCGTTTGGTTAAGTGAATAAATCCTGACCACTCATCCTACTTGATCTAACGGATAGTATCAATCCACCCCACCCCTATATAAGTCCCAAGCCCCTACCCCGGCCCCTAACTGAACACCCCCCCTCCTCTCACTGTTCATCATCTTCCTCAGACCCCCTTAACCCTAGCCGCCCTAAGATCCCACCGCCTGAAACCCGGCGGCATCAACGCCGCCGGTCACCAAAATAACACCCTAGAATCCCCTGAACATCCTCTACACAAATCTAACATTGGTTTCCTTCGAATCAGGTCCCAACTCTTCGAATCTTAAATCGAAGGTTGGCCTGAAAACCTTACCTTCTCCGATGGCTTCCAAAATAACACCACAACTTCCCCTAGATACCCTCATCACGGATCTGTCAGTTGCATGGCTCGAATCCTACTGGAACTGCTCGAATCTTCATTTGAAGATTCGAGTAAAACCTGAACCTACCCCAACCTACCTCAAACTAACACCAAATGACCCCTAGGCCTCCCTCACCCTTGTGTCATCTTTGGTTCCCTTCGAATCTACCCAAAAGTGTTCGGATTTAAGATCCAGGAATTTGAAACCCTAAAAATTTTCCAATCTTGGAATTTTTCCGATTCGAGTGAAGGACTGAGGTCTAAGAGACTTTAATCGAGGTATTCTCAACTGAGAATACTTCGAGTAAAGTCTGTTCAGCCTAAAAAATGTCCGAATCCAAGTTGAGTTGAGTTCGGTTGAATTCGAAGGTTCAGAGCTAATTTCTGTTTCTTTTATGTGAATTCTGCGTGTATTCCATGTTCATTTCATTAGTTTGTTTGATTTGTTATAATTTTTCTAGTCAATTTTGTTATACTGTCCCCTACCCGTCTACTTGATTCCAAATGAATTGTTTTTGTTGATTTTGTTTGTTTACAATGTGTGTAATCGACTCGATTAAGTTCGTCGATTAGTTATATTACGAATTTTCATTTCTGAAAATGCTGACTGAAACAGTCTGCTTCTATTGTTTTAGACTGATTATGGACAAATGTTGTAAATAGCCAACTGATTAATACTCGTCAATTAAATCATGTTTGTTTGTGAATCAGTGAATTCAAATGTATGCTGTATATGTTGTTTTCTGAACAGGGCATTGTCAGTATATTGACAATGCTCCTGTGTATGTTTGATCTTAGTTCAATTTGAAGATCAGTTTGAATTATTATGCTGAACTCAGTGTAATATTGTTGTAATGTCAAGTTTGAATTCAAGTTTACAAATGTTGATTGGATATAATTGTGTTAGGGGTTACATTCTTAGTCAAGATTCAGTCCAAACTTTAGGATTGGTTTGTAGCTGTTGTAAATCAGATTAATAATCAGGCTTATACAGATTTTAAAATCTGTATTGTTAAGATGCTGAATTTAAGGCAGTAATACCAGTATAAAACAGTAGGTCAGGGACATTTCTGGGATAGAACAATGAGGATAATACGTTAATAGCAATGTGCTGAAAGTGGAAGTTAATGGTTATAATTTAAGATACTAATGGGGAACAAGGGATAATGGGCTGCTGAAAAACAGGATAAAAAGCACTCAATAGGATTTAAAGTATTCCAAAGTAGTTTTAATGGAACTTTTCTGATTATTTAAAAAAAGAGAAAGGGTCCAGACAGCATTTAAGAGAGCTGGACAGACCTGTATAAGATAGAGGGGAATGGGGACTGATTTAGAGGGGTGATCAGTTAGACAGAGAAGAGAGTTTAGAGAGACTTCATAAGAGATTTTGAAAGAGAATTTAAGAAAAATACACCTAGAGTGAGATAAAAGAGAAAAATCCAGCAGAAAAATCAGATTCTTCTTGGAATCTGAAGAGGAAGAGGAAAAAGAAAAACAGAAACAGATATAGAAACAGAAAAGAAAATCAGAAACATACTTTTCTTTGGATCTGTCCGGGTCTATTTGTTTGATATTACTTGGATTAAATCTGAACGTTTTCCCAAAAATCCTGTTACTGTGCATCTGGGTTCCTCGGATCCTATTCTTGTTCAAACTTGCTGTGTTATCGGTACATTCTACTGATTTTGTTATTGCTGCTACTGTTGAAATTTACTCCTTCTTCCTTCATTTTCAGGTACATGTTTTTTTTAAATTTTATGTTGGAAAGAGATTCAACATGACTAATCAATGAAGTTCAAATTGTAATTCTGTTTTCCATTTGTCCACGATCATCAGTTTAAATTTCATTTTTTGTTTCATGTTAGTTAATTAGTAGTGAATTCAATTTGATAGCTATGAGTTAATTGTCTTACTTTGAAATTCGTATAAAGCTTTGTAATAATGTTAGCCCTTCATCTCATTAGTTTAGTCATGTTTGAACTGTCAAGGTAGGAAACATGACATAAAGATTGGCCATTAACTAGGCCTTGTGACGTTGTTAGTTGAATAAAGAATAGCGTGAAAATGTCAAAACCATATAGCTAGTTTATTCTGATAATCTGATTTAGTTGTGGAAGGAATGATATAAGTTGTACGTTCTTATGTGGCGTTATAACAGGTATCTATAGAACCATTAGTGGATGGTAAGTGGAGTTGTTATGGCTCATTATGATGTTAAAGTGTTATGAATGTTTTAGACACATAAACTATGTCACATGTAAGGCAATATTATTAATCGATTTATAATTCCCTTTCTTATCAATTTGATGCCTATTTACCATCTTAAATAAGTAATTAGGCCTATTAGATTAAAAGCGAGTATATGAGAATGAAACGAGATGTACAAGCATAAATTGCCATGCTTTATATCAATGGTAATTAGAAATAGAATTCGCACTAAGTAAATAATGAAAATTCTTGGAAAATATTTCCTTCCTTTATGAATCATTCCTTTTCAGTTTCATATGCAATTTATTCTTTGGCATATATATATATGTCATATTTTTTTTTAAAAAAAATATAGTATTAATCATATTTTTATTCTGTTCTTTGAATTTGAATAGTTGGAATGAATATAATTTATACTCGGAAATTATAATCGACGGGCAACCTTTAATAGATTGCGAATTCTTTTCAAAGAATTTATAGGCCTCTAAAATGGGAGTTTTTCATGATTTTCACATAAAAAATATATGAATATATTAAACAATTTGTGGAAAGTCCCTAATACCATTACAAATATTTTGTGCAATTAGGGATGCGTTCGCGTACCCTGATTATATTTTAAAAGCAAATTCGGATTATGCGTACGCGCAATTTCGAGCGAATATTTAAGAAAAGGATTTTTCTAAAGGCGTTAAATTAATTTCATAAAAACCCGAGATGTGCGGTTCATTATTTAAGAAAAACAAAAATTCTTGATTCGACACAATTTCGAAAAAATGATTGTTTAACAAATATATTATCAAAAGTTATTGTGTACACGTACGCGTGACACAATTTCGCATTTTTTTAACACGAATATACGTATGCGTAATTCGATTCAAAGAAGGGTCCTTAATCACAATAAGTAAAAGCGGTAGAAAAATCACGTAAAAAAAAAGTATTTAATAAAAGTCAAGATAATTAAGCCAATAATAAAAACAGTTAAGCGACCGTGCTAGAACCACGGAATTCGGAAATGCCTAACACCTTCTTCCGGATTAACAGAATTCCTTACTCAGGATTTCTGGTTCGCAGAATAATAAACAGAGTCATATTCTCCTCGATTCAGGGATTAAAATTGGTGACTTGGGACGCCTTAAAATTCTCAGGTGGCGACTCTGAAACAAATAAACAAATCCCGTTTCGACTGTCCTTCAATGGGAGAAAACTCCCCACGCGCCCCGCGGGAGCGGTAAAAAGGAGGTGCGACAGCTCTGGCGACTCTGCTGGGGACCTTTTAGTTGTAACCCAGAACCACTGGTTCAGGGTTTAAAGAATTCGAGCTTAAGATAACTGCAATAATTGGCTTTATTTACTATATGATTTTCAACTGTTTATATGCTAATATGCTAAATGTTGCTTTTTACCGCTTTAATATTATTTGAATTGTGAATATATACAACTGCTACGAAACCCCTTTCTTTCTGAGTCTTCTGAATTTATGGTGTACACGTGCGCGTGACCCACCTTTCTGTTAAAGTCATACCAAATAAGACGGAGTTGGGACAAGTAACTAGGCCGGGCAGACTTTCGTGCTCCCGGTACGTTGCCCCCGCTTCGGCTCAAACTGTCTGTTTGGGTAAGCCAGGTTTAGAACAATCAACCTAAGGTTTTACACTTAGAATAACTCAGCCATGTACCGGATCCCTAGTAGGAACGAATATTTGCATCATATGCATTTGGCCTTGGAGACTCAACACAGGGGTTGGGTCTGTCTAGGACAGGTGAACCCAAAATAAAAGGACCATCATGATGCATCCTACTTGTTACTTGTGCATTCATTTGCCTCGAACATGCTTGTTGACCAGCTTAAATAAAATCATGGTGATAAGAAAGGAATAAAATGGGTTGTTTTAAAAATTTCGAAAAAAATAGTTTTAAATTTTGAAATAAAGGTATTTCATAAAAAAAAGAAAATTCGAAAAATGATTTTTTTTAGTATAAACTTTCAAAATGAATTTTGACTTTATCAAAATTAAATTTCAGATACAAAATGAGCACCACACAAAGCCCCTCATCCACAAGTACGGAAGAATTTCTATGTCAGCTTCAAATGTGGTGGTATGATTTAGGCAAAGACGGTCAAAAATGGGTCGTCAAGCATTTGGGAAATCTCACGGACATTATGAAAGTTAAACCCCGTGATGATCTGATTGCGGCGTTAGTAACTTTCTGGGATCCTGTTCACAATGTTTTTCGTTTCTCTGACTTCGAGCTTACTCCTACATTAGAGGAGATAGCTGGCTATGTTGGTTTTGACGGAAGTTTAAGAAATCAAAGCTTGATATTCACAAAGGCTCCTTCGGTACATCGATTCTTCGGTCTTCTGAACATCAGCAGTCAAATCAGGAAAAACAATGTCATCAATGGATGTTGTTCCTTCAACTTTTTGTATTCAAGGTTCGGAAAGTCAGATGGGTTCGAAATTCATGAGAAAGGCCTTACCAATAAGCAAAACAAAGACACTTGGCAGATTCACCGTCGCTTTGCTTTCATGGTGGCTTTTCTAGGAGTCATGGTCTTTCCAAACAAAGAGCGAACAATTGATATTCGCACCGCGAAAGTTGTGCAAATCCTCACGACCAAAGAAAATCACACCCTTGTCCCCATCATTCTATCAGATATTTATCGGGCTTTAACTTTATGTAAATCAGGAGCAAAGGTCTTCGAAGGATGCAAAATTTTGTTGCAAATGTGGGTGATGGAGCATCTCCAACAACAGCCCAAGATCATACAGTATGGATCAAACAATGATAATTGCATCGAGAGCTATGAGGAAAGAACAAAAAATTATCCGGCTCCAGAAGGGATAGAAGCATGGGTATCTCATCTAAAGACTTTAACGACAAATCAAATTGAATGGACTCTGGGATGGCTCCCGATGAGGGAAATAATACACATGTCAGCCTCAAATAGTTATCTACTACTATTGGGATTGAGAAGCATTCAGCCGTATGCACCACTGAGAGTCCTAAGGCAATTAGGGAGATATCAAATAATTCCTGATGATGAAGATTTGAGGCTCTACTTCAGCAGATGTGGAATGGGTGCCGATACTTGAAAAGTGAACTCAAATCCCAGACGCTACAAAGGGTGAGATAAATCCTGGATATGCAAGGTGGTTTGAAAAACGGTCTCGCGTGGATGATGTACCAGAGCTGAGCTAAGAAGGCCAACAAAAAGACCCCATGTTCAAAACTTCAATGATAAAATCAAAGAATGGTTGATCTGGGGAGAAAAGGAAAAAGTGGTACAAAGCAACTATCCATGCCCTAAAAGAAAATCTAAGAAGCCTCAGTTTGGAGAAAGATTTGCAAGAACAAGAAGCCGAAGGCGAGAAAAAGAGTCTAGCTTGTGAGAATGAAAATCTTCATGCTCGATTCCAAAAAATGAAAAGAGTTTCTGAAACGCCAAAGAGGAGCTGGAAGGATCAAAAAACCATCGCCAATCTCTTTGAAAAAATGCAAGATTATGATTCCATTCTTGCGGAAAACGAAAGGGCATTGAGCAAAGCAAAAGAAAGGATCCAACAATTAAACGAAGAAGCCAGATCTAACAAAGAACGCCAAGATAGGCAATCCGAAAAAGACAAGGCACAATTCAAGAAGGAAAAAGACTATTGGATGCGATCAGAAGACCAGCTTCGTGCACAACTAGAAGAGGCAAGAAGATGCAACAGAGAATATCAACAAGCAGACCTCGACAAGGAAAGATCGCAAGCAAGATTAGAGCAGGCCAGACTCCGAGCTCTATTAGAATCAGCTCTAGATCGTGAAAACCGTGTCAGAGATATAGCCACCACTCGTCAGCAGCAATTGCAAGACCAAGACCAATGTCTCCAAGGTTTCAGGGCACAAATCCACGACCTGGCAGTCTTCACATCTCAAAGTTATGTAAACTGCCAAGGAATGGATTATGAAAGGTTTACAGAGCATGCGCCCACTTTTGCTCGTCATCTAGCAATGGAGTTGGAAAGAATGTATCGTACACTGGGAGGCCATCCGGGTCAAGCCCCACATTGAGCAGATAATCCAATATTTGACAACAAAAGTGGAAAGTGGGGCACGTTGTGAGATGTTAAGAATTGTATCTTTTATTTTGATTTAAGTGTGTGTTTTCAAGCCATTTTCTTAAAGTTTTCAAATGTAATTCCATCTTTGTGTAATGAATAAAAGTGATTGCCTTTGGTCCGAACTACGCAAGGTCTGATTCATGCGGGGGCATGATACGTAGGCAATCTCTATAAGATTCGACCACCACGATAAAAGATATATATAATAAATAAAGTGAATAACAATAAAAATTTCAAGAAAGCTGGGACGACACAAGCAGCCGAGCAAATGCATAATAGAAAGGGATTATTTGTCTAGGAGCATTGCATCTCAACGTGTGATTATATATGTGTTAAACTCTCAAAACTAACAAGTTTGTTCATTTTCAGAATTCAAGCAGTTAGTTTCTCTAAAGAGTATACTGGCATATTATCACTATCACACAAGATCAAAAGGACCAATACCCGAAAGTATGTCTATCCCAGATGTTGACACAGGTATGGAGCTAGAAGACATGGATGTCGGGAAAATGAAAGAAGAGATGTTTAAACTCAAGCAGCAAATGGCTGAGATGTACCAAGCCTGGTCTACAGGACAGTTACCCCCATCTCACCCAAATAACCCTGCTCCATCAATGACCCAAACTCAGGATAATATCACCACTAAATTATCCCCAAATTTCCCCATTTACCAGCACTACCGAGGCACCACCTCTCAGACACCACAGTCTCCACCTCCAAAACCAGTTCCGTACTTTCCTCCACCTATGACTCCTGTTTTCGTAGCACCTCTCCCTGCTACATTTCACAAATCTCCTAGTGAGCCTACATTCCAGGCCCAGGACAACCAATATTACCCCCCGAAGCCCACCTTCAAAGCCTCCGAAATCAATTCAATTGCTCCTCGATTTGATCTCCCAACCGAAATTGACAAGCCAGCCAAAAATGCTGAACAAGAAGAGATGTTCAGGAAGGTCAAAAGTCTAGAACAATCGTTCCGAGACATGCGGGGATTAGGTGGGCAAGTCAGTGTAGCATACAAAGATTTATGCTTATTCCCCAATGTACAATTGCCAGTTGGCTTCAAGATGCCCAAATTTGACCTATACAGCGGGCACGGCAACCCAGTAGCCCACTTAAGGGGTTTCTGTAGCAAGATGCGAGGAGCTGGGGGAAAGGATGAATTATTGATGGCTTACTTCAGTCAAAGTCTAAGCGGATCAACTTTGGAGTGGTATACACGCCAGGACCATGGAAGATGGTACACCTGGGATGACCTGGCACAGGCATTCGCATACCATTTCCAATACAATCTGGAAATCATCCCAGATCGATTGTCTTTGACAAAATTTGAGAAGAAACACAATGAAAGTTTCAGAGAGTATGGTTTTCGGTGGAGAGAACAGGCAGCAAGAGTGGATCCTCCTATGAAGGAGAGTGAAATGGTAGACTACTTCCTCCAAGCCTTGGAACCGACTTACTATGCCCACTTGGTTTCAGCAGTTGGGAAATCATTCAACAAAGTAGTGAAGATGGGAGGTATGGTAGAAGAAGGCCTCAAGACAAATAAAATCATGAGCTATTCAGCAATTAAGGCAACTACTCAAGCTATTCAAGGCGGGGTAGGAGGAATCGGAAGAAAGAAGAGGGAGGAAGCAGCGGTAGTTGATTCAGGAATTTGGCCGGGACCCAGAGGTTCACCGCTTTACTATAATCAACAACGACCTCGCCAATTAGCTTACCACCATGATTCATCCCAACACTACTATCACCCTTCAGAGCCTCATTTTTCCATTAACCATGCTCAAGCATACAATCAGCCACCTGTTCACACCAATTGGCGTGCTCCGGTCACACCAAATACTTACCCACGAGCCTATCCCGGACCAGGTTTCAGGCCTAGGCCAGCATTCAGGGGAGAAAGGGAACAAAAAAAGAAAACTTACACTCCATTGGGAGAGTCTTACACCAGTCTGTTCCACAGGCTGAGACAGCTAGACATGCTGAGACCAATACAATCCAAGCTACCCAATCCTCCTCCAAAGAATATGGATTACACCATTAGCTGTGAATATTGCTCCGGTGCACCAGGCCATGATACGGAGAAATGCTGGCATTTGAAAAATGCAATACAAGAGCTGATTGATACTAATAAAATCGAGGTTCAAACCCCCGAAGCCCCAAATATCAATAGAAATCCAATGCCAGCCCATCAAGAGGCTAATATGATAGAAATCATACAAGCTGATGGGAAGACAAAGAAGCCGTCACAAACTGTCATGATGATCAAGTCTCATGAAACCAAGCCAGATAAGCAGTTAATAGAGGAGAAGCCGGTGTCTAAGCAGAACAAAAATGTTGATGAACCATCTATGATAGTCGATGAGGGATCATCGAGCAAAGTTGCTGCAAAACAAGAAAGGCCGAAAGTGATAGTACCAGGGGTTGCTAACAAACCCATTGTATTCGTGGAAGGAGCCCGTACAGATCGGGTTATTATTACACCTATAATCCAGCTACCGGTCATCAACAACAAAGCCATCCCATGGAGCTATGAACGGGTGACTGTAATGTATAAAGGCAAAGAAATCAAGGAAGAAGTGTGTGAGGTGCAAGGCTTGACTCGTTCGGGAAGATGTTTTACTCCCGAGGAGCTGAGAAAAACTAAAAACAATCCAATGCCAACAAAGAGAGCTGTGACGGAAGAAGAGGCGGAGGAGTTTTTAAGAAAAATGAAACTCCATGATTATTCTATTGTGGATCAATTAAAGAAGACCCCCGCTCAAATTTCACTGTTGTCATTACTGATCCATTCAGAGGAACACCGTTTGGCGTTGATGAAAATCCTGAATGAAGCTCATGTTCCTGAAAAGATCTCTGTAAATCATTTGGGAAAAATAGCCAACAGAATCTTTGAGACAAACAGAATTACATTTGCTGATGATGAATTACCTGTGGAAGGTACCGAGCACAACAGAGCTCTTTACCTCACCGTGAAATGTGAAAACTCCATAGTAACCCGGGTATTGGTTGACAATGGGTCAAGTGCAAACATATGCCCTCTCTCCACTTTAAACAAATTAAAAATTAAAGAGGAGAGGATCCAGAAGAATAGTATCTGCGTACGGGGGTTTGACGGTGGAAGCAGAGATTCATTTGGCGACATAGTATTGGAACTAACAATAGGGCCAGTTGAATTCACAATGGAATTCCAAGTGTTGGACATAACTGTTTCTTACAACTTGTTGTTGGGTCGACCATGGATCCATGCTGCTAAAGCAGTCCCGTCAACACTACATCAGGCTGTCAAGTTTGAATGGGATCATCAAGAAGTAGTCGTGTATGGAGAAGAAAGTTTAAATGCTCACAGCAGTATCATTGTACCGGTCGAGGGAACAGAAAATGACCAGGGACCATGGGTATACCAAGTAACCGACACAGTGTCGATAGAGAAAATTCCAGAGGGAAAATATCTTCCAAATCCAAAGATATCCTCTGCATCAGTCATGGTAGCTTATGAAATGTTAAAGAATGGCTTTATACCCGGCAAAGGTCTGGGTTTATCTTTGCAAGGAATTATACAACCAGTATCTCTCCCCGAGAACTGGGGAACATTCGGTTTGGGGTTCATACCCACTGCCAATGACGTGATAAGGGCTAGGAAGCTGAAACACCAAGCATGGGTTCTTCCAAAACCAGTCCCACATCTGTCAAAGTCTTTTGTCAAGACCGGCGCTAAAAATTGCATGATAACAACAATTCCTAAATCCCGGGTCAATCCTGAGAAGGAATTAATTGAAAAGTTCGAGAAATTGTTTAGTGATGTGAATATGTTGGAAAGCGGAGAAGGGTGTAGCAACGCAGAAGTTCAATTCGTTGGACCGGAAACAAAGCTCAATAATTGGAAAGCCACTCCTCTCCCAATTCGAAAGGAGTCTTGATAGTTTATTTTGATTTTCTTTCAGTTTGTTTGGGTTATTTCAAGGTTGTAATCCCAAAGTTTATCTTACAGTTGGTCTGAAGTGCGCAAAACCTTGTTATCTTTCATCATCCAATAAAAAGCAGTTTCCTTTTTATTATCATTCCTGATAGTTTTCTTTTCTTTTTCTTCTTTCCTATACAGTTTCTTTTACGCTGGCTCTAGTGATATGGCATGCATGAGGAATCATCAGCCCAGTCTTAAAAATCAATCTGGTTCCGAAGTAATAATTCAAGAAATATATTGTGATTATGAATCAGAATATGAGGAAGATGAGGTTTTTGAAGAGATTAGTAAAGAGTTAATTCACTTTGAGGAAAAAATCAAACCTAACTTGAGTGATACCGAGGACGTCAATATAGGGGACACGAGTAATGTCCGGGAAACTAAAATAAGTGTCCATCTCGAACCAAAGATCCGAGAGGAGTTAATTAAAGCACTCATAGAATTCAAAGATGTTTTTGCATGGTCGTATGACGACATGCCGGGCTTGAGCACTGCTTTAGTGGTCCACAAATTGCCCACCGATCCAACAGTGCCTCCTGTCAAGCAGAGGCTGAGAAAATTCAAGCCTGATATGAGTGTGAGAATTAAGGAAGAAATCATCAAACAATTGGAAGCAAAGGTCATTCGAGTCACTCTATATCCTGTTTGGTTAGCTAATGTCGTTCCTGTGCCAAAGAAAGACGGCAAAATTAGAGTATGCGTCGACTATCGCAATCTCATCAAAGCAAGTCCAAAGGATAATTTCCTATTACCCAATATCCATATTTTGATCAACAATTATGCCAAGCATGATATAGGGTCTTTCGTGGATTGTTATGCCGGGTATCATCAAATTCTAATGGATGAAGAAGATGCAGAAAAGACGGCATTCATCACACCATGGGGAACTTATTGCTACCGGGTAATGTCATTCGGTTTAAAGAACGCCGGAGCAACCTATATGAGAGCAATGACCACAGTGTTTCATGATATGATACACAAGGAAATTGAGGTATACGTGGACGATGTGATCATAAAATCAAAGCATCAGGCCGACCACGTTGGGGATTTGAGGAAGTTCTTCTTAAGACTTCGCAGGTACAACCTCAAGCTTAACCCTGCCAAATGCGCATTTGGAGTTCCATCCGGAAAGTTGCTGGGATTCATAGTCAGTCGACGAGGCATCGAGCTAGACCCATCAAAAATTAAAGCCATCCAAGAATTGCCACCTCCCAGGAACAAAACTGAAGTAATGAGTTTGTTGGGAAGGTTAAATTACATCAGCAGGTTTATTGCTCAACTCACAACAACCTGTGAGCCAATTTTCAAATTGTTAAAAAAGGATGCTGCGATCAAATGGACCGATGAGTGTCAAGAAGCGTTCGATAAAATAAAAGGGTACTTGTCGAACCCACCCGTGTTGGTCCCGCCAGAGCCAGGAAGACCTTTGATTCTTTACTTAACGGTTTTGGAAAATTCATTTGGTTGTGTATTGGGGCAACATGACCTCACTGGCAGAAAAGAACAGGCCATCTACTACCTTAGCAAGAAGTTCACAGCTTATGAGGTTAAGTATACTCATCTGGAAAAGACATGTTGCGCCCTAACATGGGTAGCTCAAAAATTGAAACACTATTTGTCATCCTACACTACTTACCTCATTTCTCGGTTGGATCCATTGAAATACATTTTTCAAAAGCCTATGCCAACGGGAAGACTTGCAAAGTGGCAGATATTGCTCACGGAATTCGACATCATCTATGTGACTCGAACTGCAATGAAGGCTCAAGCACTGGCCGATCATTTAGCCGAAAATCCGGTCGATGAGGAATATGAGCCGTTGAAGACTTATTTTCCTGATGAAGAAACAATGCATATCGACGAGGTGGAGCAAATTGAAAAGCCTGGCTGGAAACTTTTCTTTGATTCCGCTAACATGAAAGGAGTCGGAATAGGAGCTGTAATCATTTCTGAAACAGGGCATCACTATCCTGTTACGGCTCAATTGCGATTTTATTGCACCAATAATATGGCTGAATATGAAGCTTGCATTTTGGGGTTAAGGCTAGCTGCAGACATGGGTATCCGAGAAATCTTAGTCATGGGAGATTCAGATCTTTTGGTACATCAAATTCAAGGAGAATGGGAAACCCGAGACTTGAAGCTCATCCCATACCGACAATGTCTATATGATCTTTGTCAGTGGTTTCAATCAGTGGAATTCCAACATATTCCAAGAATCCATAATGAGGTTGCCGATGCATTGGCTACCCTAGCATCAATGTTGCACCATCCGGACAAAGCTTATGTAGATCCAATACATATTCAAGTCCACGATCAGCACGCTTATTGCAATATGGTTGAAGAAGAATTTGATGGTGAACCATGGTTCCACGATATCAAGGAGTATATCAGGATGGGGATATATCCCGCACAAGCCACAGGAGATCAAAAGAGGACCATTAGGCGATTGGCAAATGGATTCTTCTTAAGCGGAGGAGTTTTGTATAAAAGAACACCAGATCTTGGATTATTGAGATGCATAGATGCCAGACAAGCTGCAGCTGCCATGTCTGAAGTACATTCAGGAGTTTGCGGACCCCACATGAGTGGATATGTGTTGGCAAAGAAAATCCTCCGAGCCGGTTACTATTGGCTTACCATGGAGCGAGATTGTATCAGTTTTGTGCGCCAGTGTCATCTATGCCAAATACACGGAGATTTGATTCATTCTCCACCATCCGAGTTGCACACAATGTCGGCACCATGGCCCTTCGTTGCCTGGGGCATGGATGTGATTGGACCAATTGAGCCGGCAGCATCCAATGGGCACAGGTTCATTCTGGTAGCTATCGATTATTTTACCAAATGGGTTGAGGCCAAGACATTCAAATCAGTGACCAAGAAAGCTGTGGTCGATTTTGTCCATTCATATCATATGTCGATTCGGAATCCCGAAGGTGATCATCACAGATAACGGTGCTAATCTTAACAGCAACTTAATAAAGGAAGTATGTCAACAGTTTAAGATTACACATCGTAACTCTACCCCATATCGGCCCAAGGCGAATGGAGCAGTAGAAGCAGCCAACAAAAACATAAAGAAGATACTTCGGAAAATGATAGAAGGTTCAAAACAATGGCATGAAAAATTACCATTTGCATTATTGGGATACCGCACTACTGTTCGCACTTCAGTAGGAGCAACTCCTTATTTGTTGGTATATGGCACTGAAGCAGTAATTCCTGCAGAAGTTGAGATTCCTTCCCTTCGGATCATCGCCGAAGCAAAGATTGATGATGATGAATGGGTCAAAACCCGTCTGGAACAGTTAAACTTGATTGATGAAAAATGATTGACCGCAGTATGCCATGGTCAATTATATCAAAAGAAGAATAGAAAGAGCATACAACAAAAAGGTGCGTCCTCGGAAGTTTGAAGTAGGTCAGCATGTGCTGAAACGTATTCTTCCACATCAGGTTGAAGCAAAAGGCAAATTTGCCCCGAATTGGCAAGGACCATTCATTGTGACCAGAGTATTATCAAATGGTGCACTATGCTTAACAGACATTAAAGGCAAATACATAGATATGGCGATCAATTCTGACGCGGTAAAGAGATATTATGCATAACTTTTTGAGTGTTTGTATTTAGCATTATTTCGAAGATTGGAATGACAAAGGCAATTTATTCTGCTATCCAAACACTATACCATTTGCTTCCCCTTTGATCCATACTGGTTTCTTTTCTACCCTCTCTTGGAATCAATAAAAAATCAAGTATGAAATAAGTAATAAAAAAAAATCACTATTATTTAAGTGAACTACGTTTGACCTGATTCCTCAAAGAAGGATACGTAGGCGCCTCACGGCTCGGTCATAGGGTGCACAATATACATGATGTGCACAAAAAGAAACATCAGGTGACCCCAATCAAGAAACTGGGGCAAGAATTGTATTAAAGAAAAAGATTCCAAGAGTTGTAATTCTAAACACATACCAAAACTGTTTAGCTTTTAATACCTTTTCCATTTCTAACCCCATACCAGAAAGACCTTTCGACCAATCTTAGAAAAATGTTGAGTCAAGCAAATGAAGATGGTTCATAACACTCTGATACAAACAAGAAAAGAAAGTAAAAATGAGAGAGTCTTATAGGTGAAAACCCACACGGGCACCATGAGGCGACGGAAGTTGAGAGAAAAGTAAAATGAGAGAGTCTTATTGGTGAAAACCTTCATAGGCACCCTAAGGCAAAAAGGAAGTGAGAAATAAACAAATGAGGAAGGTTTATCGGTGAAAACTCTTTGAGACGTTGCAAGTCTAACAGGTCTGTGAAATGAAAAATGAAGTTGGATTACGGAAATTTTGGGGAAAACCAAAATGAGACAATTGAAAGGAGATTGATTAAAAGACTGGGTTGATTAATCCAAAATGCATACCCTGATCATTGGTGCCGGTAATTCCAATCAGATAAGTCCTTTATTCCTTTTCCAACAGTCATCCAAAACTTGGATTTTTATTTTCATTCTATAATTGTCGAAATCAGCGTATTTCGTCACTAATAATCTTACTTTTCTAAAAGCTTTGAGATAAGTTTATTTCCAAACAAATAAGAAGGAATGTCAAGGTATACTACCAAGATTCAAGGTTACAAAATACAACCACGAAAGGTGGGAGATAGAGGATATGGGTGTAAAAAAAAAGGTGAAATCAAAAGTGGATCAGCAAAGTCAGAAGGAACATATGATTACAGTTAAAAGGGTTTGAAGGAAAACATACAGAGGAGAATCCTATAGTCAAGGATCAATTACAAGGACAAAACAGTCTTTTCAACCATTCCAAGGCAATAAAGAGAGACGAAGAGAAGCCTCACCATCGGCAAGAATACCCTAGTTAACCACCCTGCTTTAAACTAACGAAGTTTTCTTTGATTTAAAACAGGGGCAAATACAACATTTGTGTCAGGAAATACCTGGTAAAGAAAAGAAGAAGTCAGGCGTCCACCTGGAGAATGAGGATAAGAATTAGAGAAGTCAGGCGTCCACCTGGAGAATGAGGATGAAGAAAAAGAGAAGTCAGGCGTCCACCTGGAGAATGAGGATGAGAATTGAAGAAGTCAGGCGTCCACCTGGAGAATGAGGATGAGAATTAAAGAAGTCAGGCGTCCACCTGGAGAATGAGGATGAAGAAGTTAAAAGAAGTCAGGCGTCCACCTGGAGAATGAGGATGAAGAAGTTAAAAAGAAGTCAGGCGTCCACCTGGAGAATGAGGATGAAGAAGTTAAAAGGAAGTCAGGCATCCACCTGGAGAATGAGGATGAAGAAGTTAAAAAGAAGTCAGGCGTCCACCTGGAGAACGAGGATGAAGAAGTTAAAAAGAAGTCAGGCGTCCACCTGGAGAACGAGGATGAAGAAGTTAAAAGAAGTCAGGCGTCCACCTGGAGAATGAGGATGAAGAAGTTAAAAAAGAAGTCAGGCGTCCACCTGGAGAACGAGGATGAAGAAGTTAAAAAGAAGTCAGGCGTCCACCTGGAGAACGAGGATGAAGAAGTTAAAAAGAAGTCAGGCGTCCACCTGGAGGATGAGGATGAAGAAAAGAAGAAGTCAGGCGTCTACCTGGAGAATGAGGATGAAGAAAAGAAGAAGTCAGGCGTCCACCTGGAGAATGAGGATGAGAAAAAGAAGTCAGGTGTCCACCTGGAGAATGAGGATGAAGAATTAAAAAAAAAAAAGAGTCAGGCGTCCACCTGGAGAACGAGGATGAAGAAGTTAAAAAGAAGTCAGTTGTCCACTTGGAGAATGAGGATGAAGAAAGAAAAGAAGCAGCCAAAGCACCCACCTGGGGAACGAGGGAATACAATTGAAGTGTTGAAATCAAAAGCCCGCTCATATGATAAAGGAGCACACTTAGAATCAATAAAGCAAAGGAGTCCAACAAAATCCCCAGCAAGAAACAACAAGAGTCCCAAAAGGAATACGGAATAAGCCAAATGCCCAAGAGTCACCAAGATATCAAGACAACAAGAAACGCAAGGGCATGATCTAGATAAGATTTTTATAATTCATGTACCATAGTCTAGTTTAGCCTTTTGTATTTCCTTTAAAGTAAGGTGTAATAAGGAGGTCAGCAAGCAGTAAAAACAGCACGAAGCAGCAGTAACATCACAGTCCCACGGTAGTCCCAGCTACCCAAAATTCCCGAACTACATTGACCTGATTCCTTTATAGCCAAGGATATGTAGGAAACCTTTGAAGCAGAGGTTCAGTCAAATCTTTCTAAAAATGCTTCCCACGGAGTATTCGAACGGGCAAAAATCGCTCGTATCCGCTCACTTTATCTTTGCACGAAAACTCTTCGAGTTTCCGCACAAAGAGGGGCAGCTGTGAGCACGTGATTTTTGCCTTACGAAAAACTACTCCAAAATAAATCAAAAGATAAAATAAATTTCTTTTACTGTGTAATTTTTGAATTTGCGTGGTGTTAAATACTTGTGTTATGTCCGTAAGTGTTTACATTGTCATAATAAAATGAAAAAATAAAATAAAATACATATTGCATGCATATAGGATTTAATTATGCATTTAAAAGATAATTTAAATAAAATCACAAAAAAATATGCAATCGTTCTATTTTAAATATTCCACTGTGTGATTGATGTTTTGTCTATGTGTTAAATAATTGTTATAGAGTAATTAATATATTTTTGTGAAGTTAAAATTATTTTATAGTTAATATTAAAAATTTAAATTAGAAAAAATGAAAAATATATATATATATACAAAATCGGACCTGGACAAAATCGGACCTGGATTAAAATCCAGGCCCAAATCAATTTACCCCCCCCCCCCACAGCCCAATCCAAACAACCCAGGCATCCGGTCCAAATCAAACGAGTCAAAACGACATCGTTTGATTGTGGTGTATCAGGGATCGTTGGATCAAAGCCAACCAACGGCTGAGATCCCACGAACTTTAACCCATGCCCATTACCCGACCCAGTGCCCCGATTCAGCCCGACCCCAGCAGGAAACCAAACGACACCGTTTGGTTAAGTGAATAAATCCTGACCACTCATCCTACTTGATCTAACGGATAGTATCAATCCACCCCACCCCTATATAAGTCCCAAGCCCCTACCCCGGCCCCTAACTGAACACCCCCCTCCTCTCACTGTTCATCATCTTCCTCAGACCCCCTAACCCTAGCCGCCCTAGGATCCCACCGCCTGAAACCCGGCGGCATCAACGCCGCCGGTCACCAAAATAACACCCTAGAATCCCCTGAACATCCTCTACACAAATCTAACATTGGTTTCCTTCGAATCAGGTCCCAACTCTTCGAATCTTAAATCGAATGTTGGCCTGAAAACCTTACCTTCTCCGATGGCTTCCAAAATAACACCACAACTTCCCCTAGATACCCTCATCACGGATCTGTCAGTTGCATGGCTCGAATCCTACTGGAACTGCTCGAATCTTCATTTGAAGATTCGAGTAAAACCTGAACCTACCCCAACCTACCTCAAACTAACACCAAATGACCCCTAGGCCTCCCTCACCCTTGTGTCATCTTTGGTTCCCTTCGAATCTACCCAAAAGTGTTCGGATTTAAGATCCAGGAATTTGAAACCCTAAAAAATTTCCAATCTTGGAATATTTCCGATTCGAGTGAAGGACTGAGGTCTAAGAGACTTTAATCGAGGTATTCTCAACTGAGAATACTTCGAGTAAAGTCTGTTCAGCCTAAAAAATGTCCGAATCCAAGTTGAGTTGAGTTCGGTTGAATTCGAAGGTTCAGAGGTAATTTCTGTTTCTTTTATGTGCATTCTGCGTGTATTCCATGTTCATTTCATTAGTTTGTTTGATTTTTTATAATTTTTCTAGTCAATTTTGTTATACTGTCCCCTACCCGTCTACTTGATTCCAAATGAACTGTTTTTGTTGATTTTGTTTGTTTACAATGTGTGTAATCGACTCGATTAAGTTCGTCGATTAGTTAAATTACGAATTTTCATTTCTGAAAATGCTGACTGAAACAGTCTGCTTCTATTGTTTTAGACTGATTATGGACAAATGTTGTAAATAGTCAACTGATTAATACTCGTCAATTAAATCATGTTTGTTTGTGAATCAGTGAATTCAAATGTATGCTGTATATGTTGTTTTCTGAACAGGGCATTGTCAGTATATTGACAATGCTCCTGTGTATGTTTGATCTTAGTTCAATTTGAAGATCAGTTTGAATTATTATGCTGAACTCAGTGTAATATTGTTGTAATGTCAAGTTTGAATTCAAGTTTACAAATGTTGATTGGATATAATTGTGTTAGGGGGTTACATTCTTAGTCAGGATTCAGTCCAAACTTTAGGATTGGTTTGTAGCTGTTGTAAATCAGATTAATAATCAGGCTTATACAGATTTTAAAATCTGTATTGTTAAGATGCTGAATTTAAGGCAGTAATACCAGTATAAAACAGTAGGTCAGGGACATTTTTGGGATAGAACAATGAGGATAATACGTTAATAGCAATGTGCTGAAAGTGGAAGTTAATGGTTATAATTTAAGATACTAATGGGGAACAAGGGATAATGGGCTGCTGAAAAACAGGATAAAAAGCACTCAATAGGATTTAAAGTATTCAAAAGTAGTTTTAATGGAACTTTTCTGATTATTTAAAAAAGAGAAAGGGTCCAGGCAGCATTTAAGAGAGCTGGACAGACCTGTATAAGATAGAGGGGAATGGGGACTGATTTAGAGGGGTGATCAGTTAGACAGAGAAGAGAGTTTAGAGAGACTTCATAACAGATTTTGAAAGAGAATTTAAGAAAAATACACCTAGAGTGAGATAAAAGAGAAAAATCCAGCAGAAAAATCAGATTCTTCTTGGAATCTGAAGAGGAAGAGGAAAAAGAAAAACAGAAACAGATATAGAAACAGAAAAGAAAATCAGAAACATACCTTTCTTTGGATCTGTCCGGGTCTATTTGTTTGATATTACTTGGATTAAATCTGAAAGTTTTCCCAAAAATCCTGTTACTGTGCATCTGGGTTCCTCGGATCCTATTCTTGTTCAAACTTGCTGTGTTATCGGTACATTCTACTGATTTTGTTATTGCTGCTACTGTTGAAATTTACTCCTTCTACCTTCATTTTCAGGTACATGTTTTTTTTAAATTTTATGTTGGAAAGAGATTCAACATGACTAATCAATGAAGTTCGAATTGTAATTCTGTTTTCCATTTGTCCACGATCATCAGTTTAAATTTCATTTTTTGTTTCATGTTAGTTAATTAGTAGTGAATTCAATTTGATAGCTATGAGTTAATTGTCTTACTTTGAAATTCGTATAAAGCTTTGTAATAATGTTAGCCCTTCATCTCATTAGTTTAGTCATGTTTGAACTGTCAAGGTAGGAAACATGACATAAAGATTGGCCATTAACTAGGCCTTGTGACGTTGTTAGTTGAATAAAGAATAGCATGAAAATGCCAAAACCATATAGCTAGTTTATTCTGATAATCTGATTTAGTTGTGGAAGGAATGATATAAGTTGTACGTTCTTATGTGGCGTTATAACAGGTATCTATAGAACCATTAGTGGATGGTAAGTGGAGTTGTTATGGCTCATTATGATGTTAAAGTGTTATGAATGTTTTAGACACATAAACTATGTCACATGTAAGGCAATATTATTAATCGATTTATAATTCCCTTTCTTATCAATTTGATGCCTATTTACCATCTTAAATAAGTAATTAGGCCTATTAGATTAAAAGCGAGTATATGAGAATGAAACGAGATGTACAAGCATAAATTGCCATGCTTTATATCAATGGTAATTAGAAATAGAATTCGCACTAAGTAAATAATGAAAATTCTTGGAAAATATTTCCTTCCTTTATGAATCATTCCTTTTCAGTTTCATATGCAATTTATTCTTTGGCATATATATATATGTCATATTTGTTAAAAAAAAAATATAGTATTAATCATATTTTTATTCTATTCTTTGAATTTGAATAGTTGGAATGAATATAATTTATACTCGAAAATTATAATCGACGGGCAACCTTTAATAGATTGCGAATTCTTTTCAAAGAATTTATAGGCCTCTAAAATGGGAGTTTTTCATGATTTTCACATAAAAAATATATGAATATATTAAACAATTTGTGGAAAGTCCCTAATACCATTACAAATATTTTGTGCAATTAGGGATGCGTTCGCGTACCCTGATTATATTTTAAAAGCAAATTCGGATTATGCGTACGTGCAATTTCGAGCGAATATTTAAGAAAAGGATTTTTCTAAAGACGTTAAATTAATTTCATAAAAACCCGAGATGTGCGGTTCATTATTTAAGAAAAACAAAAATTCTTGATTCGACACAATTTCGAAAAAATGATTGTTTAACAAATATATTATCAAAAGTTATTGTGTACACGTACGCGTGACACAATTTCGCATTTTTTTTAACACGAATATACGTATGCGTAATTCGATTCAAAGAAGGGTCCTTAATCACAATAAGTAAAACCGGTAGAAAAATCACGTAAAAAAAAGTATTTAATAAAAGTCAAGATAATTAAGCCAATAATAAAAACAGTTAAGCGACCGTGCTAGAACCACGGAATTCGGAAATGCCTAACACCTTCTTCCGGATTAACAGAATTCCTTACTCAGGATTTCTGGTTCGCAGAATAATAAACAGAGTCATATTCTCCTCGATTCAGGGATTAAAATTGGTGACTTGGGACGCCTTAAAATTCTCAGGTGGCGACTCTGAAACAAATAAACAAATCCCGTTTCGACTGTCCTTCAATTGGAGAAAACTCCCCACGCGCCCCGCGGGAGCGGTAAAAAGGAGGTGCGACAATCAATTATAAAAAAGGCTTCCAGTTCTATTATCACACACAAAGTCCACCGAGGACAATCGATCCGATCCAACATAAAAATGTAAACTGTGCACTGTCGAGGGTCGAACGGTACAAACCATAGATGCATCTATTAACCTGCCGAGGCGAACGACCCGCTCCCATGAGAGTAGTGGAAATAGTCACCTCGCTTGAGGAATATTGCGACGCGGTTAAATATAAATATAACGTAATTTTCCTCAATTCTTTTAAAAATAATAATTTACTTGAAACCTTTGAAATCTTGAAATCCTCAACTTTTGTTCCATTCATTGCAAATCAATAAATATGTTCAGATAACGGTATCCACAAAGCATGGTGTAAGCCTAGAACTACCCGGACATAACAATAATAGTAGCTACGTATAGACTCTTGCCACCTCGTGCGTATGTAGCCCCCACAAATAATCATATATTAATTAAGTTCACCTATGGAGAAATTTCCCTCTTACAAGGTTAGAAAAGAGACTTATCTCGCTTTATGGCCTACTTTTCGGTCTAAGCTTATGCCTAAACACTCAATTTGGTGCCGAACAATCCAAAACTATCCAAATAGGGTAAAAACTAATCAATATAGACTTAAAAGTTCATATCCCAACTATTTAAGTAATTTCCCAAGTCTAAATGCAAGATTCCTAAAATTCACCCCCAGGCCCACGTGCCCGGATTCCGGATATTTTCGAAGAAAGTTATTACCCATAACCTTAGGAACATAAATATATGATTTTCATTAAGTTCCATAACCATTTTCGTGGTAAAACTCCATTTTTATAAAAAAAACCTAGGTTTTCCTCCAAACCCATGATTTTCACTAATTTACATATTATAATCTACCCATAAACTATGTATTAAACTCACATTAGGTAGAAATTACTTACCTCACAAAGATAGGTCGAAATCCCCTCCTTAAGAGCTCTCAAGTCTCCCAAGAGTGTAATAATGACCCCAAAAATGCCTAAGTCCTGATTTTAAACTTACTGCCCAGCTGCCCCCCTTATTCGCGAACGCGAAAGAGGCCTCGCATTCGCGAAGGCAAATGACTCAGGACCCTGAAGACCCTTCATCGTGAACGCGACCAAGGTCTTGCGAACATGGAGGCTGGCTTGGCCTACCCTTCGCGAACGCGAAGAACAAAATGGCCCCTAGCCCAGCCCAGCTACTCTACACGAACGCGAGTCGCGTAACGCGAAAGCGAAGGTCACTGGCCCTAGACCTTCACGAACGCGGACTAGCTATCGTGAATGCGTAGAACATTTTCCCCCAGCCATAACTCCTTCTACGCGAACACGATGGTCCCTTCGCATTCACGAAGAAGGAAACCGGAACTGGCATTTCTGGTTTCTTGCATATTGCTCGGAGGGGTCCGAAACTCATCCGAGCCACTCAGGACCCTGTCCAAAGGAACTAACAGGTCTTTAATCATAATAAGGACTTGCTCGAACTCTCGAAACATGAAAAACAACAGCAAAACAAAGAATCATACCCCAAAAGCAAATTGAATCAAACTTTGAACTTCAAGTTCTTCAATTTACTTCCAATGCGTCGAAACGTACTTATACTACTCGGAATGATACTAAATTTTGTGTGCAAGTCTCGAATGACATTACAGAACTATTCTCGGTATCGAAATTCAATTCAGACCTCGATATCACCAAAACCCGCTCCAAACCGAATTTAAAAAACTTTAAAGTTCTTAAAGAACTAACTTTTACTATTAGGCGCCGAAACGCTCCCGGATCATCTAAAACCTGATCCGAACATACACCCAAGTTTGAAATCATTATATGAACCTATTGGGACCGTCAAATCCTGATTTCGAGGTTGTTTACTCAGAATGTTGACTGATAACGCCAAACTATGCCTTATACAAAGACACACACGGACGTAGCAAATATAATCTGAGTAATTCTGCCCAGAGTCAAACCACAGAGAATTAACTTATCAATTACTTTTGACTGATTTACTAAATTCACAGAATTAATTTTTCCCAAACTTTGTAATTCACAATTGATGATGTTTCTAACAACTAAAGTCTGAAAATAATTAACAGCTGAAAATTAACTATGCTTGATATGTAAACAGTTGGAATAAGGTCTAAGGTAATGGTTTCCCCCGTTGGTGATTTCCTTGGTTGTATGTTTCTTATAGAGATACCTTAGTTGTCTCTATCAATCAAGAACTCTCCAGCTATCATAAATCTCTCTCAAGCAATTATGATAATTTACTAGACACACTCTCTCAAGCTACGCTAGCTAGATTCACATTACTGTTCTTTTAGATTGCATCCGAGGTATCATTATCTCTAATCCAATCTCTAAACCCTCGGTTATGACTCTCGTCTATACTCCGGGAGTGATGTTATTCAAACAACTACCTAAATATGCACTCTCTCTCAAGAAGATACATAATAAATAGGAACAGATAATTGAGGTCCCTTTCAACTAACCACAATCAAAACGTAGATGAACAAATAGAGATTAACAACCAATTCAAACTATATTAATATAACAAGCAAGTCATCCCCAATGGGTTTCACCAAAACCTTAAATTAAAGTATTTAGCTACTCATGACAACGTAAGAATAAACTACGAAAATATTCATAATGGAAAATTGCAAGAAAGATAGGAGAGAATAAGAACTATGATGTTTTGGGTGATCTCTCACACTTGTTATTCTTGCCAAAATAATCTCAAAATAAGCCCCCTTTTCTCTTGGGCGAGTTTCCTGCATCTTATAAAGGTTTTACAAAAGTTTTCCTGAATTGACACTTTGGCCCCTTAACTTTCTGGACTGTGAACATGCCACCGCGGCGCTGACCGCAGAGAACACTGAACCGCGGCGCGGACCGCGGTGGCAACCACGGTGAGTATGCTGGGCCTTTTTGTCTCCGCGTTCCTTCTCTTTTTGCTCTTTTGTGTTTGGGTAATTCTTGAGTGGGTGTTTTCTTCACGTTATTGCCTCTTAACACTTCATGTTGCTTCCTCACATCTTATATTCCCTGCGAAACCAAATAGCATTAATTAAAGCATTTTATTGGCAACTTACATTATAAAACAACAACAAAACATGTGCAATTATGGTGTAAATAACAACTATATAGCCTATTATCAACACCCCACACTTAAATTATTGCTAGTCCTCGAGTAATTCACCACACTCCATAAAAATTCATTCCCTATGCTTTTCCCTCAACGACTCACGCCATGAACATTTCACAAGAGTTACACCTAGTAGTGAACATCTTTTACCTCAAGAATCAAGTTTTCCGTACCCTATAACATCTGTACTTACTCAAACCACTCTACACAATAGTCAAGATGCACCTTTACTTTGTGAATCACATGCCCTCACATCACACAAGAGAGTAGTTCCATATATATAATGATAGTGATAACAATTAGGAACTCAAATAGATAGAATTCGCTCACTCTCCAAAAAGAACATTCACATGCCACAAAGATACACCATAGGCTTGCCCCTAGTGTAGTACTCGACTAATCGAGCCTCACTCAGTCTAAGATCAATAGGACTTTATTTGGTTGTAATGTAGGCTAAGGGATGGGTAGGATACATTTGGATATAGTGACTAACCTCCCTAAGCACTTTTAATACAATTACGTTGAATTTTAAAATCATCATTTTGTAAGCCAACACTCCACCATATTTATTTAAATATCCCCATACATTAGGTGCAATTTGTACAAGCTACCACTTATTAATCACTACAAAATATATATGAATTTTTTTTCGTGGTACTTTTCTTTTTACGCTTCACATTCTGCACCTTTTCTCTATTTCCATGGTTCCACTTCAAAAACCAAACCACTACCCCACACTTTGTTTTCACATAATCTTAATACCAATCTAGGGCTTAGTGAGAGAGAGGAAAATTGGTTCAAACAGCAGGCTATTCAAACAAGTGGTTAAGGTTCACATTGTGGTTGCCAAAGAAACATGCTTATATGCTCAACGGGGTTAACTAAGATGTAATGCATTCAGGTGGGTTCACTTTATATGTCTGGCTCAACAAAGAAATGAATATATCACTTCTAAAACTGAATGAAGCTACTATTTCGCTTTGCAAACACACAAGGAAAGTTCTAGGCATCAAATGTACAGCATGGAATACAATGATACTCACACCCACATGGAACATGACTCAATCCGGATTAGTTTATCAAAACATTCTCTTTTGAGTGTTCAAGTTAGGTACAAACATACAATTTTTAAGGCACTTAAACAAGATTCAACCCTTGAAGCTAAGCGCTACACTCTAACGTTTATCGTGTTCGGGTGTCAGAACGCTAAGGGTTTTTCTTCTTCAATTTTAAGCTCGTCACCCATTAATCCTAACCTAAAAAAATCTACCTATACCCGGTTCAAGATAAACCCTTGGAAAAGAACCGTGGCCCAAAGAAAGACCAAGGGGGAGTTACTACACTACCTAAGAAATAAAAAAAATCTTTTTAGTGTTTTCTATAGACTAGCTTCCCTCAAGAAAATTTGTCTAAAGAATCCGTTATTAGGAAGAGTCTTTATATTTCAATTTTTTTTTCTCTCGACTTAGTTCCTCAAGAACCCCGCCGAAAGAGATCCATCGTCGGGACAAATCGCTTCTATTTTAACTTCCTAAAAAAACCTTTACTCTATTTCTAAAGAAACTAACACAAAACAAAAACAAACAAATAATATTCACAAGTACAATATACAACGAAGTTTCCCCCACCCCACACTTAAAATTAAGACATGTCCCCATGACTTGACAATATAAAAAGCAGTGAGGTAAAGAAACTTCCCTGAAGGGTCACTCTTGATCTAAAACTGTGTCTGGGTTCACGTTGCAGGCGCGACCCGGTGCTCTCAACCAACCCATGATATTCTTTTCTGACTTCACCAGTCGGTCAGCCACAACATCCATATGGAACCCCAAGTCAGTGACGGAGGTCCGCAGGCCAGTCATTTCCCGCTCCAAAGCATCCATCCGAATGCTCCGGCATGGCTGTGACAATCCTGCCTCATCCCCTCTAGGAGGGGTTGTGGTCTTAGCAGCTTCAACAGCATCAAAATCATCCTCAGACTCAGACGAGTCATCATTGCGTCGTACTGGTTCTCGTCCCTCTTGCCCAATTTTTCTCGCCCGGAAAGGAGTTTTTATAGGTAATTCTCATCAACTCGGGAGTTCTCAGGAACATTAGCAAGGCGGCATATATGGGTGACAAGCGAAGGGAAGTAGTGGCCTTTGCTTAGTTCGGGCGATCGGATGAACATTTCTTCAGAGAGGACTCGGGCGACATCAAACCCTTGGTGAGTCATGAAGCAGTAGATCATAGTGGCACGTGGCCCATTTACATCGGTGGTATTGTTGGATGGTAGCAACCGAGTGGTGATGATAGTGAGCCAACATTTGGCCTCCCAAGTAAGAGACTTGGAATGCATAGTCGTCGGTTGTGCTACCCATTTGGGTTGTCTGCCAGGTATACAGATGACCTCCAGAATTCTATCTCAGTCAACCATCGACCGACTAGCCATGATGTAATTATCATCACCCGTCAATGCGGGGAGGCGATACACTCTGCGGATGACCTCTATAGCAGCATTAACTGGGGTGTTGCGCACAGCCACAACCTTGTCCTTGTGTTCTGGCAGGTTTGCATAGAATTCCCTCACTAGCTGAATATTTGCTTCGTCGGGAGC
Source organism: Nicotiana tabacum (assembly GCF_000715075.1). Taxonomy (NCBI): domain Eukaryota; kingdom Viridiplantae; phylum Streptophyta; class Magnoliopsida; order Solanales; family Solanaceae; genus Nicotiana; species Nicotiana tabacum. Next base: position 99,178,300 of record NC_134089.1, on the reverse strand, counting down.
CTCAAATAAGATGTCCAGCTGACACCTCCGTAGCTCATCAAACATATCGGGGCATTCCTTCACCAAAGCCTTCCTGTCGATATGGACCTCATGGAGTAACTTCTTGGCAAGTTTTTGATTGTACCTTGCCTCTGCTTCTGCAGAGACGAACCGAGTGCTATCAAACCGTGGTGCACTGGTTTGGCCCCTAGCTCGTGAGGAGCCTCTTGGGCCACTAGCAGAGGACCCGGTGTTTCGTCTCTTACGAGTTGAACTCATAATACCTGTCAAAACAGAGAAACGCGTATTAGGATGAGCCTAAAATGTGTGACTATGGGTGGTTACTCAGACTTCACCACAACTATGTCACAACATCTCCTTATATCACCATTGAGGCAATTTCTCAAACACATTGTGGGCAAGGCATTTTCTTCATATTCATGGCCCCAAGGGAATCAAGAAAACTTTCCCAATTCAACTATCTACTACACCCACACATTCCACATTTTTTGTTAACCATCACCCACCAACAACACCATTCCAAACATTCAAAACACAGCCCCTTCACCAGACATATGCTAAAAACGAAATTACACTTTAAAGAAGAAGAAGAACTAAACAAAACAAAATCCTATCACTAACACTACATTAGAACAACATGAACTAGCATAATGCAACAAAAACAATAGAAGGAAAGGAGAAGGGGGGTCGGAAACATACCTTGGGGGGAAGAAGATGAGGGGTGTTGTGAAGGAAGAGGAAGAAGAAAAGAGTATGGAGGAGAGGGTTATGGTTTAGAGAGAGAGGGAAGTGAGAATTTTAGGGGAGGGATTGTTTATTTTGATATAGGGAAGGGTTTTAAAATTAAAAAGAAGAGTGGGAAAAAAAATTAAAATATCAGCGGACGTCACCGCGGTCGACGCCGCGGTCTGGGACAGAGTCCCCCGCGGTTTACGCCGCGGTCTTGGACAGAGTCCCCCGCGTTCGTTACCGCGGTCCGAGCCGCATCCGCGGTGAAAACTTGAACGTTCAGTGATTTCCGCGGTCCACCCACGGTCGCGGCTGGCAAAATTTTATTTTTTTTACATGAAGTTACATACTACACTTACAACACATTCGTGGGTTTCCTCCCACGCAACGCCTGATTTAATGTCGCGGCACGACGCAAGTGGTTGAGCCTTCACTCCTCATTCGCGTACTGGGGGTTCTTTCAAATTGATCACCACTGTATTCCCTTTTTCTTCAGCTATTACAAGGTAATGTTTCAACCTTTGCCCATTTACTGAGAACTTGTCTGTCCCATCTTCTGACTCAATCTCGACAGCTCCACTTGCAAACATTTGCACCACTCTAAATGGTCCCGACCATCGGGACTTTAACTTACCCGAAAACAATCTCAGCCTTGAATTATACAATAATACCTTGTCACCGGGTTTGAAATTTCTGTCCACAATGTGCTTATCATGCATCTTCTTTATTCTTTCCTTGTAGAGCCTCATGCTTTCAAAGTCTTAATATCTAAATTCTTCCAGCTCATGCAACTCTGTCAGTCGATTTTGTCCAGCTGCTTCGGGATCCATGTTCAATTGTTTTAGTGCCCACCAAGCTCGATGTTCTAGCTCCACAGGCAGGTGACAGGCCTTCCCAAATACCAACTTGTATGGTGACATACCTATTGGTGTTTTGAACGCAGTTCTATAGGCCCAAAGTGCGTCATCAAGCTTCTTTTCCCAATCAGTTCGTGTGGCATTCTCCGCCTTGGTTAGTACACTTTTTATCTCCCTGTTGGACACTTCAACCTGCCCACTGGTTTGTGGATGGTAAGGGGTAGCCACCTTGTGGCGTACATCATACTTTGCAAGCAATATCTCGAAGGCTCTGTTACAGAAGTGAGTGTCTCCATCACTGATGATCGCTCTTGGTATCCCAAATTGGGTGAATATATTCTTTTTCACAAAACCTATCACCACTCTTGCATCATTAGTGGGCAACGCTGCAGCTTCCACCCATTTAGACACGTAATCCACAATAACAAGTATGTATTTATTGCCAAATGAGCTGACGAAGGGGCCCATGAAGTCAATCCCCCAAACATCAAACACCTCTACCTCTTGAATCGGGTTCATGGGCATCTCGTGGCGACGGGAAATGTTCCCGGTTTGCTAACATTCGTTGCATCCCTTCACCCATAGGTGGCATCTCTAAACACTATTGGCTAAAAGAACCCGACCTTTAGCACTTTCGCAGCTGTCCTGGCTCATCCAAAATGTCCTCCATATGCTGATGCGTGACAAGCCTGAAGATTGTTCTATCTCGGGGACACACCTCTGGATCATATTATCAACACAGATTCTAAACAAATAAGGCTCGTCCCAATAATACATGCGGCAATCAAGATAAAACATTTTCTTTTGGACAGGTGAAAGGTCATAGGGAACAATATCGCAGGCCAGGTAGTTTGCAAAATCTGCATACCATGGCGCTTCCTCAAGACTGGCTACGAGCATCTGCTCGTCTGGAAAGGTTTCCAGGATCTCTTCGACCTCGACTGATTTTTCAGCTCCTTCAAGTCGCGATAGATGATCAGCGACTTGATTTTTTGTGCCCTTACGGTCATAAATTTCGAGGTTGAATTCTTGCAACAGTAGCACCCAACGAATCAGGCGCGACTTAGACTCCTTTTTCTCAATTAGGTACTTGAGTGCTGCATGGTCAGTGTTTACAATTACCTTGGAACCAATCAGATATGATCGGAACTTGTCAAACGCAAACACCACTGACAACATCTCCTTCTCCGTCACTGTGTAATTAAGCTATGCACCGCTTATCGTTATGCTTGCACAGTAAATCAGGTGCATCAGCTTATCTTCTCACTACTCCAAGACTTCTCTTATAGCACAGTCGCTGGTATCACACATGAGCTCAAATGGTTGCTCCTAGTTGGGTGCAACAATGATGGGTGCAGTGATCAATCTCTTCTTCAGTTCCTGAAATGCCAACCTGCAATCATTAGAAAACACAAAGGGATGGTCCTTTTCAAGGAGTTTGCATAATGGGTTAGCAATTTTGGAAAAATCTTTTATGAAACGCCGGTAGAATCCAGCGTGTCCAAGAAAACTTCTCACCGCCTTAACTGAAGTGGGCATTGGTAACTTCTCAATCACGTCAACCTTAGCATGGTCGACCTCAATTCCTTTACTAGACACTCGATACCCCAGAACTATACCTTCTTGTACGATAAAATGACACTCCTCCTAGTTTAGCACTAAGTTTGTCTCCACACATCTTTTAAGCACTCTCCTTAAGTTGTGAAGACAGTTTTCGAATGAATCTCCCACCACGGAGAAATCATCCATAAAGACCTCCATAATATCCTCCACCATGTCTGCGAAGATGGCTAACATGCACCGTTGAAAAGTCGCGGGTGCATTGAGCCCAAAAAGCATTCTCTGAAAGGCAAAGATGCTATACGGACAGGTGAAAGACGTTTTCTCTCTATCTTCGGGGGTTATTGATATCTGATTGTACCCCGAATATCCATCCAAGAAATAGAACTGCGATCGCCCAGCCAGCCTATCCAACATTTGGTCAATGAAAGGTAGGAAGGAATGGTCCTTCCGGGTGGCTGTGTTCAATTTTCTGTAATCCATGCAGATACGCCACCCTGTGACTGTACGAGTTGAGATCAACTCATTGTTCTCATTTTTTACAACAGTCATTCCTCCCTTTTTCGGCACACATTGGACAGGGCTGACCCAATTACTATCAGAGATGGGGAAGATGATTCCCGCATCTAACCATTTGATTACTTCTTTCTTTACAACCTCTTTCATGTTTGGGTTCAACCTTCATTGGTGTTCCCTAGAAGGTCTGTGCCCCTCTTCCAGGAGAATCTTATGCATACAGAAGGCTGGGCTGATACCCTTTATGTCTGCCATGGTCCAGCTAATGGCAGTCTTGTTTTCCTACAGTACCTGTACGAGCCGTTCTACCTACACATCTAACAAACCAGATAATATGATAACAGGCAAGGTCGATTCAGGGCCTAAGAACACATACCTGAGGTGATCTGGGAGTGGCTTCAGTTCCAACTTGGGTGGTTCCTCTATTGATTGCTTTGCTGGAGGAGTGGCCCTTTTTTCTAGCTCAAAGGACTCGAACTGAGGTTCCCTTGACCAAAATCCTCGGCCTTCCAGTGCCATGACCCATTTAGCTAACCCTTCACCATCCATTTCTTCTAAATTCGTCAGACATGCCTCCAATGGATCTTTTACAGTTAGGGTCATATCATCTTCTTGCAGGATTACATCCACTGCTTCCACTAGAGAGCAATTAGCATATTCACAAGGTCTCCTCATAGATTGCTGAACATTGAATACGACTTCTTCATCGTTCAATCTCATTTTTAATTCCCTAGTTTCACAGTCGATCAGTGCTCTCCACGTGGCTAAAAATGGTCTCCCTAAAATAAGGGGTATCTCCTCATCCACCTGACAATCCAAGATAACAAAGTCTGCAAGGAACACGAATTTCCCCACTTGTACCAACACATCATCAAGAATACCAGTAGGCCTCTTCACTGTGCGGTCAGCCAGCTGTAGCAGTATCAAAGTTGGCCTAGCTCTACCAATGCCCAGTTTGGTGTACACAGCCAGCGGCATCAGATTTATGATGGCTCCCAAATCACACAACGCCTTTGCAAAGGCATAACTTCCAATTGTGCATGGAATAGTGAGCTACCTGGGTCCGACATCTTTTGAGCCATCGGTTTTGCCACCACTGCACTGTAGGTCTGTGTCAAAGTTACAGTGGATAGATCCTGAAAATTAAACTTCCATGACATTAGATCTTTCATCATCTTAGAATAACCGAGCATCTCCCTCAAGGCATCCATCAAAGGAATATTCAACTGAATTTGACGCAGTATCTCCATGAACTTCTTATATTGGTCTGCCTTCTTTTGTTTGACCAGTCTCTGAGGGAAGGGTGCAGGTATCACCCTTTGTGCATTGCTTACTGGCTTCACTCTGTTAGAATTTTCTGGCACAAGAGGTGCCACCTGTTCTACAACTTGCTCATTTATCTTTTCTTTGCCTTTTTCCTCCTGACTCTGCTCAACCACCACTTCAGTAAGTTCTGTTGGTTCCTATACCTCTAATTGAACTGGAGTGGCTGGTGTAGTGTCCTTGCTGGCTTGTGCAATTTTCTACTATCTATCTAAATCTCTCCCATTCCAGAGACTTACTGCCATCAACTGATTTGTGTTTTGGTCCTTGGGGTTTATGTTTGTGTCTGCAGGCAAAGTTCCCTGAGGACGGTTGTTCAAAGCCATGGACAGCTGACCCAGCTGCGTTTCAATATTCTTTATGGCTGAATCATGCACTGCCAATTTTTCCTGCACTTTATTATTTGTCCCAATGAGTTGCTGAAGCATACCCCTGATTTCCACCATGTTGTTATCTTGCTGCTGAGGGGGTGGTTGGTATGTCAATTATTGCTGATTTTGTTGTGGATAGCCCTGTGGTTTCTGATATGGTACTGGCACCAATTGGTTTTGAGGGTGCATACCCCCAGGCTGCTGCATATTAGGCCTGTACTGCTGATTTTGCTGCGGTCTCCACTGTTGTGCTCCTTGACTCTGACCCCCATAGTTGTTGACATAATTCATATCTTCCTTTGCCCCTTGATTTTCACCTTCTCCGCTCCATGAACACACATAAGACTGATTAATACAAGGTGTACACAATCACCCAATTGTTGTATCAACAATGTGCACCTGTTTTGTACCCATATCATCAATCTTCTTTATCAATATGCTCATCTGGGTCATGAGTGTGGCCATGTTCTCTGCATGCGAATTATTTGGGTCAAGAGGAACTGAATGCACTATGGGTGCCAGTGTTGTACCTCTAGTCATCCACCCCGAATTTTGTGACATCTTATCGAGAAGGATTTTGCATTCAGTGAATGTTTTACTTAAAAATGCACCTCTAGCTGACGCATCCACATTTGCTTTCAAATTGTCAGCTAGCCCCATGTAGAATCTCTGGCCGAGCATCTGGTCTGGAATGCCATGGTGAGGACACTTCACTAACATCCCTTTAAATCTTTCCCAAGTTTCTTGCAAGGACTCAGAGGGCTGCTGCCTATACTGCAATATGTCATCAATCTGTTTTGCAGTCTTGTTAGGCGGGTAGAAGTTGTTTAGGAACTGCTTGACTAATTCCTCCCAGGTGGTAATAGAGTTGATAGGGAGCGAATTTAGCCAAGTCTGAGCTTCCCCGGTTACTGAGAATGGAAACAGTAGAAGCTTGATAGCTTCAAGAGTTGCATTTGGCTGCCTTTGGGTCATACAAATTGACAAAAAATTCTTCAAGTGTTGTTGCAGGTCTTCAATGTGTGACCCGGAGAACAATCCTTTATTCTGCAGCAGATGCAGCATGTTGTTGGTGATCTGGAATGTCTCCACTGAATTGCGGGCACAACTATGGCAGTGGCCAAATTATCAGCTGTGGGTTGTGCCCAGTCATAAAGTGCAGCTTCGGGCACAAGAGGTGTCACCCTTCTGACAATTAAGTCAGCTGGCTCATTCCTGACGTTTCTGTTGATGTTATCTACGTCACCCATGTCAAATTCGAGTTGGTGTAATTGTTGAGATTGTTGAAGTCTTTTGTTGGCACGGTTCAATGCCCTGAATGTTTTCTTGGGGTCTGAGAGTCCTTCTAGCAGTTTTCCAGTCCTCGAAGACCTTTTAGGTATATACCTGCTTTCCACAAGAGTTCAAACGTTAGAATTTCAATGAAAAGATTGGGTATAGAGAAAACTGACTACACTTAGAATTTTTGTACTTCTCTCAATTATAATGATAACACCGTTAATTCCCCGGCAACGGCGTCAAAATTTGATAACGCCAAACTATGCCTTTACAAAGTTTGGGAAAAATTGATTATGTGAATTTAGTAAATCAGTCAAAAGTAATTGATAGGTTAATTCTCAGTGGTTCGACTCTGGGCAGAATTACTCAGATTATATTTGGTACGTCCGTGTGTGTCTTTGTATAAGGCATAGTTTGGCATTATCAAATTTTGTCAGCCGCGACCGCTTCGAGGACCGCAAACCGAGAAAATCACTGAAAGTTCAAGTTTTCACCGCGACCGCGGCTCGGACCCCGGCAACGGCGCCAAAATTTGATAACGCCAAACTATGCCTTATACAAAGACACACCGGACATAGCAAATATAATCTGAGTAATTCTGCCCAGAGTCGAACCACAAAAAATTAACCTATCAATTACTTTTGACTGATTTACTAAATTCACAGAATCAATTTTTCCCAAACTTTGTAATTTACAATTGATGATGTTTCTAACTACTAAAGTCTAAAAATAATTAACAGCTGAAAATTAACTATGCTTCATGTGTAAACAGTTGGAATAAGGTCTAAGGTAATGGTTTCCCCCGTTGGTGATTTCCTTGGTTGTATGTTTCTTATAGCGATACCTTAGTTGTCTCTATCAATCAAGAACTCTCCAGCTATCATAAATCTCTCTCAAGCAATTATGATAATTTACTAGACGCACTCTCTCAAGCTACACTAGCTAGATTCACATTACTGTTCTTTTAGATTGCACCCGAGGTATCATTATCTCTAATCCAATCTCTAAACCCTCGGTTATGACTCTCGTCTATACTCCGGGAGTGATGTTGTTCAAACAACTACCTAAATATGCACTCTCTCTCAAGAAGATACATAGTAAATAGGAACGGATAATTGAGGGCCCTTTCAACTAACCACAATCAAAACGTAGATGAACAAATAGAGATTAACAACCAATTCAAACTATATTAATATAACAACCAAGTCATCCCCAACGGGTTTCACCAAAACCTTAGATTAAAGTATTTAGCTACTCATGACAACGTAAGAATAAACTACGAAAATATTCATAATGGAAAATTGCAAGAAAGATAGGAGAGAATAAGAACTATGATGTTTTGGGTGATCTCTCACACTTGTTCTTCTTGCCAAAATAATCTCAAAATAAGTCCCTTTTTCTCTTGGGCGAGTTTCCTACATCTTATAAGGGTTTTACAAAAGTTTTTCCGAATTGACACTTTGGCCCCTTAACTTTCTGGACTATGAACATGCCGCCGCGGCCGCAGCGTCGACCGCGGCGCGGACCGCAGTGAGTATGCTGGGCCTTTTTGTCTCCGCATTCCTTCTCTTTTTGCTCTTTTGTGTTTGGGTACTTCTTGAGTGGGTGTTTTCTTTACGTTATTGCCTCTAAACACTTCATGTTGCTTCCTCATATCTTATATTCCCTGCGAAACCAAATAGCATTAATTAAAGCATTTTATTGACAACTTACATTATAAAACAACAACAACAAAGCATGTGCAATTATGGTGTAAATAACACTATATAGCCTATTATCATTGACCAAAGTTAAACTTGACCTTTTAAGCAAACCTTAAGGAACCAAATGTTCCAATTTCAACCCAAACTCTTCAAAATCCCGAACTAACCATCCCCGCAAGTTATAAATCAGTAAAAGCAAGTACGTAAGTCTTATTTAGGGGAACGAGGTTCTAGAAAGCAAAATGACCTGTCAGGTCATTACAGAGCTCTTCCTCACACGTCCGAATACTGTTTAATACGGGAATACTTGAAAATTTAGTTGATTTCAAAATTTTAAATATTAGGCAAATTACATGAAGTATATTATAGTTATGTTATATAATTCAAATAAGAAAATGATTTAAAGAAGGTAAAATATTAATCGATTCTATAGTCCTAAATATTAGGACTTCATACATAGTTCAAATAAGGAAATATTTAATAAACAAAATTTTAGTTGATTTTATGTCTTAAATATTAGGAAATTAATAAAATTGATTATTTTGTCCAGTGCGAACTCTATTTTTAGAGGATAAAAATGGCAAACGATATTTCGCTAAGGGTGTTAATGCTTTTAATATAACTAGTTTCTCGGCATGTGCATTGCACATGTATGCCAAGTTATATAGTACACAATTTTGTAAAATAATATCCTAATCTTTTCTATCGTGACTGAACCTGAGATGATTAAGTACTCAAAATGGAAAAATGCATTTAACAGTAGATCAATTGAAAGCATGCAAAAAGAGATTGATACAAATATGTCCAATAGATCCAGAATTTATCAAAGTCGTTTCACCTATTTTACCTCTCTTCATCCCTTAGTACCAGAGCTCACCCTTTTTATTGTAACCCATATGTTTTATGCTAACCAAGCAAAAATTGGTTTAACTGGTCAATATCTGACTGAAAAAGATAATTTATTTTAATTTATGCTGGCAACACTAAGCGAATACAAATTTAAATGGTTCAACAAAAACAATATTAGAAAGAAACATGCAATTGAATGAGTATTAATTCATTTTTGAACTTGATGAGAACGGCTTCAACGTCTTAGCATGTTTTCTTAATATTCACTCCCCATATAAGACAAATATTTCGAGTCAATGGGGAATCTACGTACTTAACCAAAAAAAAAAGTAAAAAAGAAATTAAAGAATGTCCTGTCATTAAATTTAGACAGTGAGAAATTTAAACGTGAAATGAGCATATTTTCTGCTCTTCCAACCCACTACGAAAATTAAACAGAAAAAAAAAAGAACAATTTACTCTGTCAAAGCTTGAGAGTTAATCTTTATAAGCTAAAACAGTTTAATTGCAGTTCTTCAATTAAACTGCTATCTATCGAAAAAGTTTTTATTCTTAATGCTCTAATTCGAGATTTCTGATTCAGAGAAGAATTTCTACTATCCTACCATACCATGATAAAATACATAAGTTACTATCTATGTTATGAGTTCTTAGAAAATCCTATATTTTCAGAAGTTTTGTGAGTGAGAAATGGCAACATCAATTTTTTTTTATCTGAAATCCAACTCAAATTTCTTCAATAAGTAAATTGGCAGACTTTCCTTCCGTATAATAATGTAATAGTCAAAGTGTGTAGATAGTATCTGATGGTAAACTAAGCATTAATAACTAAAGCACCGAGCACTCCTCGGGCTATAAATATTAAACTATAGACAATAGCATAAACAAATTGAGCAGATCAAGACATACTCATTATTTTGATTCGCGAAGCATTGCCGAAACAATAAATGAAAGAATGAACAAACCAAAATGCACATAAATTGTTTTTCAAATTTGATGTAAAGAATCTCTTCAGCGGAAAAATAACGACGAATTGATCGCAAAATTCTGTGGCAATCTTTCCAAAAGTAACACTAATAGAGACATGGACATAGAAACTCAAACATGCACCGTATGAAAAATAGTAGCGTTTGGACTATTTGTAAACGTTAGTAACTTATGCAAATAAGGTGTAGGGAACGTTGGCTTCTCTTTGTAGGTATTAGAATCTTTTTATATTATTATATAGGGTAATTAGGTTTTTGGGTATTTGCTAATTGCTCGAAGAATCTAACTGCAAACAACTATTACGTGATATGTGTTAAATGAAAGATCAAAATCTCTTTCTTATCAGAAACGGTGTGGCAACTCTTCAAAATAGCCGTATATTGGATTCTGTTCGTACGCTTTTTTTTAAGAAAAAAGAAAAGTTTAAGAAAAAGGTTAATAATAAGGATATTTTGGTAATTTAACTTTTAAGTTAGGGGCTCCCTGTTTTTAATATAATATAGATACATTATTCACCACGGTTTCTTAATCTTGTTTCAAAGTTTGCATACTTTGTTTAGTCTGTCATTGGTTTTGACAAAAGAGAATGTTGCAGATAATAACAATATATATAGCAAGTGTTTGGAAGTGGTATAGATTATATAGAGTGAGAGTATCAACAAGAGATCCGCAGCCTCAAAGTTAAAGAATCTGTCCGATGAACATTTAGTTTAATTTAATCATTGTCCCTTGCTAATTTTACTGAGACATTAATGATACGAGGTGAAACTCTTATCTATACAGTACTATGTCTTTCGCGGGACTGTTGCAGATTTCTGAAATGATTGCACATTGTTGCAGGTGCTTCGATATTTTTCTGAGGAAACTAGAGACTCCTTATGGAGGAAATATTAGAAAAGACAGAATTTTCATACAAGAATTGTTCTGCATATATTTTTGAAAAAATGCAGATGACGAAATGAAATCTGCAGTTGAAAAGTGGTCTCTGTTTTCTTTGATAGGGCGTAGTTGTGGCTGAGAGGAGCGTATTTTCTGTTGCTTTAGGCCTTAGGACTGCTGCACCAATTAAGTTCCAAATATATTGCCATGCATGCATGTTCAATTTCTATATATGATTGGCATGCTCTAATTAATGACCAATAAAACAAATTCATCTAGACAATACTACCCCCAAAATAGCATCCGTAGAAGTTCACGTCTATAAGTGTTCTCCGCATGAATCGCTAAAATTAGAGGAAGAGAGCAAAGCTGAACAGGTCTTACATTCTTCTGTCTATTAGTATAATTCAACATTTTTTCTACCTGTGACGTCCATTTTTTTCCCTTACCACCTCCTGCGCCGTTGTGTGCTTTCACACGGCATCAGCTGGTGGTGATCGATCCTTTTCCCTTCACCGGCCGCCTGCTTCCTCCGCTTTCCTCTTCCCTTTTTTTTTTTTTTTTTTTCCGTCAATGTGATCCAAAATCTGAAAATATATTTAACAAAACGCCATTTCTTAAGAAACCATATTTAATAGTCCTCCATGGTTGTAACAAGCTGTAAAGGAATGCAAATTCCATGGAGGGCTATCTCTTGGGTCGCATTAGTCTTGTTTTTTCAAACATGTAGCGGGCAAGATTACGGCGGAGAGGAAAAACCGGCGGCACCGCCACCGGAACAAGAGCATTGTGATGGAATCTTTGTCACGTATAGTTTCGAGGGACGAGACAAAGTATACCCATTGGTGAAGAACATATCAGCACAAGCATGGTCATTTAAGTCCATGTTAACGGTGTTGAATACAGGGATTTATGAGCTGAAATCCTGGAAAGTTTTCGTGGGATTTCAGCATAATGAGTTGTTGGTATCCGCGGATGGAGCGGTTGCAATTGACGGAGATGGATTTCCTGTAAAAGTAGGTAAAAATGGTACAACATTGGCAGGGTATCCACAGTCCGATTTGAAAACGGCTATAGATACCGCAGGAGATTTTACTCAAATGTCTGCTCAAATCAGTATTAAGGGGACGCAATTTGGTCTCAAAGATAAAGCAACTCCTATGCCTAAAACAATCAAGCTTGTCAATGAGGGATACAAATGCCCTGCTCCTAAGCGTTATAGTACGTATGTCTTTCATGCTTTTGGTCTGAAAAGTTCATTTTTACCAGCATATAGATCCTTGGCACTGCACTTTAAATGATAGGAAGAAAAATGTTTTTTCCAATTTAAACATTGGGTATTCGAAACCCAATAGTGCAATTACTCTAATACCTCTGAAACTCGGACCTAGTGACAGACAGCAGTGTTTTCGCCAAGAGGATTCAAAAAATAAAAAAGTAAGCATGCGAAGAAGCTAAGGGGATTCAACATCTAATATATATATATACTCCCTCTGTTTCAATTTATTTGAACTTATTTCCTTTTTGGTCCGTGCCAAAAAGAATGACTTCTTTCCTTATTTGGAAACAATTTACTTTTATGCAATGATTTATAGCCACACAAAATATATGTGCCTCATTTTACACCATAAGTTCAAAAGTCTTCTCTCTTTTCTTAAACTCCGTGCCCAGTCAAATGGGTTCACATAAATTGAAACGGAGGGAGTATAAGGTAATTTTCGGCGAAGGAGGTTCGACTAAACCTTCTTCCGCCCACCTAGCTCCAACCCTGCTCGGACCCAATAACTCTGGTCAAGAATGAAGGGATTCCAATTATTCCACCATCTGTAGCGTAGGAATACATTTATTCTTGTAACAATGCATGCATTTACATTGCAGCGTTTATTATCTACCTTATAAGTAACACAAAGGCGTTGAAACTTTTGTAAAATCAAAGAACCAAATATTCCCATGGTTCTCTGATCATCAGATAATTCTGTCTCTCTCTTTCTCACGCAAACTAAAGGTTGTGTTTCTTTCTTCTTTTCTGAATTTCTCTTCCTCTTTTAACCTGTAACGCCTTTCCCCTCCTCCCTCTTCCAAAGAAACATGTGTTTTCTTTCAATATAATTGTGGAATGAACTTTTGGGTGAAATTTGCATTTTATGTATTACTATTATCCTGCTAGAAGGTTGACCTGTTAGCTCTTTTTGCAGCAAGTTATATGCATGTTTGCTGCACGAGGGATCCTAAATTCAAGGCCAAGAATGTGACCACCAAGTTCATGCCCCGTCGTTATGGAGATCTCTCCATAACTTACGATGTTCTATCAGCGTACACGAACAAGTACCAAGCCCAGGTCACTATTGATAATCTCAATCCTTTGGGCCGTCTTGATCATTGGAACTTAACGTGGGAGTGGATGAGAAATGAGTTCATTTACAGCATTAAAGGTGCCTATACTCACAAGAAAGACCCTTCTGAATGCATTTACGGACCCTCAAGGACAATATTACAAGGATTTCGATTTCACTACTGTAATCAATTGCCAAAAGAAGCCACTCATTTCTGATTTGCCTAAGGAGAAAGCCGAGGATGATAAAGTTGGGAAATTACCTTATTGTTGCAGAAACGGGACTCTTTTGTCGCCTATCATGAATGAGACCCAAGCAAGATCCATTTTCCAGATGGAAGTTTTCAAACTCCCACCTGATTTAAACAGAACCGCCTTAAATCCGCCTCAGAACTGGAAAATTGAGGGTACAATTAATCCATCTTATCAATGTGGACCTCCAGTCAGAATAGATCCATCTGAATTTCCAGATCCTAATGGAATTGGAATTATCACTACAGCAGTAGCTAGCTGGCAAATTACTTGTAACATTACTCGTCCGAAGCCCAAAGGAGCCAAATGCTGTGTTTCTTTCTCTGCTTATTATGCAGATTCTGTTATCCCATGCAGCACTTGCGCCTGCGGCTGTGAACAGATGTCTAAATGTGACGCGAATAGAAAGCCGCTGCTTCTTCCTCCTGAAGCACTTCTTGTCCCTTTTGAAAATAGAGAGGAAAAGGCTAAAGCTTGGAACGATATCAAACATTTAGGTCCTCTGCCCAAGAAACTACCTTGTCCTGATAATTGCGGGGTGAGCATTAATTGGCATGTGGATAGTGATTACAAGAGTGGATGGACTGCTAGAATAACTCTATTCAATTGGGGAGATGATGCTTTTGAAGATTGGTTTACAGCAATTCAAATGAAGAAAGATATAGCTAGTGGCTATGAAAATGTTTATTCTTTCAATGGGACAAAGCTGCCTAGTAGGAACAACACTATATTTATGCAAGGGTTGCCTGGTTTGAATTTCTTGGTTGGAGAAGTTAAGGGTAGTAATCCTAATAAAGATCCAAGAGTGCCTGGAAAACAACAATCTGTTATTTCTTTCTTAAAGAAATACACACCACATATTAATGTTGCAGCTGGTGATGGATTCCCTGCTAAGGTGTTTTTCAATGGGGAAGAATGTGCTCTTCCACCAGACTTGCCCAGCATTGCATCATTTAAATCCAAAGTTGGTTTGTTGCCTGCAGTTTTGCTTGCTCTCTTCACTTTTCTTCTTTTGACGGATTGGTTACACTGATCATCATCTTCCACCTTACGAGCTGGTATGATCCCAATTCAAGAAATCACTCACTTGTTTTTTAATATACTTTTTGGTCAAATTTTACTGCTCCCATTGTCTCATTTTGTGTGACATACTTTTCTTTTAATTCGTCTAACAAAGATTGTCACAATTTTATATGCTCAAGTTGTTTAATCTATCATTCTCACTTTACAATCTTAATGATATGATTTGTTAGGAATCATTTTCATAAAAGTTTATATTTTTATGATAAGAAAGAAGCATGAGAGGACTTGTAGACTCTTACCACTATACATTAATTTGTTTTTCAAACTTGGTGTCTTAGTCAAACAAATGGGGGAGTATATTATTCAATCTTTGCCCTTTTTTTTCATGAGTAGCATTATTGTCCACTGATGCTTTGTCATCTATATATTACCACAAGGTTTGTGTCTTGCACTTTTCTAGAGGCAATGGCCATGAAGAGCTGGGAGTGTAATGAAGAGAACAGGAAAAGCGACCATTGGATGATTCTGAAGTTGCAGACTGTAATAAGTTGACACATCAAAAGAAGAAAAGAAAAGAAAAGAAAAAGATGTTGTATGATAGATGAATTTGCTCGTTTATATCTCTTTAAATTTAAATTTAAAATGAAAGTCCATGGCTTGTCTTGTTTAGTGAACTTTGGGTGATGAGAATTGGATGTTGTTGATTCATTTTGATGTTCTTCAAAAGAAGTTTACAAGTGTGGCATTGATAGGCTTTAGATTTTGATGCTGACTATACTTATAGTTCTTCTGTGTATTTATAAACATGGTTTAAAAGGCGTTTTCGAGGCGAGCCCTGGGGCGAGACACACCAAAAATGCCCCGAGGCGATGGTGTGGGGCTAAAGTCTCAAGAGGCGTACGCCCAGCAATTCGGGGCGTATGCCCGGGCGTTTGAGGCGCATTTTTGTAGAGAGGTGTGTAAAGATTGAGAGGTAAACAACAATAGTGGAGCTCAAGCTTGAGCTCCAATGGTAGAACCCTAGAAGCTTCTCGAAGGAGAGAATGAGAATGAGAGAAGGATGGGAGCAAAAATGAATTAATTGAACTGAAAATGTTATCTGTACAAGACATACATATATACACTACACGTGAGCCACATGTGAGGGCACTAACTAACAAACATAGAAGTTAACTAAAGCTAACTAACATACTTATTAGTGTTTACACATATAATTAAAACAATATCTCAATACCCACCCCCCTCAAGTTGGAAGTGAGGTTGTCACTGCCAACTTGCTCATAACTGTGGCATGCTTGACTCCAGTAAGGGCCTTGGTTAGGACATCAGCTAGCTGGCAATCAGTTCCAACATGATGAAGAGATACTAGTCCTTCTTGTAGCTTGTCTCTCACAAAGTGGCAATCGACCTCAATATGTTTGGTGCATTCATGAAACACAGGATTGCGGGCAATGTGTAGAGCTGATTGGCTATCACAGAACACTGGGACAAGTTTAGGGAAATGGACTGTTAGCTCATCAAACAACCTGTACAACCAAGTAAGCTCACCAACAACATTTCTTAGGGCTCTATACTCAGCTTCAATAGATGAGAGGGATACAGTGGCTTGTTTCTTAGACTTCCAGCTGATAGGACTATCACCATGGAGCACCAGATATCCAGTAACAGATTTCCTAGAATCTGGGCAAGCTACCCTGTCGGAATTGCAATACCCTTTAACAGTACAATCAGAACTAGCAGATATAAAAACCACAAGGTTAGGATCAGTCTTCAAGTATCTAAGCAAATGGTAAGCAACCTTCAAGTGAGGTTCCCTGAGATCTGCATGAATTGACTAAGGTGTTGCACACTATATGCAATGTCTAGTCTCGTATTTGTGAGGAAATTCAATTTACCTATCATAATCCTATAGATAGAAGGATCTGTTCAGAGGCATACTTTCCTTAGCTTTTAGTTTAACATTAGGATCCAATGGTGAGCTGAAAGTACTACAATGAAGGCTTTCATACTCCTTCAGTAGATCAAGTGCAAACTTCCTTTGGGAGATTATAGCACCATCATCCTTGTAGAGAACTTCTAAGCCTAGGAAATAGTGTAATCTTCCCAAATCCTTGATCGTAAACTGAGCATGTAGAAAAGCTTTCAACAAAGTAATTTCTTTTGAATTGTTACCTGTAATAATTACATCATCAACATAAACAGCAACAAAGATAACATGGGAGTCAGTCTTCTTGTACAACAGAGAATAGTCATTAAGGGAGTGAACATATCCTTTAGAACATAGAGCCTCAGCTAGTTTAGCATACCACTGTCGACTGGCCTGTTTCAAGCCATATAGTGATTTGTTCAGTTTACACACTAGCCCAGGTTTATCAACTAATACGACAGGAGGTAGATCCATATACACTTCCTCATGGAGATCTCCATGAAGGAAGGCATTATTTACATCAAGTTGAAAAATCCCCCAATGTTTCTTTATTGCAGTTTCTATAAGTGCCCTGATAGTGGTAATTTTCACAACTGGTGAGAAGGTCTCAATATAGTCAATACCAGCTTGTTGAGTATACCCTTTCACCACCAACCTGACATTGAACCTCTCAACACTACCATTAGTTTTGTGCTTGATTTTATATACCCATCTACAACATAATGGTTTCTTGCCTATAGGTAAGGGAACTAAGTCCCAGGTCTGATTAGCATGGAATGCCTCAAACTCTAATGTCATGGCTGCTTGCCAAGTAGGATCTAAAGCTGAATATTCATAAGAATTTGGCTCATTATCATGACAAATACTTTGCACAAGATGATGACCATTAGGAACTAGAGAGGTGAAGGACACATGGTGGTGTTCAGAAAAAAGAGCACTAAGGGAAAAAGGAGAATCTAGAGTGGATATGGGTGCAGAAGATGTTGAGACAAATGTCGGATGTGTATCAGGGTATAGGTTAGGCATGGAACATACATAAACTTTCAAATGCACTTGAAGGTGATGTTCTCTAGTAGATCTTCTAAGTATTTGGTTGACTTCAGTTAAAGATGGTGAAGGTGAAGGAATAACTTGTGATGGATTACTGGGAGAATGTATAGCTGAGTTGTCTATAGGTGAGGCTATAGAGGAGACATAAGCAGTACCTGTTAATGGTTGAGAAGTATGAGTGTCAGAATAGGTATGAATATCAGAATGTGCCTCAGTGAGTGGTATATCATGTATAGGAGAGGTAGAATCAAGAACTGGAGGAAAGTAAGAAGAGGAATCAGATACAATAGCAAAAGGAAAGATATGCTCATGAAAGATTACATCCCTGGAAACATGAATCTTCTTAGTGGCCAAATTGAGAACTTTGTACCTTTTTGTCTCATAAGGATATCCTACATAGACATGGGGAGTGGTTCTAGGTTCAAATTTATCTCTATGAATCTTGGGTATAGTGGAAAAACATAGGCAACCAAAACTTCTGAGGTGGAATAGGTTGATTTTTTTTATTGTAAAGGACTTCAATTGTGCATTTGTTTTTTTAGATAAGTAGTGGGGAGTCTGTTGATAATATGAGTGGCAGCCAATACCCACTTACCCCAATACTGTAAAGGTAATTTGGACTGGAAGAGGAGTGCCCTGGAAGTTTTCCAAAGGTACCTATATTTTCTTTCTATGACCCCATTTTGTTGAGGAGTGTAGGGACATGCTTTGATGAATAATCCCTTTTGACTGAAATAAGGATGAGGTTTCTGTATTCACAAACTATGAACCATTGTCTAACCTAAGGTACCTTATATTTGTTTTGAAGTGAGTTTCAACTAATGATATGAACCCTTTGATAACTTGTAATGTATTGCTCTTATTGGTCAAGAGGTGGGTCCAGGTGGCCGTACTATAGTCATCTACTATAGTGATAAAGTATTTATAGTTGTCATGAGTGGCCACATGGTAGGTCCCTAGAGGTCCACACGAAGAAGTTCAAAAGGAAAAGTTGTGGTACTGGTTATGTGGGGGAAAGTAAGTTTAGGTTGCCTAGCCATGGGACAAATAAAGCAGAGAAAAGGTTTCTTAGTTGAGAATTGAATAGGAATGGAGGATATCTCCCTCATCTTGACAAAAGGGACATGTCCCAATCTATAATGTCGCAGTAAGCCAGCTTGATTCATATTAGACAAGAAAGAATGTGATGAAATGCATTGAGTTTTATTACCAATGGAACTATTTACAATTGAGTATGAATTGCAAGTGGAAACATTTACAGGTGAATCAAAATGTTAACAGTGCAAGCTATTTACATCAGAGGTCTTAGACAAAGCAGAATTTGAAAGAGACAAAAAGACAGGTGAAGTTGAGCAGGAGTTCTTCAAACAACTTGAACAAAAGAGGTACAAGCCATCCTTAACCTTACCAATCTCCAGAGGCCTCTTCATTGAAGGGGCCTACAGTAGACATAGAAAGTCAGAAAAAGCTACTAGACCTTTGAACTGAGAAGCTAAAGAATGTATTGAAATAAGATTGTATTTGAAAGAAGGAACATAAAGGACTCTCTAAAAGATAATGTTTGATGCAAGAGTAATTGTTCCAATTTCAATGACTTTAACTCTAGCCGTTTGTTAAAGTAATCAACATAGGATATACTAAGGTTTTAATGTGAGTACGCAAGGATTTGTTGAAGGTCATATGATTAGAAGCCCATGAATCTAGAATCCAAATGTCAGCTCTTGACTTAAAGCACTTACATGACAACAGTCCAAAATCAACAGAGAGAACAGATACAGAGCAAGCTAAAATATCTGCAAAATTCACATTTCCACCATTAGTGCTATTGTCTAAGTTATCTCCAGCAGAGCTGGTCTGAAAATGCTGGAGTAGAGTCACCAATTGTCCATATTGCTCTTTAGTAAGACTGACATTAGAGTTGTTGCTTTGGGGATGCATTTCCTCACCATTCACAGGAAAAGTGCCAACTAGAGTGCTATGTACATTTCCTGCAGATCTCTTGCCTTTATTATACCTAGGGTTGTGATTTAAGTATTGAGGATAACTGTGGATCTTGAAGCATTTGTCTTTGGTATGACCAGCACGCTTGCAGTAGTCACAAAAAAGACGAGGTCTACTAGTAGAGGAGTAGTTATTTGGAGAGTAATTAGTTCTGAAACTATTGTTATGCATATGTGCCCTGTTTAGGCTACCATGTGTAGGGACATTGGCATTTAGAGAGACACATTCCATCACGAGCTGATTTTGCAATTTCACTTCTCTTTGTTTTTCCTTCTGAATGAACAAAGATAAGGCCTGTGCCATGGAGGGTAAAGGATTCATCATAAGTATACTGTCCCGCATTGTGGTGTATACCTAGTTCAATCCCATAAGAAATTGGATGAGTCTTCTGTCTTGCTCAGATTTGTGCATATTTTCCTTAGCTCCACAGGTACATTGGCAAGTGCACTGTGATTTGGCACTTATCATGTTCAATTCCTCCCAAAGTTTCTTCATCTTTGTATAATATCCAGTAATATAAAGGACACATTGAGTTAAATCATTGATCTCCTTTTGGATTTGGTATAATTTGGTACCATTCATCTAGTCATACCTGTCCTCTAACTCTCTCCATAGCTCGAAGGCATTACTAGCATATTCGACACTATCAGCAATATCTTTGCACAGAGAATTCAGAATCCAAGAGGTTACCATATCATCGCACCTCTCCCATTGACGGAATTATGGGAAATCTAGGTTTGGGCGTTTGTATTCTCCAGTAATAAATCCTATTTTATTTTTGACTGAAAGTGCCCTAAGAACACTTCTCCTCCAGGGTCTGTAGCCAATGTCATTGAACGGAGCTGTGACTAATATTGCACCAGCGTTATCCGACGGGTGCATACAAAAAGGGGAACTCAAATTGACTCCAGAGTCGACGTGGGCGACGGGAGTAGAATCGCCCGATTCAACTTCAGTTTCATTGTTTGGATCAAGGATAGCTATGAGAAACAATGTCAATTTATCAAAGAATGAAGCGAGAAGAAGAAAATGCCAGATCGAGAAAATTGAGGCAAAAATGGAGACAGTGACTGTATCTTTAGAATCCAAAAATTGACAAGGAAATTGAAGAGAATAGCGAGTAGAATACCTCGCTCTGATACCATGTAAAGATTGAGAGGTAAACAACAATGGTGGAGCTCAAGTTTGAGCTCCAATGGTGGAACCCTAGAAGCTTCTCAAAGGAGAGAGTGAGAATGAGAGAAGGATGGGAGCAAAAATGAATTAATTGAACTGAATATATTATCTGTACAAGACATACATATATACACTACATGTGAGCCACATGTGAGGGCACTAACTAACAAACAAAGAACTAACTAAAGTTAACTAACATACTTATCAGTGTTTACACATATAATTAAAATAATATCTCAATAAGGTGTAAGCCCTAGAGACTTTTTCAAATTAAAATAAAATTTATTGAATAAGTTTTCATCTAATACCCAAATTCTCAAAACTTAGCTTGTAATTACTCAAAAATTTTAAAAAGGAACTGAAATGTATTAAATTTAAAAATCAAGATAGTTTTTTATTGATTGGAGCCCTTATTTATGGTTTTTTCTAATTTTTTATCTTGTCTGCTAATATCTCCCAAAAGTAACGAATGTTCAAATATTTCTTTTTTACAAATATAAAGAGAACTTCATTCTCCTTCATAGGAGCAAGTTCAAAGTTCAAATTGCAGGTTAGTCATCTTTTTTATTCCTTGATCAATGTAGAAAATTTTGTTCTTTTCGACTCAAGTTATTTGTGCTTGTAAGTAGCATATAATAGATTATTTTGACTAATGTTTTATGGAGATGGAGCACTTTTTTCCACATATTTATAGTTTACTTAATTTTTTATGTAATTTTATATGTTTATAAATATTTACTGCAATATATTATTTTATAAAATTTAAAATTAAATACCCATGGGTCTTACGCCCCGTGCCTTGGGTCTTACGCCTCACCTCGCCTTGCTCACGCCTTTTAAAACACCATTTATAAGCAATCTATATTATTATAAAAGCACGAATACAATGTCAGTTTACAAATATAACTTTATAATATTAAGTATAATAGTCACAGTAAAAGGTCATAACTGGAATTCTAGATGTTGTTAACCAAGTAATCTTATTAGTTTTAGGTCATACTTCGTACTGGAATCCTAGATGTTAGCATATAATTCTATTACTTTTAGGATCCTATTACTAATTCTTACTCAAACCTGAAAACTTTTTGCTAAATCAAATTATTTGTTAATATGCCGGATTGAGAATATAATAAAAGAAAGTTTGTGAATTTTACTAAACTTAAATATGCCCGTTTTGGGAATTAACCGAGAAAAATAGACTAACCAGTAAATAGTCTACCAATCCACAAATTTGATTTACTTCTTATGGCTAAATCCCAATATATAACTTATTTTCTGTTTGAGAATTGCCACATTGTCATGTAATTCTATTACCTCTGGGAATCCTATTAGTAATTATTTTTCGGACATAAATATATTTCTTTCTTTTTTTATATTGCACATTAGCCATGTAATCCTTTTAATTTTAGGATATATTTCTTAAAGAAACTATTACTTGTTATGAAATATAATTCAAAGTAGCAATATGGAACAAGGAAATAAAAGCAATTTAGTAAAATATGAACAAGAAATGGAGATAGAGAGAAAGAAGAGATTTTTTTCTTTAATTGTGTGTATTTTCCTATTTATTACAAGGCCTTTATATAGGCATGATCATTGAACATAGAAAATATGTCATGGAATATGTCATTGAACATAGAAAATATGTCATTGAATATGTCATTAAGCATTTGACATGAAGATCATGAGGAAGAGTAGACATCCACCATAATATGATATTTATCATAACACTCCCCCTTGGATGTCCATAAATAATGTGCCTCGTTAAAACCTTATTAGGAAAAAACCTTATGGGAAAAAAATCCTAATGAAGGAAAAAGAGTACATATATTTAGAAATACGCCTTTTGGTTGCCTCGTTAAAAACCTTGCAAGAAAAACCCGGTGGGACAAAACCTTGTAAGGGAAAAAGAGTACACCGCGTATTAACTCCCCCTGATGAGAGCATCAGTTCACATCCTTCAGCCTTCGCATCCCAATCTTGTACACCAGTTTCTTGAAGGTTGACGTCAGTAGAGATTTGGTGAACAAATCAACCATATTATCACTTGAACGAATCTGTTGCACATTGATATCACCATTCTTTTGAAGATCATGTGTGAAAATAACTTTGGTAAAATGTGCTTTGTCTTATCTCCTTTTATGAATCATCCCTTCAATTGGGCATGCATGGTGCATTGTCTTCATACAAAATTATGGGTAGTTTGTCACACTTCAAACCACATTTTGTCTCGGATAAGATATATTATAGACCTCAACCAAATACATTCTCGACTTGCTTCATGAATAGAAATTATCTCAGCATGATTAGAAGAAGTAGCCACGATTGATTGCTTAGTCGATCGCCAAGATATGACAGTGCCTCCAAATGTAAACACATAGCATGTTTGAGATCAAACCTTGTGTGTGTCAGATAAATACTCTACATCGGCATAACCAACAAGATCAGGATTGCAATCATTGACATAAAATAAGCCCACACTGGTAGTCCTTTTAGATAACACAATATGTGTTTGATTTCACTCCAATGTCTCCTTGTAGGAGCAGAGCTATATCTTGTTAAGACATTAACTGAAAATGTTATGCCATGCCTTTTAGTGTTAGCAAGATACATTAGTGCATCAATTGCACTAAGATATAGTACTTCAGGACCAACAAGTTCTTTATTATTTTCATGAGGTCGGAATGGATCTTTATTTATATCGAGTGATCTCACAACCATCAGGGTACTAAATGGATGTGCTTTATCCATATAAAATCGCTTTAAAATTATTTTAGTGTATGCTGATTGATTGATAAAAATTTCATCTTTCATATACTCAATTTGTAGACCAAGACAAAATTTTGTCTTTCCAAGATCTTTCATTTCAAATTCTTTCTTTAAACAGTTTACTGCTTTAGGAAGCTGCCTGGGAGTTGTAATGATATTTGAATCAACATACACAAAGATTATAACAAATTCAAATCCAGATCTTTTTATAAAGATACAAGGACAAATTGAATCATTCTTGTACCCTTCTTTTATCTTTGGAACCGATTGGTCTGTTACGCTTCATGCGTGCCATAGACTCTGTCCCTCATGGACTTTATTCTATTTGGAGCATTAACAACTGAAATATGACATTTAGCTTTAGGTCAGCAAATGCGTCTGACAATAATTTATAAATTAATTATCACTTGAACTTCAAGTTCATATTTTCTTGTACGAGGATCTATATGTATTCATAATAATTCATTTCACGTATCACTTTCTCAGCTATCCATTTTCTCCCCCTAATGTTGGGATCACCAACACATTTCCCAACCTTCTTTGGGAACCCATCTTTGTGCATTGTGGTAGCATAATTAAATCATCTAACACATTCATATTTCTATATAGAAATTATTTGGTTCCTGACCCTGAACCGATTGTGATCGGGAGAAATTTTGATAACTTGGCTAGATGCGTACAAGTGCTGGTGTATATTAATTAATGCACCTTATACCAAATTTCATTTTTGGGAGTTTTGTTCTCATAACCGATGATTTAGCTATAATTGGAGGCATACAATTTCCACTAAACCAACTTGGATTTAAACTAGTATTATCAAGATAAATCATCATAATTTATATTCTGGAATTGTGCTCTAATAATTTGAGCAAGCAATCTTGCAAAAACCAAACTGCAAGTTGATAACAAATGCACATGTGACCATAAAATAGATGCATCTATTAAAATTATATAATAGTAAACGGTCCACATGGCAGGTGACTGGGCCCAAATATATATCACCTTTTATTCCTTCTAGAAATCAAGGGATTCAATCCCAACCTTTAACTGGTATATCATGAGAATAAGCAGCTATATCACGAGAATAAGCAGCACAAGAGAATTCTTGAAGAATCTTCTATTCTTCAATATATGTCAATGTAATTCTAAATTAATTTTTCGCATCATAATTGAACCGAGATGGTCAACCGATCATGCCAATTAATATTTGTTTTAGTAAACCTTTAGTTTACTTGTGGCATATGACTCTAGCATCATGCTTATATTTGTGTAGTACAAATAGAAAGAAGATCGGGTAACCTTTCATATTTAGCCGATATGATTATAGAAATATGAAGATATTCAATCTTCCTTTCATTTATAGTCTCAATATGCCAATCACTTTGACTTATATATTTGAAACTCAAAAAGTTTCTTTTGAGACTTTACAATATCAATGTCATGAATAAGTTTATTCATCTGGGTAGTAACAAATTAGTTTTTCGGTGTTCTTAACAACTTTTGTACTACAAGATCTTTTATCATACCATTCATATGGTAAATGTCTCCTTCACGGATAAAATTATATCATAATAAATTATCATGGTCAAAATCATCATAAGCAAAATCATTTCTTGTTTTAACTTTGCCTTTAATAACTTTTATAAGGCATGACAAAATAATATTTGGCGTACCACATGTACGCGACCAATGACATATTCATGTAACCACACAATAATATTTATTCTCTTTATTTTACTCAAACCTCCCTTAGAGGTGAGTTGTGTGGTATTCATATAATCATGAATTGCATGTCTTTATTCATTTCTTTTATCATATATTGCCACATTCAACTTTAGGAATGAGTTTGCATTCTCAATGCTTATCACAAGTCATATTCTCTTCAAGGAATGGATCATAATCAGCGACGTGCTTTATTATTTTCATACCAATTTGATGGTAAGCATTGCCTTCACATTTTGAAGGACTATTTTGAGAACCCTTATTGTTCTCCTTTTATAATCATAGTGATGATTATTATTTTGATATTTGGAACACCCACGTTCATTGTTCAACCACTTGTCTTCATTGAAACTTATTATGCACTGCTATCACATTCACTTCAAGAATGGAGCAAATCAAGTGGGACAATTTTCATGCCTTTTCATGAAAAATATAATATTTTTCTTTAGTCATCATTATATCATAAATATGGTACATTGGGATTCAAACCCAATGTCTTACCAATATAAAGGCATGTTAGGCCATAATAAATTGGGACTCAAAACCAACTCTTATCATTATGGAGCATCAGGACTTGATCCCGATGTCTTACCCTCAATCAATGGCATAATAGGCTAAACAATATTGAGATTCATTATCAAGCCTTAATTTCAATCACATGCCAAGAAAGTTATACACAACTAATTTGCAACTTAGCAAATCAAATTTGCTTTCTTAAATAAGTGTACAAATCTCAAATCAGCGTAAAGCTTTATTAATTATTTGTAGCATCTATATAAAATACAACCGTTTGTAGTCAGAATATTTCTTCTAAATTCTATTAGAGTTTAAAAGGATCATAAAATCATTGTCATAATATTTATTGAGTCTCTCTAAAAAATATTGTTGTTTTCGGGGTATACCCTACCTATTGGATTTGATTTAACGCCATAACTTTCCTTTACTCAATTTAACCAAGCAATTAGTGAATAAATTTATCAAAAGTACACCTAACACATATATAGTACTAATACATAAATTGAACTTTTATATTACCTGAAAAGTGACATTATAGGTAACAACTTACCAGTTGTAGCTTGTGCATCATTCATATAAAATGGTAAGTCAGTAGCAAGCATCAAGTAGGTCATGGATACTCAAAAATACCTCTTCTAGCAGTCATACTAATCATTGTTTGCTTTCAAATGATACGACCATAAATTATGAAGTATACTTTCTCAATAGCTGGTTTGTTTTCCAAATATCAAAGAAGTAATTAATCAACCTAGATAAAGATGTGAAGTATTTCTTGTTTTCTTCAAGATGAGTTATGCTTTTAATCAGTATGACCAATTTTATTTTATTTTTTATTCCTTTTTTTTGGTACTATATGCAAGTGTAAAAATTCAAAAGGAAAAAAATATTCATCCAAGTAAAAGAAAATGTTTAAAGCGGCAACACAGATTGAAGATAGCTAACACATAAATATGCATAGGACAATTTATATAAAATATCCTTGGTTACCATGACATGCATCATATCAACAATTAACTGCTATTATGATTTTCACATATAGAACTTCAAAAATTTTATTCCATTCATGTGATATAAAAGATGTAATATTAATATGTGCTTATGCAATACAAGTGTAATACGAAGTTGTGTGCATATGAGATTTTAAAGGAGTGACAAGTATAAGATAATCATACCTTCTACATTTCATTACTTACCATATGTAGTTTCTCTTTATATTTAACCATGTGATGATATGTATGGCTTCTAATTGTAATCTTTCCGAATGTATATGTATGGCTTCTAATTGTAATCTTTCCGAATGTAGGAAATTTTTTGTAGATATATATATACAATTGGTTAGAGACTCGTGCTGATAACGTGTTATGAAATATAATTCAAAGTAGCAATATGGAACAAGGAAATAAAAGCAATTTAGTAAAACATGAACAAGAAATGGAGATAGAGAGAAGGAAGAGATTTTTTTCTTTAATTGTGTGTATTTTCCTATCTATTACAAGGCCTTTATATAGGCATGAAAAGTGAAAAAAATATGTCATGGAATATGTCATTGAACATAGAAAATATGTCATTGAATATGTCATTAAGCATTTGACATAAAGATCGTGGAGGAAGAGTAGACATCCACCAAAATGTGATATTTAACATAACATTACTAATTTAATTGGAGAACGTATTAAATTGTACGAACCCATTTTAAAAAGGGAGTCAAACACTTCAACAAAAGAAGTTAGTTTTTAGCTTTGGTCTTCCTGCAAAAATTCAATAACAAAATTCTGCAAACTTTGTGAAAGATATTATTCCTTCCAATTATTATACTCTTTTTTATTAAATTCATCAACCAAGTTTTTCTTGGTTTAGCTTATGTATTCATATGTTATTCCTAAAATTAAAAATTAATCATACGTGTAGCTGATTATTCCTCCATTTTTCAAGGCGATTCATATAAATAGTTATTGGATGTATATATTTGCAAATAGTTTCATTCATATCTATCAGTATTAGATCAAAATATTTTTATCTATTTTCTACTTGGCTTAAATATTATATTAGTTAGTTTCTTTTACTAATTAACATTCACCTATTAATTAAGTCAGTTATTAATTTTCAATTCATTTTATTAAAGAGATATACTGGATTTAGGCCGTCAGGTCTTTATAGCTCTTTTGAGTCTCTTTCAAGATGCATGCCTAAGGAATTTTAATCCTAAAAATAAAATATATAGGGATACACAATTTTTTTATTTTGTCTTAAATAGTTAATGATATCATAAATGGCTCGTGTATAATTGTGAAGGTAAATCTTTTTAAAACGTTTCAAAACAGGTTTACGTCTTTTTCAAATGTGTAAAACTATCATAATTAGCTCATCTACAACTATTAAGGTAAGAAAATTCAAAATATTTTCAAAATAATTTTACGTTCTTTTCGAATGTGTAAAACCCAATAAATTATTTTTTTATATGTAGAATTTATATTGTAGATCCTATGCATAAATAGCAAGCTTTAAAAATAGAGATCCATTGTAGTATTCTTCTTACAAGAAAAGCTAAAAGAAAGTATATGTTGAAAATAAAATTGCTAATTGTAGCAATTGTACGGTAAAAGATATCGCTTGCGAGTAAAGGTAAACAAACAGATAAAAAAATCACTTTTTTATTTTTTATATTAAATAAATGCGCCTCTAATAAAACTATGTAAAACTTTATAGATAATGTTTAAAACTTGACGTGATCGATCGCAAATACTGTTATGCTCTTTGATGCTTTAAAATACTTGCTAGGTTGTGATGTTAAAGAGTATATCCAATTAATTTCCCAAAAGATTAGCATCTTTCAATTGTATATTTTGTATACTAAATATAAAATTTGATGACAACTTAGATGGTAAAAATTGCACGGGGCCCACTATTTGGTCGCCCCCATTTAACCTACACTCATTTTCCTAAAAACTTTTAAGTTGTACCTACTTTTTAAATAACTTTAGTCCCCTTTCTCCTCCTCCTTGCTTTGCAACTCTCTCGAATCATACACAGGAGAATCTCAGCTAAGCAGAAAATATTGAACTGATGATGTTGGTGTTGGGTTCAGACGAAGTAACCTCCATTTTCATGTGGGGTGAGAGAGAAAATCCTAACCAGTTACTACTGGCATCATTATGATTATTACTATAATTATTATTGCTACTTCTGTGGCTGCTGCAATTGTTGTTATCATAATTCATAGACTTCATCTTCATTCAGTTGTTGAGGTGTTCTTGAAAGTTTGTAAAGTTTTATCCTGTGGTTCAAGATAGTTCAGTTAAATATAAATTAAAATTACAAATATTCATATTTTTCACAGAAGATGAGTCCTAACTTAGCGAAACAGATGGAATAAAAGGAGCTTATTTCGCACATGAGAAGACACGACACAATCCGAAAAAGACAGTACTCATCAACACGAAGGATAATCAAAGGAGTTATTAGTACCTAGGTTAACTAAGTAACTTTAGCTCTAGAGCTGAAGTTCGACAGTTACAAAAGCTGAAGTTCGCCAGTTACAAAACAAAAACTTCAGCACACTTGGTTCAACACACTTATTACTTCAGGCCCGTCTACTGGAATGCCGAAGTTTTGCGTGATTGCCTTTGCTACTTCAGCCTCATATGCTAAAGTTATGCGAAAAAGCGGGTACGTTTGCAGTTTCTTTTGCAAAGCGAATACAAGTTAAAACGTGACACAAAAAGCGAGTATAGATGCAAATGCCCCACTTAGATGTTTGGCTAACAACAAGGACATATATAACATTTCATAATTTCTTGTTTCGTGTCAAAAACAAAAAAAGAATATAATGAAAGTTGATTTGGTCCTTCTTCCAGAACTATTGGTCATCAAGCTCAATAATGATATTAGTTATGAAGATCGCTTAACAAGAAAAATATATTTGCTAAATAAAAATGAAAGTTGTGCAAGGTACATGACATATAGAGCTATCTTACCTAGCCGTCACGATCCGAATTTTTCACCCTCGAGAGCCGTGATGGCGCCTACTGGTGAAAGTTAGGCAAACCAAATTATTCTAATTACTTAACCTTTTCTAGTTTTAAATCATTATCAGTGATGGGTAGATATCATGCAAATAGCAAAAATAATTAAGCGGAAGACAAAATCTAACAATTTATCTTAATACAAAACTGCAGAAGTCTAAATACAACTCTACCCAGAATTTGGTGTCACAGCTTCACAGACGGTCTAAGAATACTACATACAAAGTCTGAAAGATAAAATATACATTGTTTCTGTAATGAGTAAAGGAAACAGGATAAAGAAAAAGATAGGAGGTGACGCCAAGGCCCACGGACGTCTGTAAGACTACATCGTGTCGTCTGTGTGGGCTGAAGATAGCACCCTCATTGCGGTCCCAGTACTCCGGTATCACTATCTGCATACAGTGCAGAGTGTAGTATCAGCACAACCGACCCCATGTGCCGGTAAGTGCCTAGCCTAACCTCGGCGAAGTAGTGACGAGGTTAGGACCAAGCTACCAAATAAACCTGTGCAATATAACGTACAAAAATAATAGGAAACAGATAACAATGACGACAACAATGATCAACCAGTGATATAAATAGCAGGCAATAAGAACACCATAAATGTTTCTCAACAAATAATAGATACAAGTGCAATCAATTTATCAAGTCCTTCAAATATAAATCTTTCGCCTATAAATCCTTCAAGTAATAATCTCTAAGATAATATGCTTTTCAATGAATATATTTCGAATATATTTCCTTTAAATAAATATCTTTCAAATAAGCATCTTTCGAATATAATTCTTTCGAGTAAATGTCACCTTGTGATGTCTCATTCACTTAACATAAAGTAGAGTACAACTTCCAACCCAATTAGGAAATCAACAAGAAATGATGAAGTTATTTTTAGAAATCATTTGATAAAGAAGATACCATTTTCAATTAAAGTACATTATCGAACGAATCATTACCTTTAATATGAGAAATCAATAAACTAAAACATAGTAGAAATTCCTTTTTAGGTAAAGTACAACCTCAAACGGTTTAAGAAAAATTTAGTTGAGAAATCAATTGAGTTAAAAATGTAACAATTGTTGAAATTTGGAGTATTGAACATAAAAAAAGGGTAAAAACAGAATATCAGAGAATTATAAAGGAATCAAAATCCAACCACTAATAAGAATAAGAAAAACAAAGGCAGATTTCACTTTCTTTTCATATATTATTGCAGGCGTGCAACCCAATCCCATTTCATGTATCTCGTGGCAGGCGTGCCACCCGCTCCCATTTCATGTATCTCGTGGTAGGCGTACCACCCGCTCCCATTTCATTATATCTTGTGGTAGGCATACCACCCGCTCCCATTTCATTATATCTTGTGGTAGGCGTGCAACCCGATCCCATTTCATGTATCTCGTGGCAGGCGTGCCACCCGCTCCCATTTCATGTATCTCGTGGTAGGCGTACCACCCGCTCCCATTTCATTATATCTTGTGGTAGGCGTACCACCCGCTCCCATTTCATTATATCTTGTGGTAGGCGTACCACCCGCTCCCATTTCATTATATCTTGTGGTAGGCGTACCACCCGCTCCCAGTTACAAGCCAACAATAATAACAGGGAATCCCGACAAGGGAACAAGAGCAATATAACAACTTCCCGGCAAGGGAACAATGATATTTCAACAACATCCCGGTAAGGAAACAATCCTATCAAAACACACATCCCGGCAAGGGAACAATAATATCAAACAAACATCCCGACAAGGGAACAATACTATCAAAATAAATATCCCGGCAAGGGAACAATAATATCAAACAAACATCCCGGCAACGGAACAATGGTGATAATTACATATAAAGCGCAATAAACTACAACGGAGTCATAAAAATTATAATACAAGACTCACGGGCATGCTTGACATCAACGTATAGATACTCGTCATCATGCCTATACGTCGTACTCTACAATTAACATGTAGCAAATAAGACACAACTCCTAATCCCTCAAGCTAAGGTTAGACCAAACACTTACCACGCTTTGCAACCAATTCAAAATTCCAACAAGCCTTTGCCTCACGAATTCGTGCCCGAAATTCTCAAATCTAGTCATAAACAATTCGATTCAATCAATAAAAATTATAGGAATTAATTCCATATGAAATTCTACATTTTTCATTAAAAATCCGAAATTGCACTAAAAATTCGCCTGTGGGGCCCATGTCTCGGAACCCAACGAAAATCATGAAATATGAAACCTCATCCAACCACCAGTCCAACCATACTAATTTTACCAAAATCCGACATCAACTCGACCCTCAAATCTTCAAATTAAACGAAGAGGGGTTTCAAAATTTTCCCAACTAAAATCACCAATTAAATACAAAAACTAGTAATAGATTCGGGTAATCTAACCAAAATTAAGTTAAGAACATTTACCCCGTTGTTTTCTCTGAAAATCTCCCGAAAATCGCCTCTCCCCGAGCTCCAATTTGGTGAAAATGGAAAATGGGACGAAGTCCCATTTTTAGAGCTTAACATTCTGTCCAGCACTGTTCACGGACACTGTTCACTGGTACTGTTCCCATGCTGTAAAAAAAATCAGCAGCTGTCCAAAGAGAAAATTCAGTAGCCTTTTTATATCCGTTAACCTTCCGAAATCCACCTGAGGCCCTCGGGACTTCAACAAAATACACCAACAAGTCCTAAAATATGATACGGACTTAGTCAAAACCTCAAATCTCATCAAATAATGCTAAAACCGTGAATCACACCCCAATTCAAGCCTAATGAAACTAAGAACGTCCAACTTCTATATTCGATGCAAAAACCTATCAAATCAAGTCCGATTAACTTCAAATTTTGCACATAAGTCATAAATGACATAACAAAGCTATGAAAATTTTCAGAACTGGATTCCAACCCCGATATCAAAAAGTCAAATCTCCGGTCAAACTTGAGAAATATTTAACCTTAGATTTCTAGATTCCGTTAAATGGCGATAATTTGATCTAAGAACCTCTAAATTCGATTTCGGACATATGATTAAGTCCCAAATCACGATACGGAACTACCAGAATGGTCAAAAATTTTATCCGGGTTCGTTTGCCCAAAATACTGACCGAAGTCAACTCAGTTGAGTTTTAAAGCTCTAGTTCACAATTTAATCCATTTTTCACATAAGAACCTTCTGAAAAATTATACGGACTGGGCACGCAAGTCGAGGATTTATTGATAGCGCTTTTCAAGGTCTTAAAATACCGAGATAATTATTTAAATTAAAGATGACATTTTGGGTCATCATATTCTCCACCTCTAAAACAAACATTCATTCTCGAACGTACAAAGAATTATTCTCATGTTACCAAATTGATGATTTTACTTTTACACAATTATTCGCGGTTGATCCCACATTACCGCATTCGACATAAGTCCGATAATACCATTTTAATTGAGATTATTTTCTTTATCCATATTTGTAAACTTTGCGACCAAATTTCTTACACTCCAATAATTTTCAGAAAGGCCCGATTTTTCACGTCAACACACGATATTAGTCTCGTCTAGCTATAGCAACTCGTGCCTATGCACCCATCAAATATGGGGTATTACATTCTCCCCGACTTCGGGTCATTCGTCCTCAAATGAGAAGTAAAGTCTATCCTCAAACACATAATGTAACTTATCTCTTTCTTTGCACATCTCAATATCCCAAAATTTTCTAACTCCCAAATTTTGCAAAAATTTTGGCAGAGTCTCCCCTGTAATTGGGCCTATCCACCTGTCAGAGTAACACCAAAACAACTCCTAAAAACGTGTCCACAACCCAACAAGGCACCACAAAGTATATATCAATAACACTAATCTTCGCATTACAAGCACGACATTATCACCATGATATCTTGACATAAAACGCATCATATATATGACCATAACCACATCTCTGGTCTTAATGGCTGTTCATAATAGATTACAACATCACCAATTAACCTTATGTTAACAAAATTTCGTTTTAAACCTCCAGTTTACTAACAACAAGGCATAGAGATCTTATAATTACTTACCCGAATTAACGAGTCACAATGTAACGCCACATGCGCTCTCACCTCGTAGGCTAAAGCTCAATAGTTACAATACAATTTGGCAAATTATGCACAGAGATATTCGTACAGGAATTTTCAAATAAGCCTCATATGCATGTCTCCCTATAAGTACTATATTACAAATTATAATTTCACAAAGGGAGAATTTAAACACATAAACTTTTCACCACAAAGACCTCGTCCTTATATAACATCCACCGCAGCTTGTAGCCTGGTTTGAATATTTCACATCATATAAAAGTACGAGGATCTCGTCCTCAACTCCGTACACAAGTAATATGCACATTGTGCCAACTGAAATTTTCCATTTCCTTTCTTCCTTCTTCTAAATAATTTCCGCTAAACAAAATCACAACATATAAAGAACCCTCACACCAATAGGGAATAAAATTCGCAATTTAAATCAATTTTCCTGAAATCACATCAAAACCCACATCACAACTATTTATTGACTAACACATAATGATAGACATAACTATCTCCATATAATTTCCCAACAGGAGTATTCACATAAGTAAATTTAATATTACGAAGCTCACTCATGAGTAGAGCATATTAGGAGGACTTGCCTCAATACTCATAACCGAATCAAGTTAAGGAAATTTTTCCTTTATAATAACTCAAGATCATACTTGTAACGACACCATCTGGTGTAGCGACCTCAGCTATACCATAGCAAATATATAAATGGGTCGGGTCTACACCTCTTAGGCGCCATCTACCCGCTTTTCCTCCAACCCTATTTGGTAGTGTAAGTAGAGTAGTAACTGTAATGGAGTACGTAGATCCCAGATCAAATAAAACTGAAGCATCTCTGCTATAAATAAGAATAGTACCTGTACCTCCACCTCTAATACTCTACCTCCACTTCTAGCTGACTCAGCGGCTGAACGAGTCCCCCTATGAACCTCCTGACTCTCTCTCTCAGTGGGAAATATAAGAAAAGCATGATGGGTCAAATCATTAAACCTGGTCTCGTACTGAGTAACAGTTATAGAACTCTGCTGGAGACGCACAAACTGCCTCGGGTAGATCTCTCTCTGAGGGACAGGACGAAACTTCTCCAAAATAGCTGAGAAAACTGATCTCAAGTCAAAGCTTATGACTTAACTGGTCTAGCCGAACAATAATCTCTCCAACAAGTCTTGGCAGATCCAGACGAGCGAAAAGTAGCAAAGTCGACCCCATTGGTCTCCACTGTCCCCATGTTCCTGGGAACCTCGTGATAGCTCCCTAAATAATCCTGGGGATCCTCAGAAGATGCACCGCTGAAAGTGGTAGTGAAGGGCTTGGTGAAACTTATCCAACCTCCAAAAAGCCTCCGAAGACGTAACTAATCTATCACCGGCCTATGCTGCTGCTACGCGACCTCGCCATTCGCGAAAGGACAAGAGTAGAGGTTTCAATTTAGCATTGAGAGAAACAAATCGCACTATAGAGAAGAATAGAAGTGAAACTTTTCCTAACTCTGTAGCCTCTGGGGGGAAAATACAGACGTCTCCGTACTGATCCCTCAGACTCTAATAAGCTTGTCCGTGAACTGTGAGACCCATGTAACCTAGAGCTCTGATACCAACTTGTCACGACCCGGATTTCCCACCCTCGAGAGCCGTGATGGCGCCTACTGGTGAAAGCTAGGCAAGCCAAATTACTCTAATTACTTAACCTTTTCCAGTTTTAAACCATTATCAGTGATGGGTCGATATCATGCAAATAGCGAAAATAATTAAGCGGAAGACAAAATCTCAAAATTTATCTTAATACAAAACTGCGGAAGTCTAAATACAACTCTATCCAGAATTTGGTGTCACAACTTCACAGACGGTCTAAGAATACTATATACAAAGTCTGAAAGATAAAATATACACTGTTTCTGAAATGAGTAAAGGAAAAAGGATAAAGAAAAAGATAGGAGGTGACGCCAAGGCCCGCAGACGTCTGCATGACTACCTCGTGTCTCCTGTGTGGGCTGAAGATAGCACCCTCACTGTTGTCCAAGCACTCCGGTATCAGTATCTGCACCCAGTGTAGAGTGTAGTATCAGCACAACCGACCCCATGTGCTGGTAAGTGCCTAGCCTAACCTCGGCGAAGTAGTGACGAGGCTAGGACCAAACTACCAAATAAACATGTGCAATATAGCGTACAAAAATAATAGGAAGCAGATAACAATGATGGAAACAATGATCAACCAGTGATATAAATAGCAGGTAACAAGAACACCATAAATGTTTCTCAACAAATAATAGCTACAACTGCAACCAATTTATAAAGTCCTTCAAATATAAATCTTTCGCCTATAAATCCTTCAAGTAATAATCTCTAAGATAATATGCTTTTCAATGAATATATTTCGAATATATTTCTTTAAATAAATATCTTTCAAATAAGCATCTTTCGAATATAATTCTTTCGAGTAAATGTCACATTGTGACGCCTTATTCACTTAACATAAAGTAGAGTACAACTTCCAACCCAATTAGGAAATCGACAAGAAAAGATAAAGTTATTTTTAGAAATCATTTGATAAAGAAGATACCCTTTTCAATTAAAGTACAATATCGAATGAATCATTATCTTTAATACGAGAAATCAATAAATCAAAACATAGTAGAAATTCCTTTTTAGGTAAAGTACAACCTCAAACGGTTTAAAGAAAATTTAGTTGAGAAATCAATTGAGTTAAAAATATAACAATTGTTGAAATTTGGAGTATTGAACATAAAAAAGGAATAAAAACAGAATATCAAGAGAATTATAAAGGAATCAAAATCCAACCACTAACACGAATAAGGAAAATAAAGGCAGATTTTACTTTCTTTACACATCTTGTTGCAGGCGTGCAACCCAATCCCATTTCCTGTATCTCACGGCAGGCGTGCCACCCGCTCCCATTTCATGTATCTCGTGGTAGGCGTACCACCCGCTCCCATTTTATTATATCTTGTAGTAGGCGTACCACCGCTCCCATTTCATTATATCTTGTGGTAGGCGTACCACTCGCTCCCATTTAATTATATCTTGTGGTAGGCATACCACCTGCTCCCATTTCATTATATCTTGTGGTAGGCGTACCATCCGCTCCCAGTTACAAGCCAACAATAATCACAAGGAATCCCGGCAAGGGAACAAGAGCAATATAACAACTTCCTGGCAAGGGAACAATGATATTTCAACAACATCCCGGTAAGGAAACAATACTATCAAAACAAACATCCCGGCAAGGGAACAATAATATCAAACAAACATCTCGGCAAGGGCAATACTATCAAAACAAACATCCTGACAAGGGAACAGTACTTGACACCAATGTATAAATACTCGTCACCATGCCTATACATCGTACTCCACAATTAACATGTAGCAAATAAGACACAACTCCTAATCTCTCAAGCTAAGGTTAGACCAAACACTTACCTCGCTTTGCAACCAATTCAAAATTCCAACAAGCCTTTGCCTCGCGAATTCGTGCCCGAAATTCTCAAATCTAGTCATAAACAATTCGATTTAATCAATAAAAATTATAGGAATTAATTCCATATGAAATTCTACATTTTCCATTAAAAATCCGAAATTGCACTAAAAATTCGCCCGTGGGGCCCAAGTCTCAGAACCCGACAAAAATCATGGAATATGAAACCTCATCCAACCACGAGTCCAACCATACCAATTTTACCAAAATCCGACATCAACTCGACCCTCAAATCTTCAAATTAAACCAACAGGGTTTTCAAAATTTTCCCAACAAAAATCACCAATTAAATGCCAAAACTAATAATAGATTCGGGTAATCTAACCAAAATTAAGTTAAGAATACTTACCCCGTTGTTTTTTCTGAAAATCTCTCGAATATCGCCTCTCCCCGAGCTCCAATGTGTAAAAATGGAAAATGGGACGAAGTCCCATTTTCAGAGCTTAACATTCTGTCCAGCACTGTTCACGGGTACTGTTCCCATGCTGTAAAAAAAAATCAGCAGTTGTCCAAAGAGAAAATTCAACAACCTTTTTATATTCGTTAACCTTCCGAAATTCACCTGAGGCCCTGGGGTCTTCAACAAAATGCACCAATAAGTCCTAAAACATGATACGGACTTAGTCCAAACCTCAAATCACATCAAATAATGCTAAAACCGTGAATCACACCCCAATTCAAGCCTAATGAAACTAAGAACGTCCAACTTCTATATTCGATGCAAAAGTCTATCAAATCAAGTCCGATTAACTTCAAATTTTGCACATAAGTCATAAATGACATAACAAAGCTATGAAAATTTTCAGAACTGGATTCCGACCCCGATATCAAAAAGTCAAATCTCCGGCCAAACTTGAAAATCTTTAACCTTAGATATCTAGATTCCGTTAATGGCGATAATTTCATCTAGGGATCTCTAAATTCGATTTCGGGCATATGACCAAGTCCCAAATCACTATACGGAACTACCGAAATGGTCAAAACTTTTATCAGGGTTCGTTTGCCCAAAAAATTGACCGAAGTCAACTCAGTTGAGTTTTAAAACTCTAGTTCACAATTTAATCCATTTTTCACATAAGAACCTTCCGGAAAATTATACGGACTATGCACGCAAGTCGAAGATTTATTGATAGCGCTTTTCATGGTCTTAAAATACCGAGATAATTATTTAAATTAAAGATGACATTTTGGATCATCACACTAGCAGAAATGAATATATTGATCAACTAAATGAGATCACTAAGTTTCTTGGAGTGAGCAAAACATTTACCATTTTCGACTCAACAGAAGATGACACCAACTACTACCAAAAAGAATATTTAAATACTACTCTCTCCGTCTCAAATTATCAGCCATAATTCTCTTGTACACGCCCCTCAAGAAAAATTAATTAGGATAAGACTTTGACTAATTTACTTTTATTCATATCTTAATATTTAATCTTTCTTCATTGGTATTTGAACAAAATTATCTATAATCGAGGTATTTGTAGTCTTCAAGGATAATTATTACTAAGGGTAAAAAGGAAAAAAATAATTAATTTTGTCTTGAACTTCTAAAATAACAAATAATTTGAGACAAATATTTTTATTAACCACGACTGATAATATGAGACTGAGGGAGTAACACCAAATAGCAATCCACCTAATAAATTTATTATCAAGTTCATTATTTCTTTGTGTTAGTTTCATATATGTATATAATAGACACAAAAATTCTTTCACCGTCACTATGTCAAATTTATTATGGGTTAGGTTCTAACTCTCTAAATGTTCCCATTCGATTAGGAACTATTGTAAATTATAATTTGCACATATTCTACTAGATACCTTCTTCTTCTTCTTCCACTCCGCCATAGTTCAAAAGTCTTTGAAAGCCAACAGTCAAAACACGTACTTTAGTAAGTTTTTAATTCTATTTGACAACAAAAGGCCTTTAGTTTTCTTTTACGTGACTTTGGTTTATTTTGTAGCTTCGTGGTGCGTTAGTTTTTTTTAATTGGTAGCTGCTTTTTAACTGGACAACTAAAGATATTCTTATTAATTTAAAAATAAACTTCCACGTCGTGCATGTTGATTTTGAAGCAAAAATACATTCATCGTTTCGCTAATAAACTTAGATCCGTCAAATAGTTTATGTAATAGTATAAGAATAATATGTAGAGGTTTTCTCAACAATGTCGTAGCAGAAATTCTAATAGGCCAATGTACTTTCAAGCATGCATTCATCCCCAAAATTCAACTTTCGCCTTTTGAAAATGAAGAATATCCTTTCAAATTTATCGAAAAATAACTTTCAGTACGCTTGTGTTTTCCAATGACAACGAACAAACTACAAGGGTAAACTGTATCTGTCGCAACATATTTTCTTGCACGGACAATTATATAATTACACTTTTAAGAGAAATATCAATATTTATAACAAAACTTCCAGTCATGACAGAGCAAGCAAAGTGTCAAAATGGAACATACATAAAGAACATCGTCTATAAAGAAGAATTAGGTATAAGATAAATATAAGTATATAATAATATTATCTAACTAACATGACTAAATTGATCAATTTTGCACGTTCAGATAACGATGTCCAATCATTTTGAATTCACGTCTTATGCTAATGTAATGATATTTTTCGACATTTAAATAATTGTTGTATTCTATATAATTCTCTCACTACTTAAATTTCATGTTCCCTCATAAAAATAATTGCCAAAACCATTACGCACAATTTTTAACGTGTAACGCAGGTTACATATATATATATATATATATATATATATATATATATATATATATATATATATATATATATATATATATATATATATGTGTGTGTGTGTGTGTGTGTGTGTGTGTGTGTGTGTGTGTGTGTGTGTATGTGTGTGTGTGTGTGTGTTTATCCTAATTATTCATTTTGAACCGTTAACAGAGATGGAGTCAGGATTTTAACTTTTATTAATAGTAATTAGTTTCTAAACTTAATGTTTGTACGCTTAATAAAAATACATAATTTAATAAAAAATTACTGTATTCGGCCAACCCGTGTTTGGCTCTACGTCCGCTCCTAACTGCAACGGAATATTTTGAGAGAGGAAGAGCTGCAATTTTGCTCGACTTGGTTCAAGTAATGTGCAGTCCCCATGCATTTTGTATATCAACAATTCATTAAAGTTCTTTCTGCTTCTTCTTTGTTTAAGTTTGACGGCGTTAATCAAATTGTATCAATATTTAAGTAAACGAAATTCATATTATAAAATCGTACTATACCAATCATTTTATATAAGTTCAAGTCAAATATTTGTTTTAAGGTCAAAAAGAAAGTAATTAATTAAAATTCTAAGACATAGATAGCGGACAATCACTACTAGAAATCCGGGAAAAAGCGACCGCAAAAAGCGACCAGAGTTGGTCGCTATTGGGCTAAAAAGCGACCAAAAAGCGACCAAAAAGGTCTGGTAGCTATATTGATGGTCCCTTTTATTTAGGGACCAAAGTTGGTCGCTAATTAGCGACCAACTTTGGTCTCTAAGCTAAATGGACCAATTTTTCCGGATATTGACTATAGAGACCAACTTTGGTCGCTTTATTAATTTAATAATATAAATTTGGCGACCAAAGTTGGTCTCTAAATATAAAATACGTTATTTATTTATTTATTATTAATCATTAAAAAGCGACCAACTTTGGTCTCTAATCCAAATATTATATTTTAAAATCTGGAAACTAGAGACCAATGTTGGTCGCTTTTTTATTCAATTATTTATTTATTTTATTAAACTAGCGACCAACTTTGGTCCCTAAATACATGAATTTAATTTATTTTTTAAATATTAGCGACCAACTTTGGTCGCTATATCACCAGAAATTTTATTTTTTTAATGAAATAGCGACCAAGTTTGGTCGCTTTTTGTAGAAATCTGGGTAAATAGCGACCAACGTTGGTCGCTATTCTCCAGAAAATTATTTTTTTTAACATGAAAAGCGACCAAATAGAGACCAACTTTGGTCGCTTTTCTGTGTATTATTTTGGCAGAAACTGCCTGTTTTGGCAGCTACACCACCTGCCAGTCATACCAAAACCCTAACAAGCAACAACAACAACAATTCAAACAACAATTCCAATAACAATACCAAACAACAACCCAACAACAACAACAACAACACAAAAGCTACATTAAAACCAAGAAAGTGTAAATTTCAATAGAACTACCAAACTAAGTTAACTCTTATTACAACCCAATGGAAAATAAATTGTATTTGTCTAGTTCAAATTGTCTAAAATTCATTCATTGTTTGGTACATCATTATCATCATCGTCTGATGAAGTTTCATCATCATCACGGTATTGAGAAGGGTCTACTTGTCGATGACGGGAAGAATGATCACGGGGAGGACGGGAGGAACGGCCACTTGGAGGACGGGACAAACGAGCACGGGGACGGGCAGCCTCTGGCGATGATGGCCGAGACCGGGGAATCGAAAAAGATCCAGCTAGGAGATTTTTGATCTGCTCTTGCATGCTCTGGCACTGAGCGACCACGCCAATATACTGAGCATCTCTAAGCTTTTCTCTTTCCTTGGACGCTTCTAGCTCGGATGTGAGCTTTGTCACAGTCTCCCGCATAGCGGAGAGGCTCTCCCCATCAAGTTGCTCGGCTTGCGAGGAAGTCCCTATTACTTGCATTCCACACCTATAGCGATGAAATGTCTTAGTAGGAAGGCCGTATACCTTTCCCCATTTTGGACCGCCTGCAGCCCGCGTCCATAGTCTTTCAACATCCTCGGCCGAAAGTTGGAATGGCACGCCCGACTCATTAGGTGGCTGACTGCGTATGAATTCCT
Source organism: Nicotiana tabacum (assembly GCF_000715075.1). Classification (NCBI taxonomy): domain Eukaryota; kingdom Viridiplantae; phylum Streptophyta; class Magnoliopsida; order Solanales; family Solanaceae; genus Nicotiana; species Nicotiana tabacum. The sequence continues at coordinate 99,136,059 of NC_134089.1, read as the reverse complement.
CAGCTTCAACTCTGAAGCGATCCTATAAGAAAAAGTAAATTGAATTAGTATTTCAAAATTTATATAAAAGTAAATGAAAATACTTAATGAAAAGTGAAAACTTACATGTACAGTCGAGGCACGTCCCTCGACCCACCTTTCTTGATCCGTCTCTTTCTTCTTCTTCACAATATGAGTCTCCCTGAATAGCTCATCTTGATTCATCGGACGACCCAACTTCTTTTCCTGAAAACTCATAAATTTTAATTAATAAATAGAATAGATATACTTTGAAAATTAAAATAAATTAAGCAATTACGTACCATTCTTCTTTTTATTGTCCCCTGGCTGACCGCACCTCCAGTGTGCAATGATCCTCCCTTCTCAGATGCGCGAGCTTTCTTTCCCTTTTCGCTCTTCTGTAAGAACTCTGCAGTAAGCCATTGCCTTTGCAAATCATCACAAAACTCCTGAAGCAACCAGCCAGGCTTCTGGTTCAGCTGTCTAGCTATGGAGAAAGAATGCGACAACCGCTTGCGAGCTTTGAGATTAAAATTTACAGCCACGTCCGCGCTATACTGGTGTTCCCATACACACTTGCTCTGTATTTCAAAAGTTAAATATTATATGGAAATATCATAAATATAAATAATTATACTGCTTAAAAGAACATTTATACCTTAAATTCATTGAAAATTGCCTCCTTCAGTGAGAATGGGAATTCACGCCAAGACGCATAAGGGGCATCATAAAGCTTTCTGGTTGCTTTGGTGATTATCCTCGTAGTAATATTACTCGGGAGGAACCTGCAATTTAATAAATAAAACAAATTAATATCTTAGTAAAAACTGTACAAAAAAATAAACATAAAAATAACAAATAACTCTTACCCATCACCCTCAGGGACTATGATGATCCTGCCATACTGATCATAATGCACCTCCTCGTCAGAAGCAGTAGTAGCATCAGCATCATCGTCCGAAACATGTGTATCAGAGGCATGTGTGGAAGGAGTAGGGGGTCAGAGCTACTATCCCGCAAGAGAAGGCCTCCAATAGGTGGAGTCGCTGATGACGATAGATGTGATCCCTGTGACTGCGACATAGCTGCACGGATCGTAAGTGGTTGTGATACTGACTGTTGTGACCCGAGTGGTTGTGACCCGACTGGCTGTGACACTGATGGCTGTGATCCATGTGGCTGTGACATGGATCGATGCGATCCATGTGATGTTGCTGGGTGGGATCCACGCGGTAGTGAGGCAGGTGGACTGTATGTCTGACGCACAGTCCGATGGCCCTGTGAAGAAACACCTGGGGTCTGCACGAAGGTGTAGGGCTGGTGATGCTGTGGCAGCTCAGTATAGCCATGGGGTAGAGGCTGTGGCATAGTGATAGGCAAATCAGAAGATGGTGGAAAAGATTGATGAGTAGTATCTTCTACCTTCCTTTTTTGCTTCCTAGCCTTTTCTCGACCCCGAGAACCACTACCTTCATTGTTACTCGACCCTTGCCTGTCATCTGCATAATATAATACATATTTAGATTGAAACATATAAGGAAACTATCTATAAACGAGAGTTATCGAAGAAACCAACTTTTTAAAGCTCATTGACGTATTCTTCCTCGTCAGAGAATTCTTCTTCCTCACTAGTTTGAGCTTCATGAGTTGATTCTTCTTCCTGATGACGATAGATGTGATCCCTGTGACTGCGACATAGCTGCACGGATCGTAAGTGGTTGTGATACTGACTGCTGTGACCCGAGTGGTTGTGACCCGACTGGCTGTGACACTGATGGCTGTGATCCATGTGGCTGTGACATGGATCGATGCGATCCATGTGATGCTGCTGGGTGGGATCCACGCGGTAGTGAGGCAGGTGGACTGTATGTCGGACGCACAGTCCGATGGCCCTGTGAAGAAACACCCGGGGTCTGCACGAAGGTGTAGGGCTGGTGATGCTGTGGCAGCTCAGTATAGCCATGGGGTAGAGGCTGTGGCATAGTGATAGGCAAATCAGGAGATGGTGGAAAAGATTGATGAGTAGTATCTTCTACCCTCCTTTTTTGCTTCCTAGCCTTTTCTCGACCCCGAGAACCACTACCTTCATTGTTACTCGACCCTTGCCTGTCATCTGCATAATATAATACATATTTAGATTGAAACATATAAGGAAACTATCTATAAACGAGAGTTATCGAAGAAACCAACTTTTTAAAGCTCATTGACGTATTCTTCCTCGTCAGAGAATTCTTCTTCCTCACTAGTTTGAGCTTCATCAGTTGATTCTTCTTCCTCGTTTTCTATAATTCTTACTTCATTTATATCAACTTCTTCCAATATGTGTTCAGGATATTCCAAATCATTTTCTAAAAGTTCGTCCACTATTTGGTGAACACTGGAGATATCGTTTTGATATGCAACATCCAACACATTCTCGACTTCGACCCTACCTACAGGCTTAGTTTTGATTACAACCCACCAATCGGACTTGTTCTGCCGAAATGGATAAGGAGCATAATACACTTGCCTAACATTATGTGCAATTATGAAAGGATCATAGCGATCATACTCCCTCGTATGATTAACCTCAATTATGTTGTATTGATTGTGTACTCTCGTACCTCTTGTTGGATTTGGGTCAAACCACTTGCATCTAAAGAAAATAATTTTCTTAAATGGCCTACCTGAATATTCTAGTTCTATTATTTCTTTGAGCACACCATAATAATCAATATCTCCAACTTGGTTGCCATCACCACCTTGAACCCACACCCCACTGTTGTTGCTTTTTTTATTTTTAGAGCAACCCTCTGTATGAAACTTATAACCATTCACAACGTACTTGGAATATGTTGTGACCTCAACCCCAGGTCCCCAAGATATATCTTTCAAAAATTGATTTACACCATTATTTGGATCATTTACCTACATATTGTTAACAAAATTCATAAGTTAGCATAACTTCCAAACATTGTTTACCTACATAGTGTTAGAATATTTTAAGGGTATACTTACAAATTGTTTGAACCACCTATGAAATGACGTATATACAGCATCTTGGCCAAATTGACCCACGAAGTGACTGTAACACATCAAATATTTTTAGTAGTTGCATTGAGATGTAATCACAGTAAATTTTATATTTTGATAACTATTAAATCAATACTTACTTGAGAAATGGTACTACTTCGGGATAATTTAGCAACACATGAAGTGTAGCTGACTTGAACTCCATATCACTCAAATTTCTCTTTCTACCATCCTTAGAACATCGGCCTGGTTGATTGAATATGGACGTAGGCGGATATAATGGATCATTCGTAAGGTCGACCATGTGCTTGTTGGGCCTATTCCTAGCACATGGCACGTTACTCTCAAAATAATAAGAACAAAAATGAGCAGTTTCCTTTGCAAGATAAGCTTCGGATATAGATCATTCAATTCTATTCCTCTACTTAACAAATTGTTTGCATTTGCCAATTGTCCTACATAATTTCAGGTTAGCCAAGAACATTCAAATAAAACAGAAAATTATATATGGACTATAATATTACCTCTCAAAGGGATACATCCATCTGCATTGAACAGGCCCTCCAAGTCGTGCCTCATGTACAAGGTGGATTGGAAGGTGTTCCATCACATAAAAAAACCCACATGGAAATATCTTTTCCATCTTACCCGAAGTTACACGAATGTTCTGATCCATCCGGCGTAGGTTTTCTTCCCTTAATGTGGAAGAACACAAGTCTTTGAAAAACAAACTAATCTCAGTGATGGGTTTCCAGATTCTTTCAGGCAAACCAGAAAACGCAATACGCACTAAGGTCTCCATGAAAACATGACAGTCATGACTTTTCAAATGGCTCAACTTCCCTACCTCCATATCAACTTTTTTCTCAAAATTCGACGCATAACCCTCAGGCTTCTTCAATTTCGTTACCCAATCACAAATCTGACGTCTTTCCTCCAAAGTGAATGTGTAACTTGCTTTGGGCTTGAATAACTTACCATTGTTTGTTGTCTGCAAGTGTAACTCAGGCCGCCTGCAATATTCTTGTAAGTCCATTCTAGCCTTTGGGTTATCCTTTGTCTTACCTTTAACATCCATCACTGTGTTGAACAAATTGTCAAAATAATTCTTCTCAATATGCATGACATCAAGGTTGTGACGGAGAAGATTATCCTTCCAATAAGGCAACTCCCAAAATATACTTTGTTTGGTCCAATTATGAGTAACACCGTATCCGGGGAATCTATGCGGTGGAACTTCAGTAACTTTACTGAAGTTCTGGACCCTCTCCCAAATTTCATCACCTGAAAGTATCGGAGGTGGATAATCATATTCCAGTTTATTCTTTTTGAAAGCATTTTTCATCCTTCTAAACTCATGACCCTCAGGCAAGAATTGACGATGACAATCAAATTAGTCTACCTAAATAGTTAATTTATTTGAACCCTAAAAGTATTAATAAGAACCCTAAAAATTGCAAATAATATATAACATGGAGAAATTAAACCCTAACATGGAGAAATTAAACCGTAACATGGAATTAACTTTGAACTAAACATAGTTGAACAAATAATATATAACTTTGAACCCTAATATATTGGAATTGAACCCCTAAAATCACTGTTTTTCGGAAAAATAAAAGAAAGGAGAGAGAAACTAACCTTGGGAGTGGAGGTCGACGGAATTTGCTGCTGCCGTCAGGGGTCGCCGGTGGCGGGGGCGTCGCTGCTGCTGGAAGTCGGAGGGGGGAAGGGGTTTTGAGTGTTAGAGGAGAAAGATTTTAATTTGGGGAATAATTTTGAAAGAATGGACCTGAAACCCGTTTTGGCTCCTGTTAAAAAAAATAGCGACCAAACTTGGTCGCTATTTTGGTAGCCAAATTATTTTTGACTGTTTGACCAAAATAGCGACCAACGTTGGTCGCCATTTTTGACCGTTTGACCAAAATGGCGACCAACTTTGGTCGCTATATTTGAAAATAAATAAATAAAATAATTATTTTCCTCTTATATATATATATATATATATATATTTCCTCTTTTATATATATATATTTATATCCTACAAAAGCGACCAACTTTGGTCGCCTTTTGGTCAAACGGTCAAAAATGGCGATCAACGTTGGTCGCTATTTTGGTCAAACAGTCTATACTTAGTGCATAGTATAGCGTGAGTATATATATTATATATATAAGCTATATTCGATACGGTATTACCTAATACACTTATACTTAGTGTATAGTATAGCGTAAGTACATATATATTATATATATATAAGCTATATTCGATACAGTATTACCTAATACACTTATACTTAGTATATATATATATATATATATATATATATATATATATATATATATATATATATATATATATATATATATATATATATATATATATATATATATATATATATATATATATATATATATATATATATATATATATATATATATATATATATATATATATATATATATATATATATATATATATATATATATATATATATATATATATATATATATATATATATATATATATATATATATATATATATATATATATATATATATATATATATATATATATATATATATATATATATATATATATATATATATATATATATATATATATATATATATATATATATATATATATATATATATATATATATATATATATATATATATATATATATATATATATATATATATATATATATATATATATATATTATAGAGTAACTACATATATTATATATATATAAGCTGTATTCGATATAGTATTACCTAATACACTTATACTTAGTGCATAGTATAACGTAAGTACATATATATATATATATAAGCTGTATTCGATACAGTATTACCTAATACACTTATACTTAGTGCATAGTATAGCGTAAGTACATATTATATATATATATATATATAAGCTATATTCGATACAGTATTACCTAATACATTTATACTTAGTGCATAGTATAGCGTAAGTACATATATTATATATATATATATAAGCTATATTCGATACAGTATTACCTAATACACTTATACTTAGTGCATAGTATAGCGTAAGTACATATATTATATATATAAGCTATATTCGATACAGTATTACCTAATACACTTATACTTAGTGCATAGTATAGCGTAAGTACATATATTATATATATAAGCTATATTCGATACAGTATTACCTAATACACTTATACTTAGTGCATAGTATATAGCGTAAGTATATATATATTATATATATAGACACACACGCCCGCTTCGTAGTACTATTCATCCCTTGTATTACAAAAGTGTTAACGACTTACATTTATATTATTTTCATAGTAAATACAAAAGTGATTTTTAATTTTGACCGTATAGAGACCAACTTTGGTCGCTAACTGTAAATGAATTTAATTTAGCGACCAAAGTTGGTCACTAACAGTACATGAATTTAATTTAGCGACCAAATTTGGTCACTAAATTTTAATCAGATTTATTTATATTTTATATAATATTTAAATTAATAATAAAAATTATTAAACGTTAGAACTGGGTCCCACATTGGCGACCAACGTTGGTCTCTATTTCATTAAGCGACCAACTTTGGTCGCTAGCTTTTGAATTATATTTATTTATATTTTAATTTTTTTTAAATAAATATATATTTATTAAAATATTATAACTGGGTCCCATGTTAGCGACCAATGTTGGTCGCTATCAACTTATCCTTCAATTAGCGACCAACGTTGGTCGCAAGTTTTAAATTATATATATTTATATTTTATAAGTTTTATAAAATAATAATAAAATTATTAACAAATTTAATGTGGGTCCCACTTTAGCGACCAATATTGGTCGCTAATCTCAGTATATATTTGACCAAGCAAGTCTGACCAGTCCAGTCAACAATTTGACTAAATTTGCGGCCAAATAGCGACCAACTTTGGTCGCTAAAGTATTTCAAATATTTTTTTTATTATTTTCGGCAGTTTGGCGACCAACTTTGGTCGCTTTTCTTGACAGACCAAATTTGGTCACTAATTTTTGGTTGCTTTTTCCCGGATTTCTAGTAGTGAATCAAATATGTGAAGTACGTACATACAAGGCATTTTTTGGACGTATGGAACAAAATGCTAGTGCTAATAGTCCAAGGCCAAAGGTGCGTTAGTCCAATGAGAGAGATTTAGCCCTCCATGATCAGCTCAGAACGTCTAGGGAACAAATCAAGATCTCTTATTGTATTGGTGGAGAAAAAGCGTTACACGTAAAATATTGGAATGCTGACATGGCATGACGCGTGGAACAATGATATAATGACAAGTGGCATTCTCAATTGGCAGAATTAATTGAGAAAATAAGGCACGAGGAGAAACACCCACGAGATGGTATGGAAAAGAGCGTTGTTATGTTCTACGATTAACTATTTTAATGCGTCTTGTTCGACAGTCTGCTCGTCCCCTTGGTGATCATTCGTGTGTGATGTTGATCTTTGAGGTGTTCCGTCTCGGGACTGTCAAGGAGATTCTTGTGGTGAAGGGATAGGTGGAGTTCCTCCCTCCTGCTGATTTTGTTGGTTATTGTCGTTAGCAGTTGAGATGATTGTTTGTAAGAAAGAGAAACTGAAAAGTGAAAAGATTATTAGAGTCCCGGCAAACGGAACCAATTTGTTTAATCAAAAATATGTTTCTTGGTCAAAATCTAAATTTAGAAGAAAACGGGTTACTGATAACCAAGTTTTACTTCACTTTTCTAATGATATTAAAGGAAAATAATAAGAATAACTAAAGAAATAATTGATAGACGAATTGCAAAGTCAAGGTAGAGAATTTCGAGAAGGCAGTAAAGTAAAGAATATATTTCAATAGTGCTTTTGATCTGTCTCTACAAATTAAATTCTGCGCCCTTCGTGATGGAAGGTCAGGTACACCAAATAATTCTGATTTACAAAGTTTGGTACTAACTTTGCAGAAACAGTTGAAAGAGCAGAATGATCGCATAGAACAAATACCTGGCGTACCGCCCATGATTAAATGAGTGGATATTGATAAATATTTACAACAACCCTGGAAGCCAAGTGCAACACCTTTGCCGATTCCTAAGAAGTTCAAAATGCATGATATTCCAAAATATGATGGAACAACTGACCTACAAGATCACGTACCATGTTAACAACTGGCGTGGAAGGCAACGATTTAACCAAGAAAGAGATTGAATCAGCGTTGGTCAAAATTTTTGGTGAAACGCTCACGAAAGGAGCATTAACATGGTATTTTCTCTTATCTGAAAAATCTATTGATTCTTTTGCTGAGCTTGCAGATTCATTTGTAAAATAACGTTCAGGAGATCAAAAAATTGAGAGGAGGATGGAAGAAATTTTTAAAATAAAACAAGGGGATACTGAGTTACTCAGGGAATTTGTGGATAGATTTCAACGTGAAAGGATGATGCTACCACGAGTACCTGATAATTGGGTCGCCATGACGTTTGCGAATAACTTAAATGAAAAAAGCTCAGAAGCCATGAGGAGACTTAAGGAAATCTTACGATAATTCCCTGCTACAACATGGAATGATGTGTACAATACAAAGCTACAAATAGAAGAAAACACGATCACTCAGTCAAGGGGTGATGAAAGAACAAGTTTGAGACGACCAGAATCTGAAAAAAGGTCCAAAAAAAATAGGTATGAACCTTACATGGGATCTGCGGGACTGGATTCATGGTCTAAACAAGAAAACGTATGGTATTATTCTAGATCAAGGCATAGAGTTGCGGGTTCATCATCCAAGTTCGGAAAGGCGAGATGCACATGACAGTAATGCTAATACAAATGCAAGGATTGGTGACTACTGTTTCAATATTAGCATTTCCGAGTTGGTAGCTGTTCTAAGTAGTATGGGAGATAATTAAGGTGAAATGGCCTAAAGAAATGAGATCAAACTCAAGTAAAAAAATCCAAATTTTTGGTGCGAGTTTCATAATAATCATGACCATAAAACAGCAGATTGTTGATTATTACAAGGTGATCACATTTGTTAAAACAAGGTTATTTAACTAACTTGTTCATTGAGAAAGGTAGCAATCTTATATGAAGAATAGACAAGAGCCTCGAAAACCTCCGTCATTAAAAAGAACGGTTAACGTGATAAGCGGGGGAGAAGAGGTCAATGGTGTGACATATACAAATATAAAAAAGACATCAAAATTCACGGTTACCCATGGGAAGCAAATTCGCCAAGTTTTGGAGGAAGACAGTAGAACGTTTGATGATGCAGATGCAGACGACTTGATAATCCCTTACAATGATGCGTTGGTAATATCTGTACTTGTACATGATGTAGACATGTGATTTTTGACCCTCTCCAAGATTTTTAATATTTTAGCATGTAAATATTTAATGTAGGCCTAATATATCTATTTCAACTATTTTTGACTTCTTTACTTTATTTTCGTCATAAAAATAGAAAATTACAAAAAATATTTTTAGCTTGCGTATCTTTCCTAAATTTAAATAAAAATATACAAAACTAGTACCTTATTTTATTTTTACATAATCTTGAAAATACAAAATAATATGTTGCATTTGCATTTAGGATTTAATTTTGTATTTTTAAATTAATTAGTAATTTATCTGCTTTACAAAAAAATGGAAAAATCACAAAAAATAGTTTGGAGTCTTCTTAGCCCAAAATTGAAACACAAAAAAAAGTCATGGTCCAATCCAATTACCCTTAGCCCATTCTTCCCAACCCATTGTAAGCACGTGATTTTTGCCCTATATGAGAATTACTCCCAAAAATTCAAAAATAAAGTAATTTTTCTTGGTGTGCAATTTTGTGATATTTTGTGATATTTTTGAATAATTATTTGTATTTATCTGTGCATGTTTATTTGCTAAATTAATAAAAAATACAAAAATATGTCGCATTTTGCATATAGGATTTAATTCTACAATTGTTAGTAATTAAATTTGTTTTACAAAAATTAAAAATTACAAAAATATGCATCGTTTGCATTTTTAGCATTTAATGTCCAAATATACAATTTTATGCTTAATTAATACTTAATTGTGCGTTAATTGTTATTGGGAATTAATTTGCGCTTTTATAACTTAATTTAGTTCTTAATAATAGTTTAAGTATTTTTATAATTTAGTTTTAGAAAAATAAAAGAAGAAAAGAGAGCGAAAATATAAAGAAAGTCGGAATTGGACCTCTTCTTCAATTTCAAGCCACAGGCCCAAAAAATGGCCCAATCTTCTCTACGACCCAGTCCATTTCGAACTGGGTCGACCCAGTCCATAACCCAAAAGACCCAAACCCCTTTTGTCTTACATTTTACAACACAAAACAAAAGAAAAAAGAAGAAAAAACCCTAAAAACTAAGGAAAGCATCCGCCCCCCCCTATTCTCCTTCTTCTTCCTCACAACTCCAAAGCACAACCATGGCTGCCTTTTACCCCACCCCCTCTCATCCAAACACCATCAACAAACAGTTCGTCATGACCAAACGACCCCAAGAACCATAGCTACTGCTGTCCGCGTAGCTATCTCTGCGTCGTCACTTCATCTTCTTCGTCTTTCGTCAAGCTCGAGCTTGAGCTCGACATCCATGGCTGCCTAGTCGTGGTAGTTTGTTTCCGTCCCCTCCATCATGCTGCTGCTGCTCGTAACCATGGCTACTGTCTCGTCTTCTCCGGCGTCGAGTTTGAAGCTCGACACCCATGATAGTTGTTGCCTTAGTTTCGACATCCATCGCACATGGCTGCTGCTGTCCGTTCTCTGAAACCATGTCGTCGACCATCGCTGCTCCGGCTTGCTTCAGCTTCTCGTCGTGTTTAGCTACCCCCAACGCTGTCACTGCTGCTTCTCTTCTCCGTCCAGCTCCCCGCCGCTGCTGCTCCACTGCAGTTTCTTCGTCATTACCATTCCCGTCCAGCTCGAGCTGGTTTCAGCTGGGTTGAAGCTGCGGACTGCTGCTCCTTTCCTTCCGTCTTCTTCGTTTTGGTCGAGAGTTCGTTGTTTGTTTGGTCGTTGTTCGTCGTTCGTTTCAATCCGGTTAGTAGATTTTTGAATTTTATTTTTTGTCCGCATTTCGTTTTGATATTTTCGAATCTAAAATCGACAAAGGTTTGTTTTGTTTATCGTTTGAATTAATTTTTAGTTCATGTTCATGTGTTGTTTGTTAAATTAATTTTCAGATTTTAAAATGGAAGTTTAATTAGTTATTTTCATGTTTATTTCATGTTTGTATTATTGTTTAAGTATTTGTTAGTTTGATGTTTGTTAGATTCAAATTGAAATTTAATCAACTATTTCTTCAATTTGTTTCATGTGTTTATGTATTGTTAGAAATTGTTAATATTGTTAAGTTCAAGTTTAAGTTCATAATTGTTTCTTCGTCGATCTTGTTATTTGTTTAAAGAATTTAGTTGTATTAAAGGAATATATTGTTTTAATCGTTTAATCCGTCATGTTTGTTGTCTTAAAATAGATTCATTCATGTTCATACTTTGTTTGGATGATCTTGAATCCGAATTTTGTATAGATTGATTTCTTGTTTACCATTTATGATTATTGCTTGAATTGTTCTCATAATCTTGTTTTAAGTTTAATATAAGAATTGTTTGTTATAATGTTGTTAGAGTTGATTTTAAGTTCAATATGATTGAATTTAGAAATGTTCATACTTTGTTTGTTGTTGTTGTTAAATCCGAAAATAGGATTGTTGTTGCTAAAATATTGTTCAATCAAATTTTAGTTGTTCTTTGTTGTTCAATTCGTGTTCATGTGATTTGTTGTTGAAATGTTGTTAAAATCGTGTTCATGTGATATTGTTGTTATGATGTTCATCCATGTTCATATTGTTGTTTGAACATTGTTAGAAATTGATCATATTATCTATATTTTGGTTATGTTTGATTAAATGATGTGTTATAGCTGATGGGTAATTTGGTAAATTTGTAGTACGTTCAGGGGTAGTTTGGTAATTTCAGTAAGGTCGGAAGGGGTAGTTTAGGAATTGTAATCTTGCATTATTTTAAATAAAGCATGGGGGACAAAATATAATGGGGTGGTGTGATATGTTTATTTAATGTAATGGGGATGAGTGGAAAGATAATGGGTTGGGTAGAGAAAAAGTATTGATTTAATTGATTAAAAGATTTATGGGATGAGATTATATATATGGGAAGTCTTGAAGACAAATGGAGAAGAAGAATACAGATAGAGAGAAAAAAAAACGGACAGAGAATAGAAGAGAGAAAAAATTCCGAAAAATATTTAAGTTTTCAAAATAAAAATAAAACTAAAAAAAAAATCTACTGCTTTCTTTCTTTGTTAGAAATTAGTATTAATGATTGTTGTTTTATTTAAAGCTTAAAGCTTTTGTTTTTGGGATTACTACTCCACTGGTCTGTTACTGGGTTGTTACTGTTGCTGGGCAGTTGTTGCTATTGTACTGTTATTATTGCTGCTGATTCTCATCATCATTTTCTTTTGCTTCCAATATCAGGTACATATCTGAAAATTCATGTCATGAAAAGTTTCAACATGGCAAGTAAATGAAGTTTGATTATAAGGATGTCTTCTTACTCATTTAAATTTTATTAGTTTAAGTTTCAGTTTTGTTTTAGTTGGTTAATATAGTATTAAATCAATTGGTAGATTAGTTCTCTTTCTTAATAACAAATGGCTTAGTTATTTTAGGAACGCGATCAACTCATTTCTTTTAATATATGAAATAATGTCAATGATTCTTTACAAAATATAGAGTTAGTGTTTGCAAATATTCGCATAGGCAGAATATAAGAATTGGTTTATTTATCTCAAACCCAATCTTCGTAAGCAAAATTAACCAAACAATTATAACTTTGGACTAGAAACAAGTATATGATAAGGATATGGGATTTACAAGCACGAATTGCAACATTTTATGTCAAGGATATGTAGAAATAGAATTCGCATTAAATGTAACAATAAAAGTTCTGCAGAAACTATTAATTTGTTTATCAAATTAATTCTTTTTCCAGTTTTATATGCGATTCAATTTTTGGATATGTTAATGTTGTATCCACGATAAAAATGGTAGTATTTTTAGTTACATGTTGTTTGTTTCTTTTTCATATCATTAATTCTTTAAAATTTGAATATTTTTGAGGTATATAATTCATACGCGTAAAATAAGACTTGTAGCGACGCCTAATAAATTTTGAATTCTTTGTCAAGAAATTTGGTGGCATCCCAATCGGATTTTCTCCACGATTCTTACATTTAAAATAGATAGATGCAATAAACATTTATGGAAAATCTATACTACTATTAAGAATCTTTTGCGTGATTAGGGATGCGTTCGCGTAACCTGATTATATTTCTAAAAGCAATTCGGATTATGCGTTCGCGCAACTTCGAACGAACATTTAATAAAAAAAGGGGCTCTTCGGAGAATATCAATATTAATTTCATATAACTCGAGATGTGCGGTTCAATATTTAATTATACAAGAGCGACGAACGTTCATAATTTTATTTTAGCACAATTTCGAACTTAAGTCTTTTTTTATATAATAAAAAATTTCGAAAAAAATAAATAAATAATAATTATTATATTGTGTATACGTACGCGTGACACGATTTTCACGTTAAAAAATATTAATATATAAAACGAATACACGTACGCGTGATTCGATTCGAAGAAGGGTTTTTAATTATAAACAATTTAAATAGAAGCGGTAACAATAAAATCATGCAATAAAAATGTATTTAATAAATCAAAATAATCAAGCCAAATATAACAGTTGAGCGACCGTGCTAGAACCACGGAACTCGGGAACGCCTAACACCTTCTCCCGGGTTAACAGAATTCCTTATCCGGATTTCTGGTTCGCAGAATAATAAACAGAGTCATATTCTCCTCGATTCAGGGATTAAAATTGGTGACTTGGGACGCCTTAAAATTCCCAGGTGGCGACTCTGAAACAAACAAACAAATCCCGTTTCGACTGTCCTTTAATTGGAGAAAACTCCCCACGCGCCCCGCGGGCGCGGGAAAAAGGAGGTGCGACAATTATTAGGGTTAATTTATTTAATTTCCTAGGATAATTTGGGGTTAGGAATTAATTTAGGCTTTATTTTAAAATAAAAAAATAAAAATAAAAAAAGGAGGTTTGTACCTACTTAAGAAGCTTCTAATAAGTGGTAGGGTTAAAAATACACTAAATATTTAAGTGGAAATAATTAAAAATGGAAAAGGTGATTTGTAATGGAAAATGCACTAACTTTCTCCCTATTTAGAGATTGAAGAGCTGAAAAACAAAGAAGGACGAAGAAGCTGAAAGCAAAATAAGCAGGGCTGCGCAGACAAAAACGACCCCCACACCCCGCGTCGTCTTCTTCAAGCACCCCCATCCCCTGTATTTCCATCTCCTTCCTCACGCCCCATCCTCTCAAAGAACCAACCACAAACATCAACAAATCCCTCCCCACCATTCTGTTTCTCCGGGAACCAAACGACCTTCCCCATCGACGCCGGGCTTCTTCCTCGTTCTCAAGACCAAAACGAACAGACCCTTCCCTGTCGTCCTCATCTTCTTTCGAGTTCAATCTTGTGTGTGTGAGTTCCTTTTCACTTGACAAACAAAACAGGGAATGAAAGAATAACATAGAGCTTTAATGGAGTTTCAGCCACAACAGCCATGAAAGAAGCTCCACCCCAACGACCCCAACGTTAATCATCAAACGACCCCCACCTCTGCCTGAAACTCGCCGGAAAAACAAGCTCCACCAGCTCGTCGGCTTAACGAGTTCCAGATGCGCCGCTGCTAGCCTTTAACCCGCCGGAAAATTCCAGCAACCGGCGAACATTTGTGACACTACAGTCATCGCCATTTTCGTTCTCTTTCAGTTCACTGCGTAAGTTATGCAGTTTTGAGTCTCTCAAGGAGCTCGTTTGTTAAACCTGTTCGAAGCTTCGTTCATTATTGCTTGTTCCGTTCGAGGTCGTCATTTGTCGTTCTGAGTTCGTCGAGGTTCGAAAGTTCCTGTTCTTCGCCCTTTGTTTCATTTCATGTATTTCTTATAATTATGGTTCAATGTGAAGATTTATGTGAATTTTTGTTGCTTGTGATATTTTGAGGAAGAATCTCATTAATTCTGGGTTATGTACTTTCCAACAGTTTTACAACGTATAAGATGTGTTTTGCTACTAGTCATGGTAAAGTTTTCTGTTTTACTAACGAATAGTTTACTGGATAACAAAAATGACGTTAATTACAAGCCTTTGTTTGCAAATGGAATAGACTAATTGGCTATAACATGAGATGAATTTGATCTTTCGTATTTTGTTTACCATTTGGCAATTCTTTGTATTACATTAGCAGTTCAATTTGTCTCTCTATCCCTCCAACAAATAAAAGGGTGGAGGAAATTTCATGTTATAGATCGTGGGTACACGTACGCGTGACCCACTTCGAGATAATTTTCATGATTTAAAAGCGGTTAATAGACAAATACATAGGGTCTAAAGTCAGTAATTAAACAATTTTAATAAGTCAAGTATGATCAAAGCGACCGTGCTAGAACCACGGAACTCGGAAATGCCTAACACTTTCTCCCGGGTTAACAGAATTCCTTACCTGGATTTCTAGTTCGCGGACTGCATTACAGAGTCATATTTTCCTCGATTCGGGATTCAACCGGTGACTTGGGACACCATAAGTCTTCCAAGTGGCGACTCTGATTTTTAATAAACGATCCCATTTTGATTGTCCTTTAATTGGAAAAACTCCCTTGAATTTATACCCTTCCGGGGGTGTAGGTAGAAAAAGGAGGTGTGACAGCTCTGGCGACTCTGCTGGGGACAAGAACCCAAAATTTCTGGTTCAGGTTTCAAGAATTTTAGCTTAGAATAATTGTTATATTTGGCTTTATTTATTATCTGGTTTATTCATATGTTTGGGCTTAATGTGCTAAATGTTGCTTTTTACCGCTTTGATATTATCTGAACTGTATATATAAATTGTTACGAAACCCTTCTTCTTTCTGAGTCTTCTGAATTTATGGTGCACAAGTGCGCGTGACCCACCTTTATGTTAGAAGTCATACCAAATAGAACGAGGTTGGGTCAAGTAACTAGACCGGGTAGACTTTCGTGCTCTAGGTACGTTGCCCCCACTTCGGCTCGAGTTGTCCGCTCGGGTAAGCCAGATCTAGAACAATAAATCCAGGTTTTCAAACCTAGTATAACATAGCCTCATGCCGGATCCCTAGTAGGAGTGCTTGCTTGCATCATGTGCATTTTGACTTTGGGAACTCAACACAGGGGTTGGGTCCGTCTAGGACAAGTGCACCCAAAATAACAGACCATCTTGATGCATCCTATGTGCCACATGTTGCATTTATTCAAGGGTAAAAGGGTCATTTGGCGGACCAATGATAGTTGAGGAAAAATGAAAAATGAAAAAGAAAAAAAAAAGAAAAGAGAGAGTGAAGTGTGGAGATAAAGCGAGTTGGCCCAATTATGTTGTTAAAAAAAAGAGTTTGAAAATTCAGGAAAAAAAAGAGTTTGCATTTTTTAATCATTTTCCGAAAATCAGAAAACCAAAAAAAAAAAGAAAAAGAAAATCCTAAAAGATTTTGCATGTTTCATCATTTTTCAAGAAACAACAAAAAAATATGTTTTCTCTAAATTAGTTATTTTTTTAATTATCGTCCGTATCTAAGCTGTCCGAACTACGCGAACTTGATTCTCGTCTCTTGGGGCGGGATACGTAGGCAACCCACATAGGGTCCGGTCTTCCTAGTAAATCTTAAGTTCTTGGCTTTGCGGGGTATTAGCCAAATTTTGCACTTCTAGCCACCTTTTGGCCAAATAAGTCATTTCGCAAAAATAGTCCCAATTATGTCTTGCATGTGTCTAATAGGGAGTGTTATTATCTCACATGGTGTTGGTTAAAGTTTTCTCATACAGGTGTGGACCGAAGTTTGAGCATGACAGACACCCCGTGACCATCCGGTCAAGATCGCTCAGTCAGGAGTTGCTTAAGGAGATTTGTTTTATTTTTATGTTTTGAGTTTGTTCCTCATTTTATGTCATCTTTTACTTTCTACTTTTGTACAGTAATGTCAAGTCTTTTTTTATTATTGTTATTTTCTGTTTTATATTTGAAAAAATGTGTTGTAACTCAAAAATCCAAAAAAAAAAAGAGATGTTGAATTTTTATATTTCCGTTATAAGTTTTCTTTAGAATACTAATTCTAGAAATGAAAAAAAAAAGTTGAGGTTGTTTCTCCTTTAGCAAACTAATATCTAGGACTTAAAATGAATTATTTTATGTTTCCTTTAGTATATTAGGATCAAAATTCAAAACAAAAAAGAGAGAATTTTCTTTTAGTACTTCTTTAAAATCCTTCTTTAAGGTATTAATTCCAAAATCCAAAAAGATTTTATTTTGAGGTGTTTCTTGGGGAAATTAATGAAAAATAATTTTTTTTTATTTTCATTAGAACTTTAGGATATTGTACATAGAAAAAAAAACATACTTTATCCTTTGTTTAAAATTAGAAATTATTCTTTAGGCAATCAAAATTGAAATCCAAAAAATATTTTGTTTTATCTTTTTCATTGCTTGTTTCGAAACCTTGCATAAGAAAATAAAATGAAAATTCTAAATATTTTTTTGTGGTTCACTCTTTAGATTTTCTTCCTAAAAAAAAGGAATCAAAAAATATCTTTCTCTTCTAGAGTTTTTCCTTAATAGAGTATTTGTTTCAAAGAAAAGAAAAAAAATCCGTTAAGCTTGAGTTTAAAATAGGTTATAGAACATTAAGTTTAGAAAATTCAAAAAAAAAAGATTTGCTTCATTTATTTCTCTTTTCTCAGCAGATTAGTCATTAAGGTAAAAAGAAAAGAAAAAGAAAAAGAAACAGAGAACGTCAGTTTGTTTCCTTTATTCCCGATCTTCCAGAACTATGCAAAGATCTGATTCATGCGGTGTCATGATACGTAGGCAACCTACATAGGGCTCGATCAAATCATTTTATTTTTTTACTATTAAAAGAAGAAAAAAAGAAGAAAAGAAAAGAAAAAAAAGGGTGAAATTATGGGACGTGAAAAATGAGAGGAAAGAAAAGAGTGATAATTAGAAAAAAAGAGAGGAAAGAAAATGATCAAGCAAGTGCTAGAAAAGCAAAGAAAAGGGAGGTTGAAATGAACAAATTGGGATGATGCCAAGTGACCTTATGACCCTCGAAGTCATTCTACAACCGTTATTTGTGGCTAGGTGCATTGCACGCAATGTGATATTTTTGTTGTTAAATGCCCTAATGCTAACGTGATGACCTCATTTTGTTATATTCATAGCAGAAGGGTGGTTGGTTTGTGGTTTTTAAAGTGGTAACTCTTCTCTACAATACAAAGTCAAAAGGCTATGGCAGAAAATAACAGAACTGAGTTGGTTGAACAGGACAATGGGTTGGTTGAAGAGATAAAGATGTTAAGACAACACATGGCGGACATGTATCAGGCTTGGATGACTGGGAAGACACCACCCCCGCCACCACCTATCTTCCTAGATGCTGCCCTTACCCAAACTCCGGACACAATGCCAAATGATCCTTCATACTCTCCAGATCTACCCGCTTATCACAGCTTCCCCAACCACCCTAGTAGCTCCATCACTCGTCCTCCAACTATCTTTTCCTAAAAGTGCCCTCCTGTCATATCCACTATTCCCAACAACGAATATCCACTCAAAGCTCATGACCAAAACTACCCCATAGAGGTTGCCTACAAGGTTCCTGACTCATAGAAGAAGAGCCCTCGAGATAAGTTTCATGTTGAAAATGAAAGGTTCACAGGAAGAGAAGGGAAAGATGGGATACCCAGGAGGCTAAAAGGCATAGAACAATCCTTGAAAAACAAACAAGGAAGGGAAGACCAAAGTAGCATGACTTACAAAGAACTTTCTGTGTCCCCTGACGTTCGCCTGCCCGCAGGGTTCAAAGTGCCAAAATTTAACTTGTATGATTGGTGTGGAGATCCGGTAGCCCACCTGAGGGTCTATTGCAGTGAAATGAGAAGCGTTGGAGAGAAATATGACCTGTTGATGGCGTATTTCAGTAAGAGCCTGACTGGGGCAGCTTTGGACTGGTATATTCGTCAAGATGTTGGTAAGTGGCCTACATTGGGAGACATGACTCAAGATTTTGTTCGATACTTTCAGTACAGATCAGGCGTTACCCCAGATCGCTCCTCCCTATCTAGAATGAAAAAGAAGCCGGAGGAAAGCTTTAGAGAGTTTGGGCTCAGATGGAGGGACCAGGCTTCTCGAGTCAATACCCCGATTGGTGAGCCCAAGGGCCTACCTACTTCAGTCATTTGATCCCGGCCTTGGGAAAGCCTTTCAAAGATGTGTTAAAAATGGGGGAGCTAGTAGAAGAGGGAATCAAGTCAGGCAAAATCATGAGTTGTTCGAAAGACATTCAGAACATCCCAGTAAGCTTGGGTGGAAGAAAGATGAACAAAAAAGATGATCCGATGGGCTTTCCCGATCAACACTTCCAGCCTCGACATCGTCCCCATGGATATCCTGATGCACCAGGTGATCCTCCCCAATGCCACTTCTCTCCACGGAACTCCCAAAATTGTACATCACTCTCTCAGTACCCAGCTCCACAAAATGCTTATCCACCCCCATGAGCCTATCGAAAACCCCCTGGATCAGGTTTCCGGCCCAATCAAGCATTTAAGAATTAGAGGTTGCTGAAAAAAGAAAAGGCTTTCACCCCATTGGGAGTGTCATACGCCAGTTTGTTCCAAAAGTTGAAGCAATTGGACATGTTGAAGCCGATCCAGATAAAAATGCCAAACCCTCTTCCAAAGAAGTTTGATTTTTCTCAAAGGTGCGCATATTGCTCAGATGCCCCAGGGCATGACATAGAGAAGTGTTGGAATCTAAAGAAAGCAATTCAGAAGATTATTGATGTAGGCGACATTGTCATACAAAATCTAGATGCAGCAAACACTAGCCAAAGTCCATCACCTGTGCATAATGAGACGCATCTGGTGAGTATGATTTGTTTTGAAAAGGAATATGAAAATTCTTCTGAGATCCTCGAAGGCCCACGCGCTGCAAAGTTTTCAGTGCTATCAGAGGTTGATCTTAAGAACGAGCCAGCAAAGGGAACCCAAAAGCAATTTGTTAAGAACAATGTGATGGAAGTTTGTGAAGATCCTAGTAATGTTGATGCGGAATTCAGTGGCTAAGATGCCGAGCTTGGCAATTGGAAAGACGCTCCTGTCTTGGTTAGCCAGGGAGGAGTTTTGGTGATTTATTTTGTTGTCATTTCTGTTGTCCGGGTTATTTCAGGGTTGTTATCCAGACATTGTCTCGTGGATCAAACTCTTCTATCCTTTTATTTTGCCTAGTTTGTTTTGTCATGGTAGCCCGTCTAGTGTTGTCTAGGTTTGTTCTAGGTTTGTGACCCCAATTTAGTTTGTTTGTTTTGTTCAAACCCTTTCACCATTTGTCTAATGCAATTTTCTATTTTCTATAATTTCTAGTCATTTTCATTTAGTTCTCTTTTCTTTTATAGTTCTTTTCCTGATTGACTCTAGTGACATGACATGCACGCATAATTCTCGACCTGGTTTTAAAAGTTAGTTTAATCACGAAGCAATGAAACAATGTTGAAGATGTAGGGACATTTGAGGGAAATAAGTAAAGGCATTTTGAGATCACTTCAAGCCCGAATTGTGTGAAACTGGGGCAGATAGAGCATAAAGAAACCTTATTGAAATGTATCATACCGCATCGGATTGAAGCTAAAGGCAAGTTTGCCCAAATTGACAGGAGTCGTTCGTGGTAATGAGAGTGAGAGTGTTGTCCAATGGTGCTTTGTATGTAACAGATGTAGAAGGCGAATGTGTGGATATGGTCATCAAGTCTGGCGCAATCAAAAGATGTTACAAATGTTTTCTTTGGTTTGTTTAATTGGGTTGTTTGTACTTGGCATGTTTTGAAGATTGGAATGACGAAAGCATTTTGTTCTGCTATCTAAACACCTTATCCTTCGTTACCCCTTTGAGCCTTGTTTATTTTCTTTCATACCCCTCTTTCGGGATCAGTAGCAAAGATCAGAAATACAAGCGTGAAAGATAAGTAAAGGAAAAGGAGAAAAGAATATAACGAAAAGGGAGAGAAGAAAAATGAAAATTGAACAAAAAAAAGAAGAGAAAAGAAGAAAAAGAAAAAAAGAGGAAAAAGAAGAAAGAAAAAACAACAAAACAACAAAAAGAGAAAAAGGAAGAAAGAAAAGAAAGGAAAAGAAAAGAAAAATCACAACAACAGAGCAATTCCTATGTCATGAACTACGTTCGACCTGATTCCTTTTAAGGATACGTAGGAAGCCTCATGGTTCGGTCCCATCAAAATAAAATCCAAAAATCCCCAAGCAAGAAACTGGGGCAGAAGTTGTGGTTGTTGTAAGAAATCTAATTCCGAAAGTTGTAATTTTGAACCCATGTTGAATTGTTTTGAGCCTTTAATACCGTTTCTTTCTAACCTTATCCAACACCCACGTTACGGTCCAAAGAAAGTCCTTATGATCAGTCTTCGATGGATGCCAAGTCGAGCAAGTCGAGGGATGCCTCATAGGTGATTCGAGCAAGTAAATGTGCCTTTACATGGCTTTAGGTAAATTTTTAGGTTTTCTTGTTTCTAACCAAGGTATTAAAGTGAACCCTGCACAGATCAAAGACATTGAGGAGATACCATACATACTCACGAGCAAAAAAGAGGTGCATAGGTTGACAGGTAGGATAACAGCTTTGGGAAGATTTATTTTCAAATCCTCAGAAAAAAACTTTAAATTCTTTTCAATATTGAAAAAGCAAAACCAATTTGAGTGGACTGATGAATGTCAACAAGCTCTTAAAAATCTAAAAGCATATTTGTCAAATCCACCCCTACCTGCTAAACCAAAGGATGGAGAAAGGCTGCTCATCTATCTCTCCATGTCAGAAATGGCGTAAGTGCAGTATTGGTACGAGAAGATAAAGGTAAACAATCTCCAATTTATTATATTAGCAAATCTATATTGGATGTTGGAACTCGATATTCTCACTTAGAAAAACTTGCTTTAGCATTAATTATGGAATCTAGAAAGTTGAGGCCTTATTTTCAATGTTATCCTATCTCTGTAGTAACTGCTTATTTCCTAAGAAATATATTCCATAAGCAAAAGCTGTCAAGTGGGTTAGCTAAATGGGCTATAGAACTCAGTAAATATGATATCATGAACCAACCTAGAACTACGATAAAATCACAAGTTTTAGCAGATTTTGTGGCAGATTTCAGCACGGAAATAGTTCTTGAAGCAAAAAAGGAACTATAGGTATTTACCGAATCTAATCCGGGTACTTGGAACCTATTTACTAACAGCTCCTTAAATGTTAAAGGAGCGGGTTTAGGTATTGTTCTGATCCCCCATTCGGGGGAAATCATAAGGCAAGCAATAAAATGATATTCCATTACTAACAATGAAGTAGGGTACGAGGCCATAATTGCAGGTCTGGAACTGGCATGAGAACTCAAAATAGAGCAGATTATGATCAAAAGTGATTCGCAATTGGTAGTTAACTAGATGCAGGGGACTTACATAACTAGAGATGTATGAATGCCACGAGAATTGATCAGACAGTTCTAATCATGGAAAATTGTGCAAATACACCAGGGAGGGAAATGTGGAAGCAGATGCACCAGCTAATTTCGCGTCTGTTGCAGAAGTAACGAATGCAGAAAATGCTATGGTAATACAATTGTTTCTCTTTAGCTTTAGCAATTTCAGCATTGAGGTCAAAACCCTCTTGGTTGGCCTCCATTAGAGTATCGAGGCGAGTATTCAAAAAATCCCAACTCACGTCAAGTCTCAGCTTATCCTCGAGAGCCTCATAGTCTTTCTCCCACTGATCAATCTTGGCTCTCAACTCTTCCTTCTTTCTCTTGGAGGCATCAAAAACTGTCTTCAAAGGGGTAAGAGAACTTTCCAAGAATTTAACCTTAACAGTAGAGACACAAAGATCTTCTTGAGCTTGAGTAAGTGTTTGAACCAACTCTCCTGCATAAGTGTCTTTCTGATTAAGGAGTGAAGACATGTGATTTTTTACCCTCCCCAAGATATTTCACATTTTAGCATGTAGATATTGAGTTTACGTCTAATATTGCTATTTTGGCTATTTTTAAACTTCTTCGGTTTATTTTATTTCAAAGACCAAAAAATAAAGAAAACTAACAAAAAAGAATATTTTTTCTTTATGTTAGATTATTGATATTTTTGATAACTAGTTTTATTTTATTTTATTTTTACAAAGGATAAAAGAAAAGTTTAAAAAAATATTTTTACTTGGTTTAGTATAGTTTTAAGTTATTAGTATTTAGTAAATATCGAGTAGTATTTGAATTTCTCTAATAGGATTATTTTAGTTCTCTTTTTAATATTGCTTACTTTAGATAAATAGTATTTTGTAACTAGTTTTATCTCATCATTAATAGGAAATACAACAAAAAAAAGGAAAAAAGAAAAAGAAAGAAAACATGAAAAATTTGCAAAAAAAGAGTAATGATGCAACAGAAGAGGTAAAGTTGCAAAGAAAAAACAATTCATTAAAATGGAGCCCACCTTATTTCTTGGTAACAAACTCATATGCACCCCATTTTATTCCCACTCACGTTTTTAAGCACATGGGGGGAAGGGAACAAAAAAACGGAAAAAGAAAAATTAGAGAGGGGAATGAGGACAAAAATTAGAGCTGGGAAATCTTTACTTTCATGCCTATTCTCTTTCTATATAACACATGCACACACAGAACAAAAAGAAAAAAAAGGCTGGAGAACGGAAAAAAACAGAGAACGACCCCCCGTTTCCTGTTCTTCACCTTCTTCAACAAAATCACACAACAACGATTTCTCAACAAAGGGATCCATGATCTCTCTTTCTGATTCTCGATAGAGAAGGAGTAGCGGCTCCTTTTCCTTCTCTGGCAACCAGTAAGTCAGCCGCAAACATCCCCATTAATTCCTCACTCTCCAAAACCAGCTGTGAAACAACCCTTTTTCTCACCTCAAAACGCCCCAGAAATGATTCCTCACCAGTCCAAAAACATAGCTAAAAACTCTGTGGCAACACAGCTCTAAACCCAGCGAAAATCCGTCCAAAAACCGCCCAACATAGCGCCCGAAACTCTCCGACACAGCAGCTTCGAAACATATTCGAAGTCACTGCGCTTCAGCTCTAAAGACAACGCCTAGCGGTTTGGTTTAATTCTTATAGGATTTTGCATCTGATTCCTGTAAGCAGTAAGCCATGAATTCTTATTGAGCCTTGTATTGAAGTGTGCTGGGAGATGGCATTAAATTAAAAATTTATAGTCTTACTTGTTAATAACTAAGAGCCTTTAGCACAATTTGGTTAGCAAATCACTGGAGTTGAGAACGAGATTGGTTTGGTGTTTTTACTGGTAGGTCAGCGTTTGTTCCTGTGAAATTGAGGTGTGCCATTTTTATTAAGTAGCCCATGGCGCTCGTAAAATAAGTAAGCTCTTTTAAAAATCAATGTGTGCCATCAGTTGAACTTTCCATGGCCCTCGCAGATTTGAAGGTGCGTAGTTGCTTTAGGCACGTAATTTAAATTAATTTCCTTAAACTCGGGTGTGCATTTCATGTGACCCAAATCCAAATCTCAACAACATTAAATAAAATGTGTCGTGGACCATGAGTGCATTTCATGTGGCGTGGTAACAAACTCACGTGCACCCCATTTTATTCTCACTCACGTTTTTTAGCACATGGGGGAAGGGAACAAAAAAATGGAAAAAGAAAAATTAGAGAGGGGAATGAGGACAAAAATTAGAGCTGAGGAATCTTTCATTTCATGCTTATTCTCTTTCTATATAACACACAGAGAACAAAAAGAAAAAAAGGCCGGAGAACGGAAAAAATAGAGAACGACACCCCGTTTCCTGTTCTTCACCTTCTTCAACAAAATCACACAGCAACGATTTCTCAATAAAGGGATCCATGATCTCTCTTTCTGATTCCCGATAGAGAAAGAGCATCGACTCCTTTTCCTTCTCCGGCAACCAGCGAGTCAGCCGCAAACATCCCCATTAACTCTTCACTCTCCAAAACTAGTTGTGAAACAACCCTGTTTCTCACCTCAAAACACCCCTGAAATGATTCCCCATCAGTCCAAAAACATAGCTGAAAACTCCGTGGAAACACAGCTCTAAACCCAGCGAAAATCCGTCCAAAAATCACCCATAACAGTGCCCGAAACTCCCCGGCACATCAGCTTCGAAACATATTCGAAGTCACTGCGCTTCAGCTCTAAAGACAATGCCTAGCGGTTTGGTTTAATTCTTATGGGATTTTGCATCTGATTCCTGTAAGCAGTAAGCCATGAATTCTTATTAAGCATTGTATTGAAGTTTGCTGGGAAATGACATTAAATTAAAAATTTATAGTCTTACTTGTTAACAACCAAGAGCCTTGAGCACAATTTGGTTAGCAAATCACTGGAGTTGAGAACGATATTGGTTTGGTGTTTTTACTGGTGGGTCAGCGTTTGTTCTTGTGAAATTGAGGTGTGCCATTTTTATTAAGTAGCCCATAAGCCTCGTAAAATTAGTTAGCTCTTTTAGAAATGGAGGTGTGCCATCAGTTGAATTTTCCATGGCCCTCACAAATGTGAAGGTGCGTAGTTGCTTTAGGCGCGTAATTTAAATTAATTTCCTTAAACTAGGGTGTGCATTTCATGTGACCCAAATCCAAATCTTAACAACGTTAAATAAAATGTGTCATGGACCGTGGGTGCATTTCATGTGGCGTGGTTCAAAGACGTGTTTTAGGTAACGTTGAATCTTCCTAAAATTAATTAAAATCGGTTAATAATTTAAAATTATACCATAGGCTAAAACATGTATTAAAATCAGATAATAGGCCAATTGTAATAGTTTAAGCGACCGTGCTAGAACCACGGAATCCGTAGATGCCTAACACCTTCCCTCGGGTTAACAGAATTCCTTATTCAGAATTTCTAGTTCGCAGACTTCAAAAGGAAAGTCGAATCTTCCTCGATTTGGGATTTAAAATAAGCCGGTGACTTGGAACACCAATAAAAATATTCCAGTGGCGACTCTGAATAAAAAATAAATAAATAATCCATATCGAATAATGTCACTTAAATTGGAAAAACTCCCTTATATACCTTCGGATGTGTAAAAAGGAGGTGTGACAAGGAGTTCCCTCAAACTCCTTATCTCTTTGGTTGCCTTCGAAAGCTGCTCAGCAAATGAGGACTCAAGTACATCCTCATTTGTTGCTCTAAGGCATTATTCTCTTCTGCCCACACTTCCTTCTCCAATTGAAGACCTTCAAATTGCTCTTTCCAATTGTCAGCCTCGGTGTGGTAATCAATAATTTGTTGGTCAGCATGGACGATCCTTTTCATAAGTTCTGTACCTATCAAATTTATCAACAAAGAAAAAAGGGAGTTATGGATAAAAAGAAAAGAAAAGAAAGGAGTAGAGTCAAACTCGAACCTTCAGAGATGAATGAACAATATCATTCATCCAAGTCAATGAACTATGACTCTCCAACTTTGTCTTCTTTATAGGATCGAGCAAAGGCTTCAACCATACATCGGCTTGAACTGACTTCTTCAATAAGTTTCCACCTTTAAGAACCTCGACAATAATTTTCTTCATCGCCTTCTCGCTACTAGAAGGATCAACTTCTACCTGAGAAGTAGTAGCAACTGGAATGACAGATGAGGTAGAAGCAGTCATAGGGGTAGCATCAGCAACAACTTCATGTAAGGGAACTCGGGGATGAATGGGGATTGACATTGGAAGGAGGCAAGGGGAAACTCCTCAGAAACGGGTTCAAAGGCTTCATCACTTCTGAAGCCATGAGTAAATAATTGTTCAGCAGAAGCGGAGGGGGATCATTCACTTCTTCATCAGAGATCACTAATGGGGCACTCTCTGGCTCATCCAAAAGTCTAGAGGGAACTGAGCTTGATGAAGGGGTAACTTCATCATAAAAAATAACGCGCCTCCTAACTCGAGGTCTACGAACTAAATAACCCTCCTCTGGTTCTTCTTCAACCTTAGAGCCACGGGCTCCATCAACTTTTCTTTTTGAAGAAGAGCTCAAAATTCTTTCTTGAGAAAGAGTCACGGAAAGTCTTATGGATGAAATAGAAGCAGGATTGACACCACGAATAGGGAATCTTAGCAAAGGAAAAAGGCATGGTAAGAAACTCTTAAGTTAGCAAAAGAGAAAAAGAAAAAGATTAAGTGGGAAAAAGTACCGTGTGTCTTTACTTTCCAGCCGAGTCTCTGTGAGAGATACTTCCAAGATCTTTTTTTCATGGCGGTAACAGATAGTAACTTCTCTACCCAAGCACGAAAGTTAGGGATCTCCTCGAAGCCTTCCATGGTTGCCAAAAAAGAAGGCATGAGAATACATATCTTTTTTGAGAAAGGAAAAAGACAAGGTAAAGATACTTACATGCAAAATTCTATTTTTCTAGAAAAGGCTTGTTTTCTTCACCCACCAGAGCACTAGTGGGAGCAGCAACGAAGTGGGCATACCAACCATGATCTCTATCATCTTCAGGGCTAACTAATACCCTCTTATTTCTGGCCACAAGGGAAAAAACTCCTTCACGAAACAATTTTAGGGAGTAAAGGTGAAGCAAGTGACAGAAAGTAAAAAGCATAAAAGCCAAGTTCGACAAATAACAAAGGCATACAACTGCTCTCCAAACAATTGGACCAATCTGTCCTAACCACACATTGAAGTGACGACAGAATTCAATGATCACTGGATCAATAAGAGGTTTAAATCCTAAGGTAAATGGATATGTGTAGATGAAGGAATAACCAGTCTGGTATGAAGTTATTCTCTAGTTGGCACCAAAAACTAAAATTGGAAAGTCAGATTTCCAGTAACATTCTCTTCGAACAAGGGCAAGAAGACCAGTAGTAATCAAACTTGGGTAATAGTCAGCACGATCAAGGGAAGCTATGGAAAAAACTTGACTCTTCATAGATTCATGATCAGTTATAAAGGAAAACTCTTGAGGAACAACTTCAGCGACTGTAGGTTCGCGTATAGTTTCAGCTGAATCTTTATCTCTAGGAGAAGATCTTAGGGTTGTAGGAGCCCTAGATCTAGAAAAGACGAATTGGCAGCACTACTTTGAGAGGAGGAACCACGGTTAGATATAGAACCACGACTACGCAGCCTACCACCCGTTCTTCTTCTAGTGGGATCATTAGAAGAAACAAACTCGTCAACAATTACAACTTTACGGGGATTAGGAGTAGACAAGTTTATCCAAAGAAAAACAAGGAAAAAATGCAGAAGAGTGTAAAACAAGAAGACGAAGGTGAATATGAAAGAAGAAAGGCTTCAAGAAATAAAAGAGGGTGAAATATTTATAAGGAGACACTACCATAAAGGTTATTATGAAGCGTCATAATGGAACCGTCACTTCGTGGCTGATGTAGCTGCAGAAAAGCCCTAAAAAGCGCCGACGAACTGAAGAATCAATTGTAGAAGCTATGTGGCATGATCATTAAATGGACGTGATATACGTCACATCGGTTCAGAAGAAGGTATGATTGTATTCGGAAAACGGCGGCAGAAAATTTCCGCCATAAAAACTTTCCACTTCCCCGAATATTCAATAGAGAATATTTAGAAAAGTGAGGGGACTATTTGTATTGGTAGTGAAAAAGCGTTACACGTGGAATATTGGAATACTGACATAGTATGATGCATGGAACAATGATATAACGACAAGTGACATTCTCAATTGACAGAATTAATTGAGAAAAGAAGGCACGAGGAGAAACAACTACGAGATGGTACGACAAAGAGAACCGGGCCTAATAGTTGACAAAGAATAGATGGGGGAGGAATGAATGAAGAACAAAAAGAAGGGAATGTATATGAACCAAAAGTAATTAAGGAAGGAGAATCAAAATAGTTATATGATATTTATAGCAATAAATACGCCAGTTATGGATATCCGAGATAATGGGAAATTAATATCATTAATGCCCATAATAAACCTAAATTATGTGGGGAAAACGGCTACAATTGTATATTTCTATATAAGGGCGCAAAATTTTATTTGTAGAGACAGATCAAAAGTACTATTGAAATATATTCTTTACTTTACTGCCTTCTTGAAATTCTCTACCTTGACTTTGCAATTCGTCTATCAATTATTTCCTTAGTTATTCTTATTATTTTCCTTTAATATCATTGGGAAAGTGAAGTAAAACTTGGTTATCAGTAACCTATTTTCTTCTAAATTTAGATTTTGACCAAGAAACATATTTTTGGTTAAACACTTATGCCAACTTAAAATAATTCTACAAAGACATTTTGTATCTTATGTTCTGATTTATGGAGTATTTTTTTTTTTTACTGATATGTGAAATTAAATGATATTTGTAATAGACTACAGAATCAATTTTGAGTCTCAATTTTATATTTTTGAACATTAGTTTACAAAAACTTCGACAAGATGGACAAATCTGCAAAAGCACTGCTAGATGTGATCATATATGGACGGAACCTCGTAAACTAATCAAAAGATAGCTGCATTTTGAATCCGAACAAATTAAAGAGCTTTCTGGCAGCACTTGCATGTAAAATTGACGTGGGAGGTTAAAGCCAGCCACGTTTACCCTTCTGTTAACTTTCTTCATCTACCTTAGCAGTGATACAACACGTACTTTCCATGCAAAGCATCGAATCTGCTATAAATTTACCCTTAAAATCGAATTCACAATCACAACATTTCACCTCTCCCTAGCTACTATATTCAAAATAAACACACTTAGCTTGATCACCATGGCAAAGCTTTCACTTGCTGCAGCTCTTCTCTTGTGCTTGTTAGCCGTTGCAAGTGCCAACACTTTCACCGACACTACCATTGTGACGGAGGACGATACCGACAATCAGGGGTCACAAAGGTGCCAAGAGCAGATTCAGAGGCAGAGGCTGAACCACTGCAGGTAATGAGAGAGACCTTTTGGATTAATTAAGAGGTGTCGTTCTGTATATATAGCTTCACGAATTCTTATATGTGTGTGAATATATTTTCTAAACAAAATTTTATTTTATCCCATTTTACGTGATGTGGTTAGCCGTAATGCCCGGTTGTGAATTTCGCACAAATTCTTTATAATTTTTGAAGAAAAATTTACGTATTAGAAAATTACGATAAAAAGTAGTACAACATAATTAATTAATAATAGTTCAAAAGTTTGAAAATAGTTTGAGAAAATTGCAGTAATTTCTCTTTGACCATACAAAATGGACTGATATTGTTTCAACATAGTAGTGCATAAAGTATTTATAAATTTGAGACATAAAAGGAGAGCCTTTAAACTGAGAGAAAATTATATTATATATCGTATAGGTTAAGATGTTGCATACATCATCACTAGGAGCAAGGATTAGATAAAAAGGTTCTAGGTTCGTCTGATCCATAATTAATGATCAAGCTCCGCCCATGTACATCACTAATTGCAGGATCTACATTTAAAATCAACATAGACTCAAATTTACTTACAAGTTTAACACAAAACCTTCGTGTAAGATTTTGAGTATACACTAACTATACACGCTGTACCACTTGCGTGAAATTTTTATCCTAAAACTTTATCTCACCGTTTGCAGGATGTACCTATCAAGAAGCCGCCAATATTACGGCGACGAGCTGAGCATGGTGACAGATGATGAAGAGAGCAACCAAGGACAGCAGCATCTCCAACAATGCTGCCAGGAATTGAGGAACATGGACACTCAATGCCGCTGCGAGGCACTTAGGAGAATGGTGATACAGCAGCGTGGCGGCCGCGGCCAAGAGGCAGAGCGCATGTCAGAGAGAGCTCGTTACCTCCCCCGCATGTGCAACATCCAGCCTACTCAGTGCCGCTTCTAATTAAGCTGAATAAGAATGGCGTTTAGTTTACTAGTACTATAATAAACACACCATCGTGTGTCCAGAGAATATTTGCAGTGTCTTTGGTTTTACTCTTATGAGAAGTTAAATATATGTAAAGGCTATGAAGTGAACTCGTTTTGTATGAATAAATCTCTTGATCACCTTGATCTTTTAGAGTATTATATATAACGAGATTAGCCAAAAAATATTAAGCTAATTATAGATCTAGCTTTAGCACAGAGGTTTCAGTCAAACTAACAGCGGCATACATTTTAATTTACTGGGAAGTCGAGCTCAATAAAAAAAATTAGTTGTAGTTAATTTATTTAGGTGTAGCGAAGGATCTCAATTTTTAAAACGGAGAAACACACTACTCAGTGATAAGATTTAATGAAATGTTAGACCATTTTGTTGTACTTACCAGCCCTTGATGTACTACTTTTTTGTTCTTATAGTAATCGAAATTTACTTACCAGCCCTTGATGTACTACTTTTTTGTTCTTATAGTAATCGAAATTTATTGAGTTGATTAATTCAAATTCGCTGAGAAAGTACTCTCTAACTACTTGGATTTTTTTATTTTTAAATTAAATTTGAAATCTTTTGTTAAGGAAGGAGGAATTTCACCTTTAGTGATACCTAGTACATAACTGCTAAGAGTGAAAATAAATATTACACGTGGAATTAACTATGTTCCTGACATGGCAAGATATATGGATCTTTAGAAAAGTGACAGCTGAAGATGAGTATTAATGAAGATGTGAGTCTTAATAGGCACGAGCAAAACGTCCAAGAAACGAAAGGAACGGTTGCTCGAGTCTCTTTAGTGATCTGAAGAAGCACCGGAGGAATGAACCAAAACGGTAAAGAAGGTCAGGTTCATTGATCTTCAATTAATGGGCATGAGTGATAACAAGCGTTACAGAATCTTCACGCAACAGTAACGATTACCAATTATAACGTTTCATTAATGTCATTAATGCTCATAATGATTCGATCATAAAGGGGAAAAGATGTTGTACTTAGAGATGACTATATAAGGAAGAGAAATGTCATTGTGGGGATACGTTCTGATGATTACTAGAATACACTTATTTAGTTTTGCTTTATATTGATTGTTTTGCTATTTCATACTTTAATTTTCCTTTCTCATTGCAAAATATCCCTTTTCTTGGTTATCAGTAACCCGAATACTTCTAAAAATAGGCTTTGAATAAAATTCCTTTTTTCTGATTAAACAAATTGGTTCCGTTACTGGAAATCTGATAATCTTTTCACTTTTCAAATCTATTCTTCTGCCAAAAACTCATGTCGAATGTCAACGACAATAACCAACAAAACCTACAAAATCAACAAAATCAGTTTAATCAGCAAAATCAACAAAGAGATGGAAGTCCAATTCCCTCACCACGAAACTCTCCTCGACAATCTCGAGAAGGGACACCTGACAGATCTGAATCTAATATGAATGACCAACATGAGAACGATCAAGCTATGGACGCAACATTGAACGATCAAGATATCCCAAAGTACGATGGGGCAACTGATCCACGAGATCACGTAACTGCATTTACAACTGGCATGAAGGGAAACGACGTGACCAAGCAAGAGATTGAATCAGTATTGGTCAAAAAATTCGGTAAAACACTCACGAAAGTAGCACTGACATGGTATTCTCTTTTACCTGAAAATTCCATTGATTCTTTTGCTGAGCTTGCAGATTCATTTATAAAAGCACACTCGGGAGCTCAAAATGTTAAAAAAAAGAATGAAAGACATTTTCAAAATAAAAGAAGGAGATACGAAGCTACTAGGGAATTCGTAGATAGGTTCTAGCGTGAAAGGATGATGTTGCCACGTGTACCTGTCAATTGGGCTGCTATGGCATTTGCCAGCAATTTAAATGAAAAAAGCTCGAAGGCCACGAGGAGACTCAAAGAAAGCTTACGAGAATTTCGCGCAACAACTTGGAATGATGTTTACAATAGGTACCACACGAAGCTACAGATAGAAGAAGACACTATCACTCAGTCCCGGAGAGATGAAAGAGTAAGTTCAAGGCGGCCAGAAACTGAAGAAAGGTCCGGTAATAACAGGTACGAACCTTATATAGGACCAGCAGGAAGGGATTCAGGTTCAAAACAAGAAAACCCAAGGCATGATTCAAGATCAAAGGATAGAGATTCGGGTTTGTCGTCTAGGTTCAGAAAGGAGCAAGAACGCGAGATATGTGAGACAATGACATAAGTTCAAAGGCAAAAATTGGTGGTTATGGTTTTAATATTAGCACGTCCGAGTTGGTAGCTATTTTAAGAAGCATGGGAGATAAGGTGCGGTGGCAAAAAAAATGAGATCGAACCCAAATAGGAGAAACCCCGATTTTTGGTGCGAGTTTCACAACGATCATGATCACAAAACAACAGATTTCAGACTGCTACAAGGCGAAGTAGAGAACCTATTAAAACAAGGTTACTTAACTGAATTGTTTAGTGAGAATGGTAAGCAAGCATATATGAAGAATAGGCAGGAGCCACTGAAACTTCCATCACCAAAAAGAACAGTTAATGTCATAATCGGAGGGGGGGAGGTCAACGACGTAACATATACGACAACAAAGAAGTTGTCAAAAATAACAGTCTCCCACGGGAAGCGAGTTCACCAAGTTTTGGAAGAAGATATTATAACATTTGATGATGCAGACGCAGATGGCGTGTTGATCTCACATAATAAGGTGCTGGTAATAACTTTACTTGTACATGATACTAATGTAAAATGAGTTTTGATTGATCCAGGTAGCTTTGTAAATATCATTATTCTAAGAGTGGTAAATGAGATGCAAGTCGATGATAAATTAGTACCCAAAGCGTGGACCTTGTATGGTTTTGGCAACTCGAGCATTATAACAAAAGAGGAGATAATACTCACCACATTCGCAGAAAGAGTAGTCAAAGATACCAAATTTCAAGTGACAGATATAGACATGGCGTACAATATGATTCTTGGTAGACTGTGGATTCATGAGATGGATGCTGTTCCATCTACCCTACATCAGGTTATCAAGTTTCCTTCGCAATGGGGAATAAGGCAAATCCGTGGTGATCAATAAGCTTCCCGAAGCATTAACTTAGTGGCAGATTCAAGTGTGAAAAATGACATTGTAGATGAAAAATAGCAATTACAGAATTTAGTTGAGGATCTAGCAACACAAACCTCAACTATAGATGGACAAATGGATGTAGACTCAAGGCCTGATACTATTCAAGAACCGAAATAAAATGAAAACATCAAAACAATAATCGAGGAACTGGAAGCGGTGGTGTTGTTCGTACATTGGCCGGACAGAAAAGTCTACATCGGAACCAACCTCAGCACGGAGATGAAAAGTAAGTTAATTGAATTTTTAAAAGCTAACGCAGATTGCTTTGTTTGGTTGCATTCATATATGACAGGTATACCGCCGGAGATAATGACCCATAAGCTGAATGAAGATCCAACGTATCCACCTATCAAACAGAAGAAAAGGAAGCAAAGATCCTTTAAGAACCAGATAATTCAGGATGAGGTACAAAAATTCTAAAAAATCGGGTCTATCCACAAGGTAAAATATCCTAATTGGTTAGCTAATACTGTAATGGTGCCCAAAAAGAATGGTAAGTGGCGAGTTTATGTAGACTATACAGATTTGATTAAAGCTTGCCCTAAATATTCTTTTTCCATTACCACACATAGATCAACTAATTGATGCTACTGCAGGACACGAACTATAAAGATTTTAGATGCCTATTTAGGATATAATCAAATAAAATCCTTTAGATGAGGAAAAAACTTCCTTTATTACAGACAATGGGACTTATTGTTATAAAGTTATGCCTTTCGGCTTAAAGAATGCTAGAGCCACGTACCAGAGGTTAGTAACTAAGATGTTTCATAAACATCTGGAAAAAACCATAGAGGTTTATATCGATGATATGCTAGTCAAATCACAACAGTTGCGGGATCATATTCAACATCTGTCAAATACGTTTCAGATTCTTCGCAAATTTAATATGAAGTTAAATCCCGAGAAATGTGCATTTAGCGTGTCGTCAAGTAAGTTCTTATGTTTCCTTGTTTCTAATAGTGGAGTTGAAGTAAATTCCGTACAGATTAAAGCTATTGAAGAAATACCGAATATACTTACAAGAAAAAAAGAAGTGCAGAGGTTAACATGTAGGATAACAGCGTTGGGAAGATTTATTTCTAAATCTTCTGAGAAAAGCTTTAAGTTCTTTTCTGTTTTGAAAAAGCAAAGTCAATTTGAATGGAATGAAGAGTGTCAACAAGCACTCAAAAATTTAAAAGCATAATTGTCAAACACATTATTGCTGGCTAAACCAAAGGATGGAGAAAAGCTACTCATCTACCTCACTGTTTCAGAAGTGGCGGTAAGTGTCGTACTAGTTCGAGAGGACAAAGGTAAACAATCTCCGATTTATTATGTTAGCAAGTCTTTATTAGATGCTAAAACTCGATATCCTCATTTAGAAAAACTTTCTTTAGCATTAATTATGATATCTAGAAAATTACAGCCTTATTTTCAATGTCATCGTATCTCTGTCGTAACTGCCTACCCCTTACGTAATATATTGTATAAGCAAGAGTTATCAGCTAGGTTAGCCAAATGGGCTATAGAATAAGTGAATATGACATCACATATCAACGTAGAACTGCAATAAAATCACAGGTTTTAGCAGATTTCGTGGCAGACTTTAGTCTAGGGATGGTAACAGAGGCAGAAAAAGAACGCAGGTATTTAACGGGTCTAATCCAAGTACTTGGACACTATTTACCGATAGCTCTTCAAATGTAAAATGAGCGGGTTTAGGCATTTTCCTAATCCCACATGCGGGAGATACTATACGGCAAGCCATAAAATGCCATCCTATTACTAATAATGAAGCAAAATATGAAGTTGTGATTGCAGGTTTAGAATTGGCACAAAAGCTCGGAATAGAGCAGATCATAAGAAAAAGCAACTCGCAACTCGTAGTTAATCAAATGCAGGGGACTTATATAGCTAGAGAGGAGAGGATGTAGTAATAAAAAGGCACGAG
Organism: Nicotiana tabacum; assembly: GCF_000715075.1. Taxonomy (NCBI): domain Eukaryota; kingdom Viridiplantae; phylum Streptophyta; class Magnoliopsida; order Solanales; family Solanaceae; genus Nicotiana; species Nicotiana tabacum. The sequence continues at coordinate 99,099,939 of NC_134089.1, read as the reverse complement.
ATTTGATTAGACAATTCCAAACTTGGAAAATTGCGTAGATACCGAGAGACGAGAATGTCGAAGCAAACGCGTTAACTAATCTTCCATCAACTGCAGAAGTGACAAATGAAGAGAATGCTTCTGTAATACATTTGTTTCTTTCGGCACCCGACCAAGATAAAAATAAGGTAAATTTCAATAACTTAGCTTGGGATTTGAGAAACGAGATCATCAATTTTTTGCAGTGCGGAATACTACCTGAAGATAAGAAAAAGACTCAGGCACTTCGACGAAAGGCTGCTTGTTATTTCTTGGATTGAGGCAATCTATATCGAAAAATGTTCGGTGGTCTTCTAGCAAAGTGTCCCAGACCTTCTCAAACGGAGTATGTGATGAGAGAAGCACATGAAGGACATTGTGAAAATCATGCCAGAGGAAGATCTTTGGTAAAAACTTTAATTAGAGTAGGGTATTACTGGCCAACAATGGAAGAAGAGGCAAAAAATTTTGTGTCCAAATATGACAAGTGTCAAAGATATTGTAATAAAATTCATCGACCAGCAAAGTTATTGCATTCGATTGTTGCACCGTGGTCTTTTATAAAGTGAGGGATGGATATCGTGGGTCCACTATCACAAGTCAAAGAAAAGGTACGATTTTTATTAGTACTCACTGATTATTTTACTAAGTGGGTAGAAGCAGGTGCCTTCAAACAGGTATGAGAAAAAGAGGTTAGAGACTTCATTTGGCGAAACATCATATGTCGGTTTGGAGTCCCAAAAGAAATTGTGTGTGATAATGGCCGGTAGTTCATAGGTGCACAAATAACATAATTCTTTCAAAGTTGTCAAATTAAAAAGATTACTTAAACACCTTATCATCCCGTGGCCAATGGACAAGCTGAATCAACAAATAAAGTTATTATTAATAACTTGAAGGAAAGACTAGAGGAGTCAAAAGGTAAGTGGCCAGAAGTGTTACCTGGAGTCATGTCGGCTTATAGAACGACAACAAAAACAAGTACGGGAGAAACACCATTTTCACTTGCGTACGGTGCTGAAGCCTTAATTCCAGTTGAGATAGGAGATCCAAGTATGAGATACATCCAAGCAACCGAAGAGTTGAATGAGGGGGAGACTTACTTGAAGAAAGGAGAGAAACAACCTTGATAAGGATGGTTGTGCAGAAGCAGATTATTGAGCGATATTACAATCCGAAAGCTCACCTTAGATACTTCAAAATTGGGGACTACGTACTCAAGAAAATTTTTCAATCAACAAGAGCAAAAAATGTAGGAAAGTTGAATCCAAATTGGGAAGGACCTTACAAGGTTCGAGGCATCACTGGAAAAGGTGCGTATGAATTGAAAACCATGGATGGAAAGGTTCTGCCCTCGAGTTGGAATTCTATTCATCTGAAGAAATTTCTAAGGAAAGGAAATACCCGCGGTCAGGTATCCCTCAATTACAATTTTTATTTTGTACAGTTAAAATTATACTAATAATTTTAGATGATAGGCAAAAAGCTAGCCCACACCAAATGATGAATTAGACCTGAAAGACACGTGGAAGTAACATAATTTCTAGTCTAGGGTTACAACTTTTCTGATGGAAATATAGAGGGTTAAGCAGTCATTATGTAAATTATATTTGCCTTCGAGTCTTGTACGTTTTTCCATTTTCAGGAAAAGGACCATATGAAAGGAATAATCAAATGCTCGAGATTTCATACTTCAAAGCTCAAACACTTGGGGGACAATATATATGAGAAAGGCAAAGAAGATTAGAAAAAATAGAATTCAAGTCAAACTTAAAGTCTACCCAACAAATCGAAAGTTCAGAGCAAAGCTACGAGCAGTCAAAAATGCAAGCCAGATTCAAACCTATGAAGAATACACTCGTGGATGTAAATTTCAAAATCTTACGAATGTATAGGTCAAAGGCAATATTTAGTCATGGGTTGCCAAGATACCCTCGAATTTTTTACAAATCTATTGTAAAGAAAACAGTTACGAAAAAGTCATAGATGATACTTAAATACATGTAAAAGATCATTGAAAGTTCAAATGACATAAAACTTTCTTCAAAGTTGTTCAATGAAACATGCGTGTTGATAACTAGAAATTATGATGCATTTTACACTCCTTCATGCTCAAGTTTTAATTAGAAATGTGTACAAAATAGTCCCAAATGCTCACATGTTGTGCTTGATTGTAGGTTTGATCAATAAGGTGACAAGATGTCAAAAAGCAGATCAAAAAGGAGTGAAAATTGCACAAGTACCAAGACAAGATAAAACTCAGTCAAACAAGGCCAGTGCGGCCGCACACCATTCTATGCGGTCCGCACAAGTGAAGTTTAGAGGGGTTGTCATTCAGGCCAAAGGGCAATGCGTCCGCAAGGGGTTTTGTGTGGTCCACATTAGGATCATTGTGGCCGCACTCGATTTAGTGCGGTCCGCGAAGCCAAGGTTCAGAGAGGTGATGTTTTGGAGGATGAAGATCAATGCGGTCCGCGTTCCTTTTTGTGCGGACCGCACTAGTAGCCACCCCGACCACACTCGATTTTGTGCGATCCGCATTGCCCCAGTTCAGAGAGCTGGATATGCAAGTCAAGAGGCTTAGTGCGGCCACACTCGATTTTATGCGGTTCGCACTAGCCCCACAAGGGTATTTTTGTCCAAGATTTTTAGCCTAGTATAAATAGATTCTTTTCCAATTTTTAGGTCATCAGATAGTTTTTATTCAAGAGCTATGCTCGTACTTCGTCCTTTTAGCTATTTCGAGTAGTTTTAGTGTGATTTCAACATTGAATCTTCAAGTTTAATTTAGCAATTAGTTATTATGAGTTTCTCTTCATCTATTTCCTTGTTTTCTTCTCTAATTATGAGTAGCTAGACCCATAATCTAGGGTTGTGGCTTAACCCTAGTATGGGTAATTGATGGGTCTTTTGTTTTGATGCTTGATTGTCTATGGGTGTTTGATATTTGGGATAATTTAGGGTTTTAATTGTGAATTAGTGGTTGCAAACACTAGTTTATGCCTAGTAGACTTCGGTTCTTCTTGAGAAAGAGAGCCTAAGACCATGAAATTCGTCCAACAAGGAATTGGGGCGTATTCAAGAGATTGATAGCCCTAATTAAAGGGTTAAACCTAGAGATAGTAATACTTGACTTGAACCTTGATTGCTTGTGCAAATTTGCATACCCAATTGGTCTTGAGAAAGTCAATTCGGGTAAAATCACTTGAACTACCGAGAGGTATAGAGTGAGTAGAATCGTGCAATGGTTATATCATACTCCCCAAATGTGATAATCTAGTTTTAGACTCAAGAATCTGTCAATTGACCACCTAGGTGAAAGTCGCTACCCTAGTGCCTTTTAATCATTTGAACAACTCACAATAGTTTAACTTTAGCTTATTTTAGTTTAATTGAGCATTGTAGTTTTATAAAATTAGAATTATAATCAAAACCAAAAATGTGTAGAAGTGCAATTTAGAGCAAATACTCAACTCCGGTTTAGATAGACACCCGACTCCAATATCTAGCTCCCTGTGGAAATCGATCCCGACCTTAATCAGGTAAAAGCTGCTTTGACCTCTCTCGCTACTCCACAGTAGTGCAGGGTTGGCCTCAATCAACTTTTTGGTGCCGTTGCCGAGGAGCTAACGATTTTGGCTATCTATCTAAATAGTTTTGTGTATTGTTCTTCTTTCCTTCTGTGTTAATAATTTGTTTATGTCACAACTTCAGGTACAAAATGGTAGCAAATGTAAACAATGCACCTCTTGGAGATCTTCTGCCGGGGGGAGGAAGTAGATGACAATGTTGAAGATGAGGTACCTATTGTGACTCAAGGACAAAGGAGAGGCCGCCAGACCAATGATAATATTCCAGATCCTCCCCCGTCACCTCCAAGAGAGGCTTCTCGAGTGCTTCCAAACCAAGGCTATGCAAGTGCAATTGTCCCACCCAGGATTTGGGTGGGAAATTTTCAAATTACCAATGTGATGCTGACATTGCTGGAGCAGTGTAGGTATTTCACGGGTGCTGCCAATCAAAATTCTTACAAATATCTCAAGGGGTTCGTGGATACCTGTTGGGGGAGCAAGCAAACTAATGTGTCCGAAGATACACTTCGGTTGAGACTCTTCCCATTCTCATTTAGAGGGAAGGCATTGGATTGGCTCAAGCGACTTCCCAACCATTCCATCACTACTTGGGATGAGTTGGCGGACAAGTTCATTGCAAAATTGTTCTCACCAGCGCATATGGCAGCATTGAGGGATGAGATCTTGGATTTCAAGCAAGAGCCCACCGAACCTTTGCATGATATTTGGGAGCGTTATAGAACAATGGTGATGGAATGCCCCAACAATGATATGAATGAGGAGATGATCCAACAGACTTTCTACCGGGGCATTAACACAACAAATCAGTGCATAATGAACCAATTTGCTGGAGGCAACTTTATGAAGCTGTCTTATGATGAGGCTTGTGACATTCTTGACGAGATGGCTGACACTTCGTCTGCTTGGCAAAGTAGAGACAATGTGCCCCAGGGTGACCCCACGGTCACTCATTTGCACAAAGAGTTACATGACTATGGGCAGACTATAGCTGAGTTGACAACTACTATGAACCAACTAGCAAAGGCACAGTTGCAACAAGTTCAAAATCCTCGCCAAGTGAATGCAATGGAGGGTGTCAACATGCTTGTCAACAAAATAAGACAAAGAGGTCAACAAAATCAAGGGAATTCAGAGCAATTTGACAATGATTGTGGTGGATTTCAAGATGATGGTTATGATGGACAGAGTGAAGAGGTGTAATACGTGAACAATTATCAAGGCCAAAGGGGCAATTCTTCCAACCAACAACAATGGAGACCCCAAGGCAATTGGGGAAATCAACAACAACAAGGAAATGGTAATTGGGGGAACAACAACCAAAACAACAACTGGGGTAATCAGAACAACAATCAAAACAATCAAGGAAATTGGAATGGTAACAACAACAATTGGGGTGGTAACAACAATCAAGGTGGATGGAATAATGGAAACCAAGGAAATCGGGAGCAAGGCTTTCAAAGGCCCCCAATGTACTAACAACCGAACAATCCACCCCCATTTCCATCCCAAGGTCCTAGTCCTTCTAGCAATGATATGGGTAGAATTTAAATGATGTTCGAACAAATGATGAAAAAGAATGCAGATTCTGATGCGCAGTTGACTTCCCACAATACCTCAATCAGAAACTTGGAGGTGCAGTTAGGCCAAATCTCACAGTCTTTGAATACTCGTCCTAAGGGGCTCTAGCTAGTGATATGGTGGTTAACCCGAAGGGTGGGAACAATTATGTTATGGCGGTAACTACAAGAAGTGGGAGAGGCGGTGATGTGAATGCCTCCAAACAAAAGCAAATTTTGAGTGATGAAGTTGAGTTGCAAGAAGATGAAGTTCCTTTGGTGGTTGAATAAGTGATAGATGACAATGTGAACAAAGAAGTGAGGATTGATATTCAAGATGCCGAGGTGGAAACTCAAAATGACGTGAACCCATCTAGGGAACACGTAATAGACATGCCGGAGCCGGTTGTGCCTAAAGCCAAGGTACCTTTGCCAAGGCCACCTCCGCCATATCCTCAAAGGCTCGCGAAGCATAAAAATGAAAATTAGTTTAAAAAGTTCATTGGCATGATGAAGAGGTTATCCATTAATGTGCCTTTGGTGAGGCTCTTGAAAAAATGCCACGTTATGCTAAATTCATGAAAGACTTGGTGACAAAGAAGTGGTCCATGGATTGTGAAACTATAAAGATGACTTACCAAGTTAGTGAAATAGTGCATTCAATGGCCCTGAAGCTTGAAGATCCCAGTGCTTTCACCATTCCTTGCACCATTGGGAGTGCAGACTTTGCTAAGGCTCTATGTGATTTGGGGGCTAGTATCAATTTGATACCCTACTTAGTTTTTAAGACTTTGGGTATTGGGAAACCAAGGCCGACATCCATGAGATTGCAAATGGCAGATAGAACGTTGAAGAGAACATTGGGTATTATTGATGATGTGCTTGTCGAGGTGGACAAATTTATATTGCCAGTTGACTTTGTGATCTTGGATTGTGAGGTGGATTATGAAGTTCCTATGATTTTGGGGAGAGCTTTCCTTGATACTGGGAAGGCCTTAGTTGATGTGGAAGCAAGGGAACTCACCTTCCAGGTGGGTGATGAAAAAGTGGTCTTTCATGTGTGCAAATCAATAAAGAAGCCCAACAGTTTTGAGGTGTGCTCTTTTGTGGACCTTGTCACGGCAGTGATAATTGATGATACCAGTGCAATGATCAATGTGGAGGACCCTCTTGAGGCCATTTTGTTGAATCTTGACATCAATGAGGATGCAAGCCGGGTGGAGTGTGTGAATGCATTGCATGGAATGGGCTCGTACTCTTATGAGCCTAGAAAACTTTCTTTGGATATCGAGAATAGGAAGACTCCACCAACAAAGCCTTCAAATAAGGAACCTCTGGTGTTGGAGTTGAAGCCGTTGCCTCCACACCTCAGGTATGAGTTCTTAGGCCCAAGTTCTACTTTGCCAGTTATTCTTTCCTCTTGTCTTACTAACATGCAGGTTGATGCCACATTGGCAGTGCTACAAAAGCGGAAAAAGGCAATTGGATAGACTTTAGCTGATATTCGGGGGATAAGACCCGCATTCTGTATGCACAAGATTATTCTGGAAGATGATGCAAAGCCCTCCTTGGAGCATCAAAGGAGGTTGAATGAGGCAATACAAGAAGTTGTGAAAAAGGAGTTGATCAAGTAGTTGGATGCCGAGGTTGTGTACCTCATCTCTGATAGCTCTTGGGCTTCACTGGTGCAATGTGTACCAAAGAAGGGTGGCATGACCATGGTTGCAAATTCACAAAATGAGTTGATTCCTACCAGAACTATCACCGGTTGAAGGGCATGCATGGACTACTGCAAGTTGAATAAAGGGACCCGCAAGGATCACTTTCCTTTGCCTTTTCTTGATCAGATGTTAGACCAACTTGCTGGGCGTGCCTTCTACTATTTCTTGGATGGGTATTCTGGGTACAACCAAATCTTGATTACTCTGGAAGATCAGGAAAAGACCACATTCACTTGTCCATATGGCACCTTTGCCTTTTCTAGGATGCCTTTTAGGTTGTGTAATACACTAACTACATTCCAGCAGTGTATGATGGCCATTTTTACCGATATGGTGGAAGACATTTTAGAGGTGTTCATGGATGACTTTAGTGTTGTGGGTGATTCATTTGATGAGTGCTTGAAGAATCTTGATAGAGTTTTGGCCCGTTGTGAAGAAACCAATCTTATTGGGAGAAATGCCACTTTATGGTGGAAGAGGGCATAGTTCTTGGGCATAAAATTTCAAAGCATGGTATTGAGGTAGACAAAGCAAAAATTGATGTGATTTCAAAGCTCCCTCCCCCTACCTCTGTCAAGGGAGTTAGAAGTTTTCTTGGGCATGCAGGGTTCTACTGAAGATTTATCAAAGACTTTTCGAAGGTAGTGAATCTTTTATGCAAGCTATTGGAAAAAGATGCCAAGTTCGTGTTTGATGAAAAATGTATGCAAGCCTTTGAACTTCTCAAGCATAAGTTGACCACCACTCCTATCATTATCGCACCTAATTGGAGCTTGCCCTTTGAGCTCATGTGTGATGCGAGCGATGTTGTGGTTGGGGCAGTTTTGGGTCAAAGAGTGAACAAAATGTTTCATCCGGTGTACTATGCGAGCAAGACAATGAATGATGCTCAAGTGAACTACACAGTGACCGAGAAAGAACTTTTGGCTATTGTGTTCGCAATGGAGAAATTTTGTCCATATCTCATGGGTGCCAAGGTCATAATCCATACCGACCATGCCACACTCCGGTACTTGATGATGAAGAAGGATTCCAAAGCTAGACTGATGCGATGGGTCTTGTTACTTCAAGAGTTTGATTTGGAGATTGTGGATCGGAAGGGTAGTGAAAACTAAGTGGCGGACCACTTATCCCGCTTGGAGGAGGAGGGAAAGCCTCGTGATGGCCTAAAGATCAATGATTCATTTCCCAACGAACAACTCCTTTCGGTGTTGGTGAATGGTATGCCATGATTTGCGGATATTGCTAATTTCCTTGTGACTGGTATAATCCCGTGTGAGCTCTCTTCTAACCAAAGGAAGAAGCTCAAACGGGATAGTTTGGATTTCTATTGGGATTAGCCGTACTTTTTCAAGATTTGCAGGGATGGTGTGATTCGAAGGTGTGTCCCGGAGGAAGAGCAATTGAGTATCTTGGAGGCCTGTCATTCCTCTCCCTATGGTGGCCATCATGGAGGGGCGATGATGGCTTCCAAAGTTCTTAGTTGTGGGTTTTATTGGCCAACTTTGTACAAAGATGCAAGTGAACTAGTAAAGAGGTGTGATGAATGTCAAAGAGCGGGTGGAATTTCGAAGAAAGATGAGATGCCTCTCAATACCATTCTTGAGGTTGATATTTTTGATGTATGGGGCATTGATTTTATGGGCCCGTTTGTTAGCTCGTGCGGGAACACATACATTCTTGCGGTAGTGAACTATATTTCAAAGTTGGTTGAAGCCGTGGCTTTGCCCAACAATGAAGCCCGAAATGTTGTTGCATTTCTCAAGAAGAGCATTTTTGCAAGGTTTGGTACTCCTCGTGCAATCATAAGTGATGGGGGGGGTCTCATTTTTGCAATAGAGCTTTTGACACTTTGCTTGCAAAGTATGGTGTCAATCACAAGGTTTCTACTCCCTATCATTCTCAAGTAAGTGTTCAAGTTGAAGTCTCCAGTAGGGAATCAAGAGCATATTGTCAAAGATGGTCAATGCAAATAGGATCGATTGGTCGATGAAGTTGGATGACGCTCAATGGGCTTATAGGACAGCTTACAAGACTTTGATTGGTATGTCTCCATATCGGTTGATGTTTGGGAAAGCCTACCATCTACCGGTTGAGTTAGAGCACAAGGCCATGTGGGCTTTGAGGAAGCTAAATCTTGAATGGGATGTTGCAACCAATCTTCATGTGGAGCAGTTTAATGAACTTGATGAATTCCTATTCCATGCCTACTCTAGTTTCTCCTTGTACAAGGACAAGATGAAGTACCTTCATGATAAATATGCTCGTAGCAAGGAGTTCAAAGTGGGTGATTTGGTTCTCTTGTACAACTCTCGGTTACGTCTGTTTCCGGGAAAGCTCAAGTCAAAATGGAGTGGACATTTTGAAGTGGTGTGTGTGACCCCATTTGGTGCACTTGATTTAAAGAACAAAAATGGGGAAGTTTTCAGAGTGAATGGGCATAGGATCAAGCACTACTTGGGAAAAATTGATTACAACCACGTGGTGGAACTTCTTCATCTCAAATGATTTGATGGTAACCTGCGTTTTGCTGTGACGTTAAATTAGACGCTTCTTGGGAGGCAACCCATGTGTTCTTCTTATTTTTCTTTGATTTTCATTGTAGTATAGGATTTATTTTTGGACTGATTGGTTGTGAGATGCTACAGGTTTATGTTGATGCAGTGCAGGACAGAGTGGAAAAAAAATTGTTCAAGTCTCTGAAGTTTACAATGCGGACCGCACTACATTTTGTGCGGCCGCAAGGAAGTGCGGGGGCACAAAATCAGTGCGGACCGCACTGATGATGGATGTAAAAACCAAATCTCTGAAGTTTGCCACCACGACCACATTACATTTTGTGCGGTCCGCGGTGGACCACTGCGGCCGCGAAGCATTTTGTGCGGACCACAGTGGTTGCCTTCTCAAACTTGTATAAATTCCGTGTGATGCGGACGCACTGCATTTTGTGTGGTCCATGGTGGGTAGGTAAGCTGGTCCCCATGACTTTTCCTATAAATAGTACCTGAGACCCTCATTTTGAACTTTTCGATCTTTTAACTCTCAGAGCTTTAAAAATCACTGTTCCTCTCCACTTATTGCACATAACTGATCAATAAGGCTTAATCATCATCACAACATCTTACTTTTGGTACTTTCATCTCTTTTCAAGTATTAATTTTATTATTTTCATTAAATTTTTGTTTTTCTTAGCTCTTCTTCTACTTTCCCTGTATTTCTTGCGATTTGGTAAAATTAGGTTAGTTACTTTCTTGTTTACGGTAGGATTAGGTAGTTAAATGACTGAACCAACACTTAGGGAACCTTTAATAGTTGAAAAATTGGACTTAAATTGAGCATTTCATGAACCCTAGGTTGGTGCTGTGTTTTGGTACTTTGTGCGGACCGCGGTGGAAATTGTGCGGTCCGCGGTGCCCTTGTGCAGTCCGCAATGGTATTTTGTGCGAAACGCATTGCTAAAAGTTATGAAACATGATCATTAAGGACCGCGGCCGTATTGCATTTTGTGCGGTCCGCGGTGCCTCAATGTGGACCGCATTACCATTTTGTGTGGTCCGCAGTGCATTTATTCAGAGAGTGGGTAGTCTGAACCCCACCTCTGTGCGGATTGCGGTGCCATTTTGTGCGGTCCACATTGGCATCTGTGCGGCCACATTACATTTTGTGTGGACCGCATTCTGCAACATTTTACAGTCTGCAACTATTTTTCCTGCAACTCTGAATTACATTGATTATATTGATACTAACAAAGCATGATTGAATTTGTTTGCAGTCAATGGTGAAACAAAGAGGCAAGGGTGCTAAACAAGCAGGTAGAGGAGAATCCTCTCGGGGTGGGAAACAAAAGATGATAAAGTTGACCCCCCAAGCCCGACAAAACATAAAAAACACAAGGAAACTCATCAGAGCTGGTGATAGGGCTATTGATCAGTCGGGGAGTGAGTAGGAGCCCTCCCGAGAGGCATCATCAGATTCAGTGCCAGAGTACATTGCTGACTGGCCAGAGAGAAACAGACTAAGAGTTACTCCTCCACTTTCCCCCACTGCCCAAGCTTCAGTGCGTGTATCTTCTGAGTCGTTTGAGGGCTCAGCTGCCGGTAGTGGAAATGAATACTCCACCTCTCCCACAGCTTCATTATCCGGAGAGAGTGCAGAAGGAGAAGAAGAGGCAGTAGGAGAAGGGGGTGAACCTCAGGTGGGAGGAGTAGCGAGAACTAGAAACCTGGAGGTCTGGCAATACCGTTTTGTGAGCAAGGTGGCCTACCATAAGTTCAGAGAATGGTGGCTTGTGAGGAAATTGATTCCGGAGTGAAGTTTTATGGATAGACACCTCTTGGCTCACAACTCTAATATGAGAAGACAGTTTAGAGAGAGGGTGGGCTGGGAGTACTTCTTATGCAATTGTGTGGATGCAAATGAGCACATTGTCAAGGAATTCTACACCAATGCCGCCCACATCAAAAAGGGGACAAAAGTGACCACGGTGCAGAATTTGAAAGTGCTATTTGATGGGAAAGCAACAAATGACTACTTGGGCTTTAATGAGGAGGATGAATCACTATATCTGGAAATGATGGAATTAGGTTAGGCGGCCCGTCCTTGGCTAGCACAGTACTTGGAAATCCCAGGTACCACCCCCGACCGGTTGAATGCAGGAGTGAAGATCTTAAGGAGAAGTTTGAATTTCAAGGCTAAGGGGTGGGAGACATTCGTGTGCAGCAGACTGGACCCTACTACCCACGACAACTCACTCCCTCTTCACCGGGCGGTACTGGTAGCATCAATTATGGAGGGGTACCCGATTAATATTGGGATTGTGATGTCTTGGGTTATTACGTAGGTAGTGATTGAAGGTGACAGAAACTACCCCTTCCCCAGCTTTTTAACCATGTACTTCAGGGACCTAGAGGTAGAAAAAAGGAAATTTGATGTTGAAGTGAAAGTAAGGGCACCGTTCTCATGGTACAACATGCAGGGTAATGACAACCCTAAAGGCAAGAACTACAAGGGAATAGCCACTGCTTCAACTGGCCAGTCTAAAGAGCTAGTAGTGGTAGTGGCTCCTACTCAGCCTTCTTCCACCTCAATGGACATGCCCCTGGTCCATCCACTTCGGTAGTTCCAGACATACCTTCCACTTCAGCCTACCCAGTGACTGCCCACCATCTGAGCCAGGCCCTTCTTAGTATCAGCAACTGGATGCAGACAACTTCCTCTAAGTTGTCTGTCCTTACTTCTACCATGGCAGCTCAGTCAGCACCTCCGCCTCTACAGGTCCCACAATCTATTGAGGACACCCTCAAGGATATTCTGGACAACTAGAAGAAGATCCTAAACACTCAGAAAGTGTTTATAGAGGCTGTGGATTCTCATGGGAAAGCTCTCAAGGAACTTGCTAGGGAGGCCAAGAAGATGAGAAAGACTCGGGCATCCGAGGAGTCCATGAAAGAGTTGCGGGTTGAGGTTGACAGGTTGAAGGCAGATCACCTGCCTTTGGATTTATTGCTAGATGACCCGGTGCCAACAACCCATCCCTAGCTAGTACAGTCGGAGAGGCCTCCCAAGAGGAAAATGGTGATTCCCTGTGCAGATGACGCAGTCATACAGTTGGAGGACCCGCAGGGAGATTCCTCCCGCCAGCCCCAGGAGTTAGCCTAGGCCTCGGTCCAGGTCCAGGTCCCAACATAGCAGCATGTCATAGGGAGCCAGTCTCAGGTTCTCGAGCTTACAGAGGACATAGAGACTACTCAGGATCCCATGCTGACAGATGGGCCATAGGGAGTTTCTATATCCCCTTCCCTTTATTTTTGGTGCTTATTTTGCCTAGTTGGCATCGAGGATAATGTCATCTTTCATTTGAAGGGTAGGCCCTACTTTGATTTGATTGGATGACTGTACATATATGACAGATTTTATTTCTTTCGTTATTTTTCATCCTTCGTATGTATATAATTTCAGCACTTCATTACATTTTTCTTACTTTTTATCTTGGGTCTGTATATAAAAGTTACGTTACATTGTATATATTCATCCCCCTTATTGTATATTCGATCAAACCCCTCTTGTATATATTCATTTTACTTTCTACAATTTTTCTTTCTTAGCTTCTTATTTGTGTTCGTAGCTTCTTGTTTTGGATTTTTGCAATAAGCCTTTGGTTTTCTTAATGCCACGATTCTTTTCAAAGGTGGAATTTGTGTGAACCGGGTGGCTCTTCCCGATAATGGATGGAATGACTACCTTCTAAAGGGTTTGAGTCTGTTTTTCCTTTCTTTTTTACTTTTTAGTAGTTAGTGGTTAAGAGTGCCTCAAACAAATCTTCACTTGGGCCTAGCACATTTGTCTTTGATCTTATGGTCAAAAACAAATCGTTGTGTATAGGATGGTGAAAGTTGTGACCTTGAGACTCTTGTGTTGGACGATAATCATTAAGTGATTTTTCGGAACCATTGTGTGCTCAAATCTTATATAAGGTTGTTGTGGGCCCCCAACTCTGTGTCTTTAGCGATTCCATAGCTTGTGTGGTGAAAAAATTGCATTGCGAGTCCAAGTGCCGAGCCATTGGTCTAGAACTTGCACTGAATGTTTGTTGAGGCGAAATCCTAAGTCAATTTTGACTTGAGACATGATTATAGGCTCTCCTTGATCCAAATGATAACTTGAACAATTCCATAGCCTACCAATGATAAAATCTCTAGTCAACCCTTTTGAACCTTAGACCTTTTTCCTTCAAGAACCATAACACAAGACTTTACCCATTTTAAAATATACCCTCTCTTGGCACCCGATCATTCCTTAGCACATGACAAAAGTATAAGTTTGGGGGGAGAGACGAGGATTGCAACAAAGTGGTAAAAAGGCACAAAATGAAAAAAAGGAAAGGCAATGAAAAAGAAAGAAAAGCAAAAAGACAAAGAATGTTCAATATAGAAATGAATAAAGGGATTCAAGAAAAGCAAAGAATGAAAGGTGTGGAAAGTTGAGAAAGGAGAAAGGAGAAAGGATTTGAAATGAACAAGAAAGAGTGACAGTGTGTCTCTCGAACTCCTTAGAAAGAAGTGAAATGACTTAAAAAGTCAAGTGAATGTGTGCCAAATGAAACAAAAGAAGTGCTTAAGGGAAAATGGAACCTACTTAGACCAAACATTTTCTACCCTGAACCAAAAGCCTTTACTATGTCTCCAGAAAAGCCCTATATGATCTTAAGTTGAAGCTTACATAAGTGGTGACTCACATAAGGGGCAAACATATGGTACTTAGAGCCGGAGTTGTGACTTTTCCTTGAGAGAGATGAGTGAGTTTCCATTAATTTCGTTCTGAGTGCCACTATCCTAAAGGTGAGGTTTGCTTAGAGAAAGTTGAGGATGTGTGAGTTTGGGTTCCACAATGACCAAAGTAATAGAAAGAGTTCTTTGATGTGTTGAACTCTTGATGCTTTTGTGTCGCACTTAATCCATGGTGTTTAAAAGAGTAAATGTTGTTGATGATTCATTTGTATTGAGGGCAATTGTTAGTCCCAATTGATGCTAGATGAGGTCACTTTAGGACAACTGAATGTTCTTGGATTTTCTCTTAAGGGGTGGGTCTTATTTTGTTTGCTTGAGGACAAGCAAAAGCTTAAGTTTGGGGGAGTTGAAAACTAGGAATTATGATGCATTTTACACTCCTTCATCTCAAGTTTTGATTAGAAATGTGTACAAAATAGTCCCAAAGGCTCACAAGTTGTGCTTGATTGCAGGTTTGATCAAAAAGGTGACAAGATGTCAACAAGCAGCTTAAAAAGGAGCGAAACTTGTACAAGTACCAAGACAAGATAAAGCTCAGTCAAACAGGGCCAGTGCGGCCGCACACCATTATGTGCAGTCCGCACAAGTAAAGTTCAAAGAGGTTGTCATTCAGGCCAAAAAGCAATGTGGCCGCAAGGTTTTTGTGCGGTCCGCATTGGGATCATTGCAACCGCACTCGATTTAGTGCGGTCTGTGGAGCCAAGGTTCAGAGAGGTGGTGTTCTGGAGGATGAAGGTCAATGTGGTCCGCGTTCCTTTTTGTGCGGACCGCACTAGTAGCCACCATGACCGCACTCGATTTCATGCGGTCCGTATTGCCCAAGTTCAGAAGCTGGGTATTCAAGTCAAGAGCCTTAGTTCAACCGCGCTTGATTTTGTGCGGTCCACGCTAGCTCCGCAGGGGTATTTTTGTCCAAGATTTTTAGCCTAGTAAAAATAGATTCTTTTCCCATTTTTAGGTCATCAAATAGTTTTTATTCAAGAGTTGCGCTCGTAAATTCGTCCTTTTTGCTATTTCGAGTAATTTTAGTGTGATTTCAACATTGAATCTTCAAGTTTAATTTAGCAATTAGTTACTATGAGTTTCTCTTCATCTATTTTCTTGTTTTTTTCTCTGATTATGTGTAGTAAGACCCATAAGCTAGGGGTGTGGCTCAACCCTAGTGTGGGTAATTGATGGATCTTTTGTTTTGATGCTTGATTGTCTATGAGTGTTTGATATTTGGGCTAATTTAGGGTTTTAATTGTGAATTAGTGGTTGCAAACACTAGTTTATGCCTAGTAGTAGACTTTGGCTCTTCTTGAGAAAGAGAACCTAAGTCCATGAAATTAGTCCAACAAGGAATTGGGGCGTATTCAAGAGCTGATAGCCCCAATTAAAGGGTTAAATCTAGAGATAGTAATACCCGACTTGAACCTTGATTGCTTTTGTAAATTTGCATACCCAATTGGTCTTGAAAAAGTCACTTCGGGCAAAATCACTCGAACTACCGAGAGCTATAGGGTGAGTATAATCGTGCAATGGTTATATCATACTCCCAAATGTGACAATCTAGTTTTAGACTCAGGAATTGGTCAATTGACCACCTAGGTGAAAGTCGCTACCCTAATGCCTTTTAATCATTTGAACAACTCGCACTAGTTTAACCTTAGCTTTTTTTACTTTATTTGAGCATTGTAGTTTTATAAAATTAGAATCACAATCAAAACCAAAAATGTGTAGAAGTGCAATTTAGAGCAAATACGCAACTCCGCTTTAGATAGACACCCGACTCCAATATCTAGTTCCCTGTGGAAATCGATCCTGACCTTAATCGGGTAAAAGCTGCTTCGACCTCTCTCGCTACTCCATAGTAGTGCAGGGTTGGCCTCGATAATGTGTTCCTATTTCTTCTTTCGTATGTTTACACCGTTATGAAGTTGAGACATCTTCTTCATTAAGTATCGTATATAAAAAGGCCCTCTTTAATAATTCTTGCTTGTTCAAAAAGTCATGAAATTAAAAAAGCATTTTTAAATGCAAAAGTTAAAATAGCAAAGGGTAAAACAAAAACCTAAAAATTAAAGTTAAGTGGAAAATAAAGCCCCAAATTTATAAAGAAAAAGGCAAGGGCAAACCAGAAACTCGAAATAAAGATGTCATAAAGGTTGGACAAAAAACTTTATAATATCATAATAACTTGGTTAAAACCAAGTATGAACTTAGTTTCAACCTAATTGTCTTTACATAAAACCCAAAATCAAACTAGTGGCAAGATCTTCCAAAACATCACCCCAAATGGGACTAGGGGTAAACTTCCAAGTGTTCCACCAATAAAAAAACAAAACAACACTTCACATTTTCTTAATCTTTCACTAAGGGGCAGAATCTGAACCAGGAGGGTGAAGAACGTCATCATCAGAAGCAGGAAGAGTAACTTGAGCGAAATGAGATTGAATAGCAGCCTCACCAGGAGTAATTTCATCACCCTCAGGAATGTCAATCACGGGTGAACAAAAGCTTTGACTTTGTTGGGTTTTCTCAATGGTTTCCTTGATCTTTGCAATATCAGCAACTAAGTCAAAGCCTTCCTTGCTTGCTTCTATTAAAGTATCATGGCGTGCGTTCAAAAAAGCCCAACTTATTTCAACGACAGTCTTGTCCTCAAGGGTTTCATAGTCTATTTACCAATGCTCAATCTCATTCTTAAGTTCTTCCTTCTCAGTTAAGGCAACATCTTAAGAAGCATGCAGGGGGACAAGTGAGTTCTCCAAAAATCAAACTCTGTCACAAGACGTTCCGAGATCTTCTTGAGCTTGGGTGAGCAATTGAACAAGTTCACCAGCATAAACCTCTTTCTGATTCAATAGGTCCTTCAGACCTCTAATCTCTTCAGTGGCTTTAGAAAGTTGTTCAGCAAATAAAGACAGAAGGTTCTTGTCTTTGCCTGCCTGATTAAAAGAGGTTCTCTCAACCGCCAGTTCTGCTGCCAAAACCTTTACCTGCTGCTCCAAGGTACACTTGTTTTCCTCTAAAATCTCCATTTCAAGTTGAAGACTCTTGTACTGCTCTTTCCAATTATCTAACTCAGTATGATAGTCATACATTAGGTGCTCCGTATGGACGATCCTTTTCATCATCTCCGTACCGATGAGATTGATCTACATAGTGAGAAAAAAATGTGATACTAATAAAAGTAAAAACAAATAATATAAAAAAGATAAAAAGGAGAGGCTTATACCTTCAAGGATGGATGCACAATATCAGTCATCCAACTTAGAGAGCTATGACTTTCCAGTTTAGAATTCTCAACCGGGCCTATCATTAGTTTCAATCACACGTCAGCCTGGCCTGGTTTCTTCAAAAGGTTACCATTTGTGAGTATCTCAATTGTAACTTGTTTCATTGCCCTACTTCCACTAGAAAAGCCAATTTCAGCACGAGAAGTTGCGGCAGTAGGAACGGTCGAAGAAGTCAAAATAGCCACGGGCGGAGTAGTAGCGGTAACAGTAGGAACATGCAACTGAGGTTCCATTGGAGCAGACACAAGAAGAGAGGCAAGAGGCGCCTCCTCAGAAATTAAGCCAAAGTTTTCATCATCAAATCCACGAGAAAAGAGGTGTTTAGTAGAGTCACGGGGTGCTGCAGGTGTCTCTTCATCAGAACTCACTAAAGTAGCACTTTAAGGCTCAAACAAAGAAGCAGGACGAGTAGGAGGAGTAGTTTCATCATCAGAAATGACCCGTCTTCTGGCTCGTGGCTTACGAACCAATGAGTTTTCATCCCTTTCCTCTTTATCTTCGGAATCCTGTGGCCTATTAGCTTTTATTTTTTATGAGGAACTCAAAATTATTTCCTGAGCTTTTGATAATGAGAGCCTTGAAGCAACAATTTCTTCAGCAGTCACACCCCGAATGGAAAACCCTAATAATGAGAAAGGTTAGCAAGTTCTAAGATAAGAACCAAAATAAAGGAGAAAGTGAAAGAGAAAGTTACAATGAGTCTTAACTTTCCATCCAAATCTATTTGAAAGGTATTTCCAAGACCTTACTTCCATAGGAGCAATTGTTAACAATTTTTCTACCCAACCATGGAAACTAGGAATCTCCTCAACAGTTCCCATGGTTGTTGAAAGAAAAAAGTAAAGCAGTTACGAGAAATACAAGCTCTACACAAAAAAGAGGAATAATAAAGATTGAAAGAAAAACTTATGTGCAAAGTTCCACTTCTCAGGGAAGGGCATGTTCTCTTCACCTACTAACCCACTTGTGGGGGCGGTAATGAATCGGGCGTACCAGCCATGATCTTTATCATCCTCAGGGCTAACCAAAACTCTCTTACTTCTCACCACGAGAGTAAAAATCCCATGAAAAAATAACTTAGGAGAGTAGATATGGATTAGATGGTAAAAGGTGAAGGGTAACTAAGCCAGATTTGCTAAATACCTAAGGCATGCCACATCCCTCCATACAATACGGCCAATATGTCCTAAACACACATCAAAGAAATAGCAAAATTCAACGATGACTGGGTCAATAGGAGGCCTAAAACCTAATGTGAAGGGATATGTATACACAAAAGACAAACCATATTTAAAGGAAGTGATTTTTGGGTTTTCATCGGGGACCAGAATTGGGAAATCAAATTTCCAATGACAGTCTCTACGTACAATAGAAATTTGACCCTCAGTAATATGGGAGGGGTAAACATTAGCACGATCATGAGAAGTCATATAAGTAACTTGATTCCTAATCGATTCTCTATCAGAATAGAAGGAAAGTTTAGCAGGGATGATCTCATCAATCGAAGGTTCACAAATTGGTTCACTAAACTCTTTATTTTTAGCAAAAAAGCTATGTAAAAAAGAAGCCCTAGTTCTACAAGATGATGGAGGAGTAGAACTAGGTTGAGAAGAAGAACCCCGCACAGAAACTGACCCTAAACTACGTAACCTACCACCTCTCCTACTTCTGGTAGTGGCAAGGGGGAGTTCGTCTACAATGAGAATTTTTTGAGGATCAGGGTTTGATGAATACATAGTTGTAAGGAGAAATAGAATGTATTGAAGAACAAGAACAAGATGTGAATAAAGAACACTGAAGAAAACTTTTTTGTGAAAGTAAAGGCAAAGGATGTATTTATATGCAGAAGCAACCGTCAAATATAAAAGGTAATGATGGAGATGTCATTATGAATACTGTCACTTCGTGATTGATGCAGCCGTAAAAAAGCCCTAGAATCCGCTGAAGAGTTGCAGAACCAATCGATGACTTCCATGTGTCAGAGACATTAAATGGAAGTGACATACGACACATCAATTCAGAAGAAGTTATAATAGTACATGGGAAACGGTGGCAAAAATTCCCGCCATAAATGAGATCCACTTCCCAAATATTTAATTGCTGAATAATTGGCAAGTAGGGGGACTATCTATATTGGGGAAAATAAATGTTACACGTAGAATTAATTATGTGGCTGAGATGGAAAGACATGTGGATCTTTAGAAAAGAGACAACTGAAGATGAGTATTAATGAAGACGTGGATCTTAATAAGCACGAGTAAAACGTCCAAGAAACGAAAAGGAACGGTTGCTCAAGTCTCTTTAGTGATCTGAAGAAGCATCGGAGGAATGAACCAAAACGGTAAAGAAGATCAGGTTCATTGATCTTCAATTAATGGGCATGAATGATAACAAGCGTTACAGAATCTTCACGCAACAGTTATGACTACCAATTATAACGTTTCATTAATGTCATTAATTCTCATAATGATTCGATCATAAAGGGAAAAAGATGTTGTACTTAGAGATGGCTATATAAGGAAGAGAAATGTCATTTGTAGGGATACGTTCCGATGATTACTGGAATACACTTATTTACTTTTGCTTTATATTGATTGCTTTGCTATTGCATACTCTAATTTTCCTTTCTCATTGAAAAATATTCCTTTTCTTGATTATCACTTACCCAAGTACTTCTAAAAATAGGCTTTGACGGAAATTCCTATTTTCTGGTTAAACAAAGAGTTACACTTAATTTATTTATTTTACATAAGCCTTAATAATATATTAGATGATTTATTGTTTTAACGCTATCTAATGATTAATGCAAGAAAATATGGACAAGAGTAGGATATGGAAATGATATGTATTCTTCCAAGAAGAGAGTTAACCTAAATCGCAATAAGATCATTTAAAGCTCCGAAGGGTTTCTTTCAATTGGAAGAGTTCAATCATGGTGAGTACCGTAAGGAAATGAATTTAATTTCTTAAACAATATTCTTCCATCTAATTGTGTACGGGTAAAATCAGATATAAAGTTATCCCTGATTTTTTGGTAAAGAAATGAGAGGACAACATAGTCCGACATGGCCTCGGGTAATGCCGAGGGCTTCCATATATCAAAGCATAGGGAGGACGAATGGTGCACCGAGAATCGAACACGACCAAGCATGAGAAAAATCGAGTTCAAGCAAAGTAAAGAACTGAAGCTAAGGGAAAGATGGTCAGACATGACAAACTAGAGGCCAAAATATCCTCCCTTAACCGGATATTACGGCATAAATATTGTCCGATATCAATTGCATATCACAATTTACTAGAAGAGAAATTGTTACCTCATTTAGAATTGTACTAGGATTGAAACTCCCATGCTATATAAATGGGAGAACCTTCCTATCTTTCAACCACTGTTGGCACGTATATAAGCAATAAAGTTAATTTTTGTTCTCTAATTACTGTCCAAAATGTTCTTCAGCTGCTTATTTATTTAGTTGCAACCGAGCCCGTCTCGAGGGCTTGATCGAAACAAACTTTCAGTATTCATCATAAAGCCAGGCTTTATCATATATCACGTTTGGTTTGATCGTTTTGTTTTCCTTTAATTCAATTATTTGTTGTTCTTAGACCATTCGTATTGAATTAAATCATGTATTCTCTTAACCGTGTATAAATCCAATTGTTACTTATTTAAAGGGTAAATAATTTGACGCCTACCGTGGAGCTAAGGATAATAGTGGTGATTTAATATGAACCTCCATAACACACCTTATTTTACACTTGATCTTTGAAGTCTGATTTCAGGTCTATTTAAAATATCAAGTTTTCAGTGTAATCACTTGGACATTGAAGCCGAGTTAGGACACCCTAGTGAAAATATAACGTGGTACCAAGCAATGATGTAACCCCTATTGATCCTAATGGTTTCCGAATCACTGACTCAATCGACGCCAACTTACAAGTTGCCATCAATATCAACCTGCTAACTGATCCCGATAATAGCATTTGCGAGGCACCCCAAGCCGTCACCTTGAGAAGCGCTCGAAGGGGAAGGTGATGGAGTTAGCTTATGATTGATTTTTGAAATGTTACAAGCTCATCAAGTGGAAATAGCACAACTGTAGAGTCAAAATCATGCAAAAAACACGGCTGAACCCGAGCAAATTATAGAAGACGCTCAAAGAGATGAACAAATTATCGCAGAACAAATGAGGTCAGACCCGGAGAGACTTCCGAAGTGATGAAAATGCTCGAAGCACTAACAAAACAGATGGAGTCTGGAAAAAAGAAGATAGAGGAAAATAACAAGAAGGTGAAAACTTACATTTCAAGGGTCGATCAAATCCCGGGAGCGCCTCCAATATTGAAAGGACATGATTCCGAAAAGTTTATATAGAACCTTTTCCCTCGAGTGCTGCACCGAAGCCAATTCCGAAGAGGTTCCAAATGTCTGATATTCCCAAATATAATAGAACCACGGACCTAAATGAGCATGTAACCTCCTACACATGGCAATAAAAGGCAATGACCTAGAAGACGGCGAGATCGAGTCGGTGTTGTTGAAGAAATTTGGGAGAACTTGTTCTAAAAGGGAAATGATATGGTGCCATAACTTAGCTCCAAATTCTTTTGATTCATTTTCTATGCTTGTAGATACCTTCGTTAAATCCCATGTCGGTGCTATCAAGGTTGAGATGATAAAATCTAACCTCTTCAAAGTCAAGCAAAGGGACAATGAGATACTTAGAGAGTTCGTGTCGATATACTAGATGGAATGGATGGACGTGCCCTTGATTTTAGATGATTGGGATGTTCAGGCATTTACTCAAGGACTCAACCCCCAAAGTTTCGTTGCTTCTCTACAATTGAAGAAAAACTTGGTAGAGTACCCGCTGGTTACTTGGGCCGATGTTTATAATAGGTACTATTCAAATATCAGAGTCGAAGACGACCAGCTGGGTCCCACCTCGAGGTCTACTTACCCCTATAGAGTGAACGACATGTCTAAAAGAAATATGGATTAGGAGCCAAGGCCGATCCGAGATCGGTATCAGCCATACAACTCAGATAGAAGGGGAAATGGACCTAGTCGCCACCCGACCAGAAATAACACGAGAAGCGACCAAGGTCCTACCAACCAGGGTTTGATGAGTAAGAATGGCTTTGAAAGATCGCTTGGGGCCAGAGAAGCCCCGAGACTATCAAAATATAACTTCAATATAGATGCAACGAGTATAGTGTCGACCATTGACCGCATCAAGGAGACCAAATGGCCAAAGCCACTTCAGTCTAATCCTGTACAGAAGGATCACAATGTGATATGTAAAACCATGGTACTCAAGGTTAGAGGACCGAAGATTGTCGATAGCTAAGGGAAGAAGTGGCTCGTCTATTCAACAATGGGCATCTTCGGGAATTCCTATGTCAGCAAGCCAAAAATCATTTCAAAAACAGGGATGCCAACAAAAAAAATGAGCAGAAAGAGCCTTAACACGTGATCAACATGATCATTCGGGGAATAGATGTCCTAAAAAGGCCAATGATGAAGCGTACCAAAGTTTCTATCACAAGGGAAAAATGGACTCGAGACTACGTTCCAGAGGGGTCCATCTCGTTCAGCATGATGGAGAGTTATGGAACAACTGGGTTATTGGACCAAATTGTACCGATGGTGCGAGTGTTGAATAGATTCAACATGGCATGCGAGATAACTAAGGGTGAAATAACGTACTAGTAAACACTGCCGGGATCACCCAATAAACAAAAATTTATGTAATCGAGGGGGACATGAGATATAACACCTTGTTTTGGAGGCCATGGGTCCACAACATGAGAGTGGTGCCTTCGATTGCAACAGGCGCAGAAGGTTTCCACACCAGGCGGAATCAAAACGGTCTACGGGGAACAACCGACCGTAAAAGAGATGTTCGCTATCCAGGAGGTGGTCCCGGTGCCCGCAATCACAACATCAAAAGGCGAGGGACTAGTCGAAGAGAAAGGCATCAAATAGCAATCACTGGCTTCGACCCTAACTTGGCCGGAGAAATAGGGGGAACACTCAACGAATGAGAAAGATGATTTCGGGGTCCTGAGATCCTTTATAGCATCCGATGATACCGATGCCACCAAGTCAACGATCGAGGAATTGGAAAAGGTCATAGTGATCGAGTATCTACCGAATAGAAAGGTATACTTGGGCACGGAGTTAACCCCCGAGCTCAAAAAAAACTTATTGATTTCCTTAAAGAATGTTTTCCTATTCCCATATAAATATGAGAGGGAGCCCACTAGGGTTGACAACTCACAAATTAAGCTTGAATCCAAAATTCCACCAGGTCAAATATAAGAGGAGGCCGCTGTTGATACCCAATTTTTTATATATTTTTTAATATACAAAATAACTTCAAAATAGCATATATATGCATACATAAGCATGTCCAAGTATTTTATTATTTTTTCCCATATGTTTAAAGGTTTAAATTGATTTATTTTCTCCCTTTTTATCCATAAAATCCTCAATAATTATTTCTAAAATTACTGTTTTGATAATTCATCTATGGTATTTCTATATTTATGCCAAAATATGGCTAAAGTAATTTTTACAATTATATTTAGTATTTTTAAAGCTAAATTGCACATAATTGCAATACTAGCCCTTTTTAGATTTAATTATGTTTATACGTATAAAATTGAATCCTATATTTTAAATTGTAAATTAGGTATTATAAATCACATTAGTACTTTTAATTTATTTTTCAGAAATTATTTACTATTTATTATAAATTAAAAAGGGAAAACATGCTATTTAAATAACAACCCCTTTTGTATTTCAATTATGGCCAAAATTGGACCCCAATTCCCAGCCCAATTTTAATTAAAAACCGTACCCCAACCCAATTGAAAACCCACCAGACCCAAGCCCAAACCCGAAACCCCACTTACCCCATTCGATCTTGACCGTTGATTTGAAACCATTCCCCTTTCCACAATTAAACCCAAACGACCCCCTAACCTAATTCATTTCCTACCAACCCGCCGCCTTGAATCCCCTTTCCTCTCCAATTCTCTCTGAAACCAAAAGCTAACTCTAGCTGCCGCGACCCAAACTAACCCTAATCCTCTTCGATACTCACTCAATCCATGGACTCCCATGGCTGTTTGAGACATGTACTTGTCTCCAACGTCTCCTGGTGGCCTGCTTTTGTGATTTCATGGAAAGATCTCGAAGAGATCTAGTCCAAACCTTGCTCAACTTCTATCCATGGTCTTTTTCCGGTCATCCATGGTCGTTAGAGTCAGATCCATGGCTTTTCCGGCTAAAACATGTAACGATCTAATGTTCTCTCATCCTTCTTTGGGTTCTGTAAAACCCTAGCTCTTGAGACTTGTTACTTCTCTTTAGATCTATCTTCGATCTAGGTGTATCCATGGGTTTTAATGGACTTTTTTCTTTGTCTCTGCTATTTTCTAATAAAACCTAGTTATAAATCTTTCTATCTTTTTAGATCTGTGATGGATCTAGTTTCTTAAGGTTTTCAATTGTTTCCCTCAAATGTTTCTCCGACTTCAGACAGTTTCTTTATTTTTCAAACTAGGGTTTCAAAACCCTTTTGCAAAAATTGATTTTTTTCTGATTACTATGATTTTTAGCATGTTTAAACATTACCTGAGTCTTTCCTTTTGGCTCAATTCATTTTTGTCAAGAAACCCTAATACTTCTGGGTTCAATTCAAAGTTTAAATTTGTTTGCATGACTATTATGAATCTTCTGAGTTTTATGTGTGTTCTATATGCTCTTGTGCTTCCTGTTTTGATTTGTTCTTAAGGTTTCTTTGATTTCGTCCAAACCTATGTCATTTATGGGTCCGACCATTTATTTTATTGATTGTTCACATAATTTATGATGATTTTGTGTAATCTCATCAAACCTGTAGCTTTGATTTTGTGTATTTTCCGTGTAATTCTGTACTGATTTTCGAAATTGCTTCCTTACTTTTGTGATACTTTCCTTAGTTAGTACTGATTCCCTATGATTTTCAATCTCATCCGTGATTCTTTGAACTAATTTTTCAGAATCAATTTGTACTATACCATGTTTATGTGCACAGTATGATGTTATTATATTTTCCTTACTTGAGATATTCTGTACTTAGTCCTTATTACATGCTACATGCTTTTACTATTCCTGTTATGCTAAAATCAACCTCACATGCAATTCTTTTCCTTATTTGATACAACTTGTACCCGTTTGAACTATGACTCCCTAATTGAAGGAAGTCCGGGTCTTTAATTGATTCTGATTTGTATTATTTCTATAATTATGATAAATCAGTACTTATTACCTTATTTTCCACTTATTTTCAAAGCTATAAATACTCTACCATTTCTTCTTTAAAGACACAAACAATTAGTTCAGAACACACACACACACACCCTCAAACTCTCTCTTCTTTCTCTACTGCTTGTGCTACTACTTTGTCTAGTCGACTGAAAACCAAGGATAGACTGTGAAACTTTGATTGTTTTACTTCTTTTCTGCACTTTGCTTCTTCAACTGGTATGTTCCTAGTTCAAATTCTGAAACTCAACTCTATGTGTTCCCTTGTTTGCCAATCTTTGTCTCTTTCTGCACTGATTTAATGGCTCATGCTCTTAAATTGCACTTCTTGTTTACTGCTTTACTCAGCATGCTTAAAATTCTACCCTCCTTTGTTCAAAATGTAATCAGCATGTTTACTTGTTCTTGTTTATGTCCCTCAACTAGTATGTCTCCTAATGTACATGATTAACCTTAATTCAGGACTAATTATATGTTTCTGATTTGAGTCCTCTATGTCCCCAACCCCTACTTCCCTGTTTGTAGCTACTGATGCATGTACTCCTCTCTGAACTTGTTCCACGTGTGTTGTTGCTCCTATCCCTTTTCCTTTTCCAAAAAATATTTTCACTAAGCAACTCTTCTGCTGTTTTACAAACTTATTTCAAACATGCTGTTTTCAAAACTGATTTCCAACTCAACTCCTTTAAATCTATGTCAAGCACTCTCACATATACTCTTAGGCTACTAGGATCTGCCACTTTTGTGTGAGCCTTGCTTTGGGACCCTTGAGCTCCCTCTGAACCTAGACATATAAGAGTTGGCCCTTCCATACTGCACTTATTCTTGGTTATGCAATCTGGGTGTGAGCACTATCTGGGATCCCTTGAGGTCCTTAGAGAACTCTGAGACACCCAGATATGCGAAAGGTTATGGAACAGTTTTGGCATTTGAGGTGGTTTATTACATAACTCGGAGAGGAAGTCCTAATCAGGCTTCCTATAGTGTAGCTTCTTATTTTTCACTTCTATTTATATAATTCATTCACATGGCCTGCAATAATTTGTAAACAAGTATTGTGATGTCTAGTGAAAAGGGATAGGGTAAATAGGCATGCTATAATTTGTTGAGGATAGAAAACCTATCATTAGGTTTATATTCGTAATTGTGCAATAGAAACCATGTTTAGGATTCATACATGCATTAGAAATCATGTTCTTAGGACCTATGTTTCTTGCTTCAGCACCTCATTCATTAATCCATGCTTTATGTCTATCACTTAGAAAGCCTGCTCCTAGGACAAATAACAACATTGGCATAAAAACGGTTACTCATGAAGTCGTATGTGCATATTAGATATCATATTCTAGGATCATGTTTGCATTTTGTTTAAAATGCCAAGTTAATTACTGATTCATGAAAAGGTAATAAAGTAATAATTTTCACATCGTGAAGTTTCTGAATAAATTTGGTAACAATCTTTGCAATTAGAACAACATATTTTAGGTAAAATTAATCTCCAAATTGTCTTAATAGCGCTAAATAACTACTGCATATTACTTTACGCCTTGGCAAGCCTTAGGTAATAACTTAAATAAAACAAGAATTGACTTTGTTTAATTATCAACTATTAAAATTAGTAGGCAAACCTGATTCATACTTCTTTTCCGAGTCATGTAATAAATCTGGTTCTGATGTTATCACGTAAACACCCTACTTTAGGATTCTGAATTCAGACCTCAATTATGTATGAGTCATGTTATCTATATGCATTATTTGTGGAGGCATATCTGAGCCTTATTCTTGTTTCTGTGTTTTTCCCCTTTAAATGCAGTCCTACTTATTTTGTATGTCGCCTTAGTATTTTGCCTTTAAACCCGAGGATCTGCCTAGAACCTCCTTTTATAGGATATGAGTCCTAAATTTTTCCGGGACTGATAGGAAGGGACGGGTAACAACATGCAATAAGAGTCGAGACCAACCTTCGCTTACTAACCTTTACGGGGCGGGAAAAGGGTAGATATGAATATGATGACCGGTGCGCTAATACCACGTGTAGCCCCTCTTTCGAGGAGTGTCATACCGGGTATTTCATTGATGTGATCTATATTACAAACAAACCTAGGACACCCCCTTTACATTCATAAGCATGCTTAGATTGTAACTCTTTTTAAAACCTTGCTTTCATTAATCGTTTTCAAACCCTTGTGTACTTAAATCCCCTATTATTTGAGCCCTACTTGTTTTTTTTCTAGTTGCACAAATTCACAAAAACTGTCTGGCCAGGAACCACACTAGTGGATCTTGAGGGGTGCCTAACACCTTCCCCTTAGGATAATTTCAAGCCCTTACCCTATCTCTTGTTATCAAACGTAGTTGTAGATGAACCTTATGGGTGCCCTAACGCACCATAAAATCGTTAGGTGGCGACTCTTCAAAAATGCAAACCCCGTTCCCAAAAGGAATGAGCTATCCCATACCCAAAGTATCATTAACCCGATCCCGCGAGGGAAAAAATAGGGGGCGCGACAGCATGGCGACTCTGCTGGGTTTTTTAGGCTTTTACTATTTCAGATTGTTCTTGTGAATTTGTACTCCCCCCATGTGCAATTACTTGTTTAATTTCTTTAAGCATTTAATTTCTTCTTCAAAAGAAAAACTGGCATATCTTTCTTGTTTCTTTCCTTCCTTATAACTGTTTTAAATTATGAAACTGCTGTATTTATCGCTTTCTTAACGTGCAAATACATGTCAACATGCCTTTAGTTATTGCATAATCATACTCAACATCATTATCCACTCGTGCCAAACAAATACTATAGCAACGCTTGATGAGTGGTTGAGATCTTCCTATATAATTACCCCTAAATTCGGAAAGGCATATTTATGGTAAAACTAGTCGATCAACGGTGCAGTCGACGGTTCCGTGCCTTCCCCCTTGAGTTGTCTTCTCAAGGGTACCAGTCTAAAACCCCATAGAAACCTTACTCTGTTTAAATTATGCATGCATCATGGTCAAACCTAGCCGGGTCAGTTATGTTGTCCACATAATGATCCTTTAAAATAGCCTTGTCCAAAAGTCCACTGGGTTTCCCTAAACCCAAACGGGCATCATCACGTTCTGTGCATTTATTTGGAGAACTAAATTCTTCATGCTAATTGTTGATAATAAATAGTCGAGTTTGGTGGGGGTAAAGGCCTAACCTTGTTTAACTTGCAGAAATATGAGGCACGAAGTCCCCAGATTTGGCATGCTTACCAACATCCACCCAAGATTGCTAAGCTGGTGGAGATATTTACACTCTAATGACCAAACCCTTGTCGGAAAATATCTGGGCAATCTACCATCCTTCTTGGAGGTCCAACATAACAACATGATAATAGAAGCTGCTACCTTATTTTGGGATTGTGAAAGGGCCATGTTCCGCTTTCGGCACATCGAAATGACACCTTTGCTAGAGGAGATAGGAGGACTGGCCAGTCTAGTGTGAGAAACTCCGGGTTTGGTAATGCCTGATAACCGCAAGGGCAAGGGTTTCCTTATAATGATGGGTTTGAAGAAGAATGCAGAATTGGTATGCCTGAAGGAATCATACATCCCTTTTGATTACCTGTATGAAAGGTACGGTCATAGCAAATCATACCGTACCTACCCTGACGAGTTTGCCATCACGTCCTTAGGACATATTCATCGTAAGGTGTTTGTATTCATATTTTGCTTCCTGGGTCTGATCGTGTTTCCAACGAAGAAAGGGAGAATCCATACTAGGCTATCTATGGTGACCAAGACCCTACTGGAGAGGATTGATGGGCAGACATTCAGCATTGTGCCCATGATCATCGCAGACATATACCGAGCCTTAGAGAAGTGTCAATGAGGAGTGAGACACTTTGAAGTTTGCAATTTACTACTTCAGCTTTGGCTCATGGAACATCTCCAAAAGGGCAAATATCGACAAAAATTCAGCAGAGGGACTGGGATGACCACATCGCTTTCCACCATCCAAAGTGAATAAATTACAACCCCGACATGTTCGTTCAGCCATAGAATGCCAAAGAATGGGTTGAGCTCTTTGATAATCTGACTGAAGAATAGGTTCAATGGATGTTCGAGTGGTTTCCGACCGAGGAGTTCATCGCCCGATCCAGAGATGCACCTTTCCTGATAATGATTGGTCTAAGAGGAACCTACCCTTACGTCCCTGTTCGAGTTATGAGACAAGCAGGTAGGAAGCAAGTCATACATAGGGTCAACAAGATGAGCCATTTCCGAGCTGACTTCCAAAATGATGATAGTCCCTACAAGTGCCAAGCCCAACACATGTGGCACTGCAAGATCATAATGGGGAAAGATATCATCGAGCTAGACAGATATCATGCCGGTTGTACTCCTTTCTATTCAAGTCGGTTGGAAGACAATCATGATGGTTTGGGCCAGCCAGGGTTCGTTCGAGGTCACAAAATTATAGATGAAAAGGCTGAGGCACAAGTCTAGTACAACCAGCTGCGCAAAAGGATCCGTGAATGTGAAAGCAAACACATCGAGATACAAGAGTCCAACCAGAAGCTGATTGAGGAATGGAAAGACATGGCTATCAATTCCAGCAAAAGGCTATGATACTTGGAGCGAGGCATAGTAGAACTAGAGAGAAAATTTCTCAAAAGGGTTAAAGATTGTCAAAAGGCTGTAGGGACCGAAGGCGGACATCTAGCCAGAGCATACCTACTGCTGGGACATCACGAGTTGGGGAAGTTGTTCGACGGAGCAAGGGATGCCGAGTCTGGGGAAGGTCCTTCTGGGACCAAGTAGATAGGAGTTTACCTTTTTTGCTTTATGAATGTTATAAGGCCAATGGCCATTAGTGACTTCTATTTCTTGCTTATTTAGTGTCGTTTTGGGTATCGCCTATCTTTATCAATGAAATGAGGCATTTAGCATCAAAAGTTCTCCAAGTCTATTTGTCTCTAGGCCTACCTCGGGCACAAAAAGGTTCCCAAATTAGGACACGCTTTACATTCCCGCACTATGTGTTTAAAATATTGCAATACTTTTTATAATCCTCACTGACTTGATTACCTTTTGTTTTTGTTTTGTTTTCTTTCTTTTATTCCCCTACCCAAAGGTTAGTTCGTGCACTCTGGCATCATCACCTTATTTCACAAGGCTTTCCATATAGGCTGTGAGCAGAGGAGCACATCTTAAGAATTGGAGCATCAGGACAACCAAAGCCTGATGAGCCTCAGGGTAGCAAGGCTAAAACAAGCATTATTCACTATTTTATTTACCAAATGATTTTCTTTTTGCATTTTTCAATTCCCACAATAAGATCTTCGATGTTCAAAATAGTTATTTAGTTTATCAAAAGCATTATCGATTTTTCTTATGAATTAATATTTATTGCTATCATTTTCTCTCCTTGCTTTACCAATACATCATTTCTATTACTTGTTTTGATGAACCAATGACTGTGACATGCAACGAGACAACACAACAAATGGACATTGATTCAGAGAAAGATGACATACCTGACGAAATTGTCAAAGAAGTTGAGAACTTTGAGAATATACCTAAGTCCAACCTGGATGAGACCGAAGTTGTCAACCTGGGAGATGCAAAAAACATCAAAGAAACACATATCAGCATTCACCTATCGCTATCAGAGAAGAAGGAATACACAAAATTTCTAAAGGAGTATGAGGACATATTTTCCTGGTCATGTGATGACATGACTGGTTTGAGTACGTCTATTATTGCTCACAAACTGCCGACCGATCCAATGTGTCCACCGGTAAAGCAAAAGCTCAGAAAGTTCAAGCCTGATATGAGATTGAAAATCAAGGAAGAAGTCAACAAGCAGATCAAAGCTAAGGTTCTTAAGGTAGTAGAATACCCGACATGGTTAGCCAACATTGTGCCAGTGCTGAAGAAGGATGGGAAGGTCAGAGTCTGTGTCGACTACCGAGATCTCAACCGGGCCAATCCGAAAGATGACTTCTCTTTGTCAAATATACATATCCTGATTGACAATTGCGCCAGTCATGAGTTACAGTCATTCGTGGATTGCTTCGCTGGTTATCATCAGGTCTGGATGGATCAGGAAGATGCTGAGAAAACAACTTTCATTATGCCGTGGAGAGTGTACTGTTACAAGATGATGCCATTCAGCCTGAAGAATGTAGGGGCCACCTACATGAGGGCCATGACTACCATTTTCCATGATATGATACATAAGGAGATAGAGGTATATGTGGATGATGTTATTATCAAATCCAAGAAGGCCACCGACCACATGGAAGATCTGAAGAAGTTCCTCAATAGACTACAGAGGTACAACCTGAAACTAAACCCTGCCGTGGAGAGTGTACTGTTACAAGATGATGCCATTCAGCCTGAAGAATGTAGGGGCCACCTACATGAGGGCCATGACTACCATTTTCCATGATATGATACATAAGGAGATAGAGGTATATGTGGATGATGTTATTATCAAATCCAAGAAGGCCACCGACCACATGGAAGATCTGAAGAAGTTCCTCAATAGACTACAGAGGTACAACCTGAAACTAAACCCTGCAAAGTGTGCATTTGGAGTTCCTGCTGGGAAATTGCTTGGGTTTATTGTGATCCGTCGAGGAATAGAACTGGATCCATCGAAAGTCAAAGCCATTCAAGAACTACCATCGCCAAAGAACAAGAAGGATGTGATGAGTTTCCTGGGAAGGCTTAACTACATTAGTCGATTCATAGCACAGTTTACAGTTATTTGTGAGCCAATCTTTAAGATGTTGAAGAAGGACGCCTCTATCAAATGGACCGATGATTACCAAAAGGCCTTCGGCAAAATCAAGGAGTACTTGTCAATGCCACCAGTCTTAGTCCCGCCCGAGCCGGGTAGATCCTATATTACTCTACCTTATAGTGTTAGATGGAGCTTTCGGCTGCGTTCTGGGGCAGCATGATGAAACAAAAAGGAAAGAACAAGCCATTTATTATCTTAGTATGAAGGTCACCCCGTACGAGGCCCGGTATTCTCTATTGGAATGCACTTGTTATGCTTTGACTTGGGTAGCTCAGAAGCTGAGACATTACTTCTGCGCCTATACTACATACCTCATATCGAGGATGGATCCCTTGAAGTACATCTTTCAGAAGCCCATGCCCACTGGCAAGCTAGCAAAGTGGCAAATTCTGTTGAGTGAGCTCGACATTGTTTATGTAACTTAGAAAGCAGTCAAGGGACAGGCACTGGCAGACCACCTTGCTGAAAACCCCGTAGATGGAGGATACGAACCCCTGAAAACTTATTTTCCTGATGAAGAGGTATCATTCACAGGAGAAGACATTGCGGAATCCTATGATGGTTGGATAATGTTCTTTGATGGAGCAACAAACTTCAAAAGAGTTGGCATAGGAGCAGTCCTAATATCAGAAACCGGTCAGCATTATCCGGTGTCTGCCAAACTTAGGTTCCCATGCACCAACAATATGGCCGAGTATGAAGCCTGCATCTTAGGACTCAAAATGGCCATTGACATGAATGCTCAAGAGCTGCTAGTGATTGGAGATTCAGACCTACTTATACATCAGGTACAAGAAGAATTGGATACCAAGAACTCCAAGATACTCCTGTATCTGCATCATGTATAGGAATTGAGAAAGAGGTTCACGAAGACGAAATTCCAGCATGTTCCCAGAGTCCAGAATGAGTTCGCTGATGCATTGGCTACCCTATCATCTATGATACAACATCTAGACAAGAATTTCATTGATCCCATTCCGGTGAAAATCCAAGATCAACCAGCTTACTATGCCCATATTGAAGAGGAAGCAGACGAAAAGCCTTGGTTTCATGATATCAAGGAATATTTGGCAAAAGGAGAGTACCCGGAGCTTGCTAATCCTATTTAGAAATGCACACTTCAGAGATTGTCCAAGAACTTCTTTCACAGCGGAATCTTGTATAGGAGGACTCCCGATTTAGGATTATTAAGATGTGTCAACGCAAAGGAAGCATCCATGTTGCTAGAGGAAATTCATGCGGGGACCTACATTTTACATATGAACGATTTTGTCTTAGCAAAGAAGATACTCCGGACTGGTTATTTTTGGATGACTATGGAAACGGAATGCATCCAGTATGTCCGGAAATGCCACCGCTATTAGATACATGTGGACATGATAAAGGTACCTCAAAGTGAGCTTAACACAATGAGCTCACTGTGACCGTTCGCTGCCTGGGGAATGGACGTTATTGGACCAATCGAGCCTGCTACTTCCAACAGACACAGGTTTATCCTAGTAGCCATCGACTATTTCACCAAATGGGTTGAAGCAGCATCTTACAAAGTAGTGAGTAAGTAAGTCGTGGCAGACTTTGTCCGCGACCGCATTATTTGTCAATTCGGAATTCTAGAGTCAATCATAACTGACAATGGCTCCAACCTCAATAGTGACTTGATGAAAGCTATGTGCAAAACCTTCAAGATCAGACACAAGAATTCCACAGCCTACAGGCCTCAGATGAATGGAGCTGCAGAAGCCGCAAACAAGAATATCAAGAAGATATTGAGAAAAAATGATAGAGAAGCAAAAGCAGTGGAGAGAAGAATGAGCAGTGACATAAGAAGTTATCATTTGCTCTATTGGGGTATCGCACCACAGTCCGTACATCAACCGGGGAAACCCCTTATATACTAGTTTACGGTACAGAGGCTTTCATTCCCATTGAGGTAGAAATTCCTTCCCTAAGTATCATACAAGAAGCTGAGCTCGACGATGCAGAGTGGGTGAAAAGTCATTATGAGCAACTAGCCCTTATAGACGGAAAGAGAATGAATGCAGTTTGCCATGGTCAACTCTATCAGAACAGAATGTACAGAGCCTTCAACAAAAAAGTCAAACCGAGACAATTCACATCGGGGCAGCTAGTGTTGAAGAAAATTTTTCCGCATCAATATGAAGCCAAAGGGAAGTTCTCTCCCAACTAGCAGGGTCCATACATGGTTCACCATGTTCTATCAGGAGGAGCCCTCATACTTGCAGAAATGGCGGAGAATTCTGGCCAAAGTCGATCAATTCGGATGCAGTCAAGTGTTACTATGTGTAATCTTTATGCTTTCCCTATATGACCTAAATTGGACTACGCCTGACCTAATTCTTGTTTAAGAGGGGATACATAAGCAGCCCTATGGGTTCGGTCACAATTCAATAAAAATTTCATCCCTCCCTCCACAATTGGAAACTGGGGCAGAATTTTGAGGAGGACCCTCAAAATTCCAAAATAATTTCAGCCGATCGCCGCATGAGCCATAGTCAGAAGCTTCAATCCATCAAATTGGGGAAGAATTTTGAGGAGGACCCTCAAAATTCCCTTAGCAGGAGAGGTTGCAATATCCTGAACTACGTCACAGTCATCGGTTCCTCTAAAAGCTATTTTTATACATTTATGTCATACTTCTACAAAATCATACGTGTTTATTATTGAAACTACTTTGTTTAGCACGCTACCCCAATGATATAGACGATATCACCGGATCAAAGATGAACAAATCAAGAAAAGCCGATGGGGATACAAACTAACCTTCCTCCCTTACAAAACTCAAGACTTTTCTTTGGATGCAGGCACTAGGACTACGAAATCAGTAAACATACTGTACGCCACAGAACAAACATTGTTCAAGAATACGACTCTCCGAACCATTGCACTTACCAACATTTGCTATCAGTACACACCAAGTGATGTTCTGTATGTCACAATGCTCCCAGTAATCACAACGCCGCAATTTGCTATCAGCTAAGAAAACTCTATTATCATTTGTTATCTTATTTCTTGCATAAGGCTACCATTCTGCCTTCAGAGACTAAACACTATCTCCATCTGCATCTGCATTGCATAAGGCTACCATTCTGCCTTCTGAGGTTAGGCTCTACCTCCATCTGCATTCTTGCATAAGGCTACTATTCTGCCTTCTAATTTGCCTAAGGCTACCATTCTACCTTCCGAGACTAAACGCTGTCTCCATCTGTATTCTTGCATAAGGCTACTATTTTGCCTTCCAATTTGCATAAGGCTACCATTCTGCCTTCCGTAACTAAACACTGTCTCTATCCGCATTCTTGCATAAGGCTACCATTCTGCCTTCCGAGGTTAAGCTCTACCTCCATCTGCATCTTCATTGCATAAGGCTATTATTCTGCCTTCCAATCTGCATAAGGCTACCATTCTACCTTCCGAGGTTAAGCTCTACCTCCATCTGCATTCGCATCTTTGCATAAGACTACTTTTCAACCTTTCAAGGCTAAGCTCTGCCTCCAATTTTCTTCGAAACTAAGCGCTATTTCAAGCACCATTTTTCTCGCTTCTCTTACGGGCTAATCTCTGCCCTTCAATTTGCAATACTAAGCTCTGTCTTGTCCATATTGCTGCATCCTTCATGGGCTGAAATATCGCCAACTCATCCAAAGGCATCATCGTTCGGAGGCACCATCTTCATAGCTCGAGAACACCATGTCATGGCCTGAGGATCTCTTTCAATCTTTTGCATATCATTATTCAAAGGCGTCACGGTTCGGAGGTACCATCCTCATAGCCCGAGAACATCATTTCATG
Organism: Nicotiana tabacum; assembly: GCF_000715075.1. Taxonomy (NCBI): domain Eukaryota; kingdom Viridiplantae; phylum Streptophyta; class Magnoliopsida; order Solanales; family Solanaceae; genus Nicotiana; species Nicotiana tabacum. Next base: position 99,063,581 of record NC_134089.1, on the reverse strand, counting down.
GCCTGCGAATTCTTGTCATATGCTTCATGGCCCATGACATCATGGTCTAAGGACGTCAACCTCACCGTCCAAAGACAACATTCATGGTTGAATGGAAATTTGCATCATACTTAAATTTACGCATAATATATGCTTGTATTGCTTATTTGTAGGTAAGACGACGAGCAATGACTACCCCAGCAGGAGCGATCTCGCTCCAGTTCCCACAGCCATATCAAAACCTAACTATTTTCGTAAACTGCCCACTCACCCATCTCTAGATATTGCGTCCGTTCTTGAAATATCTTCAACAGCATACTCCGCTGTTCGATCCAAAACTACATACGGCCTGATTCCTGTAAACCAGGGATATGTAGGCAGCCCAAAAGCCAGGGTGCAGCCTAAACCTCTTCAAACCGTTTCGCTCGATCAAAATTGGCCATCATATCTTTACCCGACAACTCTTTCATCCATCCCGAGTAAAGAGGGGCAGCTGTTGATACCCAATTTTCCCTATATTTATATATATATATATATATATATATATATATATATATATATATATATATATATATATATATATATATATATATATATATATATATATATATATATATATATATATATATATATATATATATATATATATATATATATATATATATATTAGCATGTCCAAGTGTTTTATTATTTTTTCCATATTTTTAAAGGTTTAAATTGATTTATTTTCTCTCTTTTTATCCATAAAATCCTCAATAATTATTTCCAAAATTATTGTTTTGATAATTCATCTATGGTATTTCTATATTTATGCCAAAATATGGCTAAAGTAATTTTTACAATTATATTTAGTATTTTTAAAGCTAAATTGCACATAATTGTAATACTAGCCCTTTTTAGATTTAATTATGTTTTTACACATAAAATTGGATCTTGTATTTTTAAATTATTAATTAGGTATTATAAATCACTTTAGTACTTTAATTTATTTTTCAGAAACTATTTACTATTTTTTATAAATTAAAAAGGAAAAACTGGCTATTTAAAAAACATCCCTTTTGTATTTCAATTATGGCCAAAATTGTACCCCAATTCCCAGCCCAATTTTTACCCCAACCCAATTGAAAACCCACCGGACCCAATCCCAAACCTGGAATGCCACCTACCCTATTCGATCTTGACCGTTGATCATTCAGATCAACGGTCCCCATTCCCCTTTCCATAATTAAACCCAAACGACCCCCTAACCTAATTCATTTCCTACCAACACGCCGCCTTTGAATCCGATTTCCTCTCCAATTCTCTCTGAAACCTAAAGCTAACCCTAGCTACCGCCACCCAAATAACCCTAATCCTCTTCGATCCTCACTCAATCCATGGACTCCCAAGGCTATTTGAGACATGTACTTGTCTCCTATGTCTCATGGTGGCCTGCTTTGTTATTTCGTGGAAAGATCTCAAAGAGATCTAGTCCAAATCTTGCTCAACTTCTATCCATGGTCTTTTTCCGGCTATCTATGGCCGTTCGAGTCAGATCAATGGCTTTTCCGGCTAAAACCGGTAACGATATAATGTTCTCTCATCATTCTTTGGTTTCTCTGAAACCCTAGCTCTTGAGACTTGTTACTTCTCTTTAGATCTGTCTTCGATCTAGGTGTATCCATGGGTTTTAACCGACTTTTTTCTTCGTCTCTGCTATTTTCTAAAAAAACCTAGTTATAAATCTTCCAATATTTTTAGATCTGTGATGGATCTATGGGTTTCTTAAGGTTTTCACTTGTTTCCCTCAAATGTTTCTCCGACTTCAAATAGTTTCTTTATTTTTAAAACTAGGGTTTCAAAACCCTTTTGCAAAAAATGATTTCTTTCTGATTACTGTGATTTTTAGCATGTTTAAACATTACCCGAGTCTTTCCTTTTGGCTTGATTCATTTTTGTCAAGAAACCCTAATACTTCTGGGTTCGATTCGAAGTTTGAATTTGTTTGCGGTGTGTTTACATGACTATTTTAAACCTTCTAGGTTTTATGTGTGTTCTATATGCTCTTGTGCTTCCTGTTTTGATTTGTTCTTAAGGTTTCTTTGATTTTGTCCAAACCCGTGTCGTTTGTGGGTCCGACCATTTGTTTTACTGATTGTTCACATAATTTATGATGAATCTGTGTAATCTCCTCAAACCTACAACTTTGATTTTGTGTATTTTCCTTGTAATTCTGTATTGATTTTCAAAATTGCTTTCTTACTTTTGTGATACTTTCCTTAGTTAGTACTGATTCACTGTGATTTTCAATGTCATCCGTGATTCATTGAACTAATTTTGCAAAATCAATTTGTACTCTACCATGTTTATGTACACAATATGCTGTTATTATATTTTCCTTACTTGAGATATTCTGTACTTAGTCCTTATTACATGCTACATGCTTTTACTATTCCTGTTATGCTAAAATCAACCTCACATGAAATTCTTTTCCTTATTTGATACAACTTGTACCCGTTTGAACTATGACTCCCTAATTGAAGGAAGTCCGGTTCTTTAATTGATTCTGATTTGTATTATTTCTATAATTATGATAAGTCAGTACTTTACCTTATTTTTTACTGGTATGTTCCTAGTTCAAATTCTGAAACTCAACTTTATGTGTTCCCTTATTTGCCAATCCCTGTTTCTTTCTGCACTGATTTAATGGCTCATGCTGTTAAATTGCACTTCTTGTTTACTGCTTTACTCAGCATGCTTAAAATTCTTCCCTCGTTTGTTCAAAATGCAATCAACATGTTTACTTGTTCCTGTTTATGTTCCTCAACTAGTATGTCTCCTAATGTGCTTGATTAACATTAATTCATGACTAATTATGTGTTTCTGATTTGGGTCCTCTATCTCCCCAACCCCTATTTCCCTGTTTGTAACTGCTGAAGCATGTACTCCTCTCTGAACTTGTTCTATGTTTGTTGTTGCTCCTATCCCCTTTCCCTTTCAAAAAACTGTTTTCACTAAGCAACTCTTCTACTGTTTTACAAACTTATTTCAAACATGCTGTTTTCAAAACTATTTTCCAAATCAACTCCTTTAAATCTATGTCAAGCTCTCTCTCATATACTCTTAGATTACTAGGTTCTGCCCCTTTTGTGTGAGCCTTGCTTTGGGACCCTTGAGCTCCATTTGAACCTGGACACATAAGAGCTGGCCCTTCCACACTGCACTTATTTTTGGTTATGCAATTTAGGTGTGAGCACTGCGCGGTATCCCTTGAGGTCCTTAGGGAACTCTGACACACCCAGATGTCAGAAAGGTTATGGAACAATTTTGGCATTTGAGGTGGTTTATTGTATAATTCAGAGAGGAAGTCCTAATCAGTCTTCCTATAGTATAGCTTCTTATTTTTCACTTCTATTTATATAATTCATTCACATGGCCTGTAATATTTTGTAAACAAGTATTAGGATGGCTAGTGAAAAGGGATATGGTAAATATGCATGCTATAATTTGTTGAGGATAGAAAACCTGTCATTAGGTTTATATTCCTAATTGTGCAATAAAAACCATGTTTAGGATTCATACATGCATTGGAAATCATGTTCTTAGGACCTATGTTTCTTGCTTCAGCACCTCATTCATTAATCCATGCTTTATGTCTATCACTTAGAAATCCTACTCCTAGGACAAATAACAATATTGGCATAAAAATTGTTACTCATGATACCGTACTTCAACAATTCTGCAACTCTTTGTGTACATTTAGAAATCATACCTTAGGGATTCTGTTTTTTCAACAACCCTGCCATTCGCATGCGCATATTTGATATCATGTTCTAGGATCCTGTTTGCATTTTGTTTAAAACGCCTAGTTAATTACTGATTCATGAAAAAGTAGTAAAGTAATAATTTTCACATCATGAAGTTTCTGAATAAATTTGGTAACAATCTCTGCAATTAGAACAACATGTGTTTAGGTAAAATAATCTCCAAATTGTCTTAATAACTCTGAATAACTATTGCATATTACTTTACGCCTAGGCAAGTTTTAGGTAATAACTTAAATAAAACTGGAATTGTCTTTGTTTAATTATCAACTATTAAAATCAGTAGGCAAACCTGATTCGAACTTCATTTCTGAGTCATGTAAAAAATCTGGTTCTGATGTTATCACATAAACACCCTGATTTAGGATTTTGAATGCAAACCTCAATTGTGTATGAGTTATTCTATCTATGTGCATTATTTGTGGAGGCATATCTGAGCCTTCTGCTTATTTTTGTGTTTTTCCCCTTTAAATGCAGTCCTACTTGTTTTGTATGTCTCCTTAGTATTTTGTCTTTAAACCCGAGGGTCTGCCTAGAACCTCCTTATAGGATAGGAGTCCTAAATTCCTCTAGGACTGATATGAAGGGACGAGTAACAGCATGCAATAAGAGTCGAGACCAATCTTCACTTAATAACCATTAAGGGGCGGGAAAGGGTAGATATGGATATGATGACCGGTGCGCTAATACCACGTGTAGCACCTCTTTCGAGAAGTGTCATACCGGGTATTGAATTGATGTGATTTATATTACAAACAAACCTAGGACACTCTCTTTACATTCATAAGCATGCTTAGATTATGACTCTTTTCAAAACCTTGCTTTCACTAATCGTTTTCAAACACTTGTGTACTTAAATCCCCTATTATTTGAGCCTTACTTGTCTATTTGCTAGTTGCACAAATTCACAAAAACTGTCTAGCCGGGAACCACACTAGTGGATCCTGAGAGATGCCTAACACCTTCCCTTTAGGATAATTTCAAGCCCTTACCCTATCTATGGTTATCAAACGTAGTTGTAGATGAACCTTATGGATGCCCTAACACATCTTAAAATTGTTAGGTGGTGACTCTTCAAAAATGTAAACCCCGTTCCCAAAAGGAATGAGTTGTCCCATACCCAAAGTGTCATGAACCCGATTCCGCGAGGGAAATAAAAGGGGGCACGACAGCCGCAGTCCAAAAGACGAGGTATCTAAACTTCTAAAAATAGGTTATACTCGTGAGGTTAAATACCAGGATTAGCTAGCTAACATAGTGGTAGCACCTATAAAAAGAAACAAACTTAGAATGTGTGTAGATTATAAGGACTTGAACAAGGCATGCCCGAAGGATTCGTTTCCTATGCTTAACATTGACCGAATGATCGATGCAACGACCGGGCATGAGACGCTAAGTTATTTTTATGCCTATTTTGGGTACAACAAAATACAGAGGGACTTGCGTGACCAAGAGAAGACTTATTTTATAACTAAATTTGGCACCTATTATTATAACATAATACCGTTTGGATTAAAAAATACTGGTGCCACGTATCAATGCCTAGTTAACAAATGTTCGAGGAACAAGTAGGAAAATCAATGGAGGTTTATATTGATGATATGTTATTTAAGTCCCTGCGAGCAGAGGACCATTTGAAGAATTTGCAGGAAACCTTCGACATACTGAGGAAATACAATATGAAGCTGAACTCAAAGAAGTGGGCTTCAACGTCGGCTCGGGAAAGTTCCTCGGTTTCATGGTGTCTAACCGGGTAATAGAGATCAATATGGAAAAGATAAAAGCCATAGAAGATATCACCATAGTTGACAACGTTAAGGCGGTACAAAGAATGATTGGGCGGATAGCCGCATTAGGCCGGTTTATTTTGAGGTCATCAGACAAAAGACGCCGATTTTTCTCATTACTAAAAAAGAAGAACAACTTCTATTAGACCCCGGAATGTTAATAGGCTTTAGAAGAACTCAAACGATACCTATAGAGCCCTCCTTTTCTTCACACCCTGAAGGCAAACGAGTAGTTATACCTCTAGCATTCTACGAGGTAGCGGTAAGTGGTTTCCTGGTCCAGGAAGAAGAAGGTACACAGTTTCCTATCTATCATGTTAGTAGAACCGTAGGCGATACAAAAACAAGGTATCCACACTTTGAGAAACTAGCACTCGCTTTATGAACCGCATTTAGGAAACTAAAACTGTAATTTCAATGTTACCCCATATATGTCATGACCTCCTATTTGCTAAGAAATGTTATGCATAAACCCGAGCTCTCGGGTCAACTGGCCAAATGGCCGTTGAGGTTAGCAGGTACGATATTTAGTACAAATATTGAACTGCTATAAAGTCTTAGATTTTGGCAAACTTCGTGGCCGACTTTATGCCGGTCTGATCCTCAAGGTCAAGAAAGAATTACTGCTCACCTCGGGGACTAGCTCGGAGGTTTGGACCCTATTCACATACGATGCTTCTAACACGAAAAGGTTCGGGTTGTGAATCATACTAAAACCACCTACGGGTAACGTAATAAGCCAATCCATTAGAACTGTGAAATTGACTAACAACGAAGCCAAATATGAGGTTATGATTGCAGGTTTATAACTGGCTAAGAGCCTGGGGCTGAGGTGATCGAAGCCAAGTGCAACTCCCTCCTCGTTGTTTACCTAGTCAACATGATATTTAAAGTAAAAAGGACTAGATGTGAAGGTACTTAGATAAGTTGCAAGTGACATTACATCAGTTCAATGGGTGCGCACTACAACATGTAACCCGAGATCAAAATAACAAGGCCGATTTGTTGGCTAATCTAGGGTCATCAGTTGACTATGATGAATTCAATTCCGGAGTGATGGTACGGTTAATGAAATCAGTGATAGAGAAAGGTCATGCCGAGGTAAACTCAACAAGCTTGACATGGTATTAGAGAAATAAATACGTAGGCTACCTTCAGAAAGGGAAATCGCCGCTAGATCCAAAAGAATCGAGGACCCTACAAACTAAGGCTGACAGATTTGGCTTGGTTGGAGGAAAACTATATCGAAGATCATTTTCCGGACTGTTAGCAAGCTACTTGTGTCCTAGGGATACCAACTAGATGATGAGGGAAGTCCACGAGGGTGCTTGTAAAAACCATTCGGGAGCAAAATCCTTGGTTCAAAAATAGATCAGAGCCGATTATTACTAGAACGAGATTGAAAAGGATGTGAAAGGCTTTGTTTAAAAGTGTAACAAATCTCAGAGGCATTCCCTGATGATCTACCAACTGGGGGAGATTCTTCACGGTCCTTTCCCCTTGGTTGTTCATGAAATGGGGAATGAACATCATCGATCTCTTGCCGTGGGCACCCGACAAAGCCCAATACATCTTACTCATGACCGAGTACTTCTCCAAGTGGGTCGAACCACATGTGTTCGATAAAATTAGGGAAAAATAGGTCATCGACTTCATGTGGGATCATATAATATACCCGTTCAGGGTACCGGTCGAGATCACATGTGACAACAAGAGATAGTTCATCGACGACAAGATTAATATATTTTTTGAAGATCACAAAATCAAGAAGATTTTATCAACACCTTACCACCCAAGTGGGAATGGTCTAGCAGAGTCAACAAATGAAACCATACTACAGAATCTAAAGAAGAGAATGACCAACTCAAAACAAAAATGGAAAGAAATTTTGTCGAGGTCCAATGGGCATATCGAACAACTTCGAAGTTGAGTGCCGGTGAAACACCATTCTCTCTAGTCTATTATATAGAAACTTTAATATCGGTAGAGGTAGGAAAATCGAGCCTAAGATTCCAATATGCTACGGAGGCATCGAATGACGAGGCCATTGCCACGAGCTTAAATTTAGCATGAAAGGCGAGAAGTCGCCCTAGTCCTGTTAGCGTCCCAAAAACAACCAATAGGGAGATACTACAACCGAAAGGCAAAATTTCAACACTTTCAAGTTGGGAACTTGGTACCAAGAAAAGTTACTCTATATACCAAGAACCCGAATGATGGAAACTATGTCCAAACTAGGAAGGACCGTACAGAGTCACCGGAATAACCAGGGAAGTCTCATACTCGCTCGAGTTCGAAAATAGTGTTCAACTTCCCAACAATTAGAATGTGCCACACTTAAAGCGGTACTACAGCTAAGGTACGAACATAATCTTCTTTGCGATGTATTATGCTTTGAACTAACCCGTGCAAGTACTCAGTTATAGTCAAGTATAAGGATTAGGTTTGAAAGCACGTGTTACAGTATTTTTCCCTTGGACCGGTTTTTCTTGAAGTGGGTTTTATAACAAGGTTTTCAATGAGGTAACAGTAAGCGTGCTACCCTAGTTTTGAAGACCGGTCTAAGACTGGGGGACTGCGGATCATCCGTATCATATCAATAGTTTACGAGCCCTCAAAATTCAGTCTTGAATACTAGGGGGCCGTCAGACTCTAAGTCGAGAACCGAAGTCCTACATTCAAAAATTTAAAAGGCAGTCTAATCAATTTTTAAATATAAGGCTTGAATATTAGGATTAATTGTAAGGGTCAAACGGTCAAACAAACAGTGCCCACATAGCTCATCTCGCCATGGCAGATAGATTTTGTACCGTCGATTATTTATACGACATCCAAAGTAATAAATTAAATTTTTCTTCTATGTTTCATCGGTTCACATTTTCACGAGCAATAATATCGTTAAAGTTACTTTGAATAAATGTTGGGTTCAAAACCCATAAGCCTACGGTCCTCCCCGAATCGTAGACTGTTACCCAACGATAAGATCGGGAAACTCGGGCTACTAAATCTCGGAGGCACCGAGCCTACTCGGCAGGACCCAAATAGAAAAGACACAGTCAACTTAAATGGATCGGAGACGTCTGAGTCCGTACTTAAATAGTAAGGTCCTTACATACTTTTAAGACTACTTCAGAGCAGTCAAGTTACTCGGTCTCGAATTACGCTCATGAAAAGAGCCATTTTTGGCAAAGAAAAATTGTGTCTGGTTAAAACAAACAAAATTTATTTTTTTAACAAATACTTCATTTTTTATAGGTCCTCCGAAGTCAAAGAAATTCAGAGTTATTACTTAATCCAGGCCCATCTGGGCTTTGGGGGAATGAACAATTTAAGTGGAATGAAAAACTATGCTAAGGCATCGATAACATATCAAAAGTCTTAGACATAAGCAAATATAGAAAAGTAAAGGACACAATGCATAGCCGAATAATTTATTTTCATATACATATGTACCAAAAGGTATTTACAGAGGCACTGTGAAACGGCCCCAAAATACAAAATAGTTACAAGAAAAAAAAAATTAAGGTAGTTCCTTCCTAGACTTCATTGGGCTGGTACCTTGCTCTGGTCTCAGTTTCAAGCCTCTTCGCCTCTACGATCTTGGCCGCTAGGCCAATTCCTCGACCATGGATCTCCTCAAGGGTCTCTCTCCGAGACAACCACTTCACATACTCGATGTTGATACATAATTATTTCTTTATTTTGAATATATATGTATATATTCCAAAAATAGTGCATATACATTATCATTTTGATTTATAAGCATAAACCAGTATTTTTCACAATTTTTTCATAATTTTTAAAAGCTTTAAATTAATTTATTTCTGTATTTTATTATATAAAAATTCAATAATTATCCTTCAAATTATTTTTATAATGATTTAATCATCTAAATTTATCGTTTATACCCACATAATGTTTAATTATTTTTCAATGTATTTTGATAGTTACATTTGCATTTGTGAGGGCTAAATTGCATATTGTGCAATAATAGCCCATATGCATATATAATTATATTATTTATATAGAAAATGACTTTTTATATTTTTATAATGTTAAGTAATTCTTTTTAATCATTTTCATGCATAAGTAATATTTTTGTTATTTATCAATGTTTTTTACAAATTATTTATTAATTAAAGTGGGGTATTTAACTAATAGCCTATTTCTAAGCCATTTTCGGACCAACCACTGGCCCAATTACCTAAAATACCTACCCAAACCCTTGGCCCAATATTTAAGCCCAATCCAAACCCCCCACCTAATTCCTAACCCAATCCAGAACCAGACCTAATCCTAGCCGTTGTTCAAAAATGATCATAGGCTCACAATATTCCCCCCACTTCTCCTTATATCCCCACCTCTAGCCCTAGAGACTATTTTGGTCAGCCAACCGCCTCTATACTCTCTCGAATCTTCTTCTTTCCTATGCAAACCCTAGCGCCATCACCCATTTCCCCTCCAATCATCGATTCCCTTACCTTATTGACCATTTCCCATTACTGGCTACCTGTTTATGGGTTTACATAATTGCTTGCCTAACATGGTAAGCAGATCTCTCTTATTTTAAACCAAATCTGGTTCAGATATTTGCCTCTTTCCATCTGTGTTCATTCTCGTTTCTTTTATGGTATAAATCTCTGAGATTCTTCGCGATTCTTTGCTCACCCTAAAACTAGGGTTCAGATCTTCCTAAAATCTAATACTGGTTCGTGATTCTTTAATTATTGTTCCTTTAGTGTTTCCGTGTATATGTCCCTATTCATTTTATTATGATTTTTCTTTGATTTTTCTGACTATTTTTACTTACCCTAAAATTAGGGTTTTTGACAGGTTCAATCCTTAATTATTCCCGTATATATGTTTCTATGCATCTTTATTATAACTCTTGCCATTAAGTTTTGACTAATTTTTACTTACCCTAAATTTAAGGGTTTTTTGATTCTTCAAATCTGTTTGATTCTTTAGTTACTTTGTTTAAATCTCTGTCTATATGTCTATGTGCATCTCCTTACTTGTTATTTTCTGCCGATCTTATATATTGACCTAAATTAGGGTTTCAACATTTTCTTTCCTTATTAATTGTTACACGTTTTCCTTTCTGGTACTTTGCCCTATTTGCGTGTTCTAATTCAGTGCTATTTAAACCCCTCCCCTATTCCCCTTTAAAGGAACGAAGAACTTGAACATTCTCACTACATTGCTATTCTTGTTCTGTGTTTTGATTCCTGGACGGCTGGAAGCCAAGGCCAGAAATCCTCTATTGCTTGCTTCTATTGGTGATCATTACAACATTGTTAAATTCCTTTCTATTTTCATCTGAACTGGTAAGCTATTGAATCCTTTCTACTTTGTCATTCGTTTAATAACTGTTATTAGACTAGTTGCTTTCTGTATTTTAGACATGTTGAATTCAGTGAATTAATTAGTAAATTGGTTTAACTTGTGTTACTTAAGACCGACTTTTAGTATTAAGCACGTTTTGATACCTTTCCCTAAAAACTAGTTCACCATGTATACCTTAGCGGATTTCTCAGGTTGTTGTTAAATTTGTTATCATGTTGCTCATCTAATTTTGTGCTCACAATGCTATAATACCTCTACCAAAATTGATTAATCAGTTCTTACTGATAATTAATGTCTTCCTGACTCATTATTGATCAATGAACCTTCTTTCTATGACTTATCCTAATCTGAATTCTTTACTGTCCTTTGTGAAACATGTTCATGAATTGATCCTTATCAGTTTATGACTTTGTTAACTTTTGAACTTGTTAGTTTCAAGCCTGCTTAATTTCAGGGGTCTGCTTCTATTCTATATGTAAGTCTGTCCATAAGCGTACTTCCCAATCCTTCCTCTCCCTTTTGAATTATAACTCTTTGCTGGCTGAAAGCCAAAGCAATTTAGGCATTGTCTCCTGGCCTTTCTAGTGTGAGCAGTGCTCGGGGTCCATGTGATACCCTTGTAAATTTTGATACACTAGGATTTAGGTCTCTAGTCTTCCTTGAACTATCTCTAATTAGTTTCTCTAATGTGAGCACTGACATGGGTTCTTAAAGCCCTTGGGAACTCTGACACACTAGAGATTTGGGTTCTGTATGCTTATCTGTGAAATATGGGTGAATCACTTACCACTGGTCATGTTGTACCTATGAACATGGGCTTTGGATATACTGTGAGTTGAAGGCCTGGTTTGTCCAGGTGTGTTTGGGCCTATTGTAGGCTTCCTATAGTTTATATACTTTGTAATTCATTCATTCGATTGTGGTTTGTAATAATTATTTGTAATAACAATTGGGGCAACAATAAATCGGGAAAATTAGGTTACTTTTAACATTTGTATGAGAATGGGTAGAAATCCTGCCTATAGGTGTTTACTTTGCTCGTTCTGCTATTGTATCAAGTAACCTGCTTATAGGCTTTACTTTACCCGAAAACATTATGCTATTGTGTTGGAAAACCTACCTAAATGTTTACTTTGTTTATTATTGCGTGTTAGATGACTTGCCTATAGGGGTTTATTTTGGCTCAAATATGCTATTGTTAGATAACCTACATATAGGAATTTGCTTTGGCTCAAATAAATTCTGTGAATATCTTGTCTACTTTGTTTTTCTACATGACTAGACACCATGCCTATAGGAAAATAAAATAACTGAGTTCAATTTGCATTACAATGTATTTGAATCTGCCTCTTTAGAAATCATGTCTATAGGTTTTTAATTAATTGTCACACTCGTTCAGTTAATGTGCATGTCTATAGGAGTTAATAGCAGTTTCAATCACCAAAGGTAGAATTCATACCTATAGGGGTAACTATCAACTCTGTTAAATACTAAAAATGGAACTCTACATAGTGTCTTGCTAAATGTCACTAGAAAGTATGCCTATATGAACAACTAAGTAATTCTGAGTATTCTTCATTGTTATTACTGTCAACTGTTGAATAAGTCACCTAGATAACATGTCTATAGGTTTAAACGCTTCTAATTATAATCAGTAGGCAATTACGCGATCACCTAGAATTACCTTGCATAAGATACTAGTGGGATTAAAATCCAGAATCACATAAAAATCGTATCTATAGGACCTAACAACCTTAACTGTTAAAACTATCAACATGCCAATCTGTTTGCGTGCATTTGCTGTCTAATGTGTGGAGGCCTATCTGAGCCCTTATCTATTTTTTTATGAAAAGTCCAACTTGTTTTGTATGTCGCCTAGTTTTACCATTTTGAGCAACCTAAGTTGAGTCTAGAACCATCCAAAATAGAGGTCCCAATTCCTCCAGGACCCTAGGTAAGGGACGGGTAGTGAACTTATAGGGTACGGTTTAGAATCAACTAGTGCGCTTTAGGTAACATCATAAAAATAGTAACCGGGTAGCAGGAGATGATAGTCTGTGCCCGCTGAATAATATGAGTAATACCCCATCTTGAGGGAGTTACGAAATATTATTCATGTTGCACTGGGTGATCTTTTAGGCTAAAAAAATTAGGACCCCCACCTTGTCTTTCATTGTTTCCTTATGTTTGATCATATAGACAAATTCATATAATTTAGTTCGGCTGGGACCCACATTTGGGGACCTTGAAGAGTGTCTAACACCTTCTCTTCGAGTTATCTGCAAATTTTGAGCCCTTACCCAATCTTTGGTAACGCAAACTGGTTAAAAAGAGTTATCTGCAAATAGGTGCCCTAACACACCTTAAAATTTTTTAGGTGGTGACTCTCTCTTTTAAAACCCTTCCTTAAAAGAGTTGTCAAATTTAAAAAAGGGGCGTGACACTAGGCCTTCGTTATTACACAAGCCTCGGCTACCTCTACAATTTGGACTTGTACCGGGCCAACATATTATGAACTTCGTAGGCTGAAGCTGCCTCCAATTTGGACTTCATCGCGGTTTATTCTTGGCCGAGAGCATCCCGTTCTATAACAGCCGAGTCAAGTTGTACCCGGAGCTCCTCATTTAGCTGAGACCATTTGTCAGATTTTTCCCTCATCACCCGAGTTGTACTCTGGTCGATGCCAAATGCTCTTTGCCAAATGCTCTAAGGCTTTGACTGCGCCCATCTCGGCCCTAAGCTGGTCGATCAGGTCTATCTTCTATTGGACCTGCCAGGTTGTGGAGTTAGCATTTGCACTTGAACTTTTGTTATTAATCTCAAACACTCTTACCTTTTCAACCAAAAAGGTGTGTTCCCATTTCACCTTCGAGGACTCTTTTTGTTCTTTTTCTAGCTTGGCTTGGAGGACAGAGTGGTCCCTAAGGACTTCATCTTTTTGCTCACAAATAGCTTTGTACATGTCCTCTTGCCGTACCTTCTCCTTGAGCTCGAACTCGAGGTAAATCACCTCCATTCGAGACCGGTGGAAGCTCTCTTGATGAAGCACCGAAGCTTGAAGCATAAAAAGGCAAAATCGTTAAAATTTGCTAAGGCAAAATGAACTCTTTGAAGATATAAGGGGAGGAAAGTATAGCTTGTTCAGTGCCTGTTATATCTCGTTGAAAAGGCTCGGCGCGTCCACCTCATTAATCTTTACTTGGTGCTCTTCGGCTACCAAGGAATGCAGGTAGCTGGCCACACCGATCCGTTCGAATAACATCTTGGTATCTGTAGATACTGTAAACATGATCGTCTTTTTCCAATCTGGGTCCACACTTGGGGTGGGGAAACGGTTCCCGAGCTTTGGGATCAAACTCGACCCACTTGACCCCGTCAGCACATCCCTTTTCGGGATCAACAAGTGGCCAAAACAGTAGTAGTCTTCCAGCAACCCGACGTTTATGCCTTCAAAAAACAAGTTACGGGCTTCATCCGCGGCCCGTGATACCTCAGTCAACTTTTCTATAGTGGCCCGAGCCTCATTGAAAGAGGCTTCATGTGAGACGATGACTCTTAGATATTAATGACATCAGCAGCCTCTCTCGGAATCAGAGTAGCTTCTTGAAGGGTAGTGGCCACAGGTTCTTCCTCGAGCTCCAAGCTAAAGAGGTTTCTGCCTTACGGTTGCCCCCCTCTGGTGCTGCCAGCTCTTGTGCAGCATCGGCTAGCTCATGGATGACAAACTCTTTGTGATTATCCTCGGGGTAGTCCCTGAGCCTATAAAGAGAATCGGGATCCAGTACCCTGATACGAGTACTTATATTGGTACTCTTTCTAACCTTGACCACAATCCTCCTCTTCTTAGCCTTAGCAGGAGCATCCAAGGGGTCAGGGGACATTTTCTTCTTTCTTTTTTCTCCTCCTTCTTTGCAGCAGCCTCAACAGTAGGTTGTAACAAAGCGGAGGGTCTTTAAGATGAGGATGAGGCCATGACCTTCGTAATTGCCCAAAGCTTGGTAGTCTTGGGCAAACCTATAAAATAGAAGGATTTAGTTAAAATGACGAAAAAATTAAAAGGACTTAGAGGGAAATTCAATCAGGAAAAGAAGGACAATCACCATGGGAACGAGCCTCCCATTTTCCTTTAGAAAGTATGCGCCACTCGTGCTCAGAATATGTCGATTGTTTGCAGATGCCCTTGACCCACTCCCTAAAGCGAGGGACTATACTGGGGACTTAGGCTACAGTTGCATATAAAAAATGAGTATTGAGAAAAGATGGAAAAAGTCAAACGAGTAGAAAACTAAAAGGAAATGGCCTTATGTTTTGAGTTCCACTTCTCGGGGAAGGGTAGGAACTCAGAGGGAATGAGATCTTTGATCTTTACCTAAACGAACCTCCCCTGCCAACCTCGGTCCTTGTCCTCATCGATGCTCGAGAAAGGATCCTTCATTGCCTATCGAGCAAGCTTGATCAACCCCCCTCAGAAGATTCAGGGGCTGTAGAAATGGGGCAGATGGTTGATCGTGAATATGGGCTCTTCTGTGTTGTCGCCAAAGTGATGGAGGAGGATCACGTTCCTCCAAAAGTGTCAGGACCCGAATTCCCCACCATCGGGAGTCGTGATGGCGCCTACTGTCGGAGCTAGGCAAGCCAACCTTAACATACCTTTTCAACTAATTTTCAACAAGATAATAATAAAAACAATAAATTCAAACGGAAACCTTAATTTAATATTAAATGAACGAAAATGCGGAAAAATTAACATCATCCTCTACCCAAGATTTAGTGTCACAATACTCACGGACTACTATAAGATACTACAAATAAGAGTTTGAAAGAAAATACATGAGGAGTCTGCTTCGATACAATAAAAACAAACAGAAATGAAATAGATGAGACTCAGGGCCCACGCACGCCAGCGAACTACCTAGGAGTCTTTGGACTGAAGGCACGCTCCCAATCTACTGCTACTGCGGTTCGTAAGTTACTCCCGAATCTGTGCACAAAAAGGGCACAGAAGTGTAGCATCTGCACAACCGACCCCATGTGATGGTAAGTGCCTGGCCTAACCCCAGCGAGGTAGTGACGAGGCTAGACCGGACCTACCTCAATTAACCTGTACAGATATATGTGCAACAACGGAAAGATATACAGAATTTAAACAGATAATAGGGAGGGGACATGCTGTGGGGTGTAACAATTTAGATATAAGACCAACGAACAGAGAGATGGAAACTGAATAATTAACATCTATGAAAGAGAGCAAGTGAATCAACAACTGCACGACACCAACCTTCGTGCTTTTACTCTCAATTCTCACCAAAACTGTCAAATATAGTGCACGGCATCACCCTTCGTGCTTTTCCTCACATAACTCTCACATCAAGGCACGGAATGACCCTTCGTGCTCAAATAATTAGAGACATGGCATGGAAAGACCCTTCGTGCATAATTATCAAAACATGGCACGGAAAGACCCTTCGTGCATAATCGCTCTTCCTCACCCGATCATCAGTCACAACCAATCGGGGAAGGGAATATACAACAAGATTAAACATCCCGGCAAGGGAGAATAAATCAACAATAAGTCCCGACAAGGGAAAAATATCACACTTCCTTCTTTAACTCATCTACTTCTCAACTATCACTTCATAATTATATTAGCAAGTAATTAGCTCAACTGTTTCACATCTTTCGAATTTAAAAGCAACTACAACTCACGATCATGCTAGACTCCGGTGCATAGATAACCGTCACCATGCCTATACACCGTACTCCACAGTTAACACGTAGCAAATAACATCCAAATCCTAATCCCTCAAGCCAAAGTTAGAACAAACACTTACCTCGAATGCTCCAAACTCAACTCACGCTTCTAGTATAGCTTTACCTCTTGATTCCACCACCAATCCGCTCAAATCTAGTCATAAGTTACTTAATCACATTAATAATTACTAAATGAATCACTCCCCATGCATGAAAATAAATTTTACAAGGTTTTTTCCCAAAATGGTAAAAAAAATACCCCCGGACCCACGTGGTAGAAACTCGAGGTTCGGACCAAAACCCGGTTACCCATTCTCCCATGAATCCAAATATATGATTTGTTTTGAAATCAGACCCCAAATTGAGGTCCAACTTCTCAATTTGTACAAAACCTAGGTTCTACCCAAAACACCCAATTTCACCCCGGAAAATCTTTGATTTGAAGTTGAAATTATGTTAAAAGATGTTATGGAATAAATAAATTAAGTTAGAAATCACTTACCAATGGTTTTGGAGAAGAAAAGTTGTTTGGAAAATCGCTTCTTAGGTTTTGGGTTTTTGAAAAGTGAAAAATGACTGAGATTTTCCGAACTTGTATACCTTTCTGAGGACCTGGCGCGGACCGCACAAAAATGTGTCGCGGTCGCGCCGAGTGGGAGAAAAATTGGGGCTTCTCTGAACCCTTCCAGCGCGGACCGCACTGTTTTGGTGCGCGGCCGCGCTGGTTAACCTGAAACCCTAGCCCTCAGACTCAGCCACACGGACCGCAGAGAAAGGAATCGCGGCCGCGCGGCTCCAGCGCGGACCGCGCGGAAATGACCGCGGCCGCGCTGGTGTCTGCAACACCTGAACCTGCATTTTCTTAAGTCCAAGACCTCCCGTGCCCCATTCAAAACTCACCCGAGCCCTCGGGGGTCCAAACCAAACATGCACACAACCTTAAAAATATCTTACGGACTTACTCGTGCGATCAAATCGCCAAAATAACATCATATACATAGGATCAATCCTCACACACATGATTTTCTTTCAACTTTCATAAAAACTCAAATTCCCCATTTTAAGTTCGAAACACGTCATATGACGTCCGTTTTTAGCCAAACTTTACAGATAGTGCTTAACACATATTTAAGACTTGTACCGGGCGTCAGAACCAAAATACGAGCCCGATACCTATATTTTCTAACCCCTTTTCATTTCAAATTTTCATAAAATAATATATCAAATATATATATATCGATATCAATGTTGTTAAACTCACGGGATATAACACTATATAAGGGGAGAATCTTTTTATTGTTCAATCATAATTGGCACACATATCAACGTAATAAAATAATTTTTGTTCTCTAATTACTGTTCAAAGTGTTATTCAGCTATTTATTTATTTAGTTGCAACCAAGCCTGCCTCGAGGGCTTGATCGAAACAAACTTTAAGTGCTCATCAAAAAGTTAGGCTTAATTATCCATCTCGTTTGGTTTGATCGTTTTATTTTTCTTTAACTCAATTATTTGTTGTTCTTAGACCATCCGTATTGAATTAAATCATGTATCCTTTAAACTGCGTATAATTTCCATTGTTATTTATTTTATAGGTAAACAGTTTAGCGCTCACCGTGGGGCTAAGGATAATAGTAGTGATTTGATACGAATCTTCCACTTCGGTCGGGTTTTTTTGGCGCAAAAATGCGAGAAACTATTTTGGCGTCCCGCAAAATAGATTTTGTAAGAAACCGACCAACTTTGGTCGATTTTTCATCTAAAATAAATTAAAATTAATATTCAAAAAATCGATCAAAATCCTTTGGTTATTTCGGCCGATAATTTTATATTTTTAATAAAATATACCAAAATTGGTTGGTTATTTTCACGCAAAAATACAATTAAAGAGTACAAATTAAAAAAAAAAAGTCTTAAACCAAAATGTACCAATGCTCTAGTGGTAGAATAGTATCATGCCACAGTATAGACCCCGGTTCGATTCCAGATGGTGCATTTTCTAATTACATAATAAAAAATATCGACCGACCTCGGTTAGTTTTTTTGGCAGATTTTTTCTTTTTTTGGTCGTTTGTGAAATTTAATTGACCGACCAAAATCGGTCGCAAATAGCGACCGTCTTCAGTTGCTCTTTATTATAGTCTAGCCTTATTTTGACGGATTAAAGCCTGTCGAAAATCGATCAATTTTTTCAATTTTTTGACCAATTTCGATCGGCATACCTAGACGATTTTTCACAGTTTTCTAATAGTGAAAATTAATTAGCCACGAGATTACCTGCATCAGCATGCACATCTTTGTAAAACAATCAATATGAGATATATATTACATCTCGGCAGTCAAGAGATGTAGTGTTGGAGTGTAAATAACATACTGTGGTGGCCTAACATTGGTAAACCAAGTATTGTAATAAATTTGCCTTTGATACCATAATATAAAAATAGATTTTGAATATAAAAATAGATTTTGAATGTAATTCAACTTCAAAGACTATAACTCATGAAGTGAGACTTGCACAAAATTATCTTAGAAGATAAAAACCTATTTCATCAACCAATGTAAGAGATGAATTAACACTCCTTTTATGGTGCTAGCTCGAGACTATTTCTGGCATGGATACACAATTGCAAATAATATCAGACATTAAGAAGCGTTCCAAAATAGGACGAGGGTTTTAAGAGGGTGTATGCTTTTAAATTAAAAAATTGGGCTAAAACAATAAGTACGTTCAAGTATTAAGATCTAATAGACCCTTAATTTTTCATTTAATTTTGAACTTGTGATTGAAAAATATGTTAAGATTCCGTTGTTTAACCAAAAAATAGATTTCTCGATCAAAGTCTATATTTAGAAGAATACGAGTTACTGATAACTAGGTTTTACTTCACTTTCACAATGATATTTAAGGAAAATAATAAAAATGGTTGAGAAAACTTATTAAAAGAAATAAGGAATAAATCAATGGTCAAATTATAAAATCAAGGTTGAGAACTTCGAGAAAACATATATTTCAATAGTACTTGGGATCTGTCCTTACAAATAAAATTTTGTATCCTTATATAGGAGTGTACAATCATAATAATTTTCTAACATAATTTGGATTTATTATGGGCATTAATTCTATTGATTTCCCATTACCACAAATAGTCATAAATGGCGTATTTATTACTATAAATGCCCTATAAATATTCCTGATTCCCTTCTTTATTTACTTTTGGTTCATGCATCTTCTCTTCTTTATGATCCTTGTTCATTTCGTCCATGCCTTTTCTTTGGCAACTGTTAGGCCCGGTTCTCTTCTTTATACTATCTCGTGGGTGTTTCTCCAGTGCCTTCTTCTCTCAATTATTCTATTAATTGAGAATGCCACTTTTCACTATATTACCGATCCACGCATCATGCTTCGTCAGCATACTAAAATTCCACATGTAATGCCCTTTTCTACCAATACAGATAGTCCCCCCACTTTCTGAATATTCTCTACTGAATATTTGGAAAGTGGAAACATTTTATGGTGGGAATTCTCTGTCGTCGTTTTATGAATATAATCATGTCCTCTTCAGAACCGATGTGACATACATTAATTCTATTTAATGCTCATTCCACATGGCTTCTATCGATTGATTCCGCAATTTCTCAATGTTTTTAGGGTTTTCTACGGTCGCGTCAGTCACGACATGACGATTCCCTTATGACGCTTTATTATGATCAACTTTAACAATGGTCGTGTCTCCTTATAGATACTCCATAATTTTTTGATTTCTTGGAGTCTTTCCTCTTCCATATCCATCACCTTCTTCCTGCTTTACATTTTTCATTGTCTTTCTTCTATATCTCTTGGAACAATCATGTCTTTCTCAGATCCCAGTAAGGTTGTGATTGTTGACGAGTTTGTTCCTTATAATGCTGCCACTAGAAGTAGGAGGGATGGTGGGCTTCGTAGTCTTGGTTCAATATCCAACTGTGGTTCCTCTTCTCAGAGTATTGCTTCTAATCCATCTTCCTCTAAGCCTAGATCTCCTTTAATCCATAGATCTTCTTCTAGGAATAGAGACTCAACTGATCCTGTTCGTGAACTCGCAGTTGCAGAGATTATTCCTCAAGAATTTTCTTTTGTAACTGGTCGTGAAACCATAAGAAAACAAGTTTCTTCTATGGCCTCCCTCAATCCTGCTGACCTTTACCCGAGTTTGATTACTACTGGTCTTCTTTCCCTCGTTCGAAAAGAGTATTACTAGAAATAAGATTTCCCAGCTTTAGTTTCCGGTGCGCTCTAGAGAATTACTTCCTACCATGCTGGTTTTTCTTTTGTTTACATCTACCCCTTCACTTTAGGGTTCAAACCCCCTATTGATCCCGTAATCCTTGAATCCTGCTGCTATTTTAACGCGTGTCTTGGCCAGATTGGCCCCATAGTATGGAGGTTGTTGCATGCCTTTGTTATTTAGTAGAACTGGTTTCTATGTCGTTTACTTTTCGACACTTGCTTTACTTATACTCCCCCAAGATGTTTCGTGAATGTGTCTTTACTCTCGTGGCTAGAGAGTTTTGGTTAGTCCTGAAGATGATCGGGACCGTGGCTAGTGATAAGTGTAGACATGTGATTTTTGACCCTCCCCAAGATTTTTCACATTTTAGAATGTAAATATTTAGTTTGGGCCTAAAATCTCTATTTCAGCTGATTTTGACTCTTTTACTTTATTTCGTCACAAAAAACGAAAATTACAAAAAAAAATATTTTTAGCTTACGTATCTTTCATAAATTTAAATAAAAATATACAAAAATAGTACTTATTTTTATCTTTATATAATTTTAAAAATAAAAAAATATATAATAGTTTCATGTTAGCCTTTGGCGTGGGGTAGCATTTTTATCTTACTTTAAAATGAGTCAATTAAGGTGTTGGATCATAATTTTAAGAGTTTTAGAACCCAATTCGGGTTAGTCCATTAAGCCTAAGGACCCTTCTAAACTCTCCTTTGGAATAAAAAGACAAAGAAAGAGGACCCTAAGGACTTAACATAAAAGACCTAGGGACTAATAGGCAAAATACACAAAGATACACCTATACCTAGACTCTACCTATAAATAAGTGCTTAAAAAAATCAAAACAAAGAAAGAAAAAAAAAACAACGAAAAAAGGCTGAACGAAAAAGCTGAAGGCTGCGGTCGTCTTCTTCAAGCACCCCCACCCCCCGATTCCATCTTCTCCAACGACCCCACCCCCTGTGACTTCGTCTTCTTCGCTCCACCCATCGACCACCCAAAACTCCATCGTCTCTTTCATATTGAGAGGACTTAAAGCAGCCATGAACAAGGGACCTTAGGCCAGCCATGTCCGAGTTCTCTACAGCAGCCTAACGCCGGAAAACGCCCATAGCTGACCCTTCTCCATCTTCTTCTTCAACTCCTCCTCTCACCGGTCAGTGGCGAGCACGCTGGAAAACTCACAGAGCTCCATCAACACTGCTCTTTCTTCTTCGTCTATCATAGTTACAACAGCCATGAAACTTGCTTGAACCCTTCGTGAAACAGTTCCGCAAATCAGCTCTGAAAGCAGATCCAAACCCAACGTTGAAAACACACAAGAAAACAGCCTTATGTTCGAATAGAACAACAACTCGAATGGCTGCCATTTTTGTCGAGAAACCTCCCGAAACAACTCCAAATCACCTGCTACCATCATATAGTTCGTTGGTTTCATTATTCTAGTTTAGTTCGAGGTTTCCAGTGAGCTTCGAGTTCGTCGGAGGTCATTGTCAGAGTTTCTGTTTCAGTCGTTCGTCGAGTTCACCGTCGTTAGTTTCCGGTCAGGGTCGCTGACTCGCTGGTGTTTGGTCTGGTTGTTGAATTGTATACTTTTAAAATTCAGATTTCGGCAATAAAGGTCTGTTTCTTTTTTCATATGTACTATGTCTTCTTAATTTGATTCCAGAATTTTGGCTAAACAATTATTTCATTAAGTTTTTATATTCATGGGAATGTTCTTTTCATGTCTCGAATGTGTGTTTACTTAAAAGCTGATTTTGTGCTTGCTGGCATTAGAATACATTTAGCCATTTGTTAGCATGTCTATTTGTTGGCATTCTTAAGGTGAAATTCATTTGTTATAAGGTTTTGTTAGCTTCATGATTAGTTTGAAATATGGCTGAATTTGATAAGTTCGGGTGCCTTGTTTTTTGATTCTAATGGGCCGTTTGATAAGTGTTTAAGCCACGAGCCCATATGAGTCATTGCACATAGTTTTGGGCTTTACTTTGTCAAGAATAATAAATGGGTTTTGTGTGTGCGAGAAGCATTCACATGATATTTTTATGTTAGCATTTTCTTGCTAGCTTCACATGCATATTACATATCTGACTACATTATTTAACATTCCCATGGCTTAATCTCATTTATGTGTTACCAATAAGTTTTGGCTCTTGATATGTTTGATTCGTATGACAAATTCTTAAAGAAAAAATGGGTTCGTTTGGTTTTACATTCTACTGATTCGAATTAGCTTGGTTATTTGAACTTTAAGATGTTCTTTTGCCTGTTTGTGATTTTCGTGGGTTCATGCCATTCTGTAGTTGAGTACAAGTTTGCATAGAAAGGGTTTGAGGTATGCCATGCCATACAAAATTTATAATTCATGGCCCTCGTAAGATTAGATCAAGAACTAGCACTTATAGGAAAGGTTTGAGGTGTGCCATAAATAAATTAAATCATCCATGGCCCTCATAAATGTTGCTTTTAAAGAATCATAATACTCGTAGTTTGCTTTAGGACCGATTTAGATTAGTATTGCGATTATATATAATTTGGCGTAATGTAATTGCAAATTTAACTCTAAAAAGACTCGAGGGATGCGATCGCGCAACTTCAATCAATTTTTCTTAAATAAATTAACAAAGCGTCATTAATTGTGGACACGTTCGCATGACATGATTTTTGACGCGCCAAAAGAAAAGAGTATGCGTATGCGTAACTCAATTCTTTAATTACAAATAAATCAAGTGATCAAAAGCGGTAAAAAAATAAATGCACATAGGTCCTAAAAATGGATAGTTAAACAATTTAAGCCAAGTTATAATCACTAAGCGACCGTGCTAGAACCACGGAATTCGGGAATGCCTAAAACCTTCTTCCGGGTTAACAGAATTCCTTACTTAGAATTTCTGGTTCGTAGACATCAAAAGGAAATTCGAAATTTCCTCGATTTGGGATTTAAAATAAATCGGTGACTTGGGACACCAATTAAATTATCCCAAGTGGTGACTCTGAAATCAAATAAATAATCTCATTTCGAATAATGTCACTTAAATTGGAAAAACCCCCTTATATCCCTCTCGGGGGTGTAAAGAGGAGGTGTGACAGCTCTGGCGACTCCACTGGGGATAGAACCCAGAATCTCTGGTTCAGGGTTCAAGAATTCGAGCTTATTAATGCGATTTTTATTTGGCTTTATTGTTGATATTACTGTATTTTGTGGACTTAATGTGCTAATTATCATTTACCGCTTTGATATTACTTGAACTGTATTTAAATATCTTCTTACACCACCCCTCTGAGTCCTTTGAAAATGGTGCACACATTCGCGTGGCCCCCTCTTCGGCCCCAGTTGTCCGCTCGGGTTTGCCAGGTCTAGAACAACACACCCAGGTTTTAGACCTAGAATAACGCAGCCTCATGCCGGATCCCTTGTAGGAACGCTTGTTTGCATCACGTGCATTTGACTTTGGGGACTCAACACAGGGGTTGGGTCCGTCTAGGATAGGTTTACCCAAATTAAAAGACCGTCCTGATGCATCTTACGTGCTACTTGCACATCTGTTTGTTTCGGCTTGCATGTTGACCGGCTTCTAGAATAGGGAAAGAAAATCAAAAAAGAAAAAAAGAGAAAAAAATAGAAAACAAAAAGTGAGAGGTAGGTATTTAGAAAATTCTGAAAATCTGCCAAAATTCTAGAAAAAAGGTCATTTCAAAATGAGCCAAAATTTTCAAGTGTCATGTTTTCCTGTTCCATCAAAACTGGGCAAACTACGCGGGTCTGATTCTCACCGGATGTGAGATACGTAGGCAAACCTCATCGGTTCCGGCCCATAATTTTAAAAAAAAATCAAAAATATTTTTCATTCCTTGCTTCTTTAGAAAGCCTTTCTTTTAGATCCTAATTATTTTTTAAAAAATATACAAAAATATTTTCTTTTAATCCAAAAATATTTTTATTCTTCTTTCAAAATTGAAAAGAAAATTGAAAATTCAAAAAAATATTTTTAGAAGCATTTCTTTCATAAATTCAAAATAAAATTCAAAAAATATTTTTTTTTCTTTAGAAAGTTTTTCTTTCGAAATTCCAGAAAACAAATTTCAAAAAAAAAACTTTCCTCTTTAGAAGTCTTTCTTTGCAAAAATGCTGAAGAAAAATCAAAATCAAAAAATATTCCCTTTCTTCTTTATAAGTCTTTCTTTCGAAAAATAAAATAAAATAAAAAATTCAAAAAAGTTAGTTTATTTACTTTATTTATGATCTTCCCGAACTACGCAAGATCTAATTCATGTTCCCTCATGATACGTAGGCATCCCACATCAGGTTCGATCAACCACTGAAAAGAAAAATAAAAAAAAAAGAAAAAAAGGAAAAATGAAAAATATTGATAATAATAAGGACTGACTGAGTTCATTCTAACGTGTCTTTTGTTTTGAATTGTGAAGAAAGTTTGAGGTGATCGGTTTGTGGTAAGCGGACAACACAAGATCCAAGGAAAAATGATAACTGACATCGAAGTTGTTACAAGTACTCAAGAGACTCAGGGTCAGAGGGTTCAACAAGTGTCTACTGTGGTTGAGGAAAATAGAATACTGAAACAACAAATGACCAAAATGTGCCAAGCATGGGCCAATGACCAAGGACAACCTTGTCATGAGTCACAATTTGATACCCAGCAAGAGCAGTACCACTCTTCTGAGTACCACTCGTACTCGTTTGATCTTCCTACAAACATTGAGAAGCCTGCCCGAAAGATGGTACAGGAAGAAATGACCCAAAGAGTTAAAAGTTTAGAACAACGGTTGAAAAACATGCAAGGGTTGGCAGGTCAAAAGAGTGTTGCCTTCAAATATCTATGCATGTTCCCCGATGTCCACTTGCCGCCTGGTTTCAAAACTCCCAAATTTGAAAAGTATGATGGACATGGAGATCCCATAGCCCACCTGAAAAAGTATTGCAATCAACTGAGAGGTGTGGGAAGAAATGAAGAATTGTTGATGGCTTATTTTGGGGAAAGCCTTACGGGAGTAGCCTCCGAATGGTTTATGGATCAATACACGTCCCGCTGGTATGTCTGGGATGACATGGCACAGGCCTTTGTCAAACAGTTCCAATACAACATCGACATTGCCCCATACCACATTTCCCTTTCAAACCTGAAGAAAAAACCAAGTGAAAGCTTCAGGGAATATGCCATTAAATGGAGAGAGCAAGGAGATCAAGTTAAGCCACTCATGGATGACCACGAGCTAATCACTGTCATCCTTCAAGCGCAAGAGCCAGATTACTTTCAAAACATGATGTCCGCAGTTGGCAAATCCTTCTCGGAAGCAATCAAAATGGGAGAAATGGTAGAGAATGGTCTTAAGACAGGCAAAATTATAAGTCAAGCAGTTTTTAAAGCCGCAACTCAGGTTGTCCGGGTTGAATCTGATAATTTTAGCGACACAAATGAGAAGGTTGAAGAAATCATGACGACATCAGGGCCGAGAAGAGGTCCCAGGAGAACATCTCGAAAGTATGACCAGCCTCCTCAAGTTTTCCATGACTCCTCTGAGCATTGCTATCCACCTCAGAACCCACAATACTCTGTCGCTCCACATCAATATGTTGTCTAGCCACCAAAACACCCCAGAAGGCGAGCACGAGCATCACAAAATCTCCACCAGCTTCCACAAAATTTCCAGGTACCCTATAACCCACATCCAGGCTAGAGGTATAGAGGGGAACAAAAGTTGAAAGATAATTTTATACCAATAGGAGAGTCCTATGCAAGCTTGTTTGAGAAATTAAAGCATTATGACATGATTGCACTTATTCCTCCAAATCATGTGGACCCACGTGCAAGAAGCTATTACCCTTCTAAAAGGTGTGAATACCATTCCAATGGCTAGGGGCACAATATTGAAAGCTGTCGGGATTTGAAAAGAGAAATAGAAAGGATGATCCAGGAAAACCTGATTGTGATCCAAGACAGTGACATCCAGAATATCGCGCAGAATCCTTTACCTACACATGATGATGCACACTTTGTGGGGATGATGCGTGGTGACAGGAAGTATGAGAATCCTCTCGGGAATTTGCTAACTGAAGTTGATGATTTTGAAATTGGAGAAGGCTCTGCTTATTCTGATGAGCAAATTTGTTGCTAAATATCAAGCATAGCAATTGAAAAGTCATTCTCTTCTCACTAGGAAGGAATCTTGGTAGCTTGTTTTGATGTTTTTTCTGTTATCTGGGTTATTTCAGGGTTGTGATCCAGATTTTATTTATTTTATTGAGTCAAATCCTTCTATCCCTCCATTCTATTTGTGTGAGTCTTGTCTTTCTGTTATGTTGCTATTTTCATTAGCTGGGTTATTTGGGGTTGTAACTCGGATTTTAGGTTGTTTGTCTTGTTGTTTACTCAATAAAATACAGTTTGTCCTTTTGTGTCATTCCATGCTTAGTTCTTTTCCCGCTAGTTTTAATGACATGACATGCATGCAGAAATTTTGGCCAGATCTGAGAAACTAATTTATTCTGGAATTGGATAACTGAAAAAAACACTTTTGAGGATGAATAAAGAGTTGGAATACTTCAAATCATTGTGAAGATCGGGCCTGAGGATGTTTAATCAATTGATGTTTGTTGGAAAGTTTGTCACTAAGGGATGAAAAAATGTCTTGTGACCATGGTACACCAAGAAGACAGACATGTTCGTCAATGCTGTGATCGCGAAAAGATACCATGTTCGACATTCTTGAGGTTGGGAGGCCCTTTTTCTGCTACCCAAACACTTTATATCCTTTGCTGCCCCTGTTGAGCCTGTGTTATTTTATTTGACCACCCTCTTTTGGAATCAAGTTTAGAGTCAAGAGTCAAAAAAAAAAAACAAAAAAAAAGAAAAAAAAAAGAAAAAGAAAGAGATGAAAAAGGAAAATAAAAACAAAAGTCCATGCCCCAAGAGTACAAACTGGGGAAGCTTTTAGAAAGTTCTAAGTGAAAAAAAGAAGAAGAAAAGAATTGTCAAAGGTCCATGCCCTCAAAATAGAAGCTGGGGCAAACAAAGAAAAAAGAAAAAAAAGGAAAAAAAGAGAAAAAAAAAAAGAAAAAAAGAGAAACAGAAAAAAAGATGAAAACTAGTTTAGGTAAGATGTTTGAACTACGTTAGACCTGATTCCTTTAAAAAAAAAAAGAAACGTAGGCAGCCTCACGGTTCGGTCCAACCAAATAAGAATTCAAAAAAAAATAAAAAAATCCCCAGCATCTAAAACTAGGGCAAAGATTTTATTTCATTTTTGAAAGAGTCGATTCCAAGAGTTGTAAGTCCACAATCCCTCGTTCTGAGTTTATTTTGAGCCTTCACACCGATCTTTCTTTTCAACCCTATCCAAAAACCTTCTAAATAAAGACCCCCCCACTATGCCTTCAAGAATGCCAAGAGAAGCATGCAATGAGCGATGGTTGTCACATGACGTAGAACACTGTCAAGTTGCCCACACAAGAAAGCAACAGAAAGAAAAAGAATAGAAAAATGAGAGAGTCTTATTAGTGAAAATCTTCACGGACACAGTAAGACGACGGTGAGCAGAGATGAATAAATGAGAGAGACTTGTTGGTGAAAACCCCTCGGGGCACCATTAGTCGAAAGTGAGTCGTGAAGCTGATGCAAAGGATTGGCACGGATAGGCCCGACTTCAAAGGTCATAAGAATAGTAAAAGGGAAGAGTGAATTAGTTTGATAAATCGACCACTAAGTCTAAAAGGCTAGTTAGTGAAAAAAAAAGTGAAAAAAAGAAAAAGAAAAACTCTTCCTTCTGTCCTTCCAACAGGGGCATTTTTTGTTAATAATTGTTTCTTTGCATCATTTTGTCCTTCACTCCGAGACGGTCCTTGTCAAAACAAGCAAGAAAAGATTTCAAAATCTGCTACCAGCTTTTCAGTTGTACAAAGTAAATTTGGTCAGCAAACTCAGTTGTTCATGTCAACATGCCTTGAGGATTCATACAAAGGCTCCCCCAGAAGACTCTTGTCAGCCTGCTTGGCACAAACAAAGATAACTTGTGATTCTCTTTGACAGACAAATTGCTCAAAAGCAGGAAGTCATTCAAGATATCAGAAAAGGTCATCTAAGAAAAGATATCTAATTGGGATAAGGCTGTTTGAGCTGCAAATACAAATGGTACTAGTGTGAAACAATCAGAGTTAGTGCAGAACAAAAGTTTTTTGAGACTGACTCAAGTTGATTGAGCAGAAGTCAAGCTGCCCAAAACTCAAGGCCACAAACCGACCACCATTTTTAAAACTGACAAATTTTTCTTTGTATGAAATAGGAACAAAGCGGTGCAAGGAAAGTGATTCAAAAAGAGAAAAAACAAGAAAAAGATGAAAAAAACAAAAAAAAAAGAAAAAAAAGAAAAATGAAAATGAAAAGAAGAGAAGAGCCGACAAAGGGAAGTTTCTCAAATTTTTGCCTTTTTCTATCTTGCTCATGTGCATAACATTTTGTCATTTGGTCGTCACATTTTGCCTCCTAGGATAAAAAGTCCTAGTCTGATGGATATTCCTCCCAATAAAATCTTAGTCTGATGAATTTTTCTCCTAAGATAGAAGACCTAGTCTGATGAACTTTCTCCTAGGATAAAAATCTTAGTTTGATGAACTTTTCTCCTAAGATAAAAAACCTAGTTTGATGAATCTTTCTCCTAGGATCAAATCTTAGTCGGATGAATCTTTCTCCTATGATAATAAATAGAAATCTTAGTCTGACGAATCTTTCTCCTAAGATAACAAAAAGGGACCTAGTCTGATGAATTTTCTCCTAGGATTAACGTCTTAGTCTGATAAATCATTCTCCTAAGATAGAAAACCTAGTCTGATGAATCTTTCTCCTAGGATCAAATCTTAGTCGGATGAATCTTTCTCCTAAGATAATAAATAGAAATCTTAGTCTGACGAATCTTTCTCCTAAGATAACAAAAAGGGACCTAGTCTGATGAATTTTCTCCTAGAATTAACGTCTTAGTCTGATGAATTTTTCTCCTAAGATAGGAAATCTAGTTTGATGAACTATCTCCTAGGATCGAAATCTTAGTCTGATGAATCTTTCTCCTAAGATAGAAGATCTAGTCTGATGAATCTTTCTCCTAGGATCAAATCTTAGTCGGATGAATCTTTCTCCTATGATAATAAATAGAAATCTTAGTCTGACGAATCTTTCTCCTAAGATAACAAAAAGGGACCTAGTCTGATGAATTTTCTCCTAGGATTAACGTCTTAGTCTGATAAATCATTCTCCTAAGATAGAAAACCTAGTCTGATGAATCTTTCTCCTAGGATCAAATCTTAGTCGGATGAATCTTTCTCCTAAGATAATAAATAGAAATCTTAGTCTGACGAATCTTTCTCCTAAGATAACAAAAAGGGACCTAGTCTGATGAATTTTCTCCTAGGATTAACGTCTTAGTCTGATGAATTTTTCTCCTAAGATAGGAAATCTAGTTTGATGAACTTTCTCCTAGGATCGAAATCTTAGTCTGATGAATCTTTCTCCTAAGATAGAAGATCTAGTCTGATGAATTTTCTCCTAGGATAAATATCTTAGTCTCATGAATCTTCCTCCTAAGATAGAAGACCTAGTCTGATGAATTTTCTCCTAGGGTAAACGTCTTAGTCTGATGAATCTTTCTCCTAAGATACCAAAAAAAAAAAAAAACAAAAAAAAAGATAGAAAACCTAGTCTGATGAATTTTCTCCTAGGATTAACGTCTTAGTCTGATGAATCTTTCTCCTAAGATAGAAAACCTAGTCTGACGAATTTTCTCCTAGGATATTTTGAAAAAAAAAGAAAAAAAAAAGAGGAAGTTTGTATTTTAAAAAAATGGGTCAATTTTTTAGTTTTCTTAAGATTATCAATGTTTAGTTTTCCTGAAATTAGGGGGGGCCCGCCTGGAGAATAGCGTCAGTCTTTACTTTAGTCAAGCTTAGTTTATAGTTTTCCTTGGCTATTCTTTAGTTTACTCTCAACATTGCATCAATAGTACAAGTGGTTTATAATTTTGCTAACAACTCACAAATCTTCCTAGTGCAAATTGGGGCAGAAAAAATTTCTTTTGTTTTGTCTGTTTTGTTGTAATCAGGTGCCCACCTGGAGAACAAGGGAAGACAACTCATGTTTTTAGGGAAAGCAGTGTTGAAGGAAGACAACTCGAGTTTCAAGGGAAAGTAGTTTCGAAGGAAGACACTTCAAGTTTTAGGGGAAAATGGTTCAAGGTGCAAGGGGAAATAGAGTCAAGTAACAAGAGAAGACAGTTCAAGTTCAGCAATCGGGCACCCACCTGAGAAGAAGAAAAAAGGGGAATTCAATTCAGAATGCAATTCGGGTCAGCAACAAAAGAAGTTTGCGTCAAGAATGCGAGTCAACAGACCTAGATGATCAACAGAAGTTAGTCACAATCCAGAATAAAAAGAAAAAAAAACAAAAAGAAAGACAAGAAGTGAATCCAAATGCAGAAGTTAATGAAAGATGTGAGCTGCTCACAAGATCTACATGTCCCGTCTTGATTTGGAAAGTTGAAGTAGATTGAACCAACACCTGAAGCTAACAAGCGTCAAGATTCAGATCAGGGTCCGCATGAAGAATCAACCAAGACTCAAGATTAAGCTTCAGAAGACTCCTAGATAGGAATCTTGTAAGTCGTAGCTGATAGGCTTAGTTAGTCTTTTTCATTTTTGATTTTGATGTAATAACGGGACCGTAGACCGGAACCTCGACGGCACCTCACTCAGCTCTCAACCTCGGTACTCCATCACCTCATTTACTTCTGAACTACACGTGGCCTGATTCCTTTATAGCCAAGGATATGTAGGCAGCTCAAATACCAGGCTCGGTCACATTCCCCTTTTCTCTTAGTTTTGGTCTCCTTAATAAGGGTCCGGTCAAAAACCTGTCTAGTCGTTCTTTGTCTGAAAACTCTTCGTGTTTCCAGTCAAAGAGGGGCAGTTGTAGACATGTGATTTTTGACCCTTCCCAAGATTTTTTACATTTTAGCATGTAAATATTTAGTTTGGGCCTAATATCTCTATTTCAGCTGATTTTGACTCTTTTACTTTATTTCGTCACAAAAAACGAATATTACGAAAAAATATATTTTTAGCTTACGTATCTTTTATAAATTTAAATAAAAATATACAAAAATAGTACTTATTTTTATCTTTATATAATTTTAAAAATAAAAAATATTTAATAGTTTCATGTTAGGCTTTGGCATGGGGTAGTATTTTTATCTTACTTTAAAATGAGTCAATTAAGGTGTTGAATCATAATTTTAAGAGTTTTAGAACCCAATTCTTGGCCTAATTCGGGTTAGTCCATTAAGTCTAGGGACCCTTTTAGACTCTTCTTTGGAATAAAAAAAATAAATAAAGAGGACCCTAAGGACTTAACACAAAAGACCTAGGGACTAATGGACAAAATACACAAAGATACACCTAGACCTAGACTCTACCTATAAATAAGTGCTTAAAAAAATCAAAAAATGAAAAAGAAAAAAAATAACGAAAAAAAGGCTGAACGAAAAAGCTGAAGGCTGCGGTCGTCTTCTTCAAGCACCCCCACCCCCCGATTCCATCTTCTCCAACGACCCCACCCCCTGTGACTTCGTCTTCTTCGCTCCACCCATCGACCACCCAAAACTCCATCGTCTCTTTCATATTGAGAGGACTTAAAGCAGCCATGAACAAGGGACCTTAGGACAGCCATGTTTGAGTTCTCCACAGCAGCCTAACGCCGGAAAACGCCCATAGCTGACCCTTCTCCATCTTCTTCTTCAAATCCTCCTCTCACCGGTCAGTGGCGAGCACGACGAAAAACTTACAGAGCTCCATCTCCACTGCTCTTTCTTCTTCGTTTATCACAGTTACAACAGCCATGAAACTTGCTTGAACCCTCCTTGAATCAGTTCCTCAAATCAGCTCCTAAAGCAGATCCAAACCCAACGTTGAAAACAAACAAGAAAACAGCCTCATGTTCGCATAGAACAACAACTCGAATGGCTGCCATTTTCGTCGAGAAACCTCCCGAAACAACTCCAAATCACCCGCTACCATCATATAGTTTGTTGGTTTCATTCTTCTAGTTTAGTTCGAGGTTTCTAGCGAGCTTCAAGTTCGTCGGAGGTCGTTGTCAGAGTTTTTGTTTTAGTCATTCGTCGAGTTCACCGTCGTTAGTTTCCGGTCATGGTCGCTGACTCGCTGGTGTTTGGTCTAGTTGTTGAATTGTATATCTTTAAAATTCAGATTTCGGCAATAAAGGTCTGTTTCTTTTTGCATATGTACCATGTCTTCTTAATTTGATTCCAGAATTTTGGCTAAACAATTATTTCATTAAGTTTTTATATTCATGGGAATGTTCATTTCATGTCTCAAATGTGGGTTTACTTAAAAGCTGATTTTGTGCTTGCTGGCATTAGAATACATTTAGCCATTTGTTAGCATGTCTGTTTGTTGGCGTTCTTAAGGTGAAATTCATTTGTTATAAGTTTTTGTTAGCTTCATGATTAGTTTGAAATATGGCTGAATTTGATAAGTTTGGGTGACTTGTTTTTTGATTCTAATGGGCCGCTTGATAAATGTTTAAGCCACGGGTCTATATGAGTCATTGCACATAGTTTTGGGCTTTACTTTGTCAAGAATAATAAATGGATTTTGTGTGTGTGAGAAGCATTCACATGATATTTTTATGTTGGCATTTTCTTACTAGCTTCACATGCATATTACATATCTGACTACATTATTTAACATTCCCATGGCTTAATCTCATTTATGTGTTACCAATAAGTTTTGGGTCTTGATATGTTTGATTCGTATGGCAAATTCTTAAATAAAAAATGGGTTCGTTTGGTTTTACTTTCTACTGATTCGAATTAGCTTGGTTATTTGAACTTTAAGATGTCCTTTTGCCCGTTTGTGATTTTCGTGGGTTCATGCCATTCTTTAGTTGAGTACAAGTTTGCATAGAAAGGGTTTGAGGTGTACCATGCCAAACAAAATTTATAATTCATGGCCCTCGTAAGATTAGATTAAGAACTAGCACTTATAGGAAAGGTTTGAGGTGTGCCAGAAATAAATTAAATCATCCATGGCTCTCATAAATGTTGCTTTTAAAGAATCATAATACTCGTATTTTGCTTTAGGCCCTATTTAGATTAGTATTACGATTATATATACGTTCGCGTAATGTGATTGCAAATTTAACTATAAAAAGACTCGAGGGATGCGTTCGTGCAACTTCAATCAATTTTTCTTAAATAAATTAACAAAGCGACATTAATTGTGGACACGTTCGCATTACATGAGTTTTGACACGCCAAAAAAAAAAGAGTATACGTAGGCGTAACTTAATTCTTTAATTATAAATAAATCAAGTGATCAAAAGCGGTAAAAAAAGAAATGCACATAGGTCCTAAAAATAGATAGTTAAACAATTTAAGCCAAGTAATAATCACTAAGCAACCTTACTAGAACCACAAAATCTGGGAATGCCTAACACCTTCTCCCAGGTTAACAGAATTCCTTACTTAAAATTTCTGGTTCGTAGACTTCAAAAGGAAACTCGAAATTTCCTCGATTTGGGATTTAAAATAAATCGGTGACTTGGGACACCAATTAAATTATCCCAAGTGGCAACTTTAAAATCAAATAAATAATCCCATTTCGAATAATGTCACTTAAATTGAAAAAACTCCCTTATATCCCTCTCGGGGGTGTAAATAGGAGGTGTGACAATAAGTAGGGAGTTTGACCGCTTATTTGCTCTCTTTTACTTGCTTTTTGGATCAAAAATGCTTAAAAGTATTCCCGTAAACTAACAAAATGAATAAAAGGGGTTTCAAGCATTCTTCAGTTGGTACCAACACATTTACCTATGATCGTATGGTTAAAAACAAGTTGTTGGCAGAAAATAGCTCTAGTTGTGACTCCTTTGACTCTTGTGTTGACTTAAGCAGTCATCGAGTGGTTCAAATTAAGCCATTTGTGATTCTCAATATTATCTAGGGTTGTTGTGGGCCCTCGACTCTGTTCTCTTAGTAATCCAGAAGCGTGATAGGTGAGATGTTTAGTTACAAGTGCAAGTACCCGTGTTGATGGTCTAGAACTTGCCCCGGATATTTGTCTAGGCGAAATTCTAAGTGTAGCTTAGCTTGAGAAATGATTGTAGGCTCTCCTTGATCCAAATTGAAATTTGAAATCTTCTATAGCCTACCAATCCGGTATCCCTAGCCAACCCCTTTGAGCCGAAGCCCTTTTTCTTTCAATAACCACGTTACAAGCCTTTATCCGTTTTGTAATGACTCTCTCTTGGCACCTGATCTTTCCTTATCATTATTGAGAAATAATTGGCAAAAACGTAAGTTTGGGGGAGATACGAGGAGTTTGAAAGTGATAAAAGGCGCAAAGAAGAGAAAGAAATGAAGAAAGGGGAAGGCACAAAAAGAAAAAAAAAGAAAACTGCCAAAAAGAAAGTGAATAAAGTGAAGAGTTTAAGGGAATTCAAAGGAGAAAAATGAATGTCATGCTCAAGAAAGAGTGATGTTACGTCTCTCTAGTTTCCCCGAGGAAGAAGAAAATGACTCAAAGAGTCGAGAAAGTATGAGCCGAAAAGAGAAAATGGAGTGCTTAAGGAAAGATGAAACCATTCTATTCCAACAAGTCCTACCTTGATCCAAAAGCGTTTATTATATCCCGCAAAAGCCCTACATGATTGCAAGTCGAGTTAGCTTATATTAGTGGTGATTTACATAAGGGGCAAGTTTATGGTACTTAAAGTCGGACTTATGACGTTCTTTTGAGAGAGAGGAGCGAACTTTTCAACAATCCTTGCTTAGAGTGTTACATTCTAAAGTGAGATTTGCTAATGGAGAGTAAACGAGGAGGAATTTGGGATCCACAATGACCTACATGAAAGAGCGAGCTTCCTTGATGAATAGAGTCAACTCTTGATGCTCTAGTCTCACACTATAAATGTTGTACTCAAAAATTCAAATCATTGCATTGTTAATAATTCACATGTGTTGTGGGTAATTGTTGGTCCCAATTGATGTATAATTGGTTCACCTTAGGCTAGCTGAAATAACACTTTTTTTAATGGAGGTGGGAATTGCCTTATTTGCTTGAGGACAAGCAAAAGCTTAAGTTTGGGGGAGCTGATAAGTAGGGATTTTAACCGCTTATTTTCTCTCTTTTACTTGTGTTTTAGCTAAAAAATGCTTAAAGGTATTCCCATAAACTAACGAAATGTGCTTACTTGTAGGAATATTGAGAAACGAGCCAAAAAAGTCAAAATCAACTCATAAAAGAGTCAAAAGTGAACAAGAATCAAAATAGGGCAAAAGGGCTAGCAGTGCGGCCGCAAAAGGAAGATTTTGGGCCAGCTTAAGGAGTGCGGACCACACCAAAATTGTGCGTCCGCAGGAGGTCAAGTGCGGCTGCAGTCATTATTATACGGTCCGCAGGTTTGAAGAATCATAGAGCTGTTTCAAGTCCATAAGCAGATAGTGCGGACTGCATGACTTTGGCGCGACTGCATAATCAGAAGTGTAGCCGCAATCATTTTCATGTGGACTGCAGAAGCCCTGAAGTTCCAAGCCCAAATTCTCAAGAACGCGGATCGCACGGTAATTGTAAGGCCGGAGAAGCCCATTGTGCAGACCGCACCAGAATTATGCGGCCTTTTTATCAGATACTTTCAGCTTAGTATAAACAGAACTTTTTGTCATTTTTAGGTTAAGTTTAGTTTGCAGAGGTTCACCTAAGCCGTTTTCCTTACTTTTTTGAGTAATTTTGTACTAGATTAACTTCTAAACATTAGATTTTCTTTGTCTAATAAATTATTATGCATTCTATCTTAATTTCTTCTTGTATTCCCTTATTTTTTATGAGTAGCTAAATCTTTAGCTAGGGTTGTGGATCAACCCTAGTGTGGGTATTTAATTTTAGGGCTTGTTTGTGATTGAGTTAGTGATATTTAACCTTGTTTATGCTTGAATTCTAGAATTAATGGTTGCAAACATTGATTCATGCCTATTTGACCTAGTCTTTACTTGAGAAAGAGAGACTAAGTTTAGGAAAACTTGGCTAACAAGGAATTGGGGTGAACTCAAGAAATTGATAGCCCCAATTAAAGGGTCAAATCTAGAGATAGTAAGACCCGACTTGAGCATATATCACTTGATTTGTACAATACCCATTTGGGCTTGAGAATGCCAAATTGGGCAAATTCACTCAAACTACAGAGAGGTATAGAGTGAGCAATTGTGCGTGATTGCTATATTATGATCCCGATTAATCTAACTTGCCCTATAGTTTACAACTCGTTAGGTAGCCACCTAGGTGGAAGGCACAACCCTAGATCCTTTATCATTTGAAAAACGACCAAAATCAAAAACATTGTCTTCTAGTTTATTACTCGCAATCATTAGTATAAAGTAGAGATAGAAACAACCAACAAGAATGTGGAAGTACAAATTGAGGCACATTATACAATTACGCTAGGTGTATACCTAATCCCATTTCTAACTCCCTGAGGAATCGACCCCGACTCACGTTGGGTTTTATTATTTCTTCGACCGCCTCACTACCTATAATTATGGTGAGAGTTTGGGTGAGATCAGCTGGTATCCTCATTTTGTCACTACTCCTACTAGTGGATTAGTGGACGAAGAAAACATGCATTTCCTGGAGAAATGGAACTATGCACGTAAGCTTTTTCTCTTTTATTTTTGAAATATCTCAAAAGGTTTCATTATAATCAAATACCCAACTTTTCCGCATCCATGGAAGTTTTTGATGAAATTCCCAGGTTTCGTGCTTGGGTAGAAAAGATGTTGACATCTGCATCTATGGAGAAGAGGTCTTGGAAATACCTTTCTCAAAAATTTGGTTGGAAAGTGAAGACGTACGGTAATTTTTAGTTTTATTGTTTCCTTCTTTATCTCCCTTGTTTATTCAAGATTTTCACATTTTTCCCCTTTTTTTATTAGGGTTTCCCATTCGTGGTATTAGTCCTGCATCTGTTCCCTCAACCAGGCTTTCCGCGAGTCTTTCTCAAGAAAGCATTTTAAGTTCTCTTCTTCTAAAAGGAAAACTGATGGAGCCCGTGGCTCTGAGGGTGAAAAAGAGATAGAGGAGGGTTCTTTAGCACGAAGGCCACGAGTCAGGAGAAGAGTAATTTTTGATGATGAAGCTACTCCTTCTCATGACCTTCCAACAAGTTCAGTCCCTTTTAAACTCTTGGATGATCCAAAGGGTGCTCTTTTAGTGGTTTCTGATAATGATGCTATTGACCCTCCCTCATGTTCTGTTGATAGATTGTTTGTGTGACGACCCGACCGGTGTTTTAAGAATTAATGCCCCGATCCCCTATTAACTACTTTCCCCGAGTTTATTTCTACTATTTTGATTTGTCGGGATGTTCGGTTTTGAGTTTCAGAGAGTTTTGGGACACTTAGTCCCTAAATGAGAGCTTAAGTGTTGGAAAGTTGAACGTAGTTGGAACAGTGTAAAGACGTCCTCGGAATAGAAATACGATGATTCCGTTATCTCCATTGGGTGATTTCAGGCTTAGGGGCGTGGTCGGATTGTGTTTTGGAGGTCCGTAGCTAATTAGGGCTTGAAATGCCAAAAGTTGAATTTTTGAAGTTTCCTGTTCGATAGTGAGATTTTGATTTGAGGGTCGGAATGGAATTTCGGAAGTTGGAGTAGCTCCGTAATCTTTAATGTGACGTGTGTGCAAAATTTCAGGTCATTCGGACGAGGTTTGATAGACATTTTGATCGAAAGCGTATTTTTAGAGTTTTATGAATTCTTAGGCTTGAATCCGATGAAAAATAGGTGTTTTGATGTTGTTTTGAGCATTCCAAAGGTTGGATCAAGTTTGAATGAAGTTAGGGGACATGTTGGTAGGTTTGGTTGAGGTCCTGGGGGCCTTGGGTGTGTTTCGGATGCTCAACGGGTCATTTTAAAAATTAGAGAAATTGCAGAAAATTGCAGCAGCCCTGTTCTGGTTTCCTTCTTCGCATTTGCGAGTGGAGTCTCGCATTCGCGAAGAGGAGCTGGGGCTGGTGAGGAATTAATGCTTCGTGTTCGTGAAGGAGCTAATGTGTTCGCGAGGTTGTGGGGCTTTGTGCCTACGCGCTCGCGAAGGTAGTCTCGTGTTCGCGTAGGAGAAGAGAAATGATCATCGCGTTCACGGCTCAAGCATCACGTTCATGAAGAGGGAGACTGGCCAGTGGAAATTTAGTGCATCACGTTTTGCAACCTTAGCCTCGCGTTCGCGATTAAGGAATTGCCTGGGCAGATTTTTAAATCCCAAAATTGAGGGTTTAAGCCATAATTCATATTTTGGACTTGGAAGCTCGAGAGATTACGATTTTTAAGAGATTTAGACTCGTGAGAGCGTGAGGATTCTAAAAATATAAATTTTACCCAATTCCGAGACGTGGGCTTAAGGGGCATTTTGGTTATTTTACCTAATTTCGCGTATTAGCTTAGAATGTTTTTGTAGAATCAGTTACTTGAAATGTTAATTACGTTATGAAATTGAATTGAATAGATTTGGGCCATTTGGAGTCGAGTACTCGTTGCAAGAGCGTGGTTTCAGGTTGATTTTGAGCCGATTCGGGGTAAGTGGCTTGTCTAACCTTGTGTGGGGGACCTTCCCCTTAGGATTGGTATATTTTGTAATTGTAATGCCTTGTGTGTGAGGTGATGAGCGCGTACTTATGCTAATTGCTGGAAATCCGATTTTCATTAAGTAATCACTTGTATGTTTCCTTTCCTGTTTTTACTACTTGCACTATTAAGCTTGTTGTTAGCTTAGGAAAGCATGTCTAAGTGACTCAATTACTTTATTTGCTCAACCTGTCTTACCTGAATTTTGTGCAACATGCTAGGCTAGAATCACTTGTTGCCTTAATATGAAATTTTGCCATTTCTGTATATTTTCCTGTTGCTGCTGTGTATTTATTTTGGGACTACGGAGGTGAGATTCCGGTAGCTCCCCCTTCTCTGTTTATTTTGGGACTACGGATATGGGATTCCGGTAGCTCCCCCTTGTCTATTTATTTTGGGACTACGGATGTGGGATTCTGGTAGATCCCCCTGCATAGTTATATGGAACTACGGGTATGCACCCGGTAGATTCCCCTAGTACTGGGTATTTATATTTGGGACTACGGAACGAGATTCCGGTAGATCCCCGCGTACTATGAGTTGGACTACGGGACGGGATCCCGGGAGATCCATTGGATATGTACATATGGGATTACAGGACGGTATCTTGGGAGATCCCCGATTGTTATTATTGGTGCTGAGTTGTATTTGTTTTCCGTGTTTACCTTGCGTCTGTATAGTTGTTGCTATCCTGTACATCCTGTGTTATTTTACTGCTGTACTTGTTTAT
The DNA here is from genome assembly GCF_000715075.1 of Nicotiana tabacum. Lineage (NCBI taxonomy): Eukaryota > Viridiplantae > Streptophyta > Magnoliopsida > Solanales > Solanaceae > Nicotiana > Nicotiana tabacum. Next base: position 99,023,221 of record NC_134089.1, on the reverse strand, counting down.
ACCGTTCTGTTCTATACTGTTGATATTTATATTTTATTTAACCTCAGTAGAACCCTGACCTTCCTCGTCACTACCCGATTGAGGTTAGGCTTGGCACTTACTAAGTACCGCTGTGGTGTACTCATGCCCCTTCTGTGCATGTTTTTCATGTGCATATCTAGGTACTACAACTCAATCCTATCACCCATGAGGCGAGGTGACTGCTCTAGAGACTCCGAGGTACATCTGCCGTATCCGCAGACGGAGGAGTCCCTTTCTATTCTATCTTTTAAACATTTGCCCTTCTGTATTTCTTTCCCTTGTTAGATACTCTGGAGTTAGTCATTGTAGATATCCAAAGGCTTGTGGTTCCGTGAGTTTCCGGGTTTTGGGATTATGTACTTGATTCTGATAATGTTGTGTTGTATATGCCGAGCGGCACCTTTAAACATTGTTTTTATCACTCTTCATTCTGTTTTAATTTGTTTTTATTCCGCATTTTGGTTATCTTCTGCAATTTATGCTTACTTAGTCGTAGAGGACTAGGTGCCGTCACGATGGTTCACGGAGGGCGAACCGGGGTCGTGACAAGTTGGTATCAGAGCTCTATGTTCATAGGAGTTATGGATCACAACCCGATTTATTAAAGTCTCGTTGATCGATACGGAGGTGCATGTACTTATCTACGAGAGGCTGTGCAATTGTTAGGAAAATTCCACTTTATTTGATCTCCTTGTCGTGCGATATTTTGACATCACAATTCTAAACTTTTGTCTTCTATTCTCTCATAGATGGTGAGGGCACTTGCTACCCGAGATGATCTGGCACCCGCGCCCACTACTGTAGCCGTCAGAGGCCAGGGCCGAGGTACCACCAGCAGTTCCAGCTGGAGTACAGGTACTTGACATGCCTACTGCTACTATTACTCCAGCTCTTCAGGAGACTCTGGCATAGTTCATGAGCATGTATACCACTCTGGCTCAGGCAGGGTTGCTTCCCCTTGCTGCAACTACATCTCAGGTCGGGGGAGGAGCACAAACTCTCGTCGCCCGCACTCCTGAGCAGCGAGTGCATGTTGAGTAGGTCCCTGAGATTATTCCTGTATCGCTTGCATTGCCAGTTCAGTCCGAGGACAGGGCAGCGGCTTCCGAGGAGGAGCAACTGAGGCTTGAGAGGTTCAAGAGGTTCAAGAGGTACAAGCCTCCTGTATTCAGTGGTCTAGCATCGGAGGATGCTCTAGAATTTCTAGATGAGAGTTACCGCATTCTCTGTACCATGGGTATATCAGGATCGAGCGGGTTTTCCTTCACTACTTTCCAACTTCAAGGAGCCACCTATGAGTGGTGGCGCACCTATGAGTTAGACAGTCCGGACGAGGCTTCTTCATTGACTTGGACTTAGTTTTCAAATCTATTCCTGAGAGAGTATGTTCCTCAGAGCCTTAGGGACGCATGACACGCAGTGTTTGAGCATTTGATCCAGGGTGCTATGACTGTCTCAGAGTATGCTGTCTGTTACACTAGTTTGGCTAGACATGCACTAGCCTTGGTTTCTAATGTTCACGAGAGGGTTCGCCAGTTTATTGAGGGCCTTTTTCCTAGCATCAGGTATAGCATGGATCGTGAGTTGGAGATGGATATTTCCTATCTGCAAGTGGTGAGCATTACTAGGAGGATTGAGGGTATATATGCTAGGGAGAGAAAGAAAGGGAGGACAAGAGGTCTTGAGAGTCGGGCCATTTCTCTGGTGCCCGTGCCCCAGCAGCTGGTCGATGGTAGGGGTTATATGAGTCGCCCTATTCATTCAGCTCTTCCAGCAGCCAATGGCATTCCAGCTCCTCCTAGACGTTAGGAGCCTTATTATGCACCACCGGTATCTAGCACGCCTCTTGCGCGTGGTGCTTTCAGAGGTCAGTCCAGCATACCTGGACCGAGCCTGTCCTAGCCACCATGTCCTCCCAGAGCTTGTTTTGAGTGTGGTGACACACGCCATATGGTGAGGGATTGACCTAGACTTGGGAGGGGTGCACCTCCACAGACTTCTTAGCCACAACGTGCCCCGCAGAGTTCTTAGGCTATGGTTACAGCTCCAGTTGCTACCCCACCTGCTCAGCCAGCTAGAGGTGAAGGTCAGGGAGGTAGAGGTCGCCCTAGAGGGAGAGACCAAGCCAGATACTATGCCCTTCCCACCCGTACCAAGGTTGTTGCCTCCGATTCTATCATCACAGGTATTATATTGGTTTGTCACAGAGATGTATTGGTTCTATTTTATCCAGGATCCACTTATTCTTATGTGTCTTCTTATTTTGCTCTACATTTGGGTGTATCTCGGGATACTTTGAGTTCCCCTATTTATGTTTCTACTCCTGTGGGAGATTCTCTTATTGTGAACCGTGTTTATCAGTCGTGTTTGGTTGCTCTTAGTGGTTTTGAGACTAGAGTCGATCTATTGTTGCTCAACATGGTAGATTTTGACATTATCTTAGGCATAGACTGGTTGTCACCCCATTATGCTATTCTTTATTGTCATGCCAAAAACCGTGACGCTGGCTATGCCAGATGTACCGCATGTTGAGTGGAGGGGTACATCAGATCACACTCCCAGTAGAGTTAATTCTTTTCTTAAAGCTTAGCGTATGGTTGAGAAGGGTTGTGAAGCGTATTTAGCTTATTTGAGAGATGTCAGTATTGTATACCACTTTAGTTGATTCAGTTCTAGTAGTACAGGATTTTCCTTGATGTGTTTCCAACTGATCTTCCAAGCATGTCGCCTGATAGAGATATTGATTTTGGCATTGATCTGTTGCCGGGCACTAAGCCCATTTTTATTTGTCCGTATCGTATGGCTCCTCCTGAGTTGAAGGAATTGAAGGATCAGTTACAGGAATTGCTTGATAAGGGTTTTATTCGGCCCAATGTATCACCATGGGGTGCTCCTATCTTGTTTGTGAAGAAAAAAGATGGTTCTATGCTTATGTGTATTGATTATCGCTAGTTGAACAAGGTTACAGTGAAGAACCGTTATCCTTTGCCTCACATTGATGCTATGTTTGACCAGTTTCAGGGCGCATGGGTGTTTTCTAAGATTGATATGCGCTCAGGTTACCATCAATTGAAGATTCGGGGGCCATATATCCCGAAGACTGCTTTCAGGACTCGATTTGGTCATTATGAGTTCCTTGTCATGTCATTTGGGCTGACCAATGCCCTGACAACCTTTATGCATTAGATGCATAGTGTATTCCGGCCATATCTCAACTCGTTCATCATTGTCTTTATTAATGATATTCTGGTGTATTCTCGGAGTTTGGAAGATTATGAGAAGCACCTGATAACTGTGCTTCAGACTCTAAGAGAGAAACGTTATATGCTAAGTTCTCAAAATGCGAGTTTTGGTTGGATTCAGTGGCATTATTAGGCCACGTGGTATCGAGTGAGGGTATTCAGGTGGATTCGAAGAAGATAGAAGTCGTGCAGAGTTGGCCCAGACCATCCTCAACTATAGAGATCTGCAGTTTCCTGGGCTTGGCGGGTTACTACCGTCGTTTTATGGAGGGGTTTTCATCGATTGCAGCCCCTATGACTAGGTTGACCCAGAAGGGTTCTCTATTTCAGTGGACGGAGGAGTGTGAGGCGAGCTTTCGGAAGATCAAGACAGTTTTAACTACAGTCCTTGTTTTGATATTGCCTACAAGTTCGGGGTCTTATACGGTCTACTATGATGCCTCGAGGATTGGCCTCGGAGCGGTGTTGATGCAGGATGGTAGGGTGATTGCCTACGCGTCCAGGTAGTTAAAGATACATGCGAAGAACTACCCTGTTCACGACCTTGAGTTAACTGCCATTGTCCACGCCCTGAAGATCTGGCGCCATTATTTATACGGGGTTCCCAGTGAGATTTATACTGACCATCGGAGCTTGCAGCACTTGTTCAAGCAAAAGGATCTAAATTGCGCCAGAGGAGGGGGTTAGAGTTGCTAAAGGACTATGACATCACTATTTTGTATCACACGGGCAAGGCCAATATGGTGGCCGATGCCTTGAGTTTTCGGGCAGAGAGTTTGGGGAGTTTGGCTTATTTACCAGCAGTAGAGAGGCCCATGGCGATGGATGTTCAAGCCTTTGCCAGCCAGTTTGTCAGATTGGATCTTTCGGAGCCTAGTCGGGTTCTAGCTTGCGTGGTTTCTCGGTCTTCCTTATTTGATCGTATCAAGGAGCATCAGTATGATGACCATTATGTGCTTGTCCTCAAGGACAAGGTTCAGCATGGTGATGCCAGAGATGTGACTATTGGTGATGATGGGGTATTGAGAATGCATGGCAGGATTTGTGTACCCAATGTTGATGGGCTTCGGGAGTTGATTCTAGAGGAGGCCCATAGTTAGCGGTATTCCATTCATCCGGGTGCCACGAAGATGTACCAGGATTTGAGGCAGCACTATTGGTGGAGGTGGATGAAGAAAGATATAGTTGGATTTGTAGCTTGATGCCTCAACTATCAGCAGGTGAAGTATGAACACCAGAGACCAGGTGGGTTGCTTTAGCAGATAGGGATTCCATAGTGGAAGTGGGAGCGGATCACCATGGACTTTGTAGTTGGGCTCCCATGGACTTTGAGAAAGTTCGATGCTATTTGGGTGATTGTGGATTGGCTGACCAAGTCCGCTCATTTCATTCCTGTGTGTACTACTTATTCTTCGGAGCAGTTGGTGGAGATTTATATCCGGGAGATTGTTTGTCTGCATGGTATTCCAGTGTCCATCATTTCAAATAGAGGTACTCAATTCACATCACGTTCTGGAGAGTCGTTCAGCATGAGTTGGGTACTCGGGTGGAGTTGAGTACAACATTTCACCCTCAGACGGATGGACAGTCCGAGCGCACTATTCAGATTCTTGAGGATATGCTCCACGCGTGTGTGATTGAGTTTGGAGGGTCTTGGGATCAGTTCTTGCCATTGGCGGTGTTTGCTTACAACAACAGCTATCAGTCCAGTATTTAGATGGCACTGTATGAGGCTTTATATGGGAGATGGTGTAGATCCCCGGTGGGTTGGTTTGAGCCGGGTGAGGCTAGATTATTGGGCACAGGGTTAGTTCAGGATGCTTTGGAGAAGGTCAAGGTGATTCAAGATAGACTCCGTACAGCCCAGTCTAGATAGAAGAGCTATGCGGACCGGAAGGTTCATGATGTTTCCTATATGGATGGAGAGCAGGTTCTGTTTCGGGTATGGCCTATGAACGGAGTTATAAGATTTTGGAAGAAACGGAAGTTGACTCCGAGGTTTATTGGCCTTTTTGAGATATTGAGGCGTGTTGGGGAGGTTGCTTATGAGCTTACCTTACCTCCCAGCTTGGCCCGAGTTCATTCGATATTCCATGTTTCGATGCTCCGGAGGTATCACGGTGATCCATCACATGTGTTAGATTTCAGTTCAGTCCAGTTGGACAAGGATCAATCTTATGTTGAGGAGCCAGTGACAATATTGGACAGGTAGGTTAGAAAGCTGAGGTCAAAGAACATTGCATCAGTAAAGGTTCAGTGGCGGGGCCAGCCAGTCGAGGAGGCGACCTGGGAGACCGAGCAGGATATGCGCAGCCATTACCATCATCTTTTCACTACTTCAGGTATGTATTTATGCTCGTTCAAGGACGAACGAATGTTTAAGTGTAGGAGGATGTGATGACCCGATCGGTCATTTTAAGAATTAACGCCCCGAACCCTTATTAATTGCTTTCCCTGACTTTATTTCTGCTATTTTGATTAGTTAGGATGTTTAGTTTTGAGTTTCAGAGACTTTTGGGACACTTAGTCCCTAAATGAGAGCTTAAGTGTTGGAAAATTGACAGTAGTCTAAAAAGTGTGAAGACGGCCTTGGAATGGAAATTCGATGGTTCCGTTAGCTTTGTTGGGTGATTTCGGGCTTAGGGGCGTGGTGGGATTGTGTTTTGGAGGTCCGTAGCTAATTGAAATGCCGAAAGTTGAACTTTAGAGTTTCCGGTTCGATAGTGAGATTTTCATTCGAGGGCCATAATGGAATTCTGGAAGATGGAGTAACTCCGTAATGTTTAATGTGATGTGTGTGCAAAATTTCAGGTCATTTGGACGAGGTTTGATAGACTTTTTGATCGAAAGCATACTTTTAGAGTTTTTGGAATTCTTAGGCTTGAATCCGATGAAAAATAGGTGTTTTGATGTTGTTTTGAGTGTTCCAAAGGTTGGACCAAGTTGGAATGAAGTTAGGGGATATGTTGGTAGGTTTGGTTTAGGTCCGGCGGCCTCGGGTGTGTTTCGGATGCTCAACGGGTCATTTTGGAACTTAGAGAAATTGCAGAAAATTGTAGCAGCCCAGTTCTGGTTTCCTTCTTTGCATTCGCGAGTGGGGTCTCGCGTTCGCGAAGAGGAGTTGGGGCTGGTGAGGAATTAAAACTTCGCGTTCACGAGTCTATGGGGCTTTGTGCCTATGCATTCGCGAAGGCAGTCTCGCGTTTGCATAGGAGAAGAGAAATGATCATCGCGTTCGCGGCTCAAGCATCGCATTCGCGAAGAGGGAGACTGGCTAGTGGAACTTTAGTGCATCGCGTTCGCAACCTTAGCCTCGCGTTTGCGATTAAGAAATTGCATGGGCAGATTTTTAAAACCCAAAATCGAGGGTTTAAGCCATAATTCATATTTTGGGCTTGGTAGCTCGGGAGATTGCGATTTTTGAAGAGATTTTCACCTTGGCGATTTGGGTAAGTAATGCCTACTCGGTTTAAACTAATTTCTATGAATCTACACTTAAATTCATCCTTTAATTTCGAAATTATGGTAGAAATTGGGGGAAAAGTTCTTAGATCAAGAAATTGAGTTTTAATTGGGGATTTGACATTGGATTAGGATAATTTTGATATGGTTAGACTCGTGAGAGCGTGAGGATTCTAAAAATATAAATTTTACCCGATTCCAAGATGTGGGCCTGAGGGCCGTTTTGGTCATTCTACCTAATTTTGCATATTAGCTTAGAATTTCTTTGTAGAATCAGTTACTTGAAGTGTTATTTTCGTAATGAAATTGAATTGAATAGATTTGGGCCATTTGGAGTCGAGTACTCATGGCAAGAGCGTGGTTTCAGGTTGATTTTGAGTCTGTTCGAGGTAAGTGGTTTGTCTAACCTTGTGTGGGGGACCTTCCCCTTAGGATTGGAATATTTGGTAATTGAAATGCCTTGTACGTGAGGTGACGAGCGCATACTTGTGCTAATTGATGGAAATCCGATTTTCATTAAGTAATCACTAGTATGTTTCCTTTCCTATTTTTACTACTTGCACTATTAAGCTTGTTGTTAGATTAGGAAAGCATGTCTAAGTGACTTAATTGCTTTATTAACTCAACCTACCTTACCTGAATTTTATGGAGCATGCTAGGCTAGAATCACTTGTTGCCTTAATATGAAATTTTGCCATTACTGTATATTTTCCTGTTGCTGCTGTGTATTTATTTTGGGACTACGGAGGCGGGATTCCGGTAGCTCCCCCTTGTCTGTTTATTTTGGGACTACGGATGTGGGATTCCGGTAGCTCCACCTTGTCTATTTATTTTGGGACTACGGATGTGGGATTCCGGTAGATCTCGTTGCACAGTTATATGGAATTACGGGAATGCACCCGATAGATTCCCCCAATACTGGGTATTTGCATTTGGGACTACGAAACGGGATTCCGGTAGATCCCCGCGCACTATGAGTTGGACTACGGGACGGGATCCCGGGAGATCCATTGGATATGTACATATGGGACTACAGGACGGTATCCTAGGAGATCCCTGATTGTTATTATTGGTGCTGAGCTGTATTTCTTTTTCGTGTTTACCTTGCTTCTGTATAGTTGTTGTTGTCCTGTACATCCTGTGTTATTTTACTGCTGTACTTATTTATGCTGTTCTGTTCTATACTGTTGATCTTTATATTTTTTTTAAACTCAATACGTCCCTGACCTTCCTCGTCACTATCCGACCGAGGTTAGGCTTGGCACTTACTGAGTACCGCTGTGGTGTACTCATGCCCCTTCTGCGCATGTTTTTCATGTGCATATCCAGGTACTGCGACTCCGTTCTATCACCCGTGAGGCGAGGTGACTGCTCTAAAGACTCTGAGGTACATCTGCCGCGTCCGCAAACCGAGGAGTCCCTTTCTATTCTAGCTTTTAAACATTTTCCCTTATGTATTTCTTTCCCTTGTTAAATATTCTGGAGTTAGTCATTGTATATATCCAAAGGCTTATGGTTCCGTGAGTTTCCGGGTTTTCGGATAGTGTACTTGATTCTGAGAATGTTGTGTTGTATATGCCGAGCTACACTTTTAAACAGTGTTTTTATCACTCTTCATTCTGTTTTAATTTGTTTTTATTCCGCATTTTGGTTATCTTCTGCAATTTAGGCTTACCTAGTCGTAGAGGACTAGGTGCCGTCACGATGGTTCACGGAGGGCGAACCGGGGTCGTGACAGTTTGCTCATGGCTTCGAGGGCGATGAAGTTTCTAGGTCTGTTTTCGAGGAATTGCCTCTTTCTACCTTTCCAGCTTTGGTTTCCATTACCCATCCCATGTCTTTACTTGTTGCTTCTCCTGCTATTACTCCCGTGGTTTTTTCCACTTCGTCTGCTATTCCCGTGGCTGCTTCCGACGCAGAAACTGGACCCTCTAGCAGTGGGATAACTGCTAAAGAAGGGACAATTTGAAGGTCTACAACTGGATAAAGAAGTTCTTGCGGAAGAAAAGAATGCCTTGGAGCAACAAATGAAGGTGGTTGCTGCTGAATTAGCAGTTGAAAAGGCTTCTTATAGCCATGTTGGAAAGGACAAGGATATACTTGAGTCCTCTTGTGGTGAACAGCTTTCCAAGGCAACTGAGGAGATAAGGGGTTTGAGGGAACTCCTTAATCAAAAAGAGATTTATGCGGGAGAATTGGTTCAAACACTTACTCAAGCTCAAGAAGATCTCTGTGCCTCTACTGATAAGATTCGATTCATGGAAGGTTCTCTCACTACTTTGAAGACAGCTTATGATGCCTCTAAAGCAGAAAAAGAAGAGCTGAGAGCTGAAATTGACTAGTGGGAGAAGGACTATGAGATTCTTCAGGACATACTGTCATTGGATGTGAGCTGGGCTTTTTTAAACACACGCCTTAAGACTCTAATGGAAGCCAACCTGGAGGGCTTTGAACTTAATGCTGAAATTGTTAAAGCTAAAGAAGCAATTGATAAAACTCAGCAACGTCAAAGCTTTTCTTCAACTGAAGACAAAGGTCCCGAAGGTGATGGAAATGGACTTGTTCCTTGTGAAGCTGATGTTCAAGCCTCTTCTTCTCAAGTTAATCCTTCTTCTCCCGTTGATGATGCTCCCGCAGATAATGCCCCTTAGTTTTTTCTTGGTTTCATGTTTGTTCAACTTTTGGGAAGTTTGTTTTTTGGAAGGTCGTTTTTTGGTTACCCCTATATTGTTTTGGGGTTTAATGACAAACAAGTACCTCTGTTTTTCCCAAAGTTTAATATATGTGTTTCGGTTAATTTTACCGTTTATTTTGCTCTTTGATATTTGAGCTTTTATTTTGCTCTTTGATATTTGAGCTTTCATTTTAAAATGCTTTAATAATCCGTGATTTTAATAAACGTGGGTTTTTATAAAAGAGGCTCTTTTATATAAGCGACACTGATGAAGATGGCATCTCATCTTCATATTTGTGTAAATATATGAAAGATGAAATAGATAAAAAGGAAACAATTTGAGGAAGTTTTATACTTTGAACTTTCAAATAAATTTCATATATGATTTTCTCTATTATTCGTATAATATTTTCACAACTGCTTTCTTTGTAGCAGATTTTTAGATTCAAAATCGAGTTTATTATCCCGTGATTAAATTTTGGCCTCAACATAAAAACTCGTAGGAACTTGGAACATATCTTGTATCCTTCTCGAGTTCACACATTCTCAAGGTTGCTTCAAGGTTTTTGATTCACGCTTGATTTTGGGCTATTTTGTTTCTTTTTCCATATGTGTAGTCCCCCAGTGCTAGATTTTTGAAGTATGAAATCTCGAACACTGGATCGCTCCTTCTTTTTGGTCCATTCCTTGAAAATAAAAATACACACGAGACTCGGAGATATATGTTTAGATGATGATTGCTTTACCCTTTTTTTCCATCGGAAAGGTTGTAACCTAGACCGGGAATAATTCAGTATTTCGCGTGTCTTTCAGGTTTAATATCATCATTTGGTACGGGCTAGCATTTTGCCTATCATCCAAAATTGCTAGTAAAATTCAAAATAACAAAATAAAATAATATCTGAGTGATACCTGACCATGTGTACTTCCTTTGTCTAGAAGTAATACTTCTTCAAATGAATAACGTTCCAATTCGATGGTAGTATGTTGTCATCCATGGTCTCCAACTCATATGCTCCCTTTCCAGCGATGCTTCGAACCCTATAAGGGCCTTCCCAATTTGTACTTAACTTTCCTTCATTAGCCAATTTCGTTGATCAAAACACCTTTTAAGGACGAAGTCCCCAATCTTGAAATACCTCAGATTTGCTTTCCTGTTGTAATATCGTTCAATCATATGTTTTTGAGTTGTCATCCTTATTAGCACTGCTTCTCTCCTTTCCTCTAATAAATCCAGAATTTTTTGCATTTCTTCATCATTTTATTCCTCAGTAGCATGTGTGTATCTCGTACTGGATTCACCTATTTCTGGAATTAGAGCTTCAGTGCCATAGACGAGTGAAAATGGAGTCTTGCCCGTACTTGTTTTTGTTGTTGTTTGATAAGTCCAAAATACTTCTGGTAACACTCTTGGCCAATTGCCTTTTAATTCTTCTAATCTTTTCTTCAAATTAATAATAATAACTTTATTTGTTGACTCAGCTTGCCCATTGGCTACAGGGTGGTTGTCGCACCCCTATTTTTCCATCCGCGGAGAGAGAAGTCCGGGTTTCGATATTCATAGGGGTAATAACTCATTTCCTTTTAGGAATTGGGCATTTGAAGAGTCGCCACCTAATGGATTATGGTATGTTAGGGCACCTAGAGGGATTAACTCTTAGACTAGTTTGCATTACAAGAAATTTAGGGTAAGGGCTCGAAATAACCTTGAGGGGAAGGTGTTAGGCACCCCTCGCGGTCCATAACGGTGGGTCCCGATCGAACTTATACTTATGAATTAGTCCTTTTAACAAATAAATAATTTAAAACACATACTTACAAATAAAGACATATTTTTGGACATTGTATGAATCAAGAAATGAGACAAAAGGAAAAGAACTTTGAACAAGTTGCACATATATAGAGAAAAGTAAACTTTAAATACCGGGAACTAGAAAGAGGGGTCCTAGGTTGGTTAGCCTACAGGATCACCCCACACAATGCCTGATAAACACTTCTCAATGAGGGGCTACACGTGACATTAGCGCATAGTCATCATATCCTTACTACCCAATTCCCTCCCCTTGGTCATAGCCTAAAGCGTTCTAGTAACCTTAAAAATGTCCTATACGTGCACTACCTGTCCCTTTTTCGTGGCCCTAGAGGTATTTTAGGACCTCTACTTTTGGGCAATTTTAGACCATTCTAAGTTATTTAAAGGAGAAAGTCTAGACGACAATCAAAACAATTAGGACTGCACATAAGGAACAAATAATGGCTCACATTTTACCTCCACAAGCAGAACAGATAAATGCACGTCTCAAACAAATGTTTCAGGTATTTAATAAAACTTCGAACATGATATCTTGGTCAGCAGGAAGTATACATCATGAATTAGGACCAAGTGTCAAAGACCTATTAGCTAGCCTACTGATTTTATACCTGAGAATGTGAGCAATTTAAAATAACAAAGCGCAGTTTTATGATTGCAGAATTTTTGTCACCCTAGAGGCTTGCCTAAACGCATAATAGTGACGTCCTAAAAGAATGGTATCTATATCGATTAGGAATGCAGTAAAACAGTAAAATGATTTTTAAACGACAACTTGAGATCCTATAGGCATGCTTTCTAGCAGTATTAGTTTAAGGCAGCATTTGAAAACTTATTAAAGAAACGGGCAGATTAATTAAACCAATTCAAAATGAACAAACATGAATTAAACTAATTTATTTAACTAAACTGGTTTCAAGTTCTATAGGCATGATTTTTACTAGAGCTGATTTTTATTCCTAAAGGCATGACATCTAATTATTAAAAGCTCACTTCTGAACTTATAGGCATGATTTCTAAAGAGACAAATGTGAATACGTGCTGTAACGAAAATTGAACCTCAATTACTTTACACTCAATAGGTATAATATCTAATTATAAGACTGATTTTAATCCTATAGACATGATCTTTATTGTTAAAGCCATTTAGATCCTATAGGCATGGTTCCTAATATTGTGGTAGTAAAGCAAATATGACAAACACATTTGAATTAACACAACCCTGTAGGCATGATATCTACCCAATTTACCCAACATATACATAACTACCCACCCCTTTTCACTAATCACCCCAATGTTGTTTACAAAATCATTAGAGACCAACGAATTAAATAAAAATACAAAAATAAACAGGAATTAATCTATAGGGAGCCTACAGTAGGCCAAGTGACTTCCCAAGCCTCCAATAGCCTCAAATGCAAAAGTTCCATAGCCAATTTCATGTCTAGGTGTGTCAGAGTTCCCTAAGGATCTCAAGGATCTCGAGCAGTGCTTATACCTAGACCTTTTCTCAAATGATAACTGATTTAGGTGCAGTGTGGAAAAGCCAGCTCTGACATGCCAGAGTTCAGAGAGATCTCAAGGACCTCAAGGCAGTACACATATCAGAGGGGCAAAACCTAGTATTCTAAGAGTAAGGTGAGAGTGCATAATGACTTTGGAAAAGTTTGGTAAACAGTAGAAAGTCTTAGTAGTGGAAAGAATTTTATGAAAACCAGCGCATAGTTAGAGTACAAATAGTTTGAGAAAAACATGAAGAACATTTTTTAAAAAAACAATCAAAGAGCAAGTCATAGAACACACAGACTTCACCCAAGGGAAAGGGTAGGGGGGACACCTAGAATGCACCTTAGTTATGGCAAACAAAAAAAAAATTGTAGTTGCAAAGTTAAGTTGAGAGCACAGAGATTTTAGATGCAAATAAGACCTTATTAGTGAAATAGAACAAGATGGACTTAGATGAACAAACAAGACAAACATTTCATGAAACATTCAAGGTTTTAGAAATACTAGTCATATACAGAACATGCAAGATTTGGTCATGCTAGGTGAAATCATAAACACATAATGCATCTTGGTACATGCTAGTGAACCAATTATTTAAAGAAGGAATGGCATGCCAAACAGTATAACAGCTATAGAATTTAACAGAATAAGCTTAAACATGCTTTGTGATACAGTAATCTAGTAATGCTGATTGCATACTAAGTAAAATAGCACATAGAACTGGAAATCACAAATTGATGAACTGCAGAAACAAAGAAAGCACATCATTTGGAATGTGAATTGAATCAGAACATACCAGTTAAGGAGAGAATACAGAGTACAGAGTAAAGATGACGCAAGTAGCCAGCCTTGGCTTACAGCTGGCTGGACTAATAAGAATTGCAAGGAACAGAATAGAGTAGAGAAAGCTTTTGAGAGTAGGATAGTGTAGATGAACTAATGTTCGTTTTCTAGAACTAAAAATAAGAAGGGGTTTATATAGTAATCAAAAGTTTAACAAATAAAGTAAGAGACCAATTAAGTAGCAAATCAGGGAAGTCACATATAAATCAGCAAGTCCTTCCCTTAATCAAGGGACAATCAAACCAATGGTAAAAGCATGCTAGGTATTTAAGGAAAAGAATCAAGTAAGGTTTTGGTATGGAGTAGGTAATTAGAGGTAAATGAACAGAAGTTTCAATTAAGAAAAAAAACAGTAAGAATCAGCAAAATACAAACAAGGCAAGGGAAAATTAAGCAATTCAATCAAATCAAGTAAAGAGGTGAAGAAACAAACTGAGAAACCCATATATCGTAGTCAATATAGGATGATCTTACTCAGAATCACATTATAGTGACCTGAAACAGGCGAGAGAGGAACCATAGATGCAAGTCAACTAGCCTTGGTCCCTTGAGGACCCTGGAGATAGCAAGATTAACGTAAGGGAGACCATTGGAGGCCTGGGGGTGGTGAGAGATCATCGTAGACAGCCATGGACGAGGGTCAGTGAGGTTTGATTAGAGTTAGGTTTGAGAGAATTTGAGAGCAAAGAGGGGTTTCAGGTAGTGTAGAATAGTAGGGTTTGGGGGGGGGGGGGTCTTTTGGGTTTATTTTAGGAAGGGTCGTTTGTGGCCATTGATCAATGACCGAGATTAAAGAGTATTGGGGCCAGAACGGGTCCTCAGGGTTTAGGCTGGTAATTAGGTTAAATTGAGGCTGCAATTGAAAATAAAATAGGCTAGATTTTAAATAGCCACTTTTAATAGTTATATAATTTATAAAAATAATGAATAATTTCTAAAAAAATACTTTCATATACTAAAATGATTTTAAATAGTTGTTTAATATTTTAAAAATATAAAAAACTATTTTATGCATCAATAATGCAATTATGCATTAGTAAGGCTATTATTGCAAAGATGTTCAATTTAGCCTAAAAATGTAAATATAATTACAAAAATGCAATAAAAATGTTTAAATACTATTTTGGCGTAAATAACGAATTTAGATGACTAAATCACCACAAAAACAATTTGAAAGATAATTAATCGAAATTTTATAAATAAAAAGAGAAGAAATAAATCAATTTGGAGCTTTTAAAAATTATAGAAAAATTATGAAAACACTTATGCATGCTTATAACTGCATATATGCTATTTTGAAAGTATATATATGTATTAAAAATATATGAGAAAAAATTGGGTATTAACAGTTGCCCCTCTTTACCCGGGAAAGATGTAAGAGTTTTCGGGTAAAGAAATGATGGCCAATTTTGACTGGACGTGACGTTTTAAAAGATAGAGGCTGGACTCTGGTCTTGAGTTGCCTACATATCCCTGATTTTATAGGAATCAGGCCATGTGTAGTTCTGGATTCATTGGAATATACCGATGAAGTCATTGCAAGAACAGACACGGGATGCAAGAGCGGCTGTGGTGAAAGGTTAAGGTTTGAGATATTTGAAGGAACTGGAGTGAGGTCTCTCCTGCTAGAATAGCGGTTGCTTGCCGATCACCTGTAGATGAAAAGATATTGCCGACATGTATTTGTGCCAAAATTTAAACATGATGCAGATTCCCTTTGGACCATGAAGGTTGTCTTTGGACAGTTTGAAGATGATGTCCTTGGACCATGACATCCTGCGCCATGAATTGTTTGGTGAGGGATTCCCAGGCCATGAAGATGACGCCTTTGACTAATGATATGGAAAGTTGAGGGATTCTCAGGCCATGGCATGGTGTCTTCCGGCTATAAGGATGATGCCTTTTAGTCTATGATGCCTTTGGATAGATTGGTGATATTTCAGCCCATGAGATGCAATAATATGATGTTAACCAATCAAGGCTTAGTCTTGCAAAATGAAGGGCAGACTTAGCCCGATAGAAAAGCAAATAGATAGTACTAGAAAAGAGCAATATTTATGTAAGGAGGGACAATGCTTAGTCCCGTGCAAATGTGAAGGCAAGGATTATCCTCATGCAGATACGGAGGCAGGGATTAGCCTCATGCAAATCAGGAGGAAAGGATTAGTCTCATGCAGATATGGAGGCAGGGATTAGCCTCATGCAAGTATGGAGGCAAGGATTAGCCTCATGCAAGTAGGGATGCAGGGATTAGCCTCATGCAGATATGGAGGTAGAGATTAGCCTCATGCAAGTATGGAGGCAGGGATTAGCCTCATGCAAGTATGGGAGGCAGGGATTAGCCTCACGCAAGTATGTATGCAGGGATTAGCCTCATGTAGATATGGAGGCAGGCATTAGCCTCGTGCAAGTATGGAGGCAGGGATTAGCCTCGTGCAGATATGGAGGCAAGGATTAGCCTCATATAGATATGGAGGCAGGGATTGGCCTCATGCAAGTATGAAGGCAGGGATTAGTCTCATGTAAATATGGAGGCAGGGATTAGCCTCATGCAAGTATGAAGGCAAAGATTAACCTCATGTAGATATGGAGGTAGGGATTAGCCTCATGCAAATGTGGAGACAAGGATTATCCTCATGCAGATAGAGAGGTAGGGATTAGCCTCATACAAACAGGGAGGCAGGGATTAGCCTCATGCAAATGTGGAGGCAAGGATTAGCCTCATGCAGATAGGGAGGTAGGGATTAGCCTCATGCAAATGTAGAGGCAGGGATTAGCCTCATGTAGATAGGGAGGCAGGGATTAGCCTCATGCAAATAGGGAGGCAGGGATTAGCCTCGTGCAAGTATAGAGGTAGGGATTAGCCTCATACAAAGAGCAAGTAGCAAATAAGAGTAGTATATGTCTTAGTTGTAGATATATTTGGTGTTTGATGTCCTAATTGATAGCGAATTTGTTTTGTGTATACATATCTGTGAATGCTATCGTTACGTCAAATGTGCCTGCGTCCAAAGAAAAATTGTATGTTTCGTGAGGGGAGATTGGTTCGTGCTTCTGTCTGCTGGCCTTGCTTTGCTCCGTTCTGGAGGCCTTTTCGAGTTCCTCTAGGTAACATCTGACTGTTACAGAAATAAATTTTATTTTCGAAAAATATGCAATTATTGATAAAAATAGAGTTATTTTGGAAACATATTGATATATCAAGTTATTTTAGATGAACTAGTGACTGTAACACATTTCAGAGACAATGCAGCTTTCGTATGTAAGAATTTTGAGGGTCCTCCTCAAAATTCTTCCCCAGTTTGGTAGATGATCTTTTGACCGTTTGCAGAAAATAGGCCTTGCTGTACCTTCTTTGGAATTTTGAGAATCCTTCTCAAAATTCTGCCCCAGTTTCTTAACCAATTTTTGATTTTTTGACATATGTTGGCGTTGGCTGGACTTGCTCCGGAATTTTGAGGATCCTCCTCAAAATTCTTCCCCAGTTTCTGATCTTGGGGGGCGAATGGAAATTTTATTATTATATGACCGAACCCATAAGGCTGCCTACGTATCCCCTCTTAAATGGGAATCAGGTCAAATGTAGTTCAATTACATCAAATGAGTAAATGTAAATAATCTAAGCATAATATCACTCGAGTGCGTCTAAATTAATTGGTTTTGGCCAGATTTCTCCATCCATTTCTGCAAGTATGAGTGCTCCTCCTGTTAATACCCTGTGAACCATGTAAGGACCTTGACAGCTGGGAGAGAATTTCCCTTTGGATTCATCTTGACGTGGGAAGATCTTCTTCAGTACCAACTGTCCTGGTGCAAATTTCCTTGGTTTGACCCTTTTGTTGAAAGCTCTGGACATTATACTCTAATAACGTTGTCCGTGACACACTGTGTTCATCCTCTTTCCATCTATGAGGGCCAATTGTTCATAGCGACTCTTTATCTATTCTATATCGCTGAGTTCAGCTTCTTGTATGATTCTTAAAGAAGGAATCTCTACCTTGGCTAGATGACAGATACCATAAACCAACATGTAAAGAGTTGCCCCGGTTGATGTGCGAACTGTGGTGTGGTATCCTAACAAAGCAAAAGGTAGCTTCTCATGCCATTATTTGTGGTTTTATGCCATCTTCCTTAATATCTTCTTGATGTTTTTGTTGGCGGCTTCTACGGTTCCATTCATTTGAGGCCTGTAGGCTGTGGAATTCTTATGCTTGATTTTGAAAGTTTCGCACATAGCTTTCATCAGATCACTGTTGAGATTGGCTGCATTATTAGTAACAATGGACTCGGGAACTCTGAATCGGCAAACAATATAATCTTTGACAAAATCTGCGATGACTTTCTTGATCACAGCTTTGTAAGATGCAGCCTTTACCTATTTTGTGAAGTAATCAATGGCTATCAGGAAAAACCTATGTCCGTTTGAAGCACTAGGCTCAATCGGACTAATAACATCCATTCCCAAGCGGCGAATGGCCAAGGTGAGCTTGTTGCATTGAGCTCGTTTGGCGACACTTTTATCATATTGGCATGCACTTGGCATTGAAAGCATTTGCGGACATACTGGATGCAATCTGTCTCCATGGTCATCCAAAACTAACCGGCCCTAAGTATCTTCTTAGCCAAGACAAAACCATTCATGTGCAGGCCACAGGTCCCAGCATATACGTCCTCAAGCAGTTTAAAAGCTTCTTTTGCATCGACACATCTTAGCAATCCCAAATCGGGAGTTCTTCTATACAGATTTCCTCCACTGCAGAAGAATTAATTGGACAATCTCCGGTGTGTGCATTTCTGAGTGTGATTTGCATGCTCCGGGTATTCTCCCTTTGACAAATACTCTTTGATGTCATAGAACCAAGGCTTTCCATCTGTTTCTTCTTCAATATGAGCATAGTATGCCGACTGATTATGGATCCTCATCGGAATGAGATCAATTCTTATCTGGATATTGTATCATAGATGACAAGGTGGCCAATGCATCGGCAAACACATTCTGAATTCTAGGCACATGTCGGAATTCTATCTTCGTGAACCTCTTTCTCAATTCCTACATGTGGTGCAGATATAGCAGTATCTTGGAATTCTTAGTGGCCCATTCTCCTTGTACTTGGTGTACATGTAGATCTGAATCACCAATCACCAGCAGCTCTGAATGTTCATGTCGATTGCTATGTTGAGCCCTAATATGTAGGATTCATACTTTGCCATATTGTTGGTGCAAGGAAATCTGAGTTTAGCAGATACCAAATAATGTTGACTCATTTCTGATACCAAAAATGCTCTAATGTCTACTTCTTTGAAATTTGCAGCTCCGTCAAAGAACATCCTCCAACCGTCGTATGCTTCGGTAATGTCTTCCCCTACGAACGATACTTCTTCATCAGGAAAATATGTTTTCAAGGGTTCGTATGCTCCTCCTACCAGATTTTTAGCAAGATGATCTGTCAATTCTTCTCCTCGCCTTTTGAGTTATGTAGACGATATCGAACTCACTTAACAGTATCTGCCATTTGGGCAATTTTCCAGTCGGCATGGGTTTCTGGAATATGTACTTCAGAGGGTCCGTTTTGGATATGAGGTATATAGTGTAGGCACAAAAGTAATGCCTTAATTTCTGAGTTGTCTAGGTCAAAGTACTGCAAGTGCATTCCAGTAGAGAGTATCGTGCTTCGTAAGGTGTGAACTTCTTACTCAGGTAGTATATGGCCTTCTCCTTTATTCCTGTCTCGTCATGTTGTCCCAAAACACATCCGAAGGCTCCATCCAATACAGATAGATAGAGTAGCAAAGGCTGTCTTGGTTTTAGTGGGACCAGAACTGGTGGTGTGGACAGGTACTCCTTGGTCTTGTCAAAAGCTTTCTGACAATCCTCAATCCAGCTTGTCTCGACATCTTTACTCAGCATCTTGAAGATGGGTTCACATATGACTGTGGATTGTTCTATGAAGCAACTGATGTAGTTGAGGCATCCTAGGAAGCTCATCATGTCCTTTTTGCTCCTAGGTGGCGGTAGTTCCTGAATAGCCTTGACTTTGGACGGATCCATCTCGATCCCCCGGCGACTGACAATGAATCCCAGTAGCTTTCCTACGGGAACCCCGAATGCACATTTTGCTGGGTTCAGTTTCAAGTTGTACCTCCTTAAACTATCAAAGAACTTTCTTAGGTTCGCTATGTGGTCAGCAGCTTTCTTGGATTTGATAATTACGTCGTCCACATACACCTCTATTTCCTTGTGTATCATATCATGAAAGATAGTTGTCATGTCTCTCATATAAGTAGCCTCAATGTTCTTTAGACCAAATGTCATTATCTTGTAGCAATATATTCCCCAAGGTGTAATGAAAGCTATTTTCTCTGCATCTTTGTCCATCCAGATCTGATGATAACCCACGAAGCCATCTACAAAGGATTGGAGTTCGTGTTTGGCACAATTATTGATCAGGATGTGCATGTTTGGTAGTGGGAAGTCATCCTTGAGACTTGCTTTATTTAAATCTCGATATTCAACACATACCCTGACTTTTCATCCTTCTTTGGAACTGGCACAATGTTAGCTAACCAGGTTGGGTACTCAACCACCCTGAGAACTTTGTCTTTGATCTGCTTGGTAACTTCCTCCTTGATTTTTAGGCTCATGTTTGGTTTAAATTTTCTGAGTTTTTGCTTCACTGGTGGACACATGGGATTAGTAGGCAACTTGTGAGCCACTATGGACGTTCTCAAAATAGTCATGTCATCATATGACCATGCAAAAATGTCCTCATATTCTTTTAGAAAATGGATGTACTCTTCCTTCTCTATTGGTGACAAGTGAATGCTGATGTGAGTCTCCTTGATGGTCTCGGCGTCCCCCAAATTTACTGCTTTGGTTTCGTCCAGATTAGACTTGGGCTTATTCGCAAAGTTTTCAACTTCCCTGACAACGTCCTCAGGTATCTCATCTTCTTCATCTGAATCACTATCCTCATGTTGCGTTGCCTCATTACATGTCACAGTCATCGGTTCATCAGGAAAAATAATAATAATGTTGTAGAAAGAAAAATGTAGGAAGTAGTAATGAATAATAAAGAGCAAATGCATTTGATTAAAATTAAAAAACATCCAAACAAGTGTGGCTCGATGAATCGAGCATTTATTTTGAAACAAGTAAGTCAAAAAACAAAATTACTGAAAATTTTTAGTGCCTAGAATAGCTATAGAAGTAAAATCTACCAAGCTACCCAGGGACTCGGCGGGCTTGGGATGGTGTGGCGGTCCAGTTCCTAAGAATAGATCCCTTCTTTATGGTCTAAATAGTGAGGCCTTCTTCCTCCTCCTCCTCAATTATGGCACTGCAATCCATGTCTTCATCCTCCAAGAAATTATTCTTCAATCCAGCTAATACTTCTTTATATGTGGTGCCCCATATTGTGTCAGCTTGGTGAAAAGCTTGATCTAGACGTGGCACTGGTTACTTGAGAGGGTAATACGGTCCGCTCCATGGAGGTGACCAATCATTGTATTCTTTCCATGTGTACTGATATCTGAGCCCAAAAGTAGTACCATGACCCTTCAGCCGTATTGGTTTAGTGATACCTTAGAGGTTATTCCCCAGCCCATTGCCGGGCTCATACCCAGACCATGCCAATATGCTTTCTATTTTGCTACTCCACCATTTGTCCTTCTCAACAGCGTTCACACGCTCAATGTGATGATAAGTTTCCCCTCCTAGCCTTCTTCTATTTCCAGTAGCTGGGATGGTTAAACTAGTGTAAATGGGGTTACTCCATCTTCGTAAATGATCACCTCCTGATAATTCCATTCAAATTTCACGGCTTGATGTAGTGTGGAAGGCACTGCGTCGATGACATAGATCCATGGTCGACCTAATAGAAGATTATATGAGGCTGGTATGTCGAGCACCTGAAACTCGACGTCAAACCAAGTTGGCCCCATCTGCCAACAAAGGTTGATTTCCCCGATTGTGGCCCTTTGGGACCCATTGAAAGCTTTCACGTTCATGCTTCCTATCCATATTTCATGAAAATATTTGTCCAACCTTTTCAGAGTGTCCAACGGACAAATATTGAGGCTCGAACCTCCGTCAACCAAGACCCTGGCAATGAATTTGTCTTCAAATTGCATTGTAATATGCAATGCTCGGTTGTGATTCAACCCTTCGGTGGTAGCTCATCTTCGGGGAAGATGATCTTATGACTTTCCAGTACTTTCCCTACCATATTAGCCATTTCTTCGCCAGTGATGTTATTGGGTACATAATCCTTGCTCAGCACTTTCATTAAAGTGTTCTTATACGCCTCTGAATTTTGCAACAGTGACATGATAGATATCTGAGCTGGGGTTTTGTTCTAATGGTCAATGACGGAATACTACTTTTTTTGTACTTTCCTCCATATGTTAACTGGCCCTGTTTCAATGATAGGCTTCCTGGTAGTGGCATCCTTACTTGGTCCTCCTAAATATTCAGGCATATAGACTCTACCAGTCCTAGTCATTCCTTGTGCGGCATCAGATTCCTCCATTTTTGCCTTTTCCTTTCGCAGAGCTTCGACAACATAATCCTAGGGTATTGCTTTTGAGTCGAAAGGAGGTGTGGTTGATACTGCTACTGTGAAAGGTGTGACCACTTCTACTTCAAATGGAGCGGGGGTGGCCGCAGGTGGAGCCTCCTCTACCTCAAATGGAGCCGATGCAGCTACCTCAACCTCGATTGGTGACTGAGTCTGTACCACAATAGGAGTGAGTGTGACTGCAACTTTGAAGTCATCACCTTCTCGAATAAGCCCGATCGACCCCTCGTGGTCCCATTCTTTGTTCGTCTCTATCACATGTCCCACCACTTCTATGACCAGGGATGAGGTTGTTGTGGACATTGGGTGCAACTTCCTTCTCCTGTATGACCTTGTTGTCAATGTTCGACACTCATTAGTGGTGTGCCCCTTCATACCGGAATGGTATGCACAAGCTTTTTTTGGATTGACCCATTAAGATAGATTCTCTAATGCCACAACAGGAATGGGGGTGACATAACCAGCGGCTTTCAAACTTTCATACAATTGGTTGATGGGTTCAGCAATGGCAGTGTATTGTCTGAGTGGCTTGCAGTCAAAGTTGGGTCTTGGTCTTGGATAATTTTGACGAGTTGGGGGTGATTGGAAATGAGATGGTTGAGAGTTATAGGTGTGATGGACAATGGCTAGTTGGGAATATCTGGAAGGTGAGGGTTG
The DNA here is from genome assembly GCF_000715075.1 of Nicotiana tabacum. Classification (NCBI taxonomy): domain Eukaryota; kingdom Viridiplantae; phylum Streptophyta; class Magnoliopsida; order Solanales; family Solanaceae; genus Nicotiana; species Nicotiana tabacum. The sequence goes on along the minus strand of NC_134089.1, from coordinate 99,000,430 downwards.
ATATGTGGGCGGTGGTGCTTGGTATATGGGTAAATGTGTTTTATATGTGGGTGGAGGTGTTTGATATGTAAGTAGAGATTTCGGTCCTTGAGCCACCATTATCACCCCAACATCTCTCTTTTTTGATATGCCGACTGATTGTAATGCCTTATTTGTGGCCTGTAGTGCCTCGAAATTCGTTACCATCCTGCTTTTATTCCCTTTTTTATTCTTTCTCCAAGTTTGATGATATTAGAGAATTTATGATTTTCAATAACTATCAACCTTTCATAATATTGTGGATCATGTGCACTGACGAAAAACTTGTTCATCTGTTCCTCGTCCAAAGATAGCCTAACCTTGGCCGCTTCCGACCTCCAACGAGTAGCATACTCGCGGAATGTCTTAGTAGGGTTCTTCTTAAGATTCTGAATGTAGAAAATATCTGGGGCTTTCTCGGTATTTAACCGGAATCGATCTATGAAATCCGCTTCCATAGTTACTAAATTAGACCATTTCTTGGGATGTTGGCTGATATACCAGGACAAAGAATCCCCAGTAAGACTCCTCATAAAGAGTTTTATTCGGATCTTTTCGTCTTTTCCGACCCCGACAAGCTTGTCACAGTAGGTTCTCAAATGAACCCTGGGATCAGCCGCATCGTCGAACATATCGAGCTTGGGAGATTTGTATCCCTCCGGTAGTTCTACATCTGGCTGTATGCATAGATTTTCATAGTTCTAACCATCTATTCCTTTGTCGCCTTCAACACCCTGAACTCGGCTCGTCAACTTCTTGAGTTCTTCAGCCATGTTTTTATTTAGCAGGTCCTTCTCGGAGGATTTCGGTATATAGGAGATTGGTTGGATAGAGCGAGGTATAGTTTCCACATATATAGGGTTGCTCTGATGGGTGCAAGGGACTTGGGTGTGAGGATGGTCATTGGTTGAGTTTTGAGGATCGGGAATGGGTTGTGGTGCGTTTTGGGGAGTATGGTAAGTGGTTGTTGGTGGGTACTGAATTGGTTGGTGGTGATGTTGTGGTGGGGTTGGTATTGGTAACGGATTGAGATTTTGCGGTGGAGTTGCGTAATGATTTGGTGCGGAGGGATTTTGTGGATGTAGGTTTTCTGTGTTTTGGGTAGGTGCTGGGTTCTTTGTCTTCTATTGGTTGATGTCAGGGACATTTAGAGTGAGTGACAAGTTTGCCAAGTTGCGAACCTGTTCAAGCTCTCCTTGTAATTCCAATATCATTTGTTCCAGTCTCAAGACTAGATCATTTGGTGCTGGAGTACTCCATCCATCTGAAGTTTCTGCGTTCTTAATATTTTCCTTTTGGATACCACTTAAGTCGTCCATTTTTGCTTTTCCTCTGCCTTTTGTATTGCTTAGGGGAGGATGAGGTGGAAGGCCTCTAGATCTGGTGTGATATGCTGATGAGGCCAGTATGAGCAAACCAACCTTGAGGGATGGGAATAAAGAATAAAAAAACAAAATGTAGACAAGTCAGCGAGAATCCGAAATGTTTGCATTTTTAAACACATATTGCGGGAATGTAAATTCGTGTCCTAATTTGGGAGCCTCATTGTGCCCGAGGTAGGCCTAGCGACAAATAGTTTTAGAGAACTTTAGATTCCAATAAATGCTTCATTTCATAACATGAAAAATAGACGAATCCCAAACGACACTAAATAATAAAAAAAATAAGTCACTACTAGCACTTGGCCCTATTACATTTCATGAAAGCAAATAAATCTAGCCTATTTGGTCCTAGAAGGACCTTCCCCAGATTCGATCTTCCTAACTCCATCATATAGGTCCCCCAGCAGCAAGTAGGCTCTGGCCAAATGTCCTCATTCAGTTCCTTCAGTGTTCTGGAAATCCTTGATCCTCTTTATGACTTTACCTTCCAGCTCCACTATTCCTCGCTCCAGATATTCCAACTTTCTACTGGAAGTGACTACTGTATCTTTCCATTCTTCGATCAACCTCACATTCCTCTCATGTATTTCCCAGTGTTTGTTCCCAGAGTCGTGGACCCTCTTGCGCAGCCTGTTGTATTTTACTTGAGCTTCAACTTCTTCGTCTCTGATTATATTCCCTTGACCGGCTCCTGGCATCACCATTCCTTTTAGATTGTCGTCTAACCACGCCGGGTAGAGAGGTTCACACCCTGCATGATACCTGTCGGGCTCGATAGTGTTCTTTTCAACAATGATCTTGCAGTGCCACATGTGCTGAGCTTGGCACTTGTAAGGGACATCGTCGTCTTTAAAGTCTGCTCCGAAATGACTCATTTTAGCAACCCTTGGTACAACCTGTTTCCTACCTGCTTGTCTCATAACTCGGATAGGGACATAAGGGTATATCCCTCTCAACCCAATTAGCACCATATGTAGGGTGACCCTGGATCTGATGATGAATTCGTCTGTTGGGAACCATTCAAACATCCATTGCACTTGCTCCTCGGTTAGATTGTCGAAGAACTCCACCCACTCTTTAGCATTTTCCGGCTGAGCAAACATGTCCGGAATGTAGGTCATCCGCTTGGGGTGATGGAAGGTAATATGGTCATTCCAAGCCCTTCGCAGAAATTCTTGGCGATACTGGCCCTTTTAAAGATGTTCTAGCAACCACAACTGCAGCAACAGGTTACAACCCTCGAAATGTTGGACCCCTCTTTGACAGTGCTCCATAGCCCTGTAGATGTCGGCTATGATCATAGGGACTATGGTGTATGTTTGTCCATTGATCCCTTCCATCAAAGTGTTGGCGACCATGGCCAACCTAGTGTGGATTCTTTCCTTTTTCATTGAGAATACTATTAAGCCTAAGAAGCATACAATGGACACGAAAACTCTACAGTGGATGTGGCCCAGAGAAGTGAGAGAGAGCTCATTAGGGTAGGTACGGTAGAACTTGCTATGGCCATACCTCTCATACAGTTATTTGAAAGGTATCAAATTTCAAAAAAACAATTTCTTTCAAAAATTCATTTCTTGGGCTTGGGACCTCGGAATTTAATTCCGAGCACACGCCCAAGTCCCATATTTTCTATGGACCCCTCTGAGACGGTCGAATCACAGGTCCGGGCCCGTTTACCCAAAATGTTGACCGAAGTCAATGTTATGCATATTAATATCGAAATTCATCAAATTTTTCACATAATTCACATATTCTAACATAAATACTTTCCGGCTACGCGCCCGAACTATGCACGCCAATCGAGGCAACTAAAAGCGAGGTTTTCAAGGCCTCGAAAGCACGGAAAAAGGAAGAACTACGGTGATGACCCTTCGGGTCGTCACATTCTCCACCTCTAAAACAGCCGTTCGTCCTCGAACGGACAAAAGAAAAAAAGTACCTAAGTCGGGAAAGAAATGAGGATAGCGACTCCGAATATCGGACTCGGACTCCCAGGTCGATGCCTCAGGAGGCTGACCTCTCCACTGAACACGCACCGAAGGAAAACTCTTCGACCTCAACTGTCGTACCTGCCGGTCTAGAATAGCCAACGGCTCCTCCTCATATGACAGACCCTTGTCCAATTGTACAGTGCTAAAATCTAACACGTGGGATGGGTCGACGTGATACCTCCGAAGCATAGATACATGAAAAACTGGATGCACGGCCGACAAGCTAGGCGGCAAAGCAAGTCGATAGGGTACCTCTCCCATACGCTCAAGAATCTCAAATGGGCCAATGAACCTAGGGCTAAGCTTTCCCTTCTTCCCAAATCTCATCACGCCCTTCATAGGCGACACACAGAGCAATACCAGCTCCCCAACCATGAATGAAACATCTCTGACCTTGTGGTCTGCATAACTTTTTTGTCTGGACTGAGCTGTACGAAGTCTATCCTGAATAATCCTGACCTTGTCCAAGGCCTCCTGAACCAGATCCGTACCCAATAATCGAGCCTCTCCCGGCTCAAACCATCCAACTGGAGACCGACATCGCCAACAATACAAAGCTTCATACGGAGCCATCTGAATGCTGGACTGGTAGTTGTTGTTGTAGGCGAACTCTGCTAAAGGCAAAAATTGGTCCCACGAGCCTCCAAATCAATGACACAGGCTCGGAGAATGTCCTCAAGAATCTGAATAGTCCTCTCGGACTGACCGTCCGTCTAGGATGAAATGTTGTACTCAACTCAACCTGGGTGCCCAACTCTTGCTGAACCGCTCTCCAGAAATGTGAGGTAAACTACGTACCCCGATCCGAAATGATAGATAGCGGCACCCCATGAAGGCGAACAATCTCCCTGATATAAATCTTGGCTAACCTTTCGGACGAATGGGTGGCTGCAACAAGAACAAAATGCGCTGACTTGGTCAGCCTATCAACAATGATCCAAACTGCATCAAACTTTTTCTGAGTCATCGGAAGTACAGTAACGAAATCCATCGTAATCCTCTCCCACTTCCACTCGGGAAGTGCAATCCTCTGAAATAGACCACCAGGTCTTTGATGCTCGTACTTAACCTGCTGACAATTCAAACACCAAGCCACATGCACAACGATGTCTTTCTTCATCTTACGCCACCAATAGTGTTGCCTCAGATCCTGATATATCTTTGCGGTGCCCGGGTGAATAGAATACCGAGAACTGTGGGCCTCCGCTAAGATCAACTCTCGAATCCCATCAACATTGGGCACACAAACTTGCCCCTGTAATCTCAATACGCCATCATCATCTAAGGTTACTTTCTTGGCACCTCCACGCTGCATCGTGTCTCTCAAGACACACAAATGGGGATCATCGAATTGCCGATCACGGATACGGTCCAATAACGAAGAACGAGCGACCGTGCAAGCTAATACTCGACTAGGCTCAGAAATGTCCAATCTCACAAACTGATTTGCCAAAGCCTGAACGTCCAAAGCAAGCGGTCTCTCACTGACCGGAATATAAGCAAGCCTGCCCATACTGGCTGACTTCCTACTCAAGGCATCTGCCACCACGTTGGCCTTTCCCGGGTGATATAAGATAGTGATGTCATAATATTTTAGCAACTCTAACCACCTCCTCTGCCTCAAATTCAACTCTTTCTGCTTGAATAGATACTGAAGACTCTTATGATCCGTGAACACCTCCCATGCCACACCATACAGATAGTGCCTCCAAATCTTCACAATGGCTGCCAACTCCAAATCATGCACTGAATAGTTCTTCTCATGAACCTTCAAGTGCCTCGAAGCATAGGCAATGACCTTACCATCCTGCATCAATACTGCACCAAGTCCAATGCGAGATGAATCACAATAGACTGTATAGGGCCCTGAACCTGTGGGCAAAACCAACACCGGTGTCGTGGTCAGAGCTGCCTTGAGCCTCTGAAAGCTCGCCTCACACTCATCTGACCACCTGAACTGGGCACCCTTCTGGGTCAATCTGGTCATAGGGGCTGCAATGGATGAAAACCCCTCCACGAACCAACGGTAGTAACCTGCTAACCCCAAGAAACTCCGAATCTCCGTAGCTGAAGCTGGTCGAGGCCAGTTCTTGACTGTCTCTATCTTCTTTGGGTCTACCTGAATACCTGCTGCTGATACAACATGACCCAGGAATGCGACCGAACTCAACCAGAACTCGCACTTTGATAACTTAGCATACAACTAACTATCCTTCAGGGTCTGAAGAACCACTTTGAGGTGCTGCTCATGCTCCTCCTGATTGCGGGAATATATAAGAATATCGTCAATGAAGACTATCACGAACAAATCCAAATAAGGTTTGAACACTCGATTCATCAACTACATGAACGTTGCTGGGGCATTAGTCAATCCGAATGACATGACCAAAAACTCATAGTGCCCATACCGAGTGCGAAATGCTGTCTTAGGGACATCAGACGCCCTAATCCTCAACTGGTAGTAGCCAGATCTCAAATCTATCTTTGAAAACACCCTCGCACCCTAAAGCTGGTCGAACAAATCGTCAATCCGCGGCAGTGGATACTTGTTCTTTATCGTCACCTTGTTCAACTGCCGGTAATCAATGCACATCCTCATCGACCCATCCTTTTTCTTCACGAACAACACTGGTGCACCCCAAGGTGATACACTAGGTCTAATGAAACCCTTATCAAGCAAGTCTCGAAGCTACTCTTTCAACTTTTTCAACTCTGGCGGGGCCATGCGATATGGCGGAATGGAAATAGGCTGAGTGCCCGAAGCCAGATCAATACAGAAATCAATATCCCTGTCGGGCAGCATACCCTGCAGGTCTGAAGGGAAAACCTCAGGGAACTCCCGAACAATAGGAACAGAGTCAATTGATGGAACCTCTGTGCTAGAGTCGCGAACATACGCTAGATATGCTAGACACCCCTTCTCGACCATACGTCGAGCCTTGACATACGAAATAACACTGCGGGTGGAATGGCCTGGGTTCCCTCTCCACTCAAGTTGGGGAAAATCTGGCAAGGCCAAGGTCATGGTCTTGGCGTGACAATCCAGAATAGCATGATACGGGGACAACCAGTCCATCCCCAATATAGCGTCAAAATCCACCATATCTAAAAGCAATAAGTTGGCACGAGTCTCAAGACCGTCAAATACCACCACACATGAACAATGCACTCGGTCGACCATTATAGATTTACCAACCGGTGTGGACACATATACAGGAATACCCAAAGCCTCACTAGGCATGATCAAATAGGGTGCAAAATAGGACGACACATAAGAATACGTAGACCCCGGGTCAAATAACACAGAAGCACACCTACCACAGACCAGAATAGTACCTGTAATCACAACATCTGATGACTCAGCCTCTGGCCTGGCCGGCAAAGCATAACAACGGGGGTGACCCCCACCTCCCTGAACTATGTCTCTGGGGCGATCGGTTGCTGGCTGACCCCTGCCTCTGGCGGTCCGAGCTCCACCTCTACGGTCTCTCCCTCCACCCCTATGATCCCTACCCCTGCCTCTAGCTGGTTCGGCGGCCTGTGGATCACCTACTACCTGAATCGTAGGGCGAGGACCCTGCTGCTGAGAACTACTCGAGGCTCGGGGGTAAAACCTGACAATGTGACTCGGGTCACCACAACCATAACATGCCCTCGGCTGCTGGGACTGCTGGCCCTGTCGACCTGTATGTCCTCCCCTGAAGCTCTGAAGTGGCGGTGCACTAATGGGGGCTGGTGGTGCGCTGAAGGTCTACTGACCCGAATAATACTGCTGAGGACCACCACCGCCTGGAGTACCATGAGAAACCTGAAGTGCCGACTAGAAGGGCCTCTGAGAGTGGCCTCTGTCATATGAATCCCTATATCCAGATGAGGTACCACTAAATCTACCAGAATAACGGGGCCTTTTATCAGACCCATGACCACCTCCTTGAGCAAGTGCCATCTCTATCCGGAGGGCACCATCTGCCGCCTCCTGAAATGAAATCTCACCATCGGCACTCATGGCCATCTGAACACGGATAGGCTGGGCCAACCCATCAACAATCCTCCGCACTCTCTCTCTCTCGGTAGGGAGTATCACAATAGCATGACGAGCGAGATCAATGAACCGGGTCTCATACTGGGTAACCGTCATAGGACCCTGCTGGAGACGCTCAAACTGCCTGCGAATAGCATCTCGTTGAGTAACTAGAAGGAACTTCCCCAGAAATAACTTTAAAAACTGATCCCAGGTCAATGATGGAGACCCTGCTGGCCTGGGTAAACAGAAATATCTTCACCAAGTCTTGGCGGATCCTGCCAGGCAAAAAGTGGCGAAATCGACCCCATTGGTCTCTACAATGCCCATAGTCCGTAGAACCTCATGACAACTGAATATGAAATCCTGAGCATCCTCTGAGGGAGTGCCACTATATGTAGTAGTGAAGAGCTTGGTGAAACGATCAAGCCTCCACAAAGCATCCGCGGACATAGCCGCACCATCACTGGACTGAGCCACAATACCTGGCTGGGCTGCCACAGGTGGCTGAACTACCACGGTTGGCTGAACTGCTGGAACCTGAGCCTGAGGAGCTACCGGCTCTGGAGTACGAGTATCGGAAGTCTGAACCCCTCCCCCAGCCTGAGATGTGGCTGGAGCTACGGGAAGCAAACCCGCCCTAAAAATGCCCTCCATAAAGCCTACCAGTCGGACCAAAGCATCCTGAAGCACTGGAGTGGCTATGAAACCCTCTGGGACCTGAGCTGGGCCCACCGGAGCTGCTGGAGCTGGAACCCCTTCGTCATAGTCAATATGAGGCTCCACCTCTGGGACTGCCGCTCGGGGCTGAGCTTTGCCCCGGCCTCTGCCTCTGGCACGGCCTCGCCCTCTACCCCTAATAGGAGCTGCTGCTAGGGGCTCGGGCTGCTGCGCGGTAGAAGAGGAAGCACGTGTTCTCGCCATCTGCGAAAGAACAAAGTGGAAAGAATCAGTACTTGAGAAACAGATCGCACGACAAGAATGAACAAGGTGAAGTTTCCCTAACTCGGTAGCCTCTACGGGATAAATACAGACGTCTCCGTACCGATCCCTCAGACTCTACTGAGCTTGTCCGTGAGTTGTGAGACCTAAGTAACCTAGTACTCTGATACCAACTTGTCACGACCCGAATTCCCCACCATCGGAAGTAGTGATGACGCCTACTGTCGGAGCTAGGCAAGCCAACCTTAACATACCTTTTCAACTAATTTTCAACAAGATAATAATAAAAACAATAAATTCAAACGAAAGCCTTAATTTAATATTAAATGAACGAAAATGCGGAAAAATTAACATCATCCTCTACCCAAGATTTAGTGTCACAATACTCACGGACTACTATAAGATACTACAAATAAGAGTTTGAAACAAAATACATGAGGAATCTGCTTCGATACAATGAAAACAAACAGAAATGAAATAGATGAGACTCAAGGCCCACGCACGCCAGCGAACTACCTAGGAGTCTCTAGACTGAAGGCACGCTCCCAATCTACTGCTACTGCGGTCCGTAAGCTACTCCCGAATTTGTGCACAAAAAGGGCACAGAAGTGTAGCATCAGCATAACCGACCCCATGTGCTGGTAAGTGCCTGGCCTAACCCCGACGAGGTAGTGACGAGGCTAGACCAGACCTACCTCAATTAACCTGTACAGATATATGTGCAACAACGGAAAGATATACATAATTTAAACAGATAATAGGGAGGGGACATGCTGTGGGGTGTAACAATTTAGATATAAGACCAATGAACAGAGAGATGGAAACTGAATAATTAACATCTATGAAAGAGAGCAAGTGAATCAACAACTGCACGGCACCAACCTTCATGCTTTTACTCTCAATTCTCACCAAAACTGTCAAATATAGTGCACGGCATCACCCTTCGTGCTTTTCTTCACATAACTCTCACATCAAGGCACGGAATGACCCTTCGTGCTCAAATAATTAGAGATATGGCACGGAAAGGCCCTTCGTGCATAATTATCAAAACATGGCATGGAAAGACCCTTCGTGCATAATCGCTCTTCCTCACCCAATCATCAGTCACAACCAATCGGGGAAGGGAATATACAACAAGATTAAACATCCCGGCAAGGGAGAAAAATCAACAATAAGTCCCGGCAAGGGAAAAATACCACACTTCCTTCTTTAACTCATCTGCTTATCAACTATCACTTCATAATTATATTAGCAAGTAATTAGCTCAACTGTTTCACATCTTTCGAATTTAAAAGCAACTACGACTCACGATCATGCTAGACTCCGGTGCATAGATAACTGTCACCATGCCTAAACACCGTACTCCACAGTTAACACGTAGCAAATAACATCCAAATCCTAATCCCTCAAGCCAAAGTTAGAACAAACACTTACCTCGAATGCTCCAAACTCAACTCACGCTTCTAGTATAGCTTTACCTCTTGATTCCACCACCAATCCTCTCAAATCTATTCATAAGTTACTTAATCACATTAATAATTACTAATTGAATCACTCCCCATGCATGAAAATAAATTTTACAAGGTTTTTCCCAAAATGGTAAAAAAAATACCCCCGGACCCACGTGGTCGAAACTCGAGGTTCGGACCAAAACTCGGTTACCCATTCCCCCATGAATCCAAATATATGATTTGTTTTGAAATCGGACCCCAAATTGAGGTCCAACTTCTCAATTTGTACAAAACCTAGGTTCTACCCAAAACACCCAATATCACCCCTGAAAATCTTTGATTTGAAATTGAAATTATGTTAAAAGATGTTATGGAATAAAGAAACTAAGTTAGAAATCACTTACCAATCGTTTTGGAGAAGAAACGTTGTTTGGAAAATCGCTTCTTATGTTTTGGGTTTTTGAAAAGTGAAAAATGACTAAGATTTTCCGAACTTGTATACCTTTCTGAGGACCTGGCGCGGACCGCACAAAAATGTGTCGCGGCCGCGCCGAGTGGGAGAAAAATTGGGGCTTCTCTGAACCCTTCCAGCGCGGACCGCACTATTTTGCTGCGCGGCCGCGCTGGTTAACCTGAAACCCTAGCCCTCAGACTCAGCCACGCGAACCGCACAGAAAGGCATTGCGGCTGCGTGGCTCCAGCGCGGACCGCACGGAAATGACTGCGGCCGCGCTGGTATCTCCAACACCTTAACCTGCATTTTCTTAAGTCCAAGACCTCCCGTGCCCCATTCAAAACTCACCCAAGCCCTCGGGGCTCCAAACCAAACATGAATACAACCTTAAAAACATCTTACAGACTTACTCGTGCGATCAAATCGCCAAAATAACATCATATACATAGGATCAAGCCTCACACACATGATTTTCTTTCAACTTTCATAAAAACTCAAATTCCCCATTTTAAGTTCGAAACACGTCATATGACGTCCGTTTTTTGCCAAACTTTACAGATAGTGCTTAACACATATTTAAGACTTGAACCGGGCATCATAACCAAAATACGAGCCCGATACCTATATTTTCTAACCCCTTTTCATTTCAAATTTTCATATCAAATTTCAGAAAAACAATTTCTTTCAAAAATTCATTTCTCGGGCTTGGGACCTCGGAATTTAATTCCGGGCACATGCCCAAGTCCCATATTTTCTATGGACCCCTCCGAGACCGTTGAATCACAGGTCCGGGTTCGTTTACCCAAAATGTTGACCGAAGTCAATGTTATGCATATTAATATCGAAATTCATCAAATTTTTTACATAATTCACATATTCTAACATAAAAACTTTTCGGATACGTGCCCGAACTATGCACGCCAATCGAGGCAACTAAAAGCGAGGTTTTCAAGGCCTCGAAAGCACAGAACAAGGAAGAACTACAGTGATGACCCTTCGGGTCGTCACAAAAAGTAAGGATGGATCTGCCCGAGACAGACCTTGTACCTCTTACAAAAGTCGAGGACCACCGTATCCATCGGACTAAACATGAAGGAATATGTATAAACACTTAAGTATCACTCCATGTGCGTCATAATTTCCTCATCAGGGCCAGAAATGACTACATCTTTGCCTACCCATTTGCATTCTTCCCAAACCGCTTGGAGCGTTTCCTGGGTGACGTAGCAAATATACCTCCAAGCCTCCTCACCCCGATCTCCTTGTTTGGAGGTTTTTTTGATATTAAAGTCGTTACCTATGGAGCAGCCTTCGAGGATAAACTCTTTAAGAAGAGATTTCAGGGTTGCTACCGGAAGGATTGCCTCGGTATCTGCGGCCGGGGTAGATGTTAGGAGTAGTGTTTTGAGGCACCGATTTTAAAGTTTTTGTTATCTCAATCTAAGAATATGAAGGTGTATGAAGTTTTGAAGGTTTATATGAAGATTTGAAGATCTGGGACGAAAATTTGAAGATCAAGTATGAAGGTTTGAAGATTAAAGATGAAAATGTGAAGAACAATTTATGGGATTATAGGGAATGATGAACAAGTAAAAAATTTGAGGATAACTCAAGAAGATTCGTAATCGAAAAGTATAAAGTAGAAAATGGAAACCGAAGCTTTTATAGGAGGGAAATAATGAATGTGTGACATTTCGCATTCAATGCCCACCGAGGATGGTCAACCGTCGACTGCACATGTTCGAAGTCAGAACGATGTGACTGGTGGGACATTTTGCTAACTTGATAACCCACATGTGGCATATGGAGGAAGGAACTAAAGTTAGTTAATCACTTCTTTTCTTTTCAATAAATTCGCTCTTCGAAAAGTAAGGGAACTATCTGTGTATGGATAAAATCGGGGATAAAGTTACCCTCGATTTTTTGGTAAAGAAATGAGAGGATAGCTCGGTCCGACATGGCCTCGAGAAAAGCAGAGGGATCCCACATATCAGAGCCCGGGGAGGAAGAATGGTGCACCAAGAATCGGACACGGGCAAGCATGAGAAGAATCGAGTTCGAGCAAAGTAAAGAACCAAGGCTAAGGGAATAATGGTTAGACATGACAAATGAGGGGACAAAATATCCGCCCTTAACCGAATATTACGGTGCAAATCTCGCTTGATATCAACTGCATATCACTATTTACTAAAAGAGAAAGATTTTTACCTTATTTAGACTTGTAGTAGGATTAAAACTCCTGCACTATATGTCACGCCCCGAACCTGGGGAGGCGTGGCTGGCACTCGGTGTCGTGCTGGCCTGAGCAAACCACTATGTAACTCATAATTGTTCGACCAAAACTAGAACATACATAGGTCGAGTTAGCTGGACTCATTCCTTTTATAACTATCATGGGTCTGCACGGCCACAACTCATAATGTATAACTATAAGTAGAAAAACATTGAATTAATGAACCATCTTTATTAAAACATAAATACATATGAACCGTCAAGGCCTCTGACGTACTGTACAAAATGAATCTTTGTCTACAAAGCCTCTAAGATTATTTGACATCAAATGGGATAGGGTACCGGCCTACCCATTGTTGATACCCAATTTTCCTCAAACTATTTTTTTTTAAATTGCATATATTCATTAAAAATTATTTTTATAATAATTGGTATTTTCCCATAATTTTCTATATTATTATCAATTTATTTTCTAATTTATTCAGTACTTTATATTATCAATTGGTATTTACCTGCGTCAAGAACTTTCAAATGAGAAACCCATGCTTCAAACCCTTCTGGTGTGTTGTAATATTTTATCCTCTCCTCATAACTAATGATGAAGTTATTTGAGCTCGAACCATAACTCATGAATCTGGGATGATAACGAAGGTGCTCGATCAACCACATTTGCAGAATGATGCTGCAACCTTCAAAAAAATGAGCCCCTGCTCTGCATAAAGTCAATGTGCGATAGATATCTGCTAGCACTAACGGGGCAAGTGTATGATTTTCCTTGGTAGTAAGGATTTGTGCAATTTTAGCCATACAAATATCCACCGTCCCTTTCTCATTTGGAAAGACCATGATTCCCAAGAATGCCACAACAAATGCGAACCAACGATGAATTTGCCAAAGGCCCTTGTTTTGTTTGTTGCTCAGGCCCTTTTTATGCGTTTCAAAACCAGCAGAATGCCCGAACCTGATGTATAAGAAATGGAAAGCACAACACTCATTGCTCGCACGTTCCTTATTCGTCTGTTTACTAATATTCAGGAGGTCAAAGAACTTTTGCACCGATGGAGCCCTTGGAAATATAAGTTGTTTCTTCCTCAAATCACGTCCGAATTCGATGTACCCGGTTATCTCCTCCAAAGTAGGGGTGATCTCGAAATCTGAGAAACGAAAGACATTGTGGACATGATCCTAGAACGCTACCAAAGTTTTGATCAGATCTTCCCGTGGTTTGATTTCAAAGATGTCTATAAGAGCACCCAAGTGCTTTTTCACCCATTTCTGACCATCTTCCTCTAGATCATTCCACCACATACGCAAGTGTAGCCGAGCCTATTCCCTGACCACTTCTGGTGGTTCTTGGATGGTATTCATTTGTTCCTCTGGAAGATTAAGGTTAGGGTTGACTCGAGTTGACCCTTTTGTAAACAGTTTTTTGAAGAAGAAAAGAAAAAAGAGAAAATAAAAGAAGAAAAGAACCATAATCTCTTCCCCTGCATGCCAATTTTAGCCAAATAGCTGTTTTTGCAAATGCAGCTCCTTTCCAATTTCACGCGAATTTTGAGGCCGGGGGAATTATTTTATGACCCCTCACAAACTTGTCCATTCTTTTACGAAAATAGCCTTTTGACAACTGAAAAATACTCTGAGGCTACCTCGGCAAGAACGGTTTAAGACATAGCCGAAGCTGGATCGGCTTATTTTGACCAAAATCAAGATTACATTCACTCGACCACCGACTCTCTTTTATTGTTTTTCTTTTTTTTTCTTTCAAAAATAAGGTCGAACCTTATGTAGGTTGCCTGCGTATCCCACATCCGGTGAGAATCAGACCTGCATAGTTCGGTCAGTTTTGACACATTTGAAAGAACACAGTGTCTGACTCTTTTTTTGAAAAATTTTGGGCAGAGTTTCAGGATGCTTTTCAAATACTGGGATGTTTAGAACCGGGTTTTATTTCCTTCCCTATATCACTCTTGGTTTTTCCCTTTTTCCGTTTTATTTTCCCTAGCCGGTCAACATGCAAGCCAAAACAAATAAATGTTCATATAGCACATAGAATGCATCAGGATGGTCTGTTATTTTGGGCGCACATGTCCTAGACGGCCCCAACCCTGTGTTGAGTCCCCTAAGTCAAATGCACATGATGCAAACAAACGTTCCTATTAGGGACCCGACATGAAGCTGTGTTTTTCTAGGTTTAACTCCTGGGGTTTTGGTTTAGACTTGGGGTACCCGAGCGGACAACTGGGGCGGAAGAGGGGGCGACGTACCGGGAGCACTGAAGTCTACCCGGCCTTGTCACTTGCCCAGCCTCATTCTATTTGGTATAATTTCTATAGAAAAAGTGGGCCACGCGAACGTGTGCGCCATTTTTAGAAGACTCAGATGGGTGGTGTAAGAAGACAGTGATATACAATTCAAACAATAATAAAGCAGTAAACAAATACCATTTAGCACAAAAGATTCACAAAATACAGTAATATTAATAATAAATGAAGCCAAGTAAAAATCATTAACAAGCTCGAATTCTTGAACCCTGAACCAGAGATTCTGGGTTCGATCCCCAGCAGAGTCGCCAGAACTGTCACACCTTCTTTTTTACTACACCTCGCAAAGGGTATAAATACAAGGGAGTTTTTCCAATTAAAGGACAATCGAAATGAGATTTGTTTATTTAAAGATTCAGAGTCGCCACTTGTGATAATTTATGGTGTCCCAAGTCACCGGTTTAAAATCTCGAATCGGGGAAGTTGACTCTGTTCTACAGCCTGCGAACACAGAAATTTGGGTAAGGAATTCTGTTAATCCGGGAGAAGGTGTTAGAAATTCCCGAGTTCCGTGGTTCCAGCACGGTCGCTTTGATCATACTTGGCTTATTAAAATTGTTTAATTACTGATTTTAGATCCTATGTGCATTTACCCCTTTATCGTTTTTAAATTAAAAATTATCTTGAAACGGGTCACGCGTACGTATACCTATTTTTGGCGCGTCAGAAATCATGTCATGCAAACGTATCCACAATTAATAACGCTTTATTATTGTTAAAAAAGTTTAGCCGAAGTTATGTGGACGTACACTCCGATTTATTTTTTAAGAATTTGTAACCGTGTCACGCGAACGTGTCCATAATCACGATAGTATTTTAAACGGCCCTAAAGGTTTCTCTATGAATATTTATTTACATCTATATTATGAGATTGACACAAGAGCCATTTGTTACTAAGTGTCTAATTATGGCTCACCTCTTAATTATTCGAAATGGTCTGACTTAAATAAAGAGGAAGCCCAAAAGAACTCAAAAATGGTAAGTTACAACTAAAGCTTAAAATGGAATAAATAAACAATGGTCCATTCCTTTTGAGTCCAAACCCCACGACGTATTTGCAATTACAACACTGATGAATTGAAATAATTTGGGACAAACTCGTTAACAGGCCCAGTTTGTACATACGAGGATAAAAAGGGGAGATTCAGGATCAAGGCTTAATGCCTTATTCTCATCCCAGACCAGCTCTCTGTGTTTAGGCTCAATAGAGCCCAAATTGAAACACGGTAGCCTCAACAAGAAATGGGACGCAAGTTCAAATCCATAAACCAAATAGGAGATTGACCTTTCACATTTCACATTTCCAATAATCAAACTAATGGACAAAACTATGGGTCTTGACTATTGAAGCACTGAATAAAGATGCACTTTACTGTTTTATCTTTCAAAAGGGAGATTCCTTTCCCCAACTGCTGAATAACCCCCTAAGGCTGGTTCAAACAATTCGAGCAACGAACACTTGGGACTAATTGACCACTATAAAGCCATAATCCCAAAGATGGCTCTATTAATCTTTAACATTTATGGATAGACCCTAATGCATGAAATGACCAAGTACAAACACCACTGAACTGAATTTGACAAACTGCAGCTACCAATTATCATCCCCTAAACATTTTTCAACAGCGTACATGCTTAACTCATCACAATCAACTTGAGATTAATCCATAATTTGCAAAACAGAAACAATAAAAGAGCAGATGCAGCGAAACTCATACCCAAAAGCACAAAAAAATGTATGACTGTTTAACCAACAAAATTCAGCTGAGTGTCTTTCCCAGTCCTGTTAAACTACTACGCAACTAATCATACAGTAATTGTTGCAGCTAATTTTCATGTTAGCAACCTATTAGTTACAACCATCATAATAAACAGTTACTATACTAAGTAAATACCAAATCATGGGACACGGAAATAGTAGCACTGATCTAAGGAGCCAAGACATATTGGTGCTATTTCATTTCATTCTGCAAGTCAAAACTTCATACATGGCTTTAAATTCAGAAAATGTGTACCTGGAGAGAAAAATAAGAGAAACGATAGGGATCAACACAACAAGATAGTATCAGCAGATAAGCAGCAACACCAGCTACAACACAACCCCAGATTGAAGAAATTGAACCCACAGAATCGACTATAAGTCTAATAGAACAGTAATTTTAACATATCTTGACCCAAAACTTTCCAGAAATTAACCTCAAACCATGTTAAATCTATGTGAATCAGAAAACTGCTTCAGAAGATCAGAGAAGTTTTCTAGATTTCTAGCTTTTCCAAATCTCCTATGATTTTTTTTTCAGTTTTCTGTATTTTTTTTTTGGATTTCAGCCCTCACAAAACAAATCTCCCTTCAGCCTCAAGTAACAATGCCTTTATAGGCAAGTTACTAGGATAGTCTTAGAGCCTAGATATTTCATTTTAGTCCTTTTTAAATTTTCCTTATTGCTACTTTGTCCCTAAACTTCTGACTTGCTGGCCAAGTAAGGCCTTTTTTCAGCTTCTAAGAAGCTTTCTAGACAGTTATCAAAAGATTCCCTACCCAGGTTTCCCAATTTACCCTAAACCCTGTTAATTACCCTTGGGCCAGGCAGAGCTATGGATCGAATTGACCCCATTTGAAAATATCCTTAAAGCCCAAACAACATCGAAAGCTCAAACAAAATTTCTTGAACCTTTCATAACTAAAATAAGCCCAACAGACTGATCTTTTTTTAAAAAAAATTAAAATGACGAGCTACAAACAAACCACATATTCGAATTAATCTGAGCCAATCATATGATTGGACAAGCAGAACAGAACTCGAACGGGCAGCATGCATAAACTAAAATGGAATCTTCAAGAACTTCTACGAGAAAATTTTAAAAACACATGGCATAAATACAAACACCATATAAACACAGAAACTTATAATAGCTGCTTTAATACTTTACCAAATTCAAATCAAGAAATCTAACTAAGGAGAGACCGGAAGAGAGGGAGAGAGACAATGAGAACGAACAAAAAAGAGAAGAAGTAGAAAGATAGAAAAAAAAAGTGAAAAAAATACCTACCAAAACTCGGACAGTGTAGAATGGAACCTGACTCTTCAAATCTTCGGATTTTCGGCCAAATCTAATATTAATCGTGTGTTCTTGTAAAGAACACATGAATAATGTCATATTAGACCTAAATCTTTCACAACAACTCGATTTGGGTTTTTGAATTTTTAGGGCTCATCTTCAAATCCAGATTCGACGAGTCTGGTGAAGATTCTAGGAAAAAGGAGTATGAATTTGGACTGAGGAGAAGGAGAGGGAGCTAGGGTGTAAATTTGATGTCCATCGGAGACCTACCGCCGTCATAGGGCAATTTCCGGCGGCGGTGCACGACGAGGTTACGTTGGGAGGGTTCTGAGATGGTGAGAGACGAAGAGAGGGGGCTTTGAGAGGGGGGGGGTCCGTTCAGATATTTATATATTATTAAGACCCACGGTTCTTGTCCGTGGGATTGCAAGAGATCAACAACTCAGATATGGGGATATCAAAACGGCGTTGTTTGGTTGGGGAAGTGGGGCTGGACCAGGTTGGGGCGGGTTTGGGCTTGGGTCCACCGGGTTTCAACATGAGAGATTGGTTTGGGGCTGGGAAATTTGAATTTTGGCCCAAATTGATCTTTCATTCTTTTTCCCTTTTTATTCTAAAAAATTTTTCTTTTTAAAATTAAAACCTAAATTAATTTCTAAACCAAATTATATTAACTAACTCTAAATAATCACTGCAACTAATTAAAAACCAAATTCAAGGAAAAATTACCAAAATTCAAAATTAAAATTAAAAAGTGCAAAATAAACTATTTTTTTAGTGATTTTCCCATTTTTATAAAATAACTAATTTGTTAATTAATCTTAAAATGTAGAATTAAATACTAAATGCAAATGCAACATATTTTTTGTATTTTTGACTAATTAAAATTCACAAACACAATGCAAACAATTGACAGTATATGCCACGAAAATCCACAAAATTGCAAACACTGAAAGAAATTATTTATTTTTGAATTTATGGGAGTAGTTCATATAGGGAAAAAATCACGTGCTCACATAAATAAAGTGGTGATCTTTCAGCCATGCAGATTGAGGTAGAGCTTATCCTCGGAGGGCAGAATGGTAGCCTTATGCAATGCAGATAATGCAGATGGAGACAGAGCTTAGTCTCGGAAGGCAGAATGGTAGCCTTATGCAATGCAGGAAATGCACATGGAGGTAGAGCTTAACCTCGGAAGGCAGAATAGTATCCTTATGCAATGCAAGAAACATAGGTGGAGGTAGAGCTTAACCTCGGAACGCAGAATGGTAGCCGTATGTAATGCAGGAAATGCAGATGGAGGTAGAGCTTAACCTCGGAAGGCAGAATGGTAGCATTTTGCCGGAAGTAAAAATAGCAAATGGCAATAGAGTTTTCTTAGTTGATAGCGGATTGTGGTATCGTGATTGTTGGGGACACTGTTGTGTGTGGATAGCAGTTGCGAGCAAGCGCAATGGTTTGGAGAGTTGTATTCCTGAACTTTGTGAGTGAGCGTATAGTATATTTGATGATTTTGCAACTCGTGAGTTTTGTAAAGGGGGAAAGGTTAGTTCGTATCCCCGCTGCCTTTGCTTGACCTGCTCAGCTTTGATCCGGCAATACTATATATATCACTGGGGTAGCATTGCTAAACAAGGAAATTTTAGTAATAAACATGCATGATTTATTAAATGCATAACATAAGTACATAATTAAGAATAGTTTTCTTTAGATGAACCGACGACTGCGACGTGGTTCAAGACATTGCAACTTTCTTGCTCCGGAATTTTGAGGGTCCTCATCAAAATTCTGCCCCAGTTTCCAATTGCCGGGGGGGGGGGAGGGAATGAAAGTTTTATTGAATTGAGACCGAACCCATAGGGCCACCTACGTATCCCCTCTTAAACAGGAATTAGGTCAGGTGTAGTTCAAATTACATCATGAAAGAAAGCATAAGGGTTACACATAGTATCGCTTGACTGCGTCTGAATTGATCGGCTTTGGCCAAACTTCCCAGTCCATTTCTGCAAGTATGAGGGCTCCTCCTGTTAGAACCCGATGAACCATGTACGGACCATGCCAGTTGGGAGAAAAATTCCCTTTGGCTTCATCTTGATGCGGGAAAATCTTCTTTAATACCAGCTGCTCTGGTATGAATTGTCTTGGCTTGACTCTTTTGTTGAAGGCTCTGGACATTCTGTTCTGATAAATCTAACCATGGCAAACTGCATTCATTCTCTTTCCGTTTATAAGAGCTAGCTGTTCGCAACGACTCTTCACCCATTCTGCATCGTCGAGCTCAATTTCCTGTATGATCCTTAGGGAGGGAATTTCTACTTCGGTGGGAATGACTGCTTCCGTACCATAAACCAACATGTAGGGGGTTGCCCCAGTTGATGTGTGGACTATGGTGTGGTACCCCAATAAAGCAAATGATACCTTCTCGTGCCACTGCTTATGCTTTTCTATCAGTTTCCTTAGTATCTTCTTGATATTCTTGTTGGCGGCCTCTACGGCTCCGTTCATCTGAGGTCTGTAGGCTGTAGAATTCTTGTGTTTGATCTTGAAGGTTTCACACATGGATTTCATCAAATCACTATTGAGGTTGGAGCCATTATCAGGAATGATTGACTCTAGAATTTCGAACCAACACACGATACGGCCGTGGACGAAATCCGCCACGACTCTCTTAGTCACTGCCTTGTAAGATGCTACTTCAGCCCATGTGGTGAAATAATCAATTGCTACTAGGATAAACCTATGCCCATTTGATGCGGCGGGTTTGATTGGTCCAATAACATCCATTCCCCATGCGTCGAATGACCATGACACTCTTGTTGCATTAAGCTCATTTGGAGGCACTTTTATCCTGTCTGCATGTATCTGGCAGCAGTGACACTTTCGGACTTATTGGATGTAGTCCGTCTCCATAGTCATCCAAAAATAACCAGTCCGGAGTATCTTCTTTGCTAAAACAAAGCCATTCATATGTGGACCGCAGGTCCCAACGTGGATTTGCAGTTTAGATGCTTCTTTTGCGTCGATACATCTTAGCAATCCTAAATCAGGAGTCCTCCTATACGGGATTCCTCCGCTGTGAAAGAAATTGTTGGACAACCTCTGAAGTGTGCGTTTCTGAGTAGGATTTGCAAGTTCTGGGTATTCTCCTTTCGTCAAATATTCCTTGATATCATGGAACCAAGGCTTTCCGTCTGCTTCTTCCTCAACATGAGCACAATAAGCTGTCTGATTATGGATCTTCACCGGAATGGGATCAATAAAGTTCTTATCTAGATATTGTATCGTGGATGATAGGGTAGCCAATACATCGGCAAACTCATTCTGGAATCTGGGAACATGCTGGAACTCTGTCTTTGTGAACCTCTTTCTCAACTCCTGTACGGGATGCAGATAAGGGAGTATTTTGGAATTCTTAGTTTCCCTTTCTTCTCAGACCTAATGTATAAGCAAGTCTGAATCTCCCATTACTAGCAACTCTTGAATGTTCATGTTAATGGACATCTTGAGCACTAAAATGCAGGCTTCATACTTGGCCATATTGTTGGTGCAGGGGAACCTGAGTTTGGTAGACACTGGATAATGCTGACCTATTTCTGATACTAGGGCCGCTCTTATGCCAACTCCTTTGAAATTTGTTGTTCCATCGAAAAATATTCTCCAACCATCATACGATTATGCAATATCTTCTCCTATGAATGATACCTCTTCATCAGGAAAATATGTTTTCAGGGGTTCGTATTCTCCGTCCATGGGATTTTCATCAAGTTGATCTGCTAGTGTTTGTCTTTTGATTGCATTCTGAGTCACGTAAACAATGTCAAATATACTCAATAAGATTTTCACTTGGCTAGCTTGGCAGTGGGTATGGTCTTCTGAAAGATGTACTTCAAGGGATCCATCCTTGATATGAGATATGTAGTATAGGCACAGAGGTAGTGCCTCAACTTCTGAGCTACCCAAGTCAAAGTACAACAGGTGCACTCTAATAGCGAATACCGAGCCTCGTACAGAGTGAACTTCTTACTAAGGTAATAGATGGTTTGCTCCTTCCTCCTTATTTCATCATGCTGACCCTGAACGCAATCGAATGCTCCATTCAATACTGCGAGGTAGAGTAATAGAGGTTTACCCGGCTCAGGCGAAACCAAAACTGGTGGTGTTGACAAGTACTTCTTGATTCTGTCGAAGGCCTTTTGGCAGTCATCAATCGATTCGGTAGCGGCGTCCTTTTTCAACATCTTAAATATTGGCTCACAGATGACAGTAAATTGTGCTATGAACCGGCTGATGTAGTTGAGTCTCCCCAATATGCTCATTACGTCCTTCTTATTCTGTGGCGGTGGCAGTTCTTGAATAGCTTTGACCTTTGATGGATCCAGTTCTATCCCCCGGTGACTCATAATGAACCCAAGTAGGTTTCCGGTAAGAACCCCAAATGCACATTTTGCGGGATTCAGTTTCAGGTTGTACCTTCTCAGTCTGTTGAAGAACTTCCTCAAATCTTCTATGTGATCAGTGGCTTTCTTGGACTTTATGATGACATCATCTACATGTACCTCAATCTCCTTATGTATCATATCACGAAAAATAGTAGCCATGGCCTTCATGTAGGTGGCCCCTGCATTCTTCAACCCGAATGGCATCATCTTGTAGTAGTACACCCCCCACGGCGTAATGAAAGCCATTTTCTCAGCATCTTCTTCGTCCATCCAGATCTGATGATATCTATCGAAATAATCTACAAATGATTGCAACTCATGCTTGGCGTAATTATCGATCAGGATGTGTATGTTTGGCAAGGGGAAGTCATCCTTTGGACTGGCCCGATTTAGATCCCGGTAGTCGACACAGACTCTGACCTTCCCATCCTTCTTCGACACCGACACAATATTGGCTAACCATGTCGGATATTCTACTACCCTGAGAACCTTAGCTCTGACCTGCTTAGTGGTTTCTTCTTTGATCTTCAGACTCATATCAGGCTTGAACTTTCTGTGCTTATGCTTTACCGGTGGACACGTCAGATCAGTTGGCAGTTTGTGGGACACAATAGAGGTGCTCAGACCAGTCATGACATCATATGACCAGGCGAATATGTTCTCGTATTCTCTTAGAAATTCTGTGTACTCTTCATTTTCTGACATTGATAAGTGAACGCTGATTCGTGTTTCTTTGACATTTTCTGCATCTCCCAGGTTGACAATCTCAGTCTCGTCTAGGTTGGACTTTGGCATGTTCTCAAAGTTCTCAATTTCTTTAACAATATCTTCTGGTATATCATCTTCCTCTGAATCTATGTCCGTTTGTTGTGTTGTCTCGTTGCATGTCACAACCATTGGTTCATCAAGATAGGTAATAATTCTATATAAATAAAGTAATGAGAGCAAATAATAAGAGTAAGATTTGTAAGGAAATCGAAATGCTTTGATAAATTTCATAACTGTTTTGAACATTGGAAGATATTATTGCGAAAATTCAAAATGCGAAAGGAAAATCAATTAGTAAAAATAAAAGATAGTGCATGATGCTTTGTTCAGCCTTGCTACCCCGAGGCTTTCCGGGCTCTAGTGGTTCTGATGGTCCAATTGTTGAGGCATGCTCCTCGGCTTACGACTTGTTTGGAAGGGCCTTCCTCCCCCTCTTCCTCGAGAACAACACAACTGTTCATATCATCGTCTTCTAGGAACAAATTTCTCACTGCTGCCAGTGCTTCCTCTTCTTCTGACCCATAGATAACATCAACCGGTTGGAAAATCTTCTCCAAATGTGGTATTGGCTGCTCCAGCGGGTAGTATGGCCCGCGCCATGGTGGCGACCAGTTGGTGAATTCCTCCCAAGTATACTCGTATCCCAGACCGAAAGTGGTGCCATGTTTCTTCAGTTTGATAAGCTTAGCGATTCCTTGGAGATTCTTGCCGAGTCCCTTGCCAGGTTCATATCCGCTCTAGTTAAATATGCTTTCAATTTTATTGTCCCACCATTTGTCTTTGTCAACGGCGTTGACTCGCTCAATGTGGTCATAGGTTTCCCTTCCTATCTTTCTTCTTCCTCCGATCGCTGAGATGGTTTGGCGACTGTATATGGGATTGCTACTGTCGCCGTGAATGATCACCTCTTGGTGATTCCACTCAAACACCACTGCTTGATGTAGTGTTGATGCTAGAGCCCCAGCGGCATGAATCCACGGCCGTCTCAACAACAAGTTGTAAGATGCCTACACATCTATTACATGGAAATCGACATCAAACCAAGTAGGCCCCATTTGCAAGCACAAACTAATTTCCCCAATAATGGACCTTTGCGAACCGTCGAAATCTTTGACGTTTATGGCCCCGTCCTTGATCTCATGCAGCCCCTTTCCCAATGTTCTGAGTGTTACCAACGGACAAATATTAAGACTGGACCCTCCATCAATCAGGATCCTAGTGATAAAATAGTTTTCACATTGTATGGTGATGTGCAACGCTTTGTTGTGACTCAACCCTTCTGGTGGCAGCTCATCTTCATGAAAAGTGATCTTGTGACTTTCCAATACCTGCCCTACCATGTTTTGCATTTCTCCTCCGGTGATGTTGCTTGGTATATATGCCTCACTCAGCACCTTCAACAAGGCATTCTTATGTGCATCAGAACTTTACAACAAAGCTAGGATAGAAATCTGTGCCGATATTTTGTTCAGCTGATCAATGACTGAGTATTCCTTGGCTTGTATCTTCCTCCGGAGATCATGGGGCCCGGTTTCAGTGATGGTCGGCCAACTAGACCCTGCCGGTTCATGTCATACCCTGTGCCGCAATTGTTTCCCCAAACTTGGCTTTCCCTTTCCTTCTTGCCTCGACTATGTAATCCCAAGGTACGACATTCGTATAAAACGATGTTATGGCTGACATTTCTACTGGGATGGGAACCTTTACCTCAAACGGAACATGTATTTTGGAGGGTAAAACCGCAACTTCAAACGGTACGGGTGTGTTTGCTGGAGACACAAACTCGACCTCAATTGGTGTTGGCGTCTTTGTAAGGGGTGGTGCTTCAAACTCAAGTGGTACAGACATGTTTACCTCGGCATCCCCAGAAGGCTAAGTCTGGATTACAATCGGATTAAGGGTGACTATTGGCTTTTTTGGTTCGTCACCTTCTGTGATTAAACCGATCGATCATTTGGGATCCCAATCATCCTATATTTCAATCATGTGAACACCTCCACCCTTATGGTCCGGTAGAGGGTTGTTGCGGACATTCAGAGTAGGCTCCTTTGCGACAATGATCTTGTTATCAATCAAAGTCTGGATCTTGTCTTTCAGAGAGCGGTATTCATCAATGGTATACCCTTTTATGCCGGAATGGTATGCACAGAATTTATTTGGATTGACCCATTGAGAAGGGTTTTCAGGGTTTATAGTAAGGATAGGGGTGACATAACCAGCAGCTTTGAGCCTTTCGTACAACTTGTCAATTGGCTCAGCAATGGCGGTATACTGTTTGGGGGGTCTGCGGTCAAAATTTGGTCGAGGTCTAGGAAAGTTTTAACGTGTGGGAGGTGATTGATAGTGGGATGGCTGAGCATTGTAGGCATGGTAGACATGTGCGGGTTCGGAATATTTGGGTGAAGTAGGTTGATATGTAGGAGGTGGGGATGATTGGTAAGTAGGTGGTGGAGTTTGGTAAGAGGGTGAGAATGCTTGGTAATTTGGGGTAGGCTGATATGTGAGTGGAGGTATCAGATAGGCTTGGTATTTCATGGGGGATTTGGCTCTTTGTGCAACCATTAAGGCACCTACGTCCCTTTTCTTGGACGTACCACCAGACTGTAAAGCCTTATTGGTAGCTTGCAAAGCTTCAAAGTTTGTAACCATACCACTTTTGATATCTTCCCCGATCCTTTCCCCCAGCTTGATGATGTCAGAAAATTTATGGTTCTCAATCAACATTAGTCTCTCATAATATTATGGATCCTGAGCCCGAACGAAAAACTTGCTAATTTTTTCTTCTTCTAAAGCCGGTCTGACCTTAGCGGCTTCTGATCTCCAACGAGTAGCGTACTCGCGAAATATTTCCGTGGGCTTATTCTTTAAATTTTGGATGTAGAACACATCTGGTACATTTTCTGTGTTGCACCTGAACCTGTCCATAAAGTCAGTCTCCATACTCACCCAGTTCGACCATTTCTTCTGGTCTTGGCTAATGTACCAAGATAGAGCATCTCCTCTCAGACTCCTCATAAAAAGCTTCATGCGAATCCTTTCGTCCTTCCCTACTCCGACCAGCTTGTCACAGTATGTTCTCAAATGGACTCTCGAATCCCATGTACCATCAAACATCTCAAACTTAGGAGGTTTGTACCCATCGGGTAGTTCGACATCCAGTTGTATGAAAAGATCTTCGTAGTTCAACCCTTCAATCCCCTTACTTCCTTCGACACCTTGAATTCTACTAGTCAATTTCTTGAGTTTCGTAGCCAAGTTCCTGATTAGTAAGTCTTTATCATCAGACTTGGGTGTGCTTGAGATGGGTTGGGTGGAGTGTGGCATGGTCTCCACATAGATTGGGGTGTTATGGTGGGCGTGGAAATGGTCATTTGTGAAATTCAAAGGTTCAGGGATGAGCAGTGGAGTATTGTTGGATGTGTGGCAAGTATTGCAGTGGTGGTGAGGAGCGGGATGGTTTCGTGACTTTGGGATATTTTGTGGAGGTGTGGGGTTCTGAGTATTTGGGAAATTAATGTCGGGAGTGGTGAGGGAAAATGACAGGTTCGCCAGATTTCGAACCTGATCAAGTTCTTCTTTAAATTTCAGCAGCTTTTGTTCAAGCTGGGATGCACCTTCTTTGGAAACTTGAGTACCATGAGTGACCTCTACCCGTTCAGTTGAGTTTTCCTTTTTGTTCTAATCTTCCATCTTCTCTTTATTTTTGTTTCTGATAGGACTAAGAGGAGGAATGGGTGGAGGGCCCCTGGATCTCGTTGAATAAGATGATGTTGCCAGAGTGCACGAACTAACCTTTGGGGAGGGGAATAAATAAAACAAAAGTAAAAACAAAAAGATAACAAGTCAGTGCGAATTATAAGAAAATGTTGCGATATTTAAACACATAGTGCAAGAATGTAAATCGTATCCTATTTGGGGAACCTCTTTGTGCCCGAGGTAGGCCTAGCGACAAGTTGATTTGGAGAACTTAGAATGCTAAATGCCTCATTTTATTGATAAAAAGTAGGCGAATCCCAAAACAACGCTCAATAATAGGAAATAAAATGTCATTAGTGGCCATGGGCCTTATTACATTTCTTAAAGCAAAAGAACAAGCTCCTATCTACTTGGTCCCAGAAGGACCCCCACCAGACTCGACTATTTAACATCAAAAATTAGCATGAAGCATTTAGTTCTCCAAATAAATGCACAGAACGTGATGATGTTCGTTTGGGTTTTAGGGAAACCCAGTGGACTTTGGACAAGGCTATCTTAAAGAGTCATTATGCGGACAACATAACTCGGCTAGGTTTGACTATAATGCATGCACAATTAAATAGAGTAGGGTTTCTATGGGGTTTTAGACTAGTACCCTTGAGCGGACAACTCAAGGGTTAAAAGCACGGAACCGTCGACTACACCATTGATCGACTGGTTTTACCGCAAATATGCCTTTTCCAGATTTAGGGGGTGATAATATCAGAAGAGCGCAACCACTCATTATAAGCGTTGCTATGGTATTTGTTTGGCACGAGTGGAATATGATGTTGAGCATGATTATGCAATAATTAAAGAAGATTGTAATGTATTTGCATGTTAGGAAAGTAGTAAATACAACAGTTTTTCATAACTTAAAGCGGTAGTAAAGGAAAGTAGTAAATGAAAGTAATAAAGGAAAGAAACAAAAAGACAAGTCAGTTTTGCAATTGAAAAGGAAATTGAATGCTTAAAAGAAATAAACAAATAATTACGCATAAAGAAGCATAAATTCACAATAATAGTCTGAAATGGTAAAAGCCCAATATCCCCAGCAGAGTCGTCATGCTATCGTGCCCCCTTTTTCTCGCGAAATCGGGTTTATGACATTTGGGAGGACAACTCGTTCCCTTTCAGGAATTGGGTTTGAATTTATGAGTCGCCACCTAATGATTTAAGTGCATTAAGACACTAAGAAAGGTTTGATTTGAACAACCAGAGATTGGGTAAGGGCTTGAAATTATCCCAAAGGGAGGGTGTTAGGCACCCCTCAGGATCCACTAGTGTGGTTCCCGGCCAGACAATTATTGTGACTTTAGGTACAAATAACACGTAGGCAAATAAGAACTTCAAACAAGATGGGATTTTCACGTAATGGTTACAAATATGCAAAGTAAAAAAAGAAGTTGATTTGTTCTTTAAAGAAACAGTTTAAAAGAGAAAGAAACAAAAGGAGAGGAGGGGGGTCATAGGTTTATTAATAATATGGATCACCCCACACAACATCCGGTAATCACTCCTCAGTGAAGGGCTACACGTGATGTTACCGCGTGGTCATCATATCCATATCTACCTTTCCCGCCCGATTGAGGTATTAAAGCGCGAAATGGTCTCGTTTACTTATTGCATACTATTACCCACCCCAATCCTATCATGCCCAGAGGTATTTGGGACTGCTAATCCTAAAGGGAGGAGATATTGGGCTTATTTGTGGTTCCAAAAGGGTAAAATACTAAGGCGACATAAAAACATGTATAGCATATTGGGGAAAGCATACAACAAGTACAAAGGCTCAGATACATCTCCTTTAAACAAAGAAAGCAAGTAAATAGCATGACTTACACATACTGTTTAGGGCCTGATTAAACTTAAAGTTTGAGGCAGACTGATTTATTACGTAGTTCAGATAAGAAGCCCGAATCAGGCCTACCTGCTGGTTGTAGCATGTAAAATCTAATTCAGTTTATAAACTTTCACCCTATGTCTTGCCTAAGTGTTAGACGAAGACCCTAAAGGCATGATATCTACCGATTCCAGAAACAATGAAGTAAACATAAATACATACTGATTTAAGAAAAATCGTCTGTTATTAAAGAAAGACGAGTTTTAGAAAAAGAGCATGCGTCATTGTTACTGGTTTAGACTTATAAGAGAGTGAAACAGTTCATACTTGATTAATAGCTCCTATAGGCATGCTTTCTATGCATTGTTGATTTAAACACTTTCATAGACATAGCAAAATGTAGAAACCCTATAAGCATGATATCTAGCTACTGAATTTCGTTTAAAGCCTATGAACATGATATCTAATTGTGGTTGATTATTTAAGACCTATAAACATGTTTGCCTAATGAGGAATGCATATGCAAGATTCAGAAAGAACCTATAAGCAGGATGTCTTTATGATATGCAGAAATTCAGAAATAACCTATAGGCATGGTACCTGTATAAGAATGCAAGATTCCTATGGACATGGTGTTTATATGAGAATGCAGGAATTCATAAACTCCTATAAGCAGGTTATCTAGCCTTTTTTTCATGCATAGTTACCCCTCCCTTTTCACTAGACGTCTCCGAGAGTTTTATTACAAAGTTATTATAGCCTAGAGAGAGTAAAGTAAAGAAAAATACAATCAGAAAAAGTACAACCAAAGAGAGCCTAATTCAGACTTCCTTTCTGAAGTATGAAGTAAACCAACTCCAAGAGATCTTATTTCGAAGCCTTTCTTCCATTTGGATGTGTCAGAGTTCCCTAAAAGCCTCATATGGACTCCGGGAAATGCTCACACCCAAATGTATTATAGATGAAGACATAGTGAAGTGTAGAAGGGCCAGCCCTCAGGTGTCCAAGTTTAGAGAGAACTCAAGGTCCCAAGACAAGGCTCACAAGAGCGGGGCAGAACTTAGAGACTAAGAGAGGGTGCAAGTGCAGAATTCTGAAAAGGGGAAGGGGGGGGACAGTTTACATTGATACACATAGGGGTATATGGAATGGGGAGGTGGTAAATAGGCAAAGATAGGTTAGTGGGCATACCCAGCAATGGGAAATGTTGGCACACCCATAAGCCTGTTAGAACATATTGTTTAGAGGTTAGGATCCTCTAAGGGATCAAGTTCAATCCATAGACAATAACTTGCATATTGCCACGTTTTAAACTGTAACTCAAAGCACATAAAAGGAAATAGGGAGCAGTGATTCATAGCAGAAACAGGAAGTAGGACATAAGCATACTAATTTAAATGTTGAACTCTACAAAAAGTAGTAAAGTAGACATGGATACAAAAACTGTAAATAAACACATTGTTGTGGTGCTGAAGCTTAATTAAGGACATACCAGTTTCAAAGGAAACAAATAAAGAAAAGTAGTAGGTCTTGTAAATAGGCTACAACGCAGACAAGAAGAGAAAGTTATTGTGAGAGAGTATGAGTTCAGAAGGATTCTGATGTCCTCTTTGTGAAAAAAGGTCGTGCCTTTTATAGTGTGAAAATCATGAGGAAATAAGGTAAGAAAATAGTCAAGGAACTGATTGTCAATCAATTACACAAGACTTCCCTTAATTAAGGGATTCAGATTCAAACGGGTAAAAACAATTTAAGGAAAGAAAAATGAATAAGCACTTTGTGCACAACATGCAATTAAGGGTAAATACATAAAGGTTATTTAAGGACAGAATCTCTGAAATACGCGATTACACAAACAAGACAAGAAAATCAATTAACAACCAGTAAATCAAAGGTCAGGGATTTTGTATGAAGGAACCGAGTCAAAAAGATGGGAAAGGTTTTTTAACTTAAGGGAAATCAGCAAATAATGGAAAGGGAATCAATAAGACCTATTTAGAAGGAATTCGAATCAATCACGAGTTGAAAGCCCTTTCAAAGGAAGATCAATCGCATATAAAGAGCACACAAACACATTGAGTTGGAAGAAAATGTTATGCCATTGCAAAAATAAAAAGAAAATCCAGTGAAGAAACAGTTTTAGAAGAGTTTAGCCAAAGGTCAGAATCATATGCAAACACGGATGTCCAAACTCGATTCAGAGACTCGAAGTTGTTCTGAAAGAGTTAGGGGTTCTAAAATAAAAACCTAGTTCAATTAAATCACATAATAAAACTTGGCAGAACCCCCAAATTCTAGGGTTTCCACCTTGAATCAAGTACAGTGATGAGAAGGCAAGTAATCAAAACAGGCTCAGAGGTTTTAGTTCTATGAAACCTCTTGCATGTTCTTTCAGCTGCAGAAACTCATGAGAAAACAATGATAGCAAGTTTCACGTAGAACATAGTAGCAAAATTCAAAGAAAAATAGAGCAGAAGAAGCTAATACGAAACATAATAGAGAAGACTGATAAGAACATTAGAAGAAGCATGCTAAGAATTTTTTAGAAGAAACTTTAAACAGAGCTCAGTAAAAGGAACTTAATAAGGAAACACAAGAACTTAGTAAGAAAATATAGTAGGAGAAACGTATCAAAACACAGTAGAGAAAGCATACAGTAGAAAAGCATACGAGAACATAGTATAGGAAATACAGCAGAAGAAGCACGTAGAACATGGTAGAAGAAAATACAAGAACCCAGTAGAAGCAAATACACATAAAAGGAAAAAGAAACTTAGAAAACACTTAAATACTTTCAGAAAATCCCAGATCAAAAAAGAAAGATTTTGAAAGTAGTTTTTTGAATGAAAAGTCAGGAAAACGTTTAAGACCTTAAGGAAAGCATGGATCTGGACCAGATCTAAGGGAGTCAGAAAAACCTCAAAGGGTTAGGGTTTCAGAATAACCCTAGAAATGAGAAAGGCTTTGAAAAGTCACCGATCTTAGTCGGAGAGGTCAGGATCAGGCTCAAGCAACCATGGTACGCCGGAGCAAGGCCGGAGATGGCCGTGAAACCTCGAATCGACAGAGATTTGGGTACAAACCTTCAAGGTCAGGCATTGAATCTTCAGAGATCAGGTGTGTAAGAGCAACAGGAGGTAGGTATAAGACTCCCATAGCCCTGGAAGCCATGGATTCCGGTGGCTTTTAGGGTGGAAGCGGTAAGAGGCAGCTAGGGTTCTGAGAAAACTTGAGAGAGTGGAGGGTTCAAAGGAGGCTACCGGTGACTAAATGATTAGGGTTGGGGTGAGTTGGTAAACTAAAAAGGAAAGGGAGAACATGAGTTGTTGATCTGTTAGATCAACGGCTGGGATTTAAAGGGGGCCGGGTGGGTTATTTTTTAAAGGTCGTGGGTCGTGTAATTTTGGAATTGGGCTGGGCAATTGAAATTGAAATTGGGTTGGATTAGGGATGCCAAATCTGGCCAAAATCGAAATAAAAACAGGATAATATTTAAATAGCCATTTTCCTTTATTTATTTTATAAAAAATAGTAAAATAATTTTTGGAAATAAATTAAAGGTACTAAATTAATTAATAATATATAAATATTAGACTAAAAATACTGGAGCCAATTTTGTAATTATAAACGCAATTAAATCTTAAAGTAGGCTAATATTGCAATTATATGCAATTTAGTTTTTTTTTAAAAAAATACTAAATAAATTTGTAAAAATTTGCAAAACTCATACTAGCTATATTTTAGTATAAATATGAGAATCCAATAAATTAATTACCAAAATGCCAATTTTGGGAACACTTATTGGGGTTTTCTTAGTAAAATAGGGCAAAA
Organism: Nicotiana tabacum; assembly: GCF_000715075.1. Taxonomy (NCBI): domain Eukaryota; kingdom Viridiplantae; phylum Streptophyta; class Magnoliopsida; order Solanales; family Solanaceae; genus Nicotiana; species Nicotiana tabacum. Next base: position 98,967,933 of record NC_134089.1, on the reverse strand, counting down.
AAATTGATTTTAAAATCTTTAAAAATTTGAGAAAAGTAATAGGACCTTGGGACATACTTATATATGTATATACAAGCTATTTTGAAAGGTGTTTTGCATATAAAAAATACAGAGAAAATTGGGTATCAACAAACACTTGCTAATTGTACAAATTCACAAAAAACTGTTTGGCTGGGAACCACACTAGTGGATCCTGAGGGGTGCCTAACATTTTCTCCTTGGGATAATTTCAAGCCCTTATCCTATATAAGTTTATCAGACGTAGTTATAAATGAATCTTATAGGTTCCCTAACGCACCTTAAATCATTAGGTGGCGACTCTTTAAACTGCAAACCCCCTTTCCCAAAAGGAAAGAGTTGTCCCAACAAAAATGTCATAAACCTGATTCCGCGAAGGAAAAAGAAGGCACGATAGCATGGCGACTCTGTTGGGGATATTTAGGCTTTTACCATTTTATACCGTTTTTGTGAATTTGTAACCCTCCCTATGTGCAATTATTTGTTTAATTTCTTTAAGCCTTGAATTTCTTCTTCAAAATAAAAACTGACATATCTTTCTTGTTTCCTTCCTTTATAACTGCTTTAAATTATAAAAATATTGTATTTATCACTTTCTTAATATGCAAATACATGTCAGCATGCTTTTAATTATTGTATACTCATGCTCAACATCATACTCCCCTCGTGCCAAACAAATACTATAGCAACGCTTGATGAGTGGTGGCGCCCTTCCTATATTTGGAAAGGCTTATTTGTGGTAAAACTAGTCGATCAGCGGTGCAGTCGATAGTTCTGTGTCTTCCCCCTTGAGTTGTCCGCTCAAGGGTACTAGTCTAAAACCCCATAGAAACCTTACTATGTTTAAATTGTGCATGCATCATGGTCAAACCTAGTCGGGTCAGTTACATTGTCCACGTAATGATCCTTTAAGATAGCCTTGTCCAAAAGTCCACTAGGTTTCCCTAAACCCAAACAGGCATCATCACACTCTGCGCATTTATTTGGAGAACTAATTGATTCATGCTAATTGTTAATATTAAATAGCCGAGTCTGGTGAGGGTAAGGGCCTAACCTTGTTTGTCTTGCAGAAATATGAGGCACGAAGTCCCCAGATTTGGCATGGTCACCAATATCCACCCAAGATTGCTAAGTTGGTACGAAGATTTACGTTCTAGTGACAAAACTCTCGTCAGAAAATATCTGGGTAATCTACCATCCCTCCTAGAGATTTAGCCTAACAACATGATAATAGAAGCTACTACCTTATTTTGGGATTGTGAAAGGGTCGTGTTCCGCTTTGGGGACATCGAAATGACACCTTTGCTGGAGGAAATAGGAGGACTGGCTGGTCTAGTATGGGAAACTCCGGGTTTGCTAATGCTTGAGAACCGCACAGGCAAGGGTTTCCCTAAAATGATAGGTTTGAAGAAGAATGCAGAATTGGTATGCATAAAGGAGTCATACATCACTTTTGACTATCTGTATGAAAGGTACGGTCACAACAAATCATATCGTACCTACCATGACGAGTTCGCCATCACGTCCTTGGGACATATTCACCGTAGGGTATTCGTCTTCATGTTTTGCTTTCTGGGTCTGATCGTGTTTCCAATGAAGAAAGGGAGAATCCATACTAGGCTAGCTATGGTAACCAAGACCCTAATGGAGGGGACTGGTGGGCAGACACTCAATATTGTACCCATGATCATTGCAGACATATACCGAGTTTAGAGAAGTGTCACGAGGAGCGAGACACTTCGAAGGTTGCAATCTACTACTTCAGATTTGGCTCATGGAACATCTCAAAAAGGGTGAATACCGACAAGAAATTCAACAAAGGGAGTGGGATGATCACATCGCTTTCTACCATACAAAGCAAATAAATTACATCCCTGATATGTTCGCTCAGCCTGAGAATGCCAATGGATGAGTTGAGCTCTTTGATAATCTGACTAAAGTACAGGTTCAATGGATGTTAGAGTGGTTTCCGACAGAGGAATTCATTGCCCGATCCAGAGATGCACCTTTCTTGATACTGATTTGTCTGAGAGGAATATACCCTTACGTCCCTCTTCGAGTTATGAGGCAAGCAGGTAGGAAGCAAGTCATACCCAGGGTCGAGAAGATGATCCATCTTCGAGCCGATTTCCAAAATGATGATAGTTCCCACAAGTGCCAAGCCCAGCACATGTGGCACTGCAAGATCGTAATGGGGAAAGACACCATCGAGCTAGACAGATATCATGCCAGGTGTACCCCTTTCTATTCGGGTTGGTTGGAAGACAATTGGGATAGTCTGGGCCAGCCAGGGTTCGTTGGAGGTCATAGAATTATAGATGAAAATGTCGAGGCGCAAGTCAAGTACAAACAGCTACGCAAAAGGATCCATGAATGCGAGAGCGAACACCGAGAGATACAAGAGTCCAATAAGAAGCTGATTGAGGAATGGAAAGACATGGCTATCAGTGCCAACAAAAGGTTAGGATACTTGGAGCGAGGCATAGTAGAACTAGAGGAGAAATTTCTCAAAAGGTTTAAAGACTGTCAAAAGGCTGAAGGGACCGAAGGTGGACATCTAGCTAGAGCATACCTGTTACTGGGACTTCACAAATTGGGGAAGCTGTTCGAGGGAGCCAAGGATGTCGAGTCTGGGGAGGGTCCTTCTGGGACCAAGTAGATGGAAATTTACTTTTTTGCTTTATGAATGTAATAAGTCCAATGGCCATTAGTGACTTTTATTTCTTGCTTATTTAGTGTCGTTTGGGATTCGTCTATTTTTATCAATAAAATGAGGCATTTAGCATTCTAAGTTCTCCAAATCTATTTGTCACTAGGCCTACTTCAGGCACAAAAAGGTTCCCAAATCAGGACACACTTTACATTCCCGCAGTATGTGTTTAAACATTGCAATACTTTTTATAATCCTCACTGACTTGATTACCATTTGTTTTAATTTTGTTTTTATTATTCCCCTCCCCAAAGGTTAGTTTGTGCACTCTGGCATCATCATCTTATTTCACAAGATCTAGAGGCCCTCCACCTACTCCTCCTCTTAGTCCCATTAAAGGCAAGAACAAAGGCAAAATGGATAATTTAAACAACATCAGGAAGGAGAACACAACTGAACGGGTAGAGGCCACTGATGGCCAGGATATTCGGGTTCCTAACGAAAATGTGTCGCAACTTGAACAGAAACTATTGAAATTCCAGAAAGAGCTCGAACAGGTTTGAAATCTAGCAAACCTGTCAGTTTCCCTCAGCACCCCAGATCTCAACTTCCCCAACGCTCAAAACCCTACCCCTCCTCAAAATATCCCAAAACAGCAGAATCATCCCGCACCTCATCATCACGTTGCTCCACCAAAGAACCAATGTAACACCTGTCATACCCCAAACAACATCCTACTACTCATCTCAGAACCTCAGAACTCCACAAACGACCATTTCCACACCCATACACCAGTCCACCATAACAATCATATCTACGTGGAGACCATGCCACACTCCACCAACCTATATCATTCACACCTGAGTTTGATGAAAAGGATCTGCTTATCAGGAACTTGGCCGAGGAACTTAAGAAACTGACCAGCCGGATTCAGGGCGTTGAGGGAAGCAAAGGAATCGAGGGGCTGAACTATGAGGACCTTTGCATACACCTTTGATGGTACGAGTGATCCAAGGATCCACCTGAGGACATATTGTGACAAGCTAATTGGAGTAGGGAAGGATGAAAGGATCCGCATGAAGTTATTCATGAGGAGTTTGAAGGGGGATGCATTATCTTGGTACTTCAGCCAATATCCCTAGAAGTGGTCAAGCTGGGTAGACATGGCATCTGACTTTATGGATAGATTCAGGATTAATACAGAGAATGCACCGAACATGTTCTATATCCAGAATTTGAAAAAGAAGCCCATGGAGACATTTCACGAGTATGCTACTCGCTGGAGGTCCGAAGCTGCTAAGGTCAGACCCGCCTTAGAAGAGGAACAAATGAACAAGTTCTTTGTCTGGGCTCAAGACCCTCAATACTATGAATGGCTGATGATGATTGAAAACCACAAGTTCTCCGACAATATCAAATTCGGTGAAAGCATTGAAGAAGTTATCAAAAGTGGTATGGTTACAAATTTCAAGGCCTTGCAAGCTACGAATAAGGCTTTAAAGTACGGTGGTGTGTCCAAGAAAAGGGACGTAGGGGCCGTGATGGTTGCATAATGGACCAAGTATCCCCTTAAATACCAAGCTTACCCAACACCTCCACTCACATACCATCTAACCCCAAATTACCAAGCACAAGCTCCGTCGCCAACTTATCAGTCATCTTCACCTCCTACATATCAACCTACTTTACCCAGATACTCCCAACCCACTTATGTCTACCAAACATATAATGATCAACCATCCCACTATCAATCACCCCCTACACGCCAAAATTTCCCTAGACCCCAACCTAATTTTGATCGCAGACCTCCAAAATAATATGCAGCCATCGCTGAACCCATCGACCAGCTATATGAGAGGCTCAAAGCTGCTGGTTATGTCATCCCCATCCTAGCTACAACCCCTGAGAATCCTTCTCAATGGGTCAACCCTAAAAAGTCCTATGCATACCACTCTGGCATGAAAGGGCACACTATCGATGAATGTCGCTCCTTGGAAGACAAGATACAATCCTTGATTGATAACAAGATCATTGTGGTAAAGGAGCCCACTCCAAACGTCTGCAACAACCCTCTGTCAGACCATAAGGGTAGATGTATCCACTTGATTGAAGTAGAAGATGACTGGGATCCCGAGGGATCAATCGGGTTGATCGCAGAAGGTGATGACCCGAAGAAACCGACAATTACTCTCAATCCAATCATAGTCCAGATCCAACCATCCGAGGATGCTTAGGTAAATATGTTTGTACCTCTTGAGTTTGAATCAGTGCCATTAGCAAAGACATCGGTACCAATTGAGGTTGAATTCGTGTCTCCAGCAAATGCACCCGCACCATTTGAGGTTGTAGTCTTGCCACCCAAGGCACATGTTCCATTCGAAATAAGGATAGCTGAGCTGGTCCCAGTGGCGATGTCAACAATGCCACCATTCTATACAAATGTTGTACCTTAGGACTATTCAGCCGAGGTGAGAAGGAAAGGCAAGGTCAAGATTAAAGAAACTGTTGCAGCATAGGGTATGACAAGAACTGGTAGAGTCTATACCCCTAAACATCTAGTTGAATCAAGCAAACAGGCCTCCAATAAACCACCCCTCATTAAGACAGGTCCGGACAACCTTTGGAGGAAAATACAGGCCAAGGAATATTAGGTCATCGACCAGTTAAACATGATGCCAGCACAAATATCCATTCTCTCTTTGTTGCAAAATTTTGAAATGCACAAGAATGCTCTATTAAAGGTGCTAAATGAAGCATAGGTACCAAGTAACATCACTAGCAGGGAAGTGGCTAATATGGTAGAACAAGTGCTGGAAAGGCAGAAGACCACCTTTCATGAGGACGAGCTGCCACTTGAAGGGCTGGGGCACAACAAAGCACTACACATCACCGTGCAATGCGAAGATTATTTCATCACCAGAATCTTGATCGATGGAGGTTCAAATCTTAACATTTGTCCATTGGTAATACTCAAGAATCAGGGTAAAGGGCTACATGAGGTAAAGGATGGAGCAATCAATATGAAATCCTTCGATGGTTCTCAGAGGTCCACCATTGGCGAGATTAGTCTATGCTTACAGATGGGACCAACCTAGTTCGAAGTCAATTTTCAGGTAATAGATGTACCAGCATCTTACAACTTGCTGCTGGGACGGCCATGGATTCATGCAGCTGGGGTCATAGCATCAACGCTGCATCAAGCAGTAAAGTTCGAATGGAATCACCAGGAAGTGATCATTCACAGCGACGACAACAACCCTATAAACAATCGCCAGACCATTCCAGCGATCGAGGAATGAATGAAGCTAGGTGGAGAAACTTACCAGCATATTGAGCGGGTCAACGCTATCAACAAAGACAAATTGTGGGAAAGAAAAATCGAGAGTATACTGAGTTGGAGTGGGTACGAACCTGGCAAAGGGCTCGGCAAGAACCTCCAAGGAATCTCTAAACCGATAAAACTCAAAAAACATGGCACTACCTTCGGTTTAGGAAATGAATACACATGGGAAGAATTCAAATACTGGTCACCACCATGGCACGGTCCTTTCTATCTACTAGAGCAGCCAATACCACATCTGGAGTAGAACTTCCAACAGGCCGACATTATTTATGGGTCAGATGAAGAAGAAGCAATTGCAGCAGTGAAGAACTTGTTTTTAGAGGACAGTGATATGGACTGTTGTGTTATTCTCGAGGAGGAGGGGGAGGAAGGCCCTTCCATACATGATGTGAGTAGAGGGGCACATCTCAAGAATTGGACCATCAGGACAACCAAAGCCCCACGAGCCTGGGATGGCAAGGCTAAAACAAGCATTATTCACTATTTTATTTACTAAATGATTTTCTTTTCGCATTTTTTAATTCCTGCAATAAGATCCTAATGTTCAAAACAGTTATTCAACTCATCAAAAACATTTTTCTTATGAATTAATATTTATTGCTATCGTTTTCTCTCCTTGATTTACCAATTCAACATTACTATTACTTGTCTTGATGAACCAATAATTGTGACATGCAATGAGACAACATAACAAACGGACATGGATTCAGAAGAAGATGACATACCTAACGAGATTGTCAAAATAGTTGAGAACTTTGAGAACAAATCTAAGTCCAACCTGGACGAGACCGAGATTGTCAACCTGGGAGATGTAGAAAACATCAAGGAAACACGAATCAGCATTCAGCTATCACCATCAGAGAAGAATACACGAAATTTCTGAAAGAGTATGAGGACATATTCGCCTGGTCGTATGATGACATGACTGGTCTGAGTACGTCTATTGTGGCTCAGAAACTGCCAACCAATCCAATATGTCCACCGATAAAGCAAAAGCTCAGAAAATTCAAGCCTGATATGAGTTTGAAAATCAAGGAAGAAGTTGCCAAGCAGATCAACGCTAAGGTTCTCAGGGTAGTAGAATACCCGACATGGTTAGCCAACATTGTGCCAGTGCCAAAGAAGGATGGGAAGGTCAGAGTTTGTGTCAACCACCGGGATCTCAACCGGGCCAGTCAGAAAGACAACTTCCCTTTGCTAAATATACACATCCTGATTGACAATTGCGCCAAGCATGAACTACAGTCATTCGTAGATTGCTCCGCTGGTTATCATCAGATCTTGATGGATGAGGAAGATGCTGAGAAAACAACTTTCATTATGCCGTGGGGAGTGTAATACTACAAGATGATGCCATTCGACCTAAAGAATGCAGGGGCCACCGACATGAGGGCCATGACTACCATTTTCCATGATATGATACACAAGGAGATAGAGGTATATGTGGATGATATTATTATCAAATACAAGAAGGCCACTAACCACATAGAATATCTGAGGAAGTTCTTCAATAGACTGCGGAGATACAACCTGAAACTAAACCCCGCAAAGTGAGCATTTAGGGTTCCTGCTGGGAAATTGCTTGGATTTATTATGAGCCGCCGAGGAATAGAACTAGATCCATCGAAAGTCAAAGCCATTCAAGAACTACCACCGCCAAAGAACAAGAAGTATGTGATGAGTTTCTTGGGAAGGCTTAACTACATCAGCCGATTCATAGCACAGTCTACAGTTATCTGTGAGCCCATCTTTAAGATGTTGAAGAAGGACACCGCCACCAAATAGACTGATGACTACCAAAAGACCTTCGACAAAATCAAGGAGTACCTGTCAACACCACCAGTCTTAGTCCCGCCCAAACCTGTTAGACACTTATTACTCTACCTTGCAGAGTTAGATGGAGCTTTTGGCTGCATTTTGGGGCAGTACAATGAAACAGGGAGGAAGGAACAAGCCATTTATTATCTCAGTAAGAAGTTCACCCCGTACGAGGCCCGATATTATCTATTGGAACACACCTGTTGTTCTTTGACTTGGGTAGCTCAGAAGCTGAGACATTACTTCTACGCCTATACTACATATCTCATATCGAGGATAGATCCCTTGAAGTACATCTTTCAGAATCCCATGCCCACCGGCAAGCTAGCCAAGTGGAAAATCCTATTGAGCGAGTTAGACATTGTTTATGTAACTCAGAAAGCGGTCAAAGGACATGCACTGGTAGACCACCTTGCTGAAAACCCCGTGGATGGAGGATACAAACCCCTAAAAACATATTTTCCTGATAAAGATGTATCATTTATAGGAGAAGAAATTGCGGATTCCTATGACGGTTGGAGAATGTTCTTCGATAGAGCAGCAAACTTCAAAGGAGTTGGCAAAGGAGCAGTCCTAATATCAGAAATCGGTCAGCATTATCCGGTGTCTGCCAAACTCAGGTTCCCCTGCACCAACAATATGGTTGAATATGAAGCCTGCATCTTAGGACTCAAAATATCCATTGACATGAACGTTCAAGAGTTGTTAGTGATTGTAGATTCAGACTTGCTTATACAGCAGGTACGAGGAGAATGGACAACCAAGAACTCCAAGATACTCCCATACCTGCATCATGTACAGGAATTGAGAAAGAGGTTCACGAAGACGGAATTTCAGCATGTTCTCAGAATCCAGAATGAGTTTGCCTTTGCATTGGCTACCCTATCATCTATGATACAACACCCCGACAAGAATTTCATTGATCCCATTCTAGTGAAAATCCATAATCAGCCAGCTTATTGTGCCCATGTTGAAGAAGAAGCAGACAGAAAGCCTTGGTTTCATGATATCAAGGAATATTTGGCAAAAGGAGAGTACCCAGAGCTTGCAAATCCTACTCAGAAATGCATACTTCGAAGATTGTCCAACAACTTCTTTCACAACAGAGGAATCCTGTATAGGAGGACTCCCGATTTAGGATTATTAAGATGTGTCGACGCAAAGGAAGCATCCAGGCTATTAGAGGAAATTCATGCTGGGACCAGCGATCCACATATGAACGGTTTTGTCTTAGCAAAAAAGATACTCCGGGATGGTTACTTTTGGATGACTATGGAAACAGACTGCATCCAGTATGTCCAGAAATGCCACCGTTGTCAGATACAGGCAGACATGATAAAGGTACCTCCAAGCAAGCTCAACACAACAAGCTCACTGTGGCCGCTCGCCGCTTGGGGGATGGAAGTTATTGGACCAATCGAGCCTTCTGCTTCTAAGGACACAGGTTTATCCTAGTAGCCATAGACCATTTCACCAAATGGGTCGAAGCAGTATCTTATAAAGCAGTGACTAAGAAAGTCATGGCATACTTTGTCAGCGACCGCATTATTTGTCGATTAGGAATTCCAGAGTCAATCATTACTGATAATGGCTCCAACCTCAACAGAGACTTGATGAAAGCTATGTGCGAAACTTTCAAGATCAAACACAAGAATTCCACAGCCTACAGGCCTCAGATGAATGGAGTTGTAGAAGCTGCCATTAAGAATATCAAGAAGATATTAAGAAAAATGATAAAGAATCACAGACAGTGGCACGAGAAGTTATCATTTGCTCTTTTGGGGTATCGCAACACAGTTATAACATCAATCGGGGCAACCCCGTATATGCTAGTTTACGATACAAAGGCTGTCATTCCCGCTGAGGTAGAAATTCCTTCCCTAAGGATCATACAAGAAGCTAAGCTCGACGACGCGGAGTGGATGAAAAGTCGTTATGAGCAACTAGCCCTTATAGATGGAAAGAGAATGAATGCAGTCTGGCATAGTCAACTCTAACTGAATAGAATGTTCAGAGCCTTCAACAAAAGAGTCAAGCCAAGACAGTTCGCACCGGGACAGCTGGTGTTAAAGAAATATTTTTCCGCATCAAGATGAAGCCAAAGGGAAGTTCTCTCCCAACTGGCAGGGTACATACATGGTTCACCGAGTTTTGACAGGAGGAGCCCACATACTTGCAGAAATGGACAGAGAAGTCTGGCCAAAGCCGATCAATTCAGATGCAATCAAGCGTTACTATGTGTAATCTTTATGCTTTCCTTATATGATGTAAATTGAACTACGCCTGAACTGATTCCCATTTAAGAGGGAATACGTAGGCAGTCCTATGGGTTCGGTCACAATTCAATAAAATTTCCCCCCCCCCCCCCCCCCCCCCGCAATTGGAAACTGGGGCAGAATTTTGAGGAGGGCCCTCAAATTTCCGACATAAGAGAGCCGCAATGCCCGAGCAGCAGTCAAAAACGTCAACCCATCAAACTGGGGAAGAATTTTGAGGAGGGCCCTCAAAATGCCATAGCAGGAGAGGTTGCAATGTCCTGAACTACATCACAGTTATCGGTTCATATAAAAGCTATTTTTAATTATACATTTATATCATACTTTTACAAAATCATGCATGTTTATTATAGAAATTGCTTTGTTTAGCAACGCTACCCCAATGATACGAACGGTATCACCAGATCAAAGCCGAACAAGTCAAGCAAAGCCAATGGGGATACGAACTAACCTTCCCCCTTACAAAACTCACGATTTTTCTTTGGATGCAGGCATTAGGATTAGACATACTGTACGCCCACGGGACAAACATTATTCAAATACAATTCTCAGAACCGTTGCACTTACCAACATTTTCTATCAGTACACACCAGTGATGTTTCGTATGTCAAAATGCTCCCAGTAATCACAACGCCGCAATTTGCTATCAACTAAGAAAACTCTACTATCAGTTGTTATCTTATTTCTTGCATAAAGCTACCATTCTGCCTTACGAGACTAAATGTTGTCTCCATCTGCATTCTTGCATAAGGCTACCATTCTGCCTTCCGAGACTAAACCTTGTCTCCATCTGCATTTGCATTGCATAAGGCTACTATTATGCCTTCCAATTTGCATAAGGCTACCATTCTACCTTCCGAGACTAAATGTTGCCTCCATCTACATTTGCATTGCATACGGCTACCATTATGCCTTCCAATTTGCATAAGGCTACCATTCTGCCTTCCGAAGTAAAGCTCTACCTCCATCTGCATTCTTATCTTTGCATAAGACTATCATTCTGCCTTTCGAGACTAAACGCTATCTCCATCTGCATTTGCATCGCATAAGGCTACTATTCTGCCTTCCAATTTGCATAAGGCTACCATTCTACCTTCCGAAGATAATCTCTACCTCTATCTGCATTCCCATCTTTGCATAAGGCTATCATTCTGACTTCCGAGGCTACGCTCGGCCTCTAATTTTCTTCGAAACTAAGCACTATCCCAAGCACTATTTATCTCGCTTCTCTTACGGGCTAAGATCTGCCCTTCAAATCGCAAGACTAAGCTCTAGCTTGTCCGCATCATACTACTGCATCCTTCATAGGCTGAAATATCGCCAACTCATCCAAAGGCATCATCGTTCGGAGGCACCATCTTCATTGCCCGAGAACACCATGTCATGGCCTGAGGATCTCTTTTAATCTTTTGCATATCATTATCCAAAAGCGTCATGGTTCGGAGGCCCCATCCTCATTTCCCCAGAACATCATTTCATGACCTGTGAATCCCTTATCATACGCTTCATGGCCCAGGACATCATGGTCTAAGGACATCATCATCATTGTCCGAAGACAACATTCATAGTCCAACGGGAATTTGCATCATGTTTAAATTATGCAATATATGCTTGTATCATTTATTGGCAGGTAACCCAGTGAGCAACGGCTATCCCAGTAAGAGCGATCGCGCTCAAGTTCCCTCATCCATATCAAACCTAACCATTCTCATAAACCGTTCACTCACTCAGCCCTAGAAGTTGCATTCGTTCTTGAAATGACTTCATCGGTATACTCCGTTGATGGATCCTGAACAAGATATGGCCTGATTCCTATAAAACCAGCGATATGTAGGCAACTCAAAAGCTAGTGTACAGCCTAAATCTTCCCAAACCATTTTACTCGGTCAAAATTGGCCATCATTTCTTTACCCGAAAACTCTTTCATCTTTCCCGGGTAAAGAGCAGCAGCTGTTGATACCCAATTTTTCCTCAAACTATTTTTTTAATTTTCATATATGCCTTCAAAATCACTTTTACAATAATTGGTATTTTTCCATAATTTTTCATATTATTATCAATTTATTTTCTAATTTATTCAGTACTTTATATCTAATAATTATTCATAAATTACATTACAAGTAATTTCAAAGTATCGCTTAGCTCAATATATCATTTTTAATACTATTAGGATTTAATTATTTCATGAATTAGCTAATTTGGCACTGTTTGGCTATAATTACAATAATTTTGCAATTATAGCCTAATTGTACACTTTATGCTATTTTAATTCAATAATAGGTCCTTTTGTGTTTGAAATATTAGTTAATTACCTTTATTTCATCTATTTAGCTTTAATTTTATTTTATCTAATTATTAGTTGTTTTATTAATTATTTATCTAATTTTAATTGGGTATTTAATAATTAGCCACTCCCTATTTAAATTCTAGCCTAAATCTAACCGGACCCCTAACCCAATTAAATAACCCACCAGAACCAAGCCCAAACCCAAACCATACCCGACCCAATCTCTGGTCCAGTCTGGACCGTTGATCAAATCTAATCAACGGTCCAGATTCCCCCATACCATATTAAACCCTAATGCTCCCCCCCCCCCCCATCTCTCATTTCCTCCCTCTCATTCTCTCTCTATCTCCCTCTCTCCATCTCTGGTTCTCTATAGAACCTTCTCATCTTCCCTCCTCTCCGATAGACCTTTTCCACCTTCTCCGGCTACCTCCCTCGCCGGAAACCATGGCCCCTCATAATCTCCTGGCCCCTGCTTCACCCCACACCGGTTTGACACTACCCTAAGGTCCTCAGGTTAACCTGGAGCGGTTCAACTCCTTCCCATGGTCATTCATGCCATTTTTCGGCCACCTCAGGCCGTTCGAGTAAGATCTATGACTTTTCTGGTTAAAACCGGTAACCCTTTAAAGTTTTCTCATTTTCTCTAGATTCTCTGAAACCTTAACTCTTAAGATTTTCCGATTTTCTTTTAGATCTATCTTAGATCTATGTATACTATGAGCTTTTGTTATTTTCCTCAAAGGTTTTTTTTTCTGAGTTTTCCAAAGTAACTCTTCATCTTCGAACTAGGGTTCTTAAACACCTTTTCAAAACGCTTCTTTCTTTTGATTTTTTGTATTAATTTGTGAGTCTCTATGGTTAAAGCGTTTGTTTAGGTTTTCTCCTCTATTCGAGTTATTCTGTTGAAAACCCTGATTTTGTCTCTTAAACTTCTTAAATATGTACAGATCTGAGAAGGATCGAATTTATTTTTTTACTTGTTTTCATGGAAAATCTCTTGATTTTCGAATGGCTTGTCATCTTCCAAAACTAGGGTTTCTGAAAAATCTTTTTTCGAAACGCTTTTTTGTTTTAAGTGCTTAATCCCCTGTGTCTAGGTGTTTTGACTAATTTTGTTGAGTTCTTCCTTGACCCTAACTAGCCTATGTCAAAACCCTAATTTTTTTAGGGTTCTTCGTTTGTTTCTGTGCATTAGCATAACTTACTGATTCTCATGTTTCTTTTGAGTTCGTGTGACTACCTTTCCTTGATATGCTTCTACTGAGTTTCTCAGCCTAGACTAACACCAATTCTATGTGTTTGTATTCGTCTTGACTATTCGCATCAAGACTCGCATCTTTCTCACTAATTCAGTATCGTTTGATCTTCATGTTTTGCTGGAGTTGTGTGCCAATTCTTGACTACCCATGTCTTGCTCTATTTATATGTTAAACATGCTAACTCTTTTGCATGACTTTCTCTTTGATTGATTCTGAATTCCTTATAACTTGGTGTGATTTGAACATTTTCCTTTGGACCCCCCGACTCCTACCTTTCTACTTAATTTGATTAGTTGCTTGCCTTAATTAATTCTCCCTTGCCTTGTCTGCATTGCTACTTAATTCTTACTGATTGTTTCCTTTGTTTGAAAACTTTCTGAACCTAGCCTTAATTATATGTTCTATAGTGGTACTATTTTGAAATCTTTCCTTATTTGTTATACTCCAGCCGTGTATGATTTCGTTCCTTACTTGTCACCTACTCTTTACCATTTACACTGACTCCCTCAATCAAAGGGAGATTCGAAATAATTTTTTATACTGAGTTCTATAATTACTGAAGAATTGATTCTTGCCTATTTTAACCAGTTTTCAAACTACTATATAAATGACTCTCTTCTACAGTCTTAAAATATGAACAATTGTTGAGAATACACACACACACACACACACACACACACACTCATGCTCTATCTTTTTTCTCTTCTACTTATGCTAACTGCTTGTCTAGCCATCTGAAAGCCAAGGCTAGACTGTGGAACTCTACTTTCTTTACTTTCTGCACTTTACTTCCTTAACTGGTATGTTCCTTGTTCAATTCTGAAACTCAACTCTATGTGTTCACTATCTGTTAATCCATGTCTTCTTCTGCACTAATTTAATGTCTTATGTGTTTAATTGCCCTTCTTGTTTACTGCGTTATTCAGTATGATTAAATTTTGTCCTTTCTTGTTCAAGTGTGTAATCAACATGTCTGGGTCTCACTTGTCTTGTATGATACTGGGTCAGCATGTTTATTTGAGTTCTTGTCTATTCCCCTCAATTAATATGCCCATAGACTCCTAATGTATTTGATTAACACTAAGTAGCATGACTAACTCTATGTAATTGACCCCTTCCCTGTAATTCAACATGTCTACTGTATTTCTACAATTTTCTACTACTATTCTGCCCTAACCCCCCTAACCTCCAACACATTGTAAGCATGTGTTTGTGACACCCAGTCACTATGTGATCTTGAACCCTTCCCCCTACACCTAATAAGTAACTATGTTAAGCTCCTGGCATGAACACTTTGTGATAAACTATTGTTGTTACTATTTAAGTTCTGTAGTACTTCTCTGGTGTTAACCTGTGCGCAAATATGCTTTCACATATGAATTACTTGTCCCAATTCCTCTTTTCCTTGTTTGTGTTTGAACTATGTATGTTGGTTTGGTTTTGAGTTGCTGATTGCCCTATTTCTTTTCTTCTCCAAACTGGTTTTTTCACTAAGGCAAACTCTTTTATTGCTTTTTTTTATTTCCAAAACTTATTTCAAACTAATCATTGTCAAAATTGTTTCCAACTCAACTCTTTTAAACTTATGTCAAGCACTCTCACTTTACTCTTAGACCACTAGGTTTTGTCCTTTTTGTGTGAGCCTTGCCTTGGGACCCTTGAGCTCCCTCTGAACTTGGACACATAAAAGTTGGCCCTTCCACACTGCACTTACTCTGTCTTGGCTATGAAATCTGGGTGTGAGCATTGTCTGGGATCCTTTGAGGTCCTTAGGAAACTCTGACACACCCAGATATGAGAAAGGCTATGGAATAATTTTGGCACTTGAGGTGATTTATTACATAACTCAGGGAGGAAGTCCTAATCAGGTGCTGAAGGTTTGGGCCTCTTTTCAGGCTCTCTATAGTATAACTTTTATTTTTCTTTTGAAATTCATTTCAGTATCGGTCTGTAATAATCTGTTAAAAACAAGTATTGGGGTTGGCTAGTGAAAAAGGATGGGGTAAATATGCATGCTATAGTTGTTAAGGGTAGAAAACATGTTATTAGGTTTATATTCCTAATTGTGCAATAGAAACCATGCTTAGGATTCATACATGCATTAGAAATCATGCTCTTAGGTCCTATATTTATTGTTTCAGCATGTGAATCCTTACAAAATCATGTGTTAAAATCTGCTAATAACTAGCAGTTTACCATTATGTTATGCGCTGCCATGTGCACTTAGAGATCCTGCCTTAGGATAAAAACAACGCTAATAAACAGGTCATTTCCATATCTTCTGCATATTCTGAAAATAGATGATACTTATGCATTTAGAAATAATCCTGCTTAGGTCCTGCATATACATCACTCTGTATTTTTGTTCATTAGATATGTCATGGGCTACTTTTCAACCGTGCCCCATGACCCCTTGGGCGCGCCTCGTGGCATCCTAGCAATCCTTTCAATGCCTAGCGCCACGGACGGCCCCATGGTCTTGGCTGCGCCAAGTGAAAAGCGCGCATGTGCCTCCTACGCCCCACCGATATCCCTCGCCAGTGCCCAACCGCAGGCAGATGCCAACAGCGCCGCGCGCGCAGACCCAGAAGCCAAAGACCATGTCGCTATCAACGGACCTGTTTCTGCCTTATAGCAAACTAAGTCTTTTTCACTGTAAATATAGAGTAGTTTTATTCCATGTACTTCCATTATGTTTCTCTAGCTTAATCAAGTTTAGTCTTGTAGCTTTGGATTATTTTTTTAAGCATTATTAGGGGGGATCAAGCAACCAAATTTTCTAGCAAGAAAACAATTCTCTGTACTGGTGTCTCCCCCTATCGACACCGCGTTGCCTTTCTGTAATAGCTTTCATTAATGCAATCAAGCTTTCTTTCATTCTCAATTCTCATTCATGTTCTCTCAATTGCTTTTGGCATTGGTTTTCTCGTACGGCACTGACAATCTAGTCTAGCATACGGAGGGGACCTCAGTTGGCGGACAGCAACTGCACTGACATCAGTTGCTTAGCCTTACGTCGCCCTTCCAAGGAATCTCAGGAAGGCGCCGTGTAACAGTTGGTATCAGAGCCTAGGCTCGACATCGGACAAGGGAACGCATTGCCATTACCACCATTTCTAACCATGGTGAATCATGGGCACCGCATTGCGGCCCTTGAACATACGGTTGACGGATTACTACCCATCATGGATACGGTGCCTGAACTAAGAACCAGCCTAGGGCAAAGGTTGGATGACCTGGACCGCAAGGTACTCCAGGATGAAGTTGACATAGAAAACATCAGTTGTGACTCCGAGGGAGACCGGCAAACGGCAGCCACAGAGGCAGCCGAAATTTTTGGCAAATTCGAGGGACTCCAACAGGAGCGTGCTGAGGATTTAGCTTACAGGGCACAAGAGGCAGACAGGGTGACTGCCATGCAACAAACTATTGACGACTTGACAAACAAGCTCAATGTCGTCAATGCTACTTTACAGGGCCTGCTGCGAGGCGGTGGAAACCAGATCGGGGGCGCTGCAAACCCCACTTCCGCGACACAAAAACTGAAAATTCCTGAGCCAAAGCCATACAGTGGAGCTAGGAATGCCAAGGAAGTGGAGAACTTCATCTTTGATGTCGAACAATATTTCGATGTTGTTGGGGGCCTAGAAGAAGCTAAGAAGGTAGCAACTGCTGCCATGTATCTTCAGGGTGATGCTAAACTCTGGTGGCGGGTGAAATACGAAGCCATCAAGGCCGGTGAAGATGCTCTCGAAACATGGGCAGAATTGAAGGCAGCCATATGCCTACAATTCTTCCCCGAAAATGTTGAATACAATTTAAGGAGAAAGCTACGGGAGCTCCGCCAAACCAAATCCGTGCGAGACTACGTGCGGGAATTCTCCGTGCTCATGCTAAGCATACGCGACATGGGGGATAAAGACAAGCTCTTCACTTTCCTAGAAGGGCTGAAACCTTATACCCATATGGAGCTACAAAGACAACGGGTAGATACCCTGCCCAAGGCGATCCAAGCAGCTGAATGCCTTGGGGACTATCAAATGGAAGCTCGGAAGGATAGGCCTCAGCCGCCTGCCCGAGCGGGATTCAAAGGGGGCCAGTCTAGCAATGGTGGCCCTAGCAGAAGTGGGGGAGATGGGGGCTCAACCAAAACCTAAGGCTCCCTCCACAGGCAGCAACAGTGCTGCGTCTAGCAACAATGATTGGGGGAGGAAGCCTTCTTCAGGATGCCGTCATTGCGGCGGATCACATTAGAACAATGAGTGCCCACATGCACAGATGAACGCCCATCAGACTTTTGATGATGGGACTGATGACGACTCAGATGATGCAGATCAGACTGAACCAGTAGGTGCCTTCAATGCAATTGTTGGCTCCATTTCTGAGGCATTAGCAGAGACTAGTGTTGGTATCCGTAAGAAGAAGGACCCATGTCCAGTCACCAAGAAAGGGAAAAATAAGGCGGATGAGGAGACTCCTCTTAAGCACGATAGGACCTTAATGTTCGTTGAGATGAAAGTGAATGGCAAGCCCATTCGGGCCATGGTAGACACGGGTGCTACCCACAACTACTTAGCCTCAACTCAGGTGGAGCGCCTTGGTCTAGTTGTAGGGAAAGGTTGAGGCCGTGTCAAGGCTATCAACTCACCTCCCCAGCTAGTGGGTGGAATAGCCAAACAAGTATCGGTGAAGCTTGGCCCTTACGAAGGAAAATTCAACCTGCGCGTGGTGATCATAGATGACTTCGAGTTGATAGTTGGATTGGAATTCCTGAGGCAAACCAACACCATGCCTGTATCGTATGCTGGCATGTTACTGATGATGGGAGAAAACGGGACCAAGCCATGCATTATCCCGTGCATGCCCATGAAGATGGCCGTTGAAAACATCTCGGCCTTGCAGTTGAAGAAGGGGGTCAAAAGAAATGAACCGACGTTCCTTGCAACCCTCTGCATTGAAGATGTAGAACGCTCCTCGGGCCCCATTCCTGAGCCCGTGAAGGAGCTACTACTAGAGTTTGAAGATGTCATGCCACAATACATGGCAAAGCGACTACCGCCTAGGCGCACTGTGGACCATGAGATTGAGCTGGTGCCGGGCGCGAAGCCACCCGCCCGGGCACCTTACGGAATGGCACAACCTAAACTCACCGAGCTTCGGAGACAATTGACGGAAATGCTAGACACAGGGATTATCGTGCCCTCCAAGTCCCCATACGGGTCCCCTGTGCTATTCCAAAAGAAACATGATGGTAGTCTACGACTCTGTGTGGACTATCAGGCTCTAAACAAAATTACTGTGAAGAACAAGTACCCTATTCCGCTAATGGCAGACTTGTTCGATAGACTAGGTGGTGCGATGGTGTTCACCAAGATAGACTTGAAGACAGGTTATTAGCAAGTTCGGATTGCAGAGGGTGATGAGCACAAGACGACCTGTGTGACAAGATATGGATCGTACGATTTCCTGGTTATGCCATTCGTCTTGATTAACGCCCCAACTACGTTTTGCACTTTGATGAACCAAGTCTTCCGAGAGTACATTGATGAATTCGTAGTGGTCTACTTGGATGACATTGTGGTATATAGCCAAACATTGGAGGAACACCTAATGCACTTGCGGAAGTTCCTAGCTCGATTGCGGGAACATGAACTATATGCGAAGCTATCTAAGTGCTCATTTGCTCAAAAGCAAATTGACTTCCTCGGACATGTCATAGAGGAAGGGCGGATCAAGATGGACCAGCAGAAGATTCAGGCAATCACAGATTGGCCGCCGCCTAAGGATATCTATGCCTTGAGGGCGTTCCTTGGTCTATGCAATTTCTATCGGCGATTTGTGAAAAACTACTCCCTCATTGCAGTACCATTGACAGAACTCCTCAAGAAGGTCACGCCATGGGAATGGGGACCCAAGCGAGCGGAGGCCTTCAACGCATTGAAAGCGGCTATTTCTAGTAGCCCCGTCTTGGCCCTTCCTGATCTGGCCAAGCCATTCAAAGTACAAACAGATGCATCTGACTATGCCCTCGGTGGAGTCCTGCTACAAGAAGGGCATCTTGTAGCGTACGAGAGTTGGAAGCTGAAAGATGCTGAGCGGCGCTATGTCTCCCATGAGAAAGAATTATTGGCTATCGTCCACTGCTTGTGCCTCTGGAGGCACTATCTGCTGGGGACCCCGTTCGTGGTCAAGACAGACAACACAGCTGTTATCCATTTCATGACCCAACCGAAGTTGAATGGTTGACAGGCCAGGTGGCAGGAACTCCTAGCTGAATTCCACTTCAACCTGGAGTAGCGAAGTGGGAATACCAATCATGTTGCTGATGCGCTCAGTCGGAGAGCTGATCTAGCATCAGTGTGCCTACTCGCCACCTCCATCAAGGACCAGATACAAGATTTACTCATCAAAGATCTTGCTGCACATTATTTGGTTGATTAGGTAGGACAGGGCAAGACTCGCCAGTTCTACATGGAAGATGGGTTTCTGAAAGTGAAAGGGAACCGACTTTATGTTCCTAAAGTAGGAGATCTGTGTAGGACTCTTCTGGCGGAATGTCAAGATACTCTGTGGGCCGGCCATCCTGGTGAAGAACGCACCATAGCGTTACTTCGCCGTGCATATTATTGGCCTCAAATGGCCGATGACGTTGCTCAGTATGTGAAGACTTGTTTAGTATGCCAGAAGGACAAGTCAGACCGCTTAACACAGGCGGGACTCTTGGAACCACTAGCTATCCCAAAGAGACCTTGGGAAAGTGTTTCCCTGGATTTCATCACCGGATTGCCCAAGGTCGGAGATCTAACAACTATCTTGGTTGTGGTAGATCGGTTTTCCAAGTATGCTACCTTTATTGCTGCCCCACAATATATATCAGCAGAAGATACAGCTCGACTCTTCTTCTCTCATGTCGTCAAATATTGGGGCCTGCCCAAAGACATTGTTAGTGATCGTGACTCACGCTTCACTAGTAACTTTTGGACCCAACTCTTTAAGTGCCTTGGGTTGAAGCTGAGTCACAACTCAAGTTTTCATCCGCAATCCGATGGCTAGACGGAGCGGTTCAATGGTATGTTAGAGGAATATCTCCATCATTTTGTAACCGGATCACAGAAGAATTGGGTGAAGCTTCTGGATGCTGCTCAATTGTGTTTCAATTCACAAAAGAGCTCTAGTACAAACAAAAGCGCTTTTGAAATTGTTATCGAACAACAACCGCTACTCCTACACACAGTCAATGCACCAAATATGTCTAAATCTCCTCGAGCTGCTAGCTTCTCTAAAGAGTGGAAGCAAAATTTGGAGATAGTGCGGAGCTATCTTGTCAAGGATCAAAAGCGGATGAAGAGGCATGCTGATCAGAATCGTCGCTTTGTTGAATACCAAGTAGGAGACAAAGTGATGGTCAAAATTCCAAAACGTTACTTATTTGCAAGGGTCCATGACCCTCGCATATTGCAAAAATACATTGGACCCTTGTCCATTGAAAGGCGCATTGGGAAAGTTGCACACCGGGTGGATACCCCAGCTTGGTGGAAAATTCATCCTGTCTTCCATGTCAGCCTCCTGAAACCTTTTCGGGAAGACACGGAGGACCCTTCAAGGAGCCAGCTCATAATACCCAGTATTCGAGGGCCCAATTCAACCGGGAAAAGGAGTGTTGAAGCTATCCTTGATGATAGAGTGATTCATGCCTCAAGGAAAGATCACCAAGAGTTCTTGGTGAAATGGCAGGGCTGTGATGCAGAGGAGAACACTTGGGAGAGGGGAACAAACCTCAAAGCCTACAACAGC
The DNA here is from genome assembly GCF_000715075.1 of Nicotiana tabacum. Lineage (NCBI taxonomy): Eukaryota > Viridiplantae > Streptophyta > Magnoliopsida > Solanales > Solanaceae > Nicotiana > Nicotiana tabacum. Next base: position 98,946,485 of record NC_134089.1, on the reverse strand, counting down.
CTAATTGAAGATTATCTTGCAAGTAAGGCGCCGAGGACGTCGCCAACTCAGGTGGGGGAGAATGTCATGGGCGGCTTTTCAACCGTGCCCCATGACCCCTTAGGCGCGCCCCGTGGCGTCCTAGCAAGCCTTCCAATGCCTAGCGCCACGAACAGCCCGCGCATGTGCCTCTGTCTCCCCACCGATATCCCTCGTCAGCGCCGAACCGCAGGCAGATGCCAACAGCGCCGCGCGCGCAGACCCAGATGCCAAAGACTATGCTGCTGTCAACGGACCTATTTCTGCCTTATAGCAAACTAAGTCTTTTTCATTGTAAATATAGAGTAGTTTTATTCCATGTACTTCCATTATGTTTCTCTAGCTTAATCAAGTCTAGTCTTGTAGCTTTGGATTATTTTTTTTAAGCATTATTAGGGGGGATCAAGCAATCAAACTTTCTAGCAAGCAAACAATTCTCTGTACTGGTGTCTCTCCCCCTCGACACCGCGTTGCCTTTCTGTAACAGCTTTCATTAATGCAATCAAGCTTTCTTTCATTCTCAATTCTCATTCCTGTTCTCTTAATTGCTCTTGGCATTGGTTTTCCCGTACGACACTGACAATCTAGTCTAGCATAAGGAGGGGACCTCAGTTGGCGGACAACAACTGCACTGACATCAGTTGCTTAGTCTTACGTCGCCCTTCCAAGGAATCTCAGGAAGGCGCCGCGTAACAAATATCATGCCTTTATAATTGCATTCACATTCGCTTAGGAATATTTAGTTTAATTATTAAAAACAAATAGATTAACCCAGCTGGTAATAATTCCGGAATTCTGAACATTTAGAATAGCATGTTTGGTTATACAATTCAAACAGTCTTCTCTAAGTAACCTTGATAATTGGAACACTGTTTGTCCACGTGTAGCCCCTCTTTGAGGAGTGTCATACCGGGTATTTCATTGATGTGATCCATATTATAAACAAACCTAGGACACCCCCTTTACATTTCCGAATATGCTTAGATTGTAACTCTTTTCAAAATTTCGCTTTTCACTGATTTTTTTTCAAACACTTGTGTATTTAAACTTAAATCCCCTACTATTTGAGCCATACTTGCTTATTTGCTAATTGTACACATTCACAAAAAACTGTTTGGCCGGAAAACACACTTGTGGGTCCTGAGGGGTGCCTAACACCTTCCCCTTGGGATAATTTCAAGCCCTTACCCTATCTCTGGTTACCAAACGTAGTTATAAATAAACCTTATATGTGCCTTAGCGCACCTTAAATCGTTAGGTGATGACTCTTCAAACTGCGAACCCCATTTCCCATAAGGAAAGAGTTGTCCCAACCAAAATGTCATAAACCCGATTCCGCAAAGGAAACAGGGAGCGCGACACCCATAAGCCTGTAGCAAAACTCTAACACGATGACTCAGAGACTCGGATGCACTCCGAATGAGGTGGAGTCTTACCGATCCTTCGCTGAATGCCAATCTCGTCTACTATGAGGGCTCGTCAAACTGATTATCTATACCTGCAGGCATGAATGCAGTGTCCCCAACAAAAGGACGTCAGTACGAATAATGTACTGAGTATGTAAGGCATGTAAATAAATATATAAAGGGCATGGAAGAAATATGTTGTAAAAGACTTAACCTGTAAGTATGGATAACTTTGTAAATTATGAAATACTTATAGTATCATGCAATGTGTATGGATGTCATGTCGTGCATAGGTATCTGTACGTACATAACATTATAAAGCCTTTGAGAGCATCCCATCATATCATCTCAGCCACTGTGGGAAAAATCATCATCGTATACTAGCTGATCAGGTGGTGATGCGTATATAACGCCGTAACCTTTTCCCATATCTCATATATATATATATATATATATATATATATATATATATATATATATATATATATATATATATATATACGTGTATATAATGCCGTCCGAGTCATGGGTAAATGCACATATAAATGAATGCAATGCATGAGAAGTACGTTAATAAAATCTCTCGAAACGTCATAAGACCATTATACCTCTGATTAATATCATGAAACAAACTTTATCAACTTACCTGGGCAAAAAAGAATACACTGGTTGGACATCTCAATCACCCAAGACTAGCATTATTGATTTAAGTAACTATAAGTTATTAAGTTTACCGTTATCCCTAGACCATCAGAAATCTCAACAAAAAGACCAGATTTCCCTCTAATAGCCATAGTATTATATGTGAGAAACATTAACAAGACATCATCTTTGAATACTTGGTAGAAGATAGTTTAAACAAATCAGTGAAATAATGCAAACTGTTGTGCAGACATCTGGAGAAGCCAATTTCTATTTTCTTTGCAGTTACTTAACAATCAATTTCTTTCACAAAGAACTATTTTTTTTCATACCAAAAGTGTGAAGTACAAGAATAGTATACGATTGCAAGAAATGCTGTTACCATTTGAACCGAATAAGTATTAAGTGATTAAACACCTGATGTGTCTGATAAGATAAAAATGCTCCAGACATTAGGCTCCACTTAAAACATCCATGTAAAAAGTGCTAAGTATATATACTATTATTTCATTAAAACATCCATATAAAAATAAATACATATTTTTTCAACTTCAAATTTTCCTAATCTCATGTAAAGAGTAAAAATTTCCGTACACTTAATTCTTAAAATGGTAAAAAGATAACCTTCTTTTTTTTGTAGAAAAAATAATTCATATCTTTACAATGAAGAAAATCTTATAAATTTGTCATATTATATGTATAATTTAAAACATATTAGAAAGTAGTAATATTAATAAATATATAAAATTATATTTTTTTACAAACTATTTTACAAAAATATGCCACTCAAAATACTATATATAACGGTGTCAATGTTTTTAAAAACCCTTTACCAGTACGGTTCTCAGGCACCGATAACTCGGGGTTGTCCCAAGTCAATCCCGCAAGCCCTCCAATTTCTTCTAGAAGTGGTGTCATCTATATGTCATCGAAGCAGAACACAACCCTTTCACTATCCCAGAATAAAGTGGCAGCCTCGATCAACCTTTTGTTTGGCTCAATGTCTAGTAGAGAAGGCAAGTTACCCAAGTACTTTCTTACATGTTTCTTGTCGCTTGAGGAAAGGTCATCTCACCAATCTAGCAGCAATGGTGGGATGTTGCTGACCATACCGAATCTAGGGACCTCGTGCCTTATTTTCTGCAAAACAAAAGGGTTAGGTCATTCTCCCCCACCAGACTCGACTATTTATATATTCATGATTAGCATATTGACATTTAGTTCTCCAAACTAATGCACAGAATGTGGTTGGGCCCCTTGGGATTATGGAAACCCTGGTGGACTTTTGGATAAGGCTCATCTTAAAGGATTATTATGTGGACAACATATTAATCCAACTAGGTTTGACCATGATGCATGCATAATTTCAATCAGAGTAAGGTTACTACGAGGGTCTAGACTGGTACCCTCAAACGGACAACTTAAGGGGGAAAGGCACGGAACCGTCTACTGCACTGCTGATCGGCTAGTTTTACCGCAAATAAGTCTTTCCGAATATAAGGGTAATAAATAGGAAGAGTGAAACCACTAATCAAGCATTGCTATAAGATTTAATACGTACGAGTGGAATATGATGTGGAGCATGATTTATGCAGCAATAAATAGCATGTAGTCAAGTATTTGCACGTAGGAAAATAATAAATGCATTATTTAAATAATTGAAAGACAGCTACAGAAAGAAAATAAAGAGACAAGTCAATTTCAGGAATAAAAGATTCATAAATGCTTAAAAAATAGATAGTTAAATCCAAATAAGGGGAAAGGATACAGGATAAGGCATGCTTGGACTAATTCACAAAAGATAAGCTCGTTATGGTAAGAGCCTAAAGGTATCCCCAACAGAGTCTACATGCTGTCATGCCCCCTTTTTTTCCCTCCGCGAAAAGAGAAGTTCGGGTTTCGACATTCACGGGGGTAATAACTCATTTCCTTTTGGGTATTGGGTATTTGAAGAGTTGTCACCTAACGGATTATGGTGCGTTAGGTCACCTAGAGCGATTAACTCTTAGACTAGTTTGCATTGCCAGAGATTTAGGATAAGGGCTCGAAATAACCTTGATGGGAAGGTGTTAGGCACCCGTCGCGGTCCACAATGGTAGGTCCCGGCCGAACTTATACTTATGAATTAGTCCTTTTAACAAATAAATAATTTAATCACACATTTGCAAATAAAGACAAGTTTGTGGACATTGTATAAATCAAGAAATGAGACAAAAGGAAAAGACTTTTAACAAGTTGAACATATATAGAGAAAAGTAAAGTTTAAACATCGGGAACTGGAAAGAGGGGTCCTAGGTTTGTTAGCCTACAGGATTACCCCACACAGTGCCCGGTAAACACTCCTCAATGAGGGGCCACACGTGACATTAACGCGTAGTCATCATATCCTTACTACCCAATTCCCTCCCCTTGGTCATAGCCTAAAGCGTTCTAGCAACCTTGAAAATGTCCTATGCATGCACTACCTGTCCCTTCCTCGTGGCCCTAGAGGTATTTTAGGACCTCTACTTTTGGGCAGTTCTAGACCATCCTAAGTTATTTAAAGGAGAAAAGTCTAGGCGCCAATCAAAATAATTAGGACTGCATAAAGAAGGAACAAATAATGGTTCACATTTTACCTCCACAAGCATAACAAATAAATGCATGTCTCAAAAAAATGTTTCAGGTATTTAATAAAACTTAGAACATGATATCTAGGTGAGCAGGAAGTATATAGCATGAATTAGGACCAAGTGTCAAAGACCTATTAGCTTGCCTACCGATTTTATACCTGAGAATGTGAGCAATTTGAAATAACAAAGCGCAGTTTTATGATTGCAGAATTTTACTCACCTACAGGCTTGCCTAAACGCATAATAGTGACGTCTTAAAAGCATGGTATCTATATTGATTAGGAATGCAGTAAAACAGTAAAAATATTTTTTAAATGACAGCTTGAAATCCTATAAGCATGCTTTCTAGCAGTATTAGTTTAAGGCAGTGTTTGAAAACTTATTAAAGAAACGGGTAGATTAATTAAACCAATTCAGAATGAACAAACATGAATTAAACTAATTTATTTAACTAAACTGGTTTCAAGTTTTATAAGCATGATTTTTACTAGAGCTGATTTTAATTCCTATAGGCATGGCATCTAATTATTAAAAGCTGGCTTTTGAACTTATAGGCATGATTTCTAAGGAGACGAATGTGAATACGTGCTGTAACGAAAACTGAACCTCAACTACTTTACACTCCATAGGCATGATATCTAATTATAAGGCCAATTTTAATCCTATAGACATGATCTCTATTGTTAAAGCCATTTAGATCCTATAGGCATGGTTCCTAATATTGTGGCAGTAAAGCAAACATGGCAAACACATTTGAATTAACACAACCCTATAGGCATGATATATACCCAATTTACCCGGCATATACATAACTACCCACCCCATTTAACTAATTACCCCTATGTTGTTTACAAAATTATTATAGACCAACGAATTAAATAAAAATACATAAATAAACATGAATTAATCTATAGGGAGCCTGTAGTAGGACCAAATGACTTAACAAGCCTCCAATAGTCTCAAATGCCCAATAATTCCATAGCCAATTTCATGTCTAGGTGTGTCAGAGTTCCCTAAGGACCTCAAGGATCCCAGGCAGTGCTCACAACTAGACCTTTTCTCAAATGATAACTGATTTAGGTGCAGTGTGGAAAGGCCAGCTCTGACATATGAGAGTTCAGAGAGATCTTAAGGACCTCAAGGCAGTACACATATCAGAGGGGTAAAACCTAGTATTCTAAGAGTAAAGTGAGAGTGCATAATGACTTTGGAAGAGTTTGGTAAATAGTAGAAAGTCTTAGTAGTGGAAAGAATTTTATGAAAACCCGAACATAGTTAGATTAGAAATAGTTTGAGAAAAACATAAAGAACATTTTTAAAAAAACAATAGAGAGCAAGTCATAGAACACACAGACTTCACCCAAGGGAAAGGGCAGGGGACACCTAGAATGCACCTTAGGGATGGAAAACAAATACACAGATTGTAGTTGCAAAGTTAAGTTGAGAGCACAGATATTTTAGACACAAATAGGACCTCATTAGTGAAATAGAACAAGATGGACTTAGATGAACAAACTAGACAAACACTTCATGAAACATTCAAGGTTTTAGAAATACTAGTCATATACAGAACATGCAGGATTTGGTCATGCTAGGTGAAATCATAAACACACAATGCAGCTTGGGACATGCTAGTGAACCAATTATTTAAAGTAGGATTGGCATGCCAAATAGTATAACAACTATAGCCTTTAACAGAATAAGCTTAAACATGCTTTGTGATACAGTAATCTAGGCATGCTTACTGCATACTAAGTAGAATAGCACATAGAACTGGAAATAAAAAATTGATGAACTACAACAACAAAGAAAGCACATAGTTTGGAATGTGAATTGAATTAGAACATACCAGTTAAGAGAGAATACAGACTACAGAGTAGAGATGATGCAAGTAGCCAGCCATGGCTTACAGCCGACTGGACTAATAAGAATTGCAAGGAACAGAAGAGATTAGAGAGCTTTTGAGAGTATGATAGTGTAGATGAACTAGTGTTCGTTGTCCAGAAATAAAAATAAGAGGGGGTTTATATAGTAATCAAAAGATTAACAAATAAGGTAAGAGATCGATTAAGTAGCAAATCAGGGAAGTCATATATAAATCAACAAGTCCTTTCCTTAATCAAGGGACAATCAAATCAACGGTAAAAGCACGCTAGGTATTTAAGGGAAAAATCAAGTAAGGTTTGGGTATAGATTAGGTAATTAGGGGTAAATGAACAGAAGTTTCAACTAAGGAAACAAATCAGTAAGAATCAGCAAAATACAAACAAGGCAAGGGAAAATTAATTAAGGCAGGCAATTCAATCAAATCGAGTAAAGAGGTATGAATCGAAAGTTTAACGGAAAGTGTTCAAATTAAACTAGGAAATAAGGAATTCAGAATAATCAAGGGTTCAGTCAAAGAGAAAGTCATGAAAGAGTCAGCAATTTTAGCATATAAAATAAGGCGAGACATGAATAGTCAGGAATCGACACATCACTTTAACCAAACAAAACGTTAGACGACACTGATTCAAGGAGAAAGATGCAGGTCTTAACATGAATGGCCAGGACGAACACAAGCATATAGAATCAATGAAAGAGTTGAACTAAGAAATTCAGTAGAAGCATATTAGGACAAGAAAAATCACGAGAAATCACAAAAACTCAAAGCAAGAACACAATCAGATGTACCAGTACTCAGAAACCAAACGAAGAACACCAGAAAATTAGGGCTTTTAGTACAAGCGAGCTAGGGTTGTGGCAAACTTACAAAATCAGTCAAAACATATGAGAAGCAGAAGATCCAACACTAAAAAAATCATTAAATATTTTGTAAGAAGAAATTTCGAAAACCCTAGTTTAGAAAAAGATGAAAATAACTTAAAATCATATGATTCTTGTAAAGAATCTCAAGTTTGTTGTAAAACTCACATGAAACAAGTCTAGATCCTCTCAAATCTATACATATCTAAGAGGTTCAGAAAAAGAAATTAGGGTTTCGAAGAGAATGGCACAGAGGTGAAGAAACATACTGAGAAACCCATAGATCGTAGGCAATATAGGATGATCTACTCAGAATCACAATGGAATGGACTGAAACAGGCGAGAGAGGAACCATAGATGCAAGTCAACTAGCCCTGGTCCCTTGAGGGCCCTAGAGATGGCTAGATTACCATGAGGGAGGCCATGGGAGGCCTGGGGTGGTGAGAGATCGTCGTAGACAACCATGGACGAGGGTCAGTGAGGTTTGATTAGAGTTAGGTTTGAGAGCATTTGAGAGAAAAGAGGGGTTTCAGGGCGGCGGGTAGTGTAGAATGGTAGGGTTTGGAGGGGTTCTTTTGGGTTTATTTTAGGAAGGGTCGTTTGTGGCCGTTGATCTTTATGATCAATGACCGCGATTAAAGTGTATTGGGGCCGGATCGGGTCCTCAGAGTTTGGGCTGGTAATTGGGTTAAATTGGGGCTGCAATTGAAAATAAAATAGGCTAGATTTTAAATAGCTACTTTTAATTGTTATATAATTTATAAAAATAATAAATAATTTCTAAAAAATTACTTTCATGTACTAAAATGATTTAAATAGTTTTTTAATATTTTAAAAATATAAAAGACCATTCTATGCATCAATAATGCAATTATGCATTAGTAGGGCTATTATTGCAAAGATGTGCAATTTAGCCTAAAAATGTAAATATAATTATAAAAATACACTAAAAATATTTAAACACTATTTTGGCATAAATAAAGAATTTAGATGACTAAATTATCACAAAAATAATTTGAAAGATAATTATTGGAAATTTTATAAATAAAAAAAGAAGAAATAAATCAATTTGGAGCTTTTAAAAATTATAGAAAAATTATGAAAACGCTTATGCATGCTTATAACTGCATATGTGCTATTTTGAAAGTATATATATGTATTAAAAATATATGAAAAAAAATGGGTATCAACACTGGTAAGGCGCAGATGTAATCCGTTTAATCTGCCAATTCTGAAAAAACTCTACGATTTTCGTGCCTATGAATTGTGGGCCATTGTCACACACGATTTTCTTTGGAACTCCAAAATGACAGATAATGTTTTGCCAAATAAAGTCACTGATTTCTTTTTCTCGCACCTGTTTGAAAGCTCCTGCTTCTACCCATTTTGAAAAATAATCAATTAAAACTAATAGAAATTGTACCTTTCCTTTAGCTTGAAGTATCAGACCTACAATATCCATGTCTCACTTCATGAAAGGCCATGGCGAGATAACTAAATGTAACAATTCTGCTGCGTGATGCATGTTATTGGCAAATCGTTGACATTTATCGCACTTGGCTACAAAGTTTTCTGCTTCCTCCCCCATTTTTGGCCAATAGTGTTCATCTCTTATTAAATTCTTCACCAATGATCTTCCCCCAGCATGATTATCGCAGTTCCTCTCATGTACTTCCCTAAAGGTCCACCAAACATCTTTCGGTATAAGTTTCCACGAATTAAACAATACCGGGTGGCTTTTTGGCGAAGTATTTGTGACTTCTTTTTGTCTTCGGGTAAGATTCCATACTAAAAAAAGTTGACAAACTCGTTCCTCCAATCCCAAGTTAAATTATTAAAATTCCCCTCGTGCTTGTCTTGGTCGAGTGTCGAATGAAACAAATGTATTACAATAGCATTTTCTGGATTTGTCATCTCCGTAACAGACGTGAGATTGGCCAATGCATCTGCCTCAGCATTCTCCTCCCTGGGTATTTGGACAACCTTCCATGATTGAAATTGTCTGACTAATTCCTGTACTTTTTCCAGGTATTGTTGTATTCATGCTTCTCTTGCTATGTAAGTCCCCTCCATTTGGTTAACTATTAGCCGTGAGTCACTTTTGATTACAAACTGTTCTATGCCAAGTTCTCGTTCTAATTCCAGGCCTGCAATCACAGGTTTGTACTCTGCTTCATTGTTAGTAATGGGATAACATTTTATTGCTTGTCTTATGACTTCCCCTGAAGGCATAATTAAAACAATACCTACGCCCGCTCCTTTAACATTCGAGGAACCATCAGTAAATAAAATCCAAGTCTCCGGATTAGATCTGGTAAATACTTGTAACTCTTTTTCTGCTTCAGGAATTAAATTCGTGCTGAAATCTGCAACGAAATATGCTAAAATCTGTGATTTTATTGCAGTTCTTGGCTAGTATATGATATCATACTCACTGAGTTCTATTGCCCACTTAGCTAACCTACCGAATAGTTCTTGCTTATGCAATATATTCCTCAGGCAGAAAGCAGTTATTACAGAGATAGGATGACATTGAAAATAAGGTCTCAATTTTCTAGATGCCATAATTAATGCTAAAGCAAGCATTTCTAGATGAGGGTATCGTGTCTCAGCATCTAACAAAGATTTACTAACATAATATATCAGAGATTGTTTACCTTTGTTCTCTCGTATGAGCACCGCACTTACCGCCACTTCTAACACAACAAGGTAGATAAGCAGCCTTTCTCCATTTTTTGGTTTGGTTAGCAAAGACGGATTTGACATATACGATTTTAGGTCCTTAAGGGCTTGTTGGTATTCATCAGTTCATTCAAAGTGATTTTACTTTTTCAATACTGAAAAGAATTTGAAATTCTTTTCCGATAATTTTGAAATAAATCTCCCCATGGCTACTATTCTTCCTGTTAATCTCTGCACTTCTTTTTTGCTTGTGAGTACATCCGGTATTTCTTTGATAGCTTTGATTTATAAAGGATTTACTTCAATTCCCCTATTAGAAATATGAAAAACTAAAAACTTACCTGAAGATAAGCCAAAAGCATATTTTTTTGGATTTACCTTCATATTGTATTTGCGGTAAATTTGGAAAGTATCTGACAGATGTTGGAAATGATCTCCCGCCTATGCTGATTTGACTAGCATATCGTCAATGTAGACTTCAATAATCTTTCGCAGATGTTCTTGAAATATTTTAGTTACCAATCTTTGGTACGTGGCTCCAATATTTTTTAGACCAAAGGGCATGACTTTGTAAAAATAAGTCCCCCTGTTCTTCATCTATAGGATCCATCTTTATCTAGTTATATCCTGATTATGCATATAAAAAATTTAACAGTTCATGTCTTGCGGTAGAATTAATTAGTTGATCTATGTACGGCAAAGAGAATGAATCTTTAGGACAAGATTTATTTAAGTCAGTATAATCCACACAAACTTGCCATTTTTCACTCTTTTTTGGAACTACCACAGTATTAGCTAGCTAGTTGGAATATTTTATCTCTCCTATTGATCTAAATTTTAAAAGATTTCGTATCTCATCTTAGATCACTTGATTTTAGAAGGATCCATGCTTCCTTTTCTTCTACTTGACAGGTGGATATAATGGGTCCTCATTCAGTTTGTGAGTCATCACCTCCGGTGGTATACCTGTCATATCTGAATGCGACCAAGCAAAACAATCTGCGTTAGCTTTTAAAAATTCAATTAACTTAACTTTCATTTCTGTGCTCAGGTTTGCTCCGAAGTAAACTTTTCTGTCTGGCTAGTGTTTAAATAGCACCACCACTTTGAGTTCTTCGGTAGTTGTCTTAATATTTTTTATTTCCTTCTGGCTCTTGAATATCAGCAGATCTCGAATCAACATCAGTTTGTCCTGGAATGCCTTCAGTTAAGGTTTGTACTATAACATCCTCAACTGAACTCTATAACTTTTACCTTTTGCTTGCAACCTCATTTACCGTGCTGGTAGCCACCACCGAATTGATATTTCTAGAAGCTTGTTGATCTCTACGGATTTGACGAATTCCCCACTATGAAGGAAATTTGATAACTTCATGCATTGTGGATGGTACATCATCCATTTTGTGAATCCATGGTCTTCCCAAGATTATATTATAAGTCATATCTGCATCTATCACCTGAAACTTTGTGTCCTTGGTAACCCCTTCTGCAAACATAGCAAGCACTACTTCCACTTTTTTGATAACGCTTGAATTATCAAATCCATACAAAGACTATGCCTTTGGTATCACCTTATCGTTAGCTTGTATTTCATTACCACTCTTAGTAAAATGATATTCACGGAACTGCCTGGGTCAATTAAAACTCGTTTTATGTTAGTATCATGTACAAGTAAAGATATTACAAGTGCGTCATTGTGAGGAATCATCAAGTCGTCCACATCCTCGTCATCAAATGTTATACTCTCTCCTTCCAAGGCTTGGCGTATTCGCTTCCCATGAGTGACTGTGACTTTTGACGTCTTTTTTGTAGCTGTATAAGTCACACCATTGACCTCATCTCCCCCGGTTATTACGTTAACAGTTGTTTCTGGAGATATGGGTTTTGGGGGTTCTTGTTTGTTCTTCATATATGATTGTCTACCTTTCTCGCTGAACAGGTCAGTTAGATAGCCTTGCTTCAATAAATTCTCGACCTCTCCTTGTAGTAACCAGTAATCTGCTATTCTATGGCCATGATCATTGTGAAATTCAAACCAATGATCTGGATTTCTTTTCCTTGGGTCTGATCTCATTTCTTTAGGCCACCGTACCTTATCTCCCATACCTTTTAAAACGGCTACCAACTCGGAGATACTGACATTAAAACTGTAATCTCCGACTCTAACATGTGTGCTGGAGTTGTCACCTCCTGCATCCCGAACCTTTCTGAATTTAGATGAAGAACCCGCATCTTTTTGTCTTGATCTCGATTCTGATTGTAAGTTTTCCTGTTTGGACCGAGAATCTCAACCTGCAGGACCCATATAATGCTCGTACTTGTTTTTTCCGGTCCTTTTTCCTGATTCTGAATGTCTTGGCCCTGCTCTTTCATCAAACATTGGTTGTGCAACCCTGTCTTCTTCTATCCGATGCTTTGTGTTGTATTTGTTGTACACGTCATTCCAAGTTGTTGCTGGAAATTCTCGCAAACTTTCCTTCATTCTCCTTGTGGCTTCTGAACTTTTCTAGTTTAGATTGCTTGCGAACACCAGGTTTGCCTAATTGTTAGGTACTTGTGGTAACATCATCCTCTCCCCGTTGGAATCTATTCACAAACTCTCTGAGTATCTGTGTTTCCTTATTTTACCTTAAAGATGTCTTCCATCATTTTTTAATTTTTTTAGCTCCCGAATATGCTTTTATAAATGAATCTACAAGCTCGGCAAACGAATCAATAATGTTTTTGAGTAAGAGAGAACACCATGTTAATGCTCCTTTCGTGAGTGTTTCACCAAATTTTTTAACCAAAACTGATTCGATTTCTTGCTTGGTTAAATCTTTGCCTTTCATGCCAGTTGTAAACGCTATTATGTAATCTCATGGGTCAGTTTTTCCATCATATTTTGGAATATTAGGCATTTTAAACTTTTTAGGAATCGGCAAAGGTGATGCACTTGGCTTCCAGGGCTGTTGTGAATATATATTATTATCTACTCCTTTAATCATGGGAGGTACGCCAGGTATTTGTTCTATGCAATCATTTTACTCTTTTGGGTGTTTCTGCAAAGTTAGTACCAAACTTTGTAAATCAGAATTATTTGGTGTATCTGACCTTCCATCACGAGATTCATTGGGAGTTCCTCTACTCCAGAATTGGCAAGCCCCGAGCATGGGTTTTCTATGGTTGCGGTATTGTTTGGAGTAGGAGTTAGCAGTGCAGTTGGCAATCCCCTAACACTATTCACGTGTTCTGCGATCAACTGTTTTAAAGCGTATTGTTCGACAGTCTGCTCCCATTGATGATTATTCGTGTGTGATGTTGATCTTTCAGGTGACCCCTCACGGGACTATTGAGGAGATCCTTGTGGAGAAGGGTTGGTGGAGTTCCTCCCTCCTGTGGGTTCAGCTAGTTATTTTCGTTGACAATTGACATGGTTGGTTGTCACAAAGAGAATTTGGAAAGTGAAAAGATTACCAAATTTTCGGTAATGGAACCAATTTGTTTAACCAAAAAATAGATTTCTCAATCAAAGTCTATATTTAGAAGAAAACGGGTTACCAATAACCAGGTTTTTACTTCACTTTCACAATGATATTTAAGGAAAATAATAAGAATGGCAGAGAAAACTTATTAAAAGAAATAAGGAATAAATTGATGGTCAAATTATAAAATCAAGGCTGAGAACTTCGAGAAAGCAAAGAAGTAAAGAATATACTATTTCAATAGCACTTGGGATCTGTCCTTACAAATAAAATTTTGTATCCTTATATAGGAGTGTACAATCATAACGGTTTTCTCACATAATTTGGTTTATTATGGGCGTTAATTGTGTTGATTTCTCATTACCACAGATAGTCGTAACTGGCGTATTTATTGCTATAAATACCCTATAATAACTATTCTGATTCCCCTTCCTTATTGACTTCCAGTTCATGCATCTTCCCTTATTTTTGATTCTTGTTCATTTCGTCCATGCCTTTTCTTTGGCAACTGTTAGGCCCGATTCTCTTCTTTGTACTGTCCCGTGGGTGTTTCTCCCGTGCCTTCCTCTCTCAGTTAATTCTATTAATTGAGAACACCACTTGCCGCTATATTACTGATCCACGCGTCATGCTTCGTCAGCATACTAACATTCCACGTGTAATGCCCTTTTTCCACCCATACATCCGTTAGTTTCATTGCTTATGGAGAGTTATATGGAGTAGATTAAACTCATTTTTCGTAAGGTGAAATTTAGATAGTATTAAATCTTTAAAAAGAAGCTACAGATAGTATTAAATCTAAAAAAAGCTACTCGAAATTCTTCTCGTGTATATCAAAATGACAATATATTAAAATAAAATTGACAAAGAATCACTTCAATATAATTAGGAAATGAGATTTAGTATTGTTTTTATCAGAGTAAAATATGCATTATTCGTGCTCAGCTTGCAAGTACCAATCCCAATTTGGCCATTTGAAATAGAATAGTAAGTAGCCTCTGTAACTTAGTAAGTATAGTTAATTATGCATTATCCTATATGTGACAATTAGTATTTAATGGATGATATGATTAATTATTAAGTCATTGAGTAGTCACTCTTGCTCACAGAAGAAGCCAATTAAGATGGCTATGCTGCGGCCAGTACTACTCGCGCAGAATGCTTCTGCAAAAGAATCGAAATGACAATTTGCGTTTTGCGTCCAAACAAATTTAAGTGTTCTTTTCCAGCAGCATATATTTGCATGTATTCATAGACGTGGCGAAGAGTTTCTTTGGTGCTGCATGCCCACGTCTTCCTCTCATGCAAATGTTTCCGTTTGCCTTTACCAGTCTCTGTTTTTGTCGATTTTGGAAGTAATGATAGTACTTTACAGAAATTACCTTCCAAATTATTAATTTTTCACCAAACGATTGATTAATATCCAATATATTTCTAGAATTTCGGTCAATTATTTTAATCGTTTGACACTTAGCCATAAGTGTTTTATCCCATATTACATTTTGCTTTCCTGGTAAATTTATCACCATTACTTTGCTTTGATATATTTGTGATGATAATATAGATATATTATATTATTTATATATAACGAGATTCGCCAAAAAATATTAAGCTAATTATAGATCTAGCTTTGCAGAGGTTTCAGTCAACCTAACTGCGGCACATTTTATTTATTGGGAAGTCGAGCTTGATAAAAAAAATTAGTTGTAATTGATTTATATAGGAGTAGCGAAAGATATGAAATTTTAAAACGGAGATATACAGTATCAGTGAAAGATTAAATGAAATCTTAAGTTAAGAATGGAAGAATTCCACCCTTAGTGATGACCTAGTACATTATTGCTGACCTAGAACATTATTGCTAAGAGTTCTTCGTGCATCGGACTGCTCTTACAAATTACACTTATTGTAGGGTGCTATCCTTCCCCAAACCTTGCATGAAATCAGAATGCTTCGTGCACCAGCTGCCCTTACTAATTCAAGCAAAGATGGAGAAGGGTACGATATGGAAATATATAGGTTCTTCAAAGATGAGAGTTAGCCTAAATTGCAATAAGATCACTTAAAGCTCCGAAGGGTTTCTGTCACGACTCGAAATTTTACATTCGGGACCGTAATGGTGCCTAACATTTCACTTACTAGGCAAGCCAATGTTAGAAAAATTTATCCTATTTTTCAACAATTTAGATTAAATAAAGAGAAAGAACTGAAATAACTGCAGAAATCAAAAGTAAAATGCAGAAGCTAAAAAAGCCAAATGTCTAATACAACCCTGGACCCGGCGTCACAAGTGCACGAGCTACTAGAATAGTACAAACAAGGGTCTGAAATAAATATAAAGTTGTCTGAAAAGAAAGTACACAACCAAATAAAAAGGAAAGGGGACTCCAAGGGTTGCGGGCGCTGAGCAGTTGTACTTCAAGTCCTCACAAGCTGTCCAATCTGAGCACGCTAATAATCGCCACTGGGACCGACTCCACAATCTGCATAAGAAGTGCAGAGTGTACTATGGGTAAAACCGACCCCATGTACTCCGTAAGTGCGGAGCCAAACCTCGACAAAGTAGTGGCGAAGCTAAGGCAGGTCAGTTACACTACAACCTGTATGCAGTGTATATAAAGGGCAGAAAAAGGAAAATACGGAACAAAATAAGATAGTCAACTGAAGATAATAGCTACAGCCTCAAGAAATAAGCCAGTGACGATCAGAATTATTAATCCTTAAAGTTTCAAGTGAAAATACCAAAAACCAGCACAACTCAAGGAAATAGAATCGCATAGATTGTTGCGGGGTGCAACCCGATCTCACCGTACAACATAATCTCCCTTATTCTACCGTAACAATATCGCAATCAAAATAAATATATATGTTGTGGGGAGCAACCCAATCCCACCATATAACAATATCAGTATCACATTTCACCCTTATTTCACCAAATCAACCCACTCTTATTTTATCTGTTGCAGCATGCAACCCGATCCCATCGTATCAGTACAAATTCACCCTCATTCCTCCGCATCAATTCACCTTTATTTTACCTGTTGCGGCGTGCAACCTGATCCCACCATATCAGTACAATTACTCACTGAGTACAATTAAATTCTCAAATCGCAAGAACTACCATAACTAATGAATATAAAGTTGAAACAGAAAGTAAACCTTGTACCAACTTGGAAATCCACGTATGAAATACTACATGGCGAGACATCCCATTAAATGACAACTAGAAGGTTCAAGTATGTCAATTAGGGCAAATAACACCAAGTCATGAAAACATGAAGAGGTTCAACATTATTAACAGAAGAAACAATGATTGACAAGTAGCAATTAAAGCATGAAAGGTAATTAGGGCACATAACAGTTAAAGAAGAGAAGGGGATATTCAAGGAAAAGTGAAAAATTAGGGAAAACAAGTAATTCGATGGCGTATAAGCACTCGTCACCTTGCATATACCCCGCAATACATGAATTTCACATAGCACATAGTTCGAGAGTTCCTAATTCCCTCAAATCAAGGTTAAACTCAACACTTACCTCACTCTACAGTTAATTCGGAGCTCTACCGGGCTTTTTTCCCTAAAATCTGCCTCCAAACTACTCGTATCTAACCACAATTGACTCAATAATATCAAATATTGCTAAAGGAATCAATTATAATGCATAAATTTAGAAGTTTCAAACTTCTTCCCAAAAAGTCAAAAATCGGCTCTGGGCTCGCTTGGTTAAAACCCGAAATTTGGACCAAAACCTGATTATCCATTCACCCCCGAGCCCAGTTATGCAATTTGTTTAGAAATCCAAGCTCAATTTGAGGTCTAAATTTTAATTGTACAAAAATTTCTAATTTTACCCAATCCCCCAATTTCTACCATGAAAATCCTAGATTTTAGGTTGAAATCTTATGAAATGTAATGAAAGATTGACAGAAAATATGTTATAATCACTTATCAATGAATTGGGGAAGTAGGGGTCTTGGAAAAATCGTCAGCTCTAGGATTTCTAGGTTTAAAAATTTTAAAAATGAGAGAAAATCCCGTCAAGTTCAGATTTTGATCATGTGGAGGTGTCGCAGTTGCAACAATTGTGAACCTCGCAAATGCGAGAAATTCTTCAGAATTGAGAAGTCTCAACATTGCTG
The DNA here is from genome assembly GCF_000715075.1 of Nicotiana tabacum. Lineage (NCBI taxonomy): Eukaryota > Viridiplantae > Streptophyta > Magnoliopsida > Solanales > Solanaceae > Nicotiana > Nicotiana tabacum. The sequence continues at coordinate 98,928,778 of NC_134089.1, read as the reverse complement.
CTGCCTTCGCAAATGCGAACAAAATGTTTGCAAATGCGAACCTGAGGGGATCACAATTGCGACCCCAGCTCTCGCAAACGCAAAAAGTCCACCCCAGTCCCTGCTCGCAAATGAGAAGTATTCTTCGCAAATGCGAGGCTCGCATTTGCAAGCCAAACCTTACAAATGTGAGATCTGCAGGCAACACCAGAAAACACTCATGCACCAGCTATAATCCTAAGTCCAAATTTACTCTGTAGCTTATCTGAAACTTATCCGAGCCATTGAGGCTCCAAACAAATATGCACACAAGTCCAACAATATCATACAAACTTGCTCACGCGATCAGATCGTCAAAATAACACCTAGAACTATGAATAGGACATCAAATCAAATGAAATTTTCAAGAAAACTTATGAAATTTTATTTTAACAATCGGACTTCCGAATCACGTCAAACCAACTCTATTTCTACCCAATTTGACAGACAAGTCATAAATATAGTAATGGACCTATACCGGGTTTCGGAACCAAATTACGGATCCAGTATCAACAAAGTCAAACATCGGTCAACCCGTTAATTCATTAAGTCTTTAAACTTTCAAAATTCGACAAAAAGCGTTAACTTGAGCTATGGACCTCTGAAATCGATTCCGAGCATACGCTCAGGTCCCAAATCACGATACGGACCCACGGGACCGTCAAAATATGAATTTGGGTTCGATTTCTTAAAACGTTGACCGAAGTCAACTCAAATAAATTTTTAAAGTAAAATTTCATACATTATCAGTTTTTAACATAAAAGCTTCTCGAAAAAAATACCCGGACTGCGCACGCACATCGAGAAAGGTTAAAAGGAGGTATATGAAGTTTCGAAATATAGAATTACGGTTTAAAACTCTAGATAACATATCGGGTCATCACAGTTTCTCTCAATTGGAAAAGTTCAATCATGGTGAGTACTGTAAGGAAATGAATTTAATTTTTTAAACAATCGTCTTCCATCTAATAAACATGAAAACGATAGGCATGTGCCACCTGATCTTAATTGTCGATATAATTAACTTCTACATATAATCCTTGAAAAAACAAATGAATACCTAGTTAACATCATTTCCGTTAAAGATAACCTTCACAAATCGAGCTACTTAGAAAGATCCGCGAAATTAATCCTTCAAAAGCGAGTCCGCCATAAAGGTTGTACTTCGTCTATTTTAATTTAGATGACACACTTTTCTTATTAGTTTGTTTAAAAAAGAATGACACATATCTATAATTAGAAATAATTTAACTTTAAATTTTTTATTTTACCCAATTTACCCTTAATGAGAAGCTTTTATAACCACAAATATCATGACCCTACAAATGTTTTACCCCTTAAACTTTTAAGACCACAATCTTCAAAAGTCTTCCTCTTTTTTCTTAAATCTCCTATCGAATCAAACTACCTCATCTAAATTGAAAGGAGTACTATTTACTACTCGCTCATGTACAAAATAATTTATGTGTTAGGCTTGATCACATGGATTCTGAAATTCACTTGCTCTTAAAAATTAAGAGAAACTTGAAAAAATTACCTTTAACTAAGGTTTTTCTTTTGTTAGGTTGACATAATTATGGGATATATCGTTAGTAATAGTAATAATAAATGGAGCAACATAAGCTATACCGAATGAAAATTTTGTTGGAGAAAATCTCAATATTCAAGGTGAATTACTCCCTTCGTTCATGTTAGTTTGAGAACCCGTATAGATAGCTAATGAACTTGATTCTTTATCGTGTTTCTTAAGCGTAAATTAAATAAGCAATAAAATGAACACATTGATTTTACGTGAAAAATTACCCTATTCAAAATGTGCAAAAATCACGACCTACCACGTAGGAATTTCAACTCCAACTCCACTAGAACAATGAGCCAAAATGTATCAATTACAAGACTGTAATTTAATACTCTCCAGTACTCCTACTACTCCTATTTGATTTACTAGTTACTCTAACTTGTAAAACAAATTGCTCACTCCAACTCACTAAATGTTGATGACATTTGATTACAACTCAATTTCCTAAAACATCTTCACTAGAATGACTCGGAAGAATACAAAAGGCAAGTACTCAACAATAGTAAAAACAGCTTATGTCACGTTTGTTGATGTGAGAAAGGATAGTTTGAAAATCCAAAGTCAATCATATTTTAACACAACTTGAGATCTTATAGGAGTCCTATTCAAGGTCAGCTTCCTCTTTGATAGGATTCCTACTGTTCCAAGGATTTCACATGCTCTGGGACTTTTGTCTTTGACTAAATTATCATATCTTCTTGAGCAACAACCCTTATCACTTATAGCAACCATCTTTTACCAAACTCGGACCTGGATAACTTTGAGATAAAGTTATTGTCTTATACATTCATATAAGTAACAATCATGAGGAGCTGATCCTTTAACCTGAGGAGCTAGTTCTTCACAACAGTTAAGCAGCTATATCAAGGAACTGGTTTTTTGAGCAGTTAGTTACATTTTGTTAATCACCAAAACTTCAATAATCAACAAATTCTCCCTTGTTGATGATGACAAACTCTATACACAGACAGACCTAAGCAATTACATTAAAGAACCAGATACAGGTCACAACCCACAACCTTCAAACCTTATCTTCTCCCTTTTAGAATCATCAAAAAAATACAAACACACGTTAGACATTAAGCAAAAATAATGTAAGATTCAAGGCCAAACATGCAACAACACAAGACTAGGCTGATGATCCAAAAGATTGCAAAGCAGTAAAGCAGAGTAATATGAGCCATTAAGTAGTGCCAAAAGAAGCTCAGGGCCTTGTCTTCATCATTAGATCAAAATACACTAAGCATATTGCAGACAAATCAGACTAAGAAAGAAAAAACAAAAGATAAGGCATCACTATAAAAGAAAAAGAACTAAGGACACTGGCAAGGAAGGTTCAAGGGTAAGATGCAGAAGGGGTCAAAGCTTTCACAAAGGTAGCAATCTGTTGAGCATGGGCCTCCCTATCTCTTTGGAGCTCTTCCATAAGTTGCTTAGTTTCTTGTATCAGTTCATTATTATCTTCACGAAGCTTGGCATTCTCTTCAACAACCAACTCCAACCTCTTACTGAGTTCTGCAACTCTACTGCTCCAAGGAAAAATATTAGATCATGTGGTCCTCTAGCCTTGATATCCTCACAGCCACACTGCTTGAGGGTAACAACATCTAAAACATCATTGTGATTTCCAAACTTAAGCTCAAGTAAGGCAATGTTGAGATTGTCAAATAACTCAGTCAACATGAAACCATATAGCATAGCATGCTTTGGTTTGGAGGTATCTGGAGCTCTTGCCATGTGCTGAATCATCAGGCTATGGAGATTGATAGGTCGACCAGTATCAAGTAGTTCCATCACAGCCTTGTCCAGCAGAGTATCTTCTTGCCTTCTCTCATACCTCTGAAGAATACAGGATTTGACAAACTAAAACAGTAGCTTGTGAAAGGGAGTCATATTAGTCTTGCACACTTTTTGGGGAGAATCTAGTTCAAACGTTTGGGAGAATTTTCTGGTGAACACAATTCCAGTGTCAACATCATTGTCTACGGATGGCCACTTCTTCTTCACATAATTGTCAAATCCCAACGAGGAGATATTTAGAGGCAACCCTAGTTCCTCAACATCAAACTCCATGTTAGTTTATATGAGTGCACCAAACTATAAAGTACCTGGTCCTAGATGAGATGATGCTGAGAATGCTATAAAAACTGAAAGTAAAGAAGACAAGGGAGTTTTTACGTGGAAAAATCCCACACAAGGGGATCAATAAAATCACGACCTACTCTTGTAGGCTTTTAACTTCACTAAATACCAATCACCCTATTACAAGCCACTTTGTAAAAACCTTATTGCAAAAATTTCAACTAACTTGTGATGCACCTACCACAAGCCACTCTATAACTATCCTAGTTACAAAGGCTTTAAACTTATGACAATTCCTAGTCACAACATAAACTCGGAAGTTTACGAATTTTTGGTTTGTTCTTAAGACAAAGCTTCTAAGAAAGCAAACTAGGAAATACAATGAAAAGCAAATAACAAGATTACAACTCAACTACGGATGTACATAAACTCATTAAGAAACTGATCCTTAGTGGAGTTGTCTTCTTGTTCTTGATACACTAGTGACTTCAATGCCGGATGAATATTGTTGTTGCTTGAGAGAATATCACCGAATGCACAAAAAAAGGTGTGTCTTGCAGCAGGTTGTTTTATCACAAAAGATAGTGATGTCAATTCTTGGTGCACGCTTCTTCCCAATGAGAAGTGACTGTTGTACTGTCTGCACAACCACTTTTGTGCAGTTGCGTTCCAGCTGGATAGTCGACTTGTACTTCTATCAGAATACACAAACGCACCAGGTCCTAGTTGTGTTCCTCTTCTGTAACAGTTGCGAGATGGTCACTTTTTGCTGCTATGTTCCAGCTTGTACATTTGACTTGTACTTCTGTTAGAGAACCCTAAGGGAGCAGGTCCATGTTATGTTTCTCTTTATAATGATTGTGTACAGTCACTGACTTGTGTCGGAGAACCCTAAGGGCCCAGGTCACCAGGTCCCTGTTGTGTTCCTTCCTGGGGTCGTTCATCCATTTGTTGATTTTCAGACTTCGACCAGGTCACATGAAATGTATACACTGTGGGCCAGGTTCTCTATTTGGTTCTTCATAACAAGTTTGTTAGATCATCTAAACATAAGAAGCATAAGGCCAAGGCATTGAAAATCCATCTTTTGATGATGACAAACTTAGGCATGGATAGTATTTGTTTAGAGCAGAATTAACCAGATAAGATACCAGAACTGCACAAAGTTCCCCCTTAACCCTTAATCTCAGATCTTTCTTTCTCTTCAGGAACTAGTTCCCCCTTAAGAATAGATCTCTTTTTGATATTCCAGGAACTAGTTCCCCCTTAATCTCAGAGCTCCCTCACTACCCTGAAAATCACCTAACAATTCAACAATTCATCCCCCTTTTGGCATCATTAAAAAGAGAACACGCAGGTAATTAGCATAAAGAAGTTTAATACAGCTAGCTCATACAAAATATGTGCACACAACATGACAGAAAATAGAAGCCAGAGAAACACAACATTGTACACGCAAAAAGGGGAGTTGTTTTATTAATGTTTACATTGGACTAAGCAAGTCAGGAGCAGTAATGGATAATTTCAAGATGCCATCACACAAAAAGCAAACAAAAATAAAACAGCGGCTGATAACTAGGGATTATGATGCATTTTACACTCCTTCTTGCTTAAGTTTTGATTAGAAATAGTTTTGGATGTAGAGATGCGCTCGTGAACTCATTCCTTTTACTATTTTGAGAAATTTTAGCTTAGTTTCAACATTGAATCTTCAAATTTTATTTAGCAATTAATTATTATGGGCTTTTCTTCATCTATTGCTTTGTTTTATTCTCTAATTATGAGTAGCTAGACCCATTAGCTAAGGTTGTAGCTCAACGCTAGTGTGGGTAATTGATGGATCTTGTGGTTTTATGCTTGATTGTCTATGGGTGTTTGATATTTGGGCTAATTTAGGATTTTAATGTGGAATTAGTGGTTGCAAATACTAGTTTATGCCTAGTAGACTTTGGCTCTTCTTGAGAAAGAGAGCCTAAGTCCATGAAATTAGTCCAACAAGGAATTGGGGCGTATTCAAGAGATTGATAGACCCAATTAAAGGGTTAAACCTAGAGATAGTAATACCCAACTTGAACCTTGATTGCTTGCACAAATTTGCATATTCAATTGGTCTTGAGAAAGTCAATTCGGGCAAAATTACTCGAACCACTGAGAGGTGTAGAGTGAGTAGAATCGTGCAATGGTTATATCATATTCCCCAAATGTGACAATCTAGCCTTAGACTCAAGAATCCATCAATTAGCCACCTAGGAGAAAGTCACTACCCTAGTGCCCTTTCTCTATTTTAACAACTCGCAATAGTTTAATCTTAGCTTTACTTAGCCTAATTTAGCATTGTAGTTTTATAAAATTAGGATTAATATCAAACCCAAAAATGTTTAGAAGTCCAATATCTAGCTCCTTGTGGAAATCGATCCCGACCTTCTCGGGTAAAAGCTACTTCGACCACTCTTGCTACTCAATAGTAGTACAGAGTTGGCTTCGATTAGCATCCACAAGAGTTTGGAGCAATAATAGCTGGACACTAAGAGGATCCTAGGGGATACTAGAAGAAGGAGGCTTGAAGGAAGAGACATCAATGGTTTTGAGACCCAGGTCCAGTCGAGCATTTGCAGATAGTTGTTCTTAAAGTAATTGTGCCTGAAGTTTATCATTTTCCTTTTAGTCATGCAACTTCCTCATTGACTGAATCAGGTCCTTTAGTTGCTTGACTAAGCTGAGTTTCTAGTATGGCATTTCGGGCCCTCAACCTTCTGATCTCTTCAGAAGCTACATTTTGAGCGTTGATCAGCTGAGAAATGGTCGAGATGCTTCCACCAACTCTTTCTACACATTCACATTCTTCTAGATTTGTCTTAGAGAAGGTCTTCTTATGTGTGCCTACTCTGGGATTCCCTATGGGGACCTTGTAGAATCTGAACACTTGAGTGAGGAGAAAACCATATGGTAGCCCATGATTCCCACCTTTAAAGTTTACCACCTTTTGCATATGATCTATCGTGATTGCTGGCAAGTTGATTGGAACAAACTCATCAAGCGCTTCCATTAAGACCATATTCGATTTTGTAGCAATAGATCACCTCTCAGAACGAGATAAGAGCACTTTATTGACCAGTTCAAAGAGAAGCTGATACTTAGGAAGCAATACCTTTTTATGAACTTGTTCCCTCTGTTGAATAGCTTGCTCTTTCATGATAGCTCTTCTAAAGTTCACCCCACAGACACCCTTAACTGAGGACATACCTTCACACGGAATTCTGAGAACCTTTCCCAATGTTGAAGCGTTGAGTACAATGTCTACTCCATTTACGAGTGCACAAATGTAATTCCCCTCAATAGTGAAAAAAAATACGTAAAAAGTTTGTACTGCATCTTCATACACTAGAGGTATGCTCCCTTCAAATAAGTGTTTCCATTATTGAAATTCCACAATCTCCAGCATTTGTCTCATGCCTGCCATCTCCAAAATTGTTGGATCAAATGTACAACCCCACAACACTTTCTGAGTTCTTAATCTCTGCTGTCAAAGACCACCATCACAGGGCATGGACCTTAGTGAACTAGGTTCTTTAACATTTTCTCGTTTTCGTTTGCTAGACCCTTCAACAGACTTTCCTTTCTAGCTTGCTATCCCTACAGTATTTTCCTCAGACACGACTAGCTCAGTTTGACTCCATTTAGACTTCTTGTTGTCCTTTACGGATGACCCTTTCTATTCCTCAATAGTTTCATCAGAGGCCTTTTCTATAGAACTTTGAAATTTCATAGATTTTTGTAATAAGGAACCAGGTTCCCTTGGAGCATCTTTGTCAATTTGGTTTACTGACACACTCTTATTAGTGACAAAATCCCTTGGATTCATTTTCCTCTTTTTCCTTATCTTGACACTCCTCTTACTTTTCTGCAATGTGGATTCAAAACTCTCTTGCTACTCCTGATAGAGGGTGATTTGGAGGAAGACTCTAGGAGCTTGGAGTGATCAGGAGGTACAGGAGTGGGTTTGCATGGAAGAGAATCAGGTTCATCAGAAGGTTTTTCTGAGAATATCTCATGAGCCAAGGAATCAGGGAGTGTTGCGGTTGTTACATCTCCTAGGAATGGAATTTCTTCCCCTGGTACTCACACGGGAGATATGCTCCTTCATTAATCAGACTCTTAGCAGCTATAGCTATGATGTTATGCACTGCTTCCTTTTCTAGTGACTCTTTAGAGTCACTAAGTCTAACATGGAGGAGTTCAGATACTGATCCGGATCATCCTCAGGGGCTTATGACACTTGCAGAGTAAAACCTCCTAAGTGTCCTTTGATGAGATTATAGGAGTGACTAGACATAGGGTTTTCAAAATGATGGTAAACAGGGTTTATCAGAAAAGAGAAAACTATAGGGATGGAGGAGGAGCCAGGAGTGGGTAAGGTAGTAGAAGGCATTAAATAGTGATGCTCTGGGATGATTTTAAGGATAATAAGGAAGTGGGAGCAGTGTTAATAGTGGGAGAAGTAGATGATTGTTCGATCGCCATTAGATGAGTACTTGGTAGACGAGTAGAGAGAGATGAAGAGAAGAACCCAACTATACAAAGGAGATGAAGGTTCATGACTTTCTGTGAGTGAGAAAGAAGGTTTTATTGGAAGAAGGGCTAATGATGAGAGGACAGAGAAACAAGTTCTGAATAGTTCTAAAAACGGTGGTATATTTGTCGGAAAGTGTTACCGTGTAGAGGGGATGAGGGGATTTGAAAGACAAGACATGACATGCAGACTTTGAAAAGTCAGATGATAAGACAGTTGAGTTAATTTTATTAAACACATTTTTTTTGTTTTGAGAAGGCATGCAGAATAAGCACATTACTACTAACTTGAGGTACAGGAACCTGATACCAGAATAATTTTTTTAAAAAAAGGTTTTAGCAGCTCCTCTCTCACAGTTCATAACTGTACCTTTAGCTTCTATGATCGTCATGCGTGTTTACCTACAATGATATTGATGTGAGTTAGTCTTGGTCAAAAAATACTTTAGCTAACTTTACCTGACGGTGTCTTGCATAGCCAGCTGATGGAGGATCAGGTTCTTCATTGGACTCTTATAACCCCATCTTCACCTTATTTGATCCAGAATATTCTCTACTCAAGGCTTTGATACAGATATATGGAATTTGGTTTTCTGTTCTGCAAGACTTTCCACAGATCAACCTTTTCTTCATATTGACCCTCAGAAGCTAATCTCACCCCTCAATGTGCTTGGTCTTCTTGTTTTGAGATTTTTCTTCAGTTGTTGACGAGGCCATTGAGTTTTGCTTCCTTGTCTCCGAAAGGATGAGGCATGAATCATGACAAGTGAACCTTTCCAGAAGTGCTTTTCCTTTCCATAGAAAAACCTGCATAGTTAACATCATCATACCAAACAAGATTAAAAATACTATCACATGAGTTCCTTTTAGGTATCTCAATCTTCTGCGGGCAGTCTTCAAGTAGGATTCCTATGGACTTACACTTTGGATTCTATTTTGGAGTGGAGATACAGAAGGGGATAAAGTCAAAATAATTGTTTTGAATATTTATCTAACTCTAGAATAAAAGAAGGTGATTGACTTGTCACACAGATGGGAGCCTTTGTGTTCCCAATTTGAGACTGAAGTTTGATTGATAGGGGAGATTTGGAGGTTTATTTTATTTTCCCACACTCTGTGTTCTGTTGCTTGTGGAGTGCCATGAGCTGCATCTCTACTCTTCCTTCAGCTTCAGTGGTAGTAGGTGACGTACCAGGTTCCTTGTGAGACATGGAGGATGATGTTGCATTTCTTTCGCTAGTCTCCTTCATCTTACTCATTTTATCAGCCTCCCTATTTGAAGCCTCAGATATTTCCCAGGGACCAGAGTTGGTTCATCATATTGATCATCACCGTTTCTTTCTTGGCTAGAGGAGGTATCTTGTTGAATACCCCATGAGCACTTCCTTCCATTTAGTGTGCCCTTTGTTGGAGACTTTGAGGTATTGTTTTGTGAAGTGCACCCCAGAAGGATTCCTTCACTCGTCTTTTGCATTGAACTTCCCAAGTTGATCCTTCCTATTGTCGAGAACATGGCATTTTCAGTCAAGATGGTTCTCAGATGAGTTGTCTTTTAGTCAAGAGGGCATTTTCTTCCATTTGGCAGCTCATTGTGGGTTTTGATTCAGGAGGGACCTGATCAGACACTTGTTCACCAAGTAGAAAGTAGTATTTACTGCTTTTACCCAGAATTTTTTGGCGATTCCATAGTCGATGAGCATTGTCCATGCAACATTTTCCAATTCTGTTCTTTCTTTCAGCAATACCATTCTACTGTGGCGTCCTTGTTGTTGAGAAATTGCCATTAACCCTCAAGAGTCTCCTCCTTTGTTTTGTGAACCCGTGTTCAGGTGACTCTTGAGTTTGACAGATCGTGGACTAGGTCCTACTGAGTTAATTTATTCAGAGGTGAGAAGCTTGCATATACCAATCTTTCATGCCAAGGTTCCAACTTCACCCATCTCATACCACCAGCTTATGGAGATTCATAGTTAATCAGAGCGAATGTTCTTGTTTCCTTTGTCCACTGAGACCACTTGTCCAGTTATCAGATTGGTGACTGTACTTTTTAGGTCATTCACATAGTACACGTTCCCACTTGAGTGCTAAAAGAACCTTTCCAACTTTTCATTCATTGAGAATGTACCCTTTACAAGGATACATTCCCTTCCTGCAGGGCTTTCAGTGAGAAGAGATTCATGATGTTTTCAGTTGTGTGCTTTTAAGCATCCACAGTCCATAGTCCATCGTAGTCCGCTTCCTCTCATTGTTCCCTGCTCATGCAAATCAATGGTTAGATTTAGGAACCCAAACTAGTTTGGGTCCTTTGTTATGATAGAAAGGATGAATGAGGGCTTTCCTAGTCCATGCAGGCAACATCCGCTTCTTGTGAGTGGTACCTAATTATTTGTTTGCAGTCACTTTATCAGTAAACACTTTGTTTTTCTAAGAAGACTGAATCCTGGCCTGGCAATTTTCTTTAAAATGCCCATTGTTCCCACAGTGAGTACATATCTAGTTATCAGGTACAATGACATACTTGCTGTGAGGATTGTAAGGAGTTTTCTCCCTTTGGAACTGATGCCCTTCCTGTTCCCACTATTGTTAATATATATGGTAGTGACAACATCTGAGGACCAGGTCCACTTCAAAGATTTCTCAAGATCAATTCTTACTTTCTCCAATTCACCTTGAAGTTGCTAATTCTTCTCGAGTTCACTACAGAGATTGATTTTCACAACAGTTAACTCCTTTTCAAGCATGATATGAGTCTCACTGGCTACTTCCTTCCCTTTCCCAAGACTCACATTCCTATGTTCTCTATTGAGTCCCTCAATGGTTTCCTCTAGATCAGTGCATATTACTAACAGGTCATCCCTTTTTTCTTCAGTAGTTGCAATTTTTTCTTCTAAGGTGTGTTTCTCATTGTTAAGGCCTATCTATTGTTTCTTTTAGATCAACAACTACTACCATCAGATCATCTCTCTCATTTTCCACACTAGTTATTCTTTCATTCAAGGCTTTCTTTTCTTTTTCAAGATTAGTTATGGTCTCATTTAAGTCCACTACACAGACCACTAGATCATCTCTAGATTGTTCAGCCTCTCCTACTTCTATGGTCAGTATCTCCTTATCATTTACAAGGTTATAATAGGCATCAATTAGGACATTAGATAACGACCTTAGCTTCTTAGAAGAGTAGGATTTCATATTTCTCTGAACATCCCTGAAGTTTACCTCATCATCTTCATCTTCTTCATCCTTATCAGACTCAGCCATCAGCACAAATAGTGAATTGTACTTTGTTGCTTCAGTTTCCACTGCCATCATGGAGCTATTTTCTACATCTGGTTCCCTTTCGGATTCACTAGAGGAGTCTCCCCAAGTAACAAGAGCCTACTTAACAATATTGTCAGCAACACTTTTTTGATTGAATCATTTATCTAGAACCAGGTTCCTTTTTGCTACTTTGTCAGGATTTTGCTTGTATTGCTCCTGTTTCGCGAGTGGGCAGTATTTGATGAAATGCCCTGACTTTCCACATCTGTGATAGAGATTGTTGTTCCTTGTTTTACTTGAACTTCCCCACTTTGGTATACCACCATTTCTTCGAACCATCTTTTTAAATCTCTTAGTAAGATAGGCCATGTGAATATCTTCATCACTTGAGTCGCTGCTTTCAGTTTTAAGTACCAGGTTCTTTTCCTTCTTGGGCTCTCTTATTTCACTGTCTTTCTTTCTTTTCATCTCGTATGTCTTCAAATTACCAATCAACTCATCCATGGTCAGAGTTTGTAGATCTTTAGCTTCAGTGATGGCATTTACCTTACTTTCCCAAGAACCAGGTAAAACACTGAGGATTTTCCTTACAAGCTTGTTTTTGGGAATAACATCTCCTAGCGAGTGAAGCTCATTTATGATGGAGGTGAATCTAGTGTGCATATCTTGTATAGACTCATCATCTTTCATCCTAAAGAGCTCATATTCAATGGTGAGCATGTCGATCTTGGATTGTTTGACCTGAATAGTTCCTTCGTGTGCGGTTTGTAGAGCTTCCCAAATTTCTTTGCCAGTATCACAAGTTGAGACTATGTTGTACTCATTAGGTCCTATGTCACACATCAAGATTTTCTTGGCACGATAGTCTTTTTCTACAGGTTTTTTGTCAATGTTGTTGTAATCTTTTCTGCCTTCCGGTACCATTGGTCCTATTTCTTCAAGCTTCTTCATAGGAACATGTAGACCATCGCAAATGAAGTCCCACGGTTCTAAATCTTCTGCCATTATAAAATCATACATGCGGGACTTCCACCAGCCATAGTATTGACCATTAATACTGGGAGGTCTGTAGGTTGATTGTCTTTCCTCAAAGTTGGGTTGAGCAACCAATAAGATCCTTTCTAGGTATTAACCTTTTAGAAAGAACCTACTCTGATACCAATTGTTAGTTTATATGAGTCCACCAAACTATAGAGTACTTGGTCCTAGATGAGATGATGCTGATAATGCTATAAAAACTGAAAGTAAAGAAGACAATGGATTTTTTACGTGGAAAAATCCCACACAAGGGGATCAATAAAACCACGACCTACTCTTGTAGGCTTTTAACTTCACTAACTTGTAATCTCCCTATTACAAGCCACTTTGTAAAAACCCTATTGCAAAGACTTCAACTAACTTGTGATGCACCTACCACAAGCCACTCTATAACTATCCTAGTTACAAAGGCTTTAAACTTATGACTATTCCTAGTCATAACATAAACTCGGAAGTTTACAATTTTTTGGTTTGTTCCTAAGAAAAAGCTTCTAAGAAAGCAAACTAGGAAATACAATGAAGAGCAAATAACAAGATTACAACTCAACTACGGATGTACATAAACTCGTTAAGAAACTGATCATTAGTGGAGTTGTCTTCTTGTTCTTGATACACTAGTGACTTCAATGCCGAATGAATATTGTTGTTGCTTGAGAGAATATCACCGAATGCACAAAAAAAGGTGTGTCTTGCACCAGGTTGTTTTATCACAAAAGATAGTGATGTCAATTCTTGGTGCACGCTTCTTCCCAATGAGAAGTGACTGTTGTACTGTCTGCACAACCATTTTTGTGTAGTTGCATTCCAGTTGGATAGTCGACTTGTACTTCTCTCAGAACACACCAATGGACCAGGTCTTAGTTGTGTTCCTCTTCTGTAACAGTTGCGAGATAGTCACTTTCTGTTGTTATGTTCCAGTTTGTACATTTGACTTGTACTTCTGTCAGAGAACCCTAAGGGAGCAGGTCCCTGTTGTGTTTCTCTTTATAATAATTGTGTACAGTCACTGACTTGTGTCGGGGAACCCTAAGGGACCAAGTCACCAGGTCCTTGTTGTGTTCCTCCTTGTGGTCGTTCATTCATTCATTTGCTGATTTTCAGACTTCGACCAAGTCACATGAAATGTATACCATGTGGGTCAGGTTCTCTATCTGGTTCTTCACAACAAGTTTGTTAGATCATCAAAACATAAGAAGTATAAGGCCAAGACATTGAAATCCCATCACTCTATATCAAAGTCCCCTACTTTACTCTTGACTACCTTCCCATCAAAAGTGAAATTTGTGTAGAACTCCACTATAGCAAGAACACATACTGTGGGGAAAGCTTTGACAAACATGTGTTTGCACCCCTTTAGCACTATTTTCTCAACCACATGAGCCATTCCTTTCTCATTAGTGTTTGTAAGAATCTTCCCATTTAGCACTTTTCTGTTTAGCACTTTTCTGTTCCTGAACTCTGTGAGTCTATCAACTGCAACTGTCACATGCTTTCTTGTCTTACCCGTACTTGCTCTTGCAAAAGAGAAAGCAAGTTTGGTAACTTTGGCACCCCTTTTCTATGGTGTATCAGACTTTGCTGGCAAAGCTGAGTCAAATTTCTCTTCTCCTTCCAACTCAACAACAGGTTCTACAATTGAAACCTTCTTCTTTGGCTTCTTTGCACTTCTGAATTCCTTCATGATTTGTGAATCAACAACCTTTCTTTTACTCCTTGTGAGGGGAGTTCTATTAGGAGAAGCCCATCCTTTCTTTATTGAGACTACTTCCTTTGTAGCTTTCACAGTGGTCTTTCTGGACTTCTTTCCTACCTCAGAATGTGGTATATCATCTTCATCACTGCTAACTTCTTCATCTTCAGTGAAAAGAGTTAACATAGACCAAGGTTCTTAAGGCATTATCTCTTTACCAATTTCTTCTGAAGGGGATATGACAATGTTTCCATTTGTTATGGAACCTTCAGATTCCGCACTCACATTACCCTCTACTTCCTCACTCTTGTCATCACCTCCTTCACTTCTCTCACTTACCTATTCTTGATCCTCACCCTCACTTTCAGAAACCTCCTCTTCCTCACTCTGATTTTCTTCTTCTACAGAATTTTTTGCATGTTCACATGTCTTCTCCTCTGTATCACTCTCCTTCTTATCTCCAGATACTCCATCATTTTCACTCTTTTCAGCTTCATTGGCTATGTTTTGAGCATTATGTTCCTCATGACTAGTCACAACTTCTTCTTTTTTTTCACCTTCATCATCTTCCTCATCCTTAATCCAACTAAAATCAAGGCCGTCAGAAGCCTCCTTTTGCACTGGTTCTTCTCATCCTTCCCCCTCAACCATAGGCTTCACAGCCGTTGTATTTTTCTCCTTTCCCAGATCCCCTATATGCTCTTCTACCATGAACTTTTCCACTAGCGACTTCTTATTTGTAGGTGGAAGAGTATCTAGGAGTGCAACATCTATAGCAGAAACCAAAACATCTATTTTGGAAGTAGGATGTGGTACCTGATCATTATTGCCTATACCTAATTCCCCTGAATCATAGATTTCTTGACTACAATGTCACCCTGCGTAGCATCCTCAGGCACTTTCCTGATAGATTTTCTTGAAGTTTCTTTGACCTTAGCTAGCTTAGAGTTACTTTTCGTAGGAGGCTCAGGTGCATGGGTAGTTGATTTTGAAGGTGGGGGTACAATGGATATGGGAATGGTAGGAACATGAGTAGTAGGAAAATGGGAGAGTGAGGTAGGTATGGTAGAGGATATTGAAGCAGAAGGAGCAGGTATGGGTTCTCTTGAAGGCTTGTAATTTTTCTTCGATTTGGGCTTCAAGTTTTTGGGTTTTGCTTCAACCTTGGTTGATGATTTAGCTTTAGATGGTGTTTGACTGGCTTTAGGGATGGTGATCAGATGAGAGACTCGAAGAAGATAAAGAAAGGATTGGTACTTGATAATTGCTTTCGATTATTGCTTAGAGTTTGAGAGAAACAGTGAGGTTAGAGAAGATAATCATAAGAGCCTTTTAAAGGCGTTACTCCTAATTTGACTGGAATAAAGAAGGTGATCGAATTTGAGTTCTAACGGGACTCTTATAACGATTACTTTGCCTGTAAGGTTTTTAGGAGTAATTGATTTCTAATTGCTCAAGGATTCCCCCTACTCTTTGACTAGAAGACGATTAGAAGTGATGCCAACAGAATTAAAAGTCTGAGTATAGTAGTAATTTAGGAATATGGAGACCTAGTTACTTAAGACAGTATGACATATACCTGTGTCAAAGAACTAACTCCTTATTAGTTTCTACAATAAAGTTTCAGCACTTCATATTAATATTATACAACACAGTTATCAACCATATTTCTAAGCAAGTGTGTGAGCTTAATACAAGCACAAAGCTGAATTGAACACATCGTACTTAATTATCTACATCTTATTATGCCTTTTCTAACCAATCACTGGGAGTCAACTTAGTGGGATGATTTGATTATACCTAGTTCTAGTCTATTCCTTTCAAAGTTATCCCTACTCAGAGCTTTAGTAAAAATATCAGCAATTTGATCTTCAGTTTTATAGAAGTTAATTGAGATATTCCTCGTTTCAACATTGTCTTTGAAAAATTAATGTCTAATGTCAATGTGCTTGTGTGGTGACATGGATTTTTAGCAATATTTATGGCACTGGTGTTATCACAAAAAATAGGAACACAATCAATAAATATACCATAGTCTCTTAGTTGTTGCATTATCTATAGCAACTGAGCACAACAGGATGTTGCTGCCATATATTCAGCATTAGTTATAGATAAGTCCACTGAGTTTTGCTTCTTAATTTCCCAAGACACCAGACAAGGACCTAGAAAATGAGCTGTTTTTGAAATCCTTTTCCTGCCAACATGAAAACCTGCATAGTCAGCATCAACATAACCAACTAGATCAAAGCTTTATCCTTTGGGATAACATAGACAAAGGTCATGGGTCACCTTGAGATATCTTAGTATCCATTTGACATCCTTTAGGTGATATTCTTTGGGATTTTTCCTAAAATATTGCACATAATCCCACACTAAACACTATATCAGGTCTGCTTGTTCTGAGGTACAACAGTGACCCAATCGTTCCTCTATAGCTTATATTCCACACTTTTCCCTTTTTCATCAAGTTTCATCTTTGTTACAATGGCAATGGGGGTATCAATAGACGTAGAGGAGCCCATGTTGAATTTCATCAGCAACTCTTTGATATATTTCTACTGATGTATCATGGTTCCAATAGTAGTTTGCTTAATTTGTAGACTCAAAATGAAGTTCAATTCACCCATCATGCTCATTTCAAACTCATTTCTCATCATCTCAGCAAATTTCTTGCACATTGCTTCATTGGTGGCCTGAAGATAATATCATCCATATATACTTGCACAATTAGAATATCCGTCCCTTTACTCCTCAAAAATAGAGTGTTTTCAACCTTTCCTCTTACAATGTTGTTGGCTAAGAGGAATTTTGAAAGTCTTTCATACCAAGCTCTATGGGCCTATTTTAGACAATAAAGAGTTTTATCCAGTTTGAACACATAGTCAGGAAATTCTTCACTTTCAAATCCAGGAGGTTGTTTGACAAACACTTCCTCCTTCAGGTACCTATTGAAAAAAGCACTCTTTACATCCATCTTATATAAAGTGAATTCCATGTATACACATTTTTATGGCCTCTATTCTAGCTACAGGTGCAAATGTCTCGCATAGTCAATTCTCTCTTTTTGGTAGTATCCTTGAACTACCAGTATGCCTTTGTACCTTATGACATTTCCTTGTTCATCAAAATTATTTCTGAACACCCATCTTGTACCTACGACAATTATGTTCTTGGATTTCTATACCAAGTGTCAGACCTTGCTTCTGTCAAACCGATTTAGCTCGGCTTGTATGCTATGTCCAGTTCGAATCCTTTAGATCTTCTTTGGTGATTTTAGGTTCAACCTATGTGAGGAATGGTGTGAGTGCACATAGATTTCTTAAAGAAGATTCGGTTTGCACCCCTGTATTTTGATAAGAGATGATATTCTCAAGAGGGTGTGAGCTTTGATGCTTCCATCGTTTAATCTGTATACCCAGAGAAGATTCACTTGAGGAGTGACCCAAAGGAACAGGTTTAGTAGGTGTGACTTCATTAGTCTGATCATCAGTTAGAGTAGTTATTTCTTCTTCTGGTTCCTCATGATCACTGTCAATTTCCTTGTTGTTTTCAAATCCATCTACATCATATTCCTTTGTATCTCCGTTACAAGTGAATAATATGTTATAATCTTCATCTTGCCGACCTTTCTTAGCCAAATTGTTAGATTTATCAAAAATAACATGAATATTTTCTTCCACACGCATAGTTCTTTTATTAAAAACCTTATATGCCTTATTATGTGGAGAGTAACCCAAGAAAATTCCATCATCACTTCTGCCATCAAACTTACCTAGAGCTTTTTTTCCCATTATTGTGCACAAAACATTTGCACCCAAAGGCTCTCGGTGAGTGACATTGAGTTTTCTTCCTTGAAGTAACTCATAGGGAGTTTTCTCAAGAATGGGTCTGACCATGCATCTATTTAGTAGATAGCAAGCATTATTAATTGCCTCAGCCCAAAAAATCTTAGGTAGTCCACTTACAATCAACATTGTCCTCCACATGTCTTCTAAGGATCTATTTTTTCTTTCTACAACCCTATTTTATTGTGGAGTTCTAGGTGCAGAGAAATTATGGTCAATGCCATGTGAGCCACAGAACTCAAGGAATTTTGAATTTTCAAATTCAGTTCCATGGTTAGTTCTTATACTTAAAACATTACACCCTAACTTTTGTTGGATCATTCTGACAAAAACACAGAAAGCATCAAAGGTTTAATCTTTAGATCCCAAAAATAGAGTCCAGGTATACCTGGAGAAGTCATCAATAATCACAAACACATACCTTTCAGCTCCTCTGCTCCTTATTCTCATTGGTCCACATAGATCCAAGTTCTAGAATTTTAGAGGTACTTACAAATTTCTTAGATTTAAAGGATGACCTATCATGTTTCCCTCTAACACAGGCATCACATACCTTGTCAGATGTGAACTTAACTTTAGGTAGCCCAAGGACCAAGTCTTTGCAACCAACTTGTTGCGTTTTGAGAGACTGACATGTCCTAGTCTTCTATGTCATAGTAGTGGATAATATTCCACTACACCCAAGCATGTGTGCTCATTTTGGGGAAGTGACATAATCAATATCTTGTAGACATAGTTATGTCTCTTGCGCTTTAGCACAATTTCATCAGTATCAAGCTTAGTGACAGTGCATATTTTGGAATTGAATTTTACCTCATTTCTTTTGTCGCACAATTGAGAGATGCTAAGAAGATTGTGTTTAAGACCTACTACATAATACACATCTTCTATAACATGATATAGTGACTTTTCAACCTTCCCAATACCTGTTGTCTAGCCCTTTTCCCCATTTTCAAATGACACACTCCCTCCTTGGAAGTCTGTCAGTGAGAGGAAGTTTTTCTTTTCTCCAGTCATATGCCTTGAGTATCCACCGTCTAAATACCAGCCCTGATTTTTTCCTCTCACCTTAGCCTGTACCAAAATTTACCAATTAGTTTTGGGAAACCAGACTAGCTTGGGTCCCTTTTTGTTTGAAAAAGAATGAATCAGATCCCTTCTTGCCTAGAAGGGGAGAGGATTAGAAGCCATTTTCTTGTTAACCTTAATCCATTTAGTATGGATATGAGGATTAACCTTTGGATCCTTTTCCTTCTTCACATTTTTAGCAATACCAAAGGTGTTTCCAAACTGAGCATGAATTAAGGCGGGACAAGTGTCTCTAAAGTATCCTACTCTTCCACAATGAGTGCACATGTTATTATCAGAAATTCGTACATACTTTGGGTCAAACTTAAGGACAGGTTTTCTGTAGCCAATTCCAGAATTGTTAGAGATACAGTTTTCATTTAGCCAATTCAAGGCATCAGAAGACCTATGCCATTTGCTTAGTCTAGAGAGTTCATAATTAGCCCTTTCTAGGTTTTCATGCAATACTTTATTTCTACATTCAGCATCATAAAGATTGTCATTAGCAATTTTTAATTCTTTTTCAAGCTTATACTGCAGATCACTCATTTTTCCTTTTCCATGTGTATCAGGAGTTCTAATTCTCAAAAGTAAGTTTAAGAACCTAGTTCTTAAAGTCTTTCACCTGTTTCTCTAAACTAGCTTTGTCAGATTCAAGCTCTTTGATATGAAGTTTGACACAAGAAAGGTTGCTTATTAGCTGATTATTTCCATCACTCATTTTATCCATTTCATTCATTAAGGTCACAATTATGGCCATCAGTTTCGTTTTGGACATAGCATGAATATTTTCTTTCAAGTCAGATATACTTACCTGGTTTGCCTCAACTTCAATTTCTGAATCACTCATGACCATCATTCCGATCACTTCTTCCTCAGTTTTTGATTCTTCAATCGCCATCAGAGCCACTTCAATGTTTTCATTTCCAAAGTTAGTTTCTAAGGTCCTCCATATATCATGAGAAGAGATACACGAGGACACCTTGAGGAGGGTGTTTCTAGATAGACTTCTGTAGAGCAATTCCTTTGCTTTAGCATTTTTCTAAACTAGTTGACGATCTTCCTCATAATATTACTTTTCTCTTGTGTTGCAATTGTAACATTCACCATCCAATTTGGTTGGAAGAATTGGTCTATGACTGACAATTACCCATAAGTCAAAGTCGGTAGCATGAAGAAATATTTCCATATGTAGTTTCCATTCATCATAGTGGTGTTCATAAAGCAAATAAGGCCTTCCAATGTGCATTCCAAGCTATATTGGGGGTTCTGTCTTCACAGCTTGGTGTTCACCAATCACAACATAGAGACTTATAACCTCATCTTCCTTTTCTTCCTCTTTATCACTCCTACTGTCCTCATATGCTGCAAAGAATGCCTACTTTATTGCTTCAAACAATCCTTTGCCTAGGATTTTTGTTTTGTTGGAACTCTTTTTTCTCATCTTTTCCCATTTTTCTTTGTCAGCTCGTTCTTTCCTCTGCTCGATTTTTCACATTGGGCAGTCCTTTACCATGTGATCTAGTTTTCACACTTGTAGCACCTATCATAGTTAGCTTTGTCGATCTGCTTGTTCTTACCACTAGTCTCTCTCTTAAATGCACTTTTGGAGCTCTTCATGAACCTCTTGAACTTGGCCACCATTGCTAGATCATGATCATCATAGTCAGATTGATCATCCTCAGATGCCTTAAGAACCAAGTCCTTATCCTTCTTTGGTTCTTCTTTATGCAGTTCTATCTTTCTCATTTTATGAATTTTTAAGTTTCCAACCAACTCATCAAGTGAGATTTTATCCAATTCAGTGGCTTCCTGGATTGTTGTAACTTTTGATTCCCATAAAGGTGGAAGAATTCTTAGAACTTTACTAACCAACTCTTCTGAGGTAAACACCTTTCTAAATGATTTCAGTTCATTATTTATTATAGTGAACCTAGTCATCATATCTTGGATGGGCTCTGACTCCTTCATGGAGAAAAGCTCATAGTTTTTCATGAGTACAATCCTTGATCTTTTTACTTGATTTGTTCCTTCATGAGCAGTTTGGAGTGCATCCCATATCTGCTTCGCATTCGAGCACATAGAAATTCTATTGTACTCATCAGGACCAAGTCCATAGATAAAGATTTTCTTAGCATTTGCATTCTTCTCCATCATTCTAAAATCTGCTGCCACAAATTCGGAGGGTTCCTTAGGAACTGTTCTATTTTGTGCATTTTATTTAGTAGGAATCAAAGGACCTTGGTTAACTATGGTGCATAATTTATAGTCTTCAACTATCAAGAAATCTTCCATTATTGTTTTCCACCAACTACAATATTTTTCATTGAACAAGAGTGGTCTGGTAGTTGATTGTCCTTCATTAATTGTAGGTAGATCACTCATCTTTCTTCCAATATCTTTCTAGGTGTTAGCTGTGTAATTAAGAGAACCTGCTCTGATATCAATTATTAGTTTGAGTGCCCGTATGGATTGCTAAAGAACTAGGTTATTTACCATATTTCTTATGCGTAAAGTATATAAGCAATAAAATGAACACATCGATTTTACGTGGAAAATCATCCGGCTAAAAAGGTGCAAAATCCACGACCTACCATGTAGGATTTTCAACTCCAACTTCACTAGAACAATAAGCCAAAATGTATCAATTACAAGACTGTAATTCAATACTCTCCAGTACTCCTACTACTCCTATTTGATTTACGAGTTACTCTAACTTGTAAAGCAAATTGCTCACTCCAACTCACTAAGTGTTTATGACGTTTGATTACAAATCAATTTCCTAAAACACATTCACTAGACTGGCACGGAAGAATACAAAGAGCAAGTACTCAACAAGAAAATAGCTCATATCACTTTGGTTGATGTATGAAAGGATAGTTTGGAAATCCAAAGTCAATCCTATTTTAACACGACTTGAGATCTTCTAGGAGCCTTATTCAAGGTCAACTTCCTCTTTGATAGGACTCCTACTGTTCTAAGAATTTCACACACTCTGGGACTTTTGTTTTTGACTAAATTATCCATATCTTCTTGAGCGATGGCCCTTATCGCTTATAGCAGCCATCTTCCACTAAACTCGGACCTGGGTAACTTTGGGATAAAGTTAATGTCTTGTACATACGTATAAGTATCAATCATCAGGAGCTGATCCTTTAATCTGAGGAGCTAGTTCTTCACAACAGTTAAGCAGCTATATTGAGGACCTGGTTCTTTTAGCATTTAGTCACACTTTATTAATCATCAAAACTTCAATACTCAACAGTTCACTTCTACTTGTCCACCATACTAAGAATGCATTTTTACTTTAGCAAATCAAGAGAAAATTAAATTTATTTTCCTATTTTACTTTTATCATTAATTATTTATTGTCCAAATTATTTTTCAAGACTTTTTAAAATGTTATTATATTATTATGGTAAAATATGTACTTCATTTATTATTTTCTTAAGGGGTATGTTATTTTGGACAAGTAAAAATAAACAAAGGAAATAGGAAGCATTAAAGTTTTTCTATCATATACATAAAAGAATGTGTTTTTTATGCATTAAAATTGTACATTAAATTAGGAATGTACAATAACAAATTCAGTCTCACAAGTGAAGTCTAAAAAGATTTGTGTGTCAAAGGTAAATTTAGGAAAATATTATGTACCTTCTTGGTTTTGGAAACATCAATTATTTTGAACTAATTTTTAAAGGCTAAAACATCAATTATTTTAAAGTTGAAGGAGTACATACTTAACGTACTTATTAGTAGCATAAAAGGAAGATCGAAGAGTGCCGAGAAACCTTGACGGCATCCAAAAACACCACCAAAGATTGTGCTTGTGAACCGATTAAATTTCGGATAAAGCAAAGTAGGAAATAGCTCATGAAATTAATTAGCCACATGATTACCTGCATCAGTATGCACATCTTGTGAAAACAATCAAATAACATATCTCATAAGGAAATGGATAATAATGAATTTCTCAAAAGTTAGCAGACTGATGGTGCGAATTACTCAAGATTATATAATTAGACAATAATTTAGGTGGGTAGTCATACTACATCTTGGCACACCAAGGGATGGACAATTGGAGCATAAACAACATATTGCGGTGGCCTAACATTGGTAAATCAAGTATTAATAGGTTTGTCTTTGATACTATGATATAAAAATAGATTTTGGATCTGACTTAACTTCAAAGACTATCTCATACCTGCACAAAATTATAGAAGGAGACAATAACCTATTTCATCATCCCATGTAAGACATGAATTAGAACTCCTTGTTGTGTTGCTAGCTCGAGCCTATATCAGGCATTGATATATAATTGCAAATAATTAATATCAAACATTAGGAGGTGTTCCAAATATGACGAGGGTTTTAAGAGGGTGTATGCTTTTAAATTAAAAAATTGGGCTAAAACAATAAGTACGTTCAAGTATTAAGACCTAATAGACCCTTAATTTTTCATTTGATTTTGAACTTGTGATTGAAGAATATGTTAAGATTTCGTTAGTTTCATTGCTTATGGAGAGTTATATGAAGTTCAATTGAATTCATAGATTAAATTAATTTTTCATAAGATGAAATTTAGATAGTATTAAATCTTTAAAAAAGCTACTAAATTCTTCTCGTGTATATCAAAATGACAATTTAGTAATGTTTTTATTACTATTGATATCATGTTGGAAGGCTTGGTCGGCCCAGAACCTAAGGCAATGGACAGGCGCATTGCTCTACACCTTGTACTCCTAGACATAGCCTCCGAATCTTTACAGAAATTACTGCCATAAAGCTTAATACATTTGATGAGAATATTGAAGCTCCGATGTTCAATGTCCATAATTATTCCAGAGATAAGTACACAGCTAAAAGTGTACAACATCAGAGAACTTTATGTCTTTGTGCTTTTTTGTTCCTAATTTTGAAATTCGGCAATCTCCATTTGTCCATATTCAAAAGACCTTTCGCTTGAATTCACACATTAAACTCTCGATATTGTTCTCGTATCGTATATATCAAACTGACAATATATTAAAAAAAATTGACAAAGAATCACTTCATTGTACGTAATTAGAAAAATGAGATTTAATAATGATTTTATTATTAACAGAGTAAAATAGGCATTGTTCGTGCTCAATAGGCAATTATAAATCCTAATTTGGCTATTCGAAATAGAATAGCAAGTAGTCTCGTTAACTAGTAAGTATCATTAACTATGTATTCTCACCCTTTCAATTTAGATGATATTATTTGATTTGGTACAAAGTTTAAGGGAAAAGAGAAGACTTTTGAAATATGTGGTCCTAAAAGCTTAAGGGCAAAAGCTTTCTGTGATCATGACATTTGTGTGTCTATAAAAACTTCTCATTAAAAGTAAAGTGGGTAAAATGATAAGTTTGAAATTAAATTGTTTCCAAATATAAAAATATGTCTTTTTTAAATAATTAATAAAAAAGCGTGTCATCTAAATTGATATAGGGGGTAGTATCCTATATGTGAGAATTAGTATTTTAATGGATAATTAATTATATATCTAGTCATTCAGTAGTCACTCTTGCTCACAGAAGAAGCCAATTAAGTTGGCTATGCTGCCACTACTCGCTGCAGACAGATGCTTCTGCAAAAGAACCGAAATGAAAACTTGCGTTCTGCGTCCAAACAAATTAAAGTGCTCTTTTCTGGCAGCATTTGCATGTATTCATAGACGTGGTGAATCGTTTCTTTGGTTCTGCCCACGTCTTCCTCACATGCAAATGTTTCCGTTTGCCTTTTTAGCTTTCACTCTACACGTACTTGTCATGCAAACCATCAAATCTGCTATAAATACCCTCAAAATGGAGTACTTCACCATCACAAAGCACTAGCTAGCAATTCACCTCTTCTATCACTAAAAAACACACATATCACTGTTGCTATGGCGAAGATTTCACTTGCTGCTGCTCTTCTCTTGTGCTTGTTAGCCGTTGCAAGTGCCAACACCTTCACCGTCACCACCACCGTGACGGAGGACGATATCGACAATCAAGGGTCACAGAGGTGCCAAGAGCAGATCCAGAGACAGAGGCTCAACCACTGCAGGTAAAATAATTTTTTATGTGTGGAAATGTATTATTTTAAGAAATTATATTTAGAGGTACAATAGATCAATTTAGACACTGTTTAAATAGAAGATAATACCATGTAACTCTATATTGAAGACAGAAGTAGAGTCTTAAAATCAACATAGTTGTAGACTCAAATTAATTACTTACAATAACAGTAATGCCACTTATCTTTCCCCAAATTCCGACTAGCGCGGTTCTTTTTCTCGACCAATTTGAATTCCATTTCATTTTTTATTTTAAGTGTTGTATACTAGTAAGTAGCTAGGCGGATTTCAGCGCATGCTGCATTGAGAATCTCCAAAGAAATTAGAAGCGCCGCATAAAATTTTGCGTACATCATTAATTAGTTACAAGGCAGGGGTACATGTGATGTACAAATCGGTTCATCCGAACATAGTAGCTAGCCTTGATATATGTATTAAAAGTTATTAAATTAGTACATATAATAACAAGGCAGGGGTACATGTGATGTACAAATCGGTTCATCCGAACATAGTAGCTAGCCTTGATATATGTATTAAAAGTTATTAAATTAGTACATATAATAGATTTCAAATCAAGTAAATCAAATAGGCTAGAATTTTGAACTCGTACTCATGAGAATTAAATTTTTACAAAGTTTGAATCTCGAATATGATTGCATGCAGGATGTACCTTTCAAGAAGCCGCCAATATTATGGCGACGAGCTGAGCATGGTGACAGATGATGAGGAGAGCAACCAAGGACAGCAGCATCTCCAACAATGCTGCCAGGAATTGAGGAACATGGACACTCAATGCCGCTGCGAGGCACTTAGGAGAATGGTGACACAACAACGTGGCGGCCGTGGCCAAGAGGCAGAGCGCATGTCAGAGAGAGCTCGTTATCTCCCCCGTATGTGCAACATCCAACCTACCCAGTGCCGCTTCTAAGCTGAACAGATTAAAATGGCGTTTGTCAATAAAAACACACCATCGTGTGTGAGCTAGCTTAGTTGGAGACTACTTTTTGTCTAGCTAGTGTTTTATGTTTTGATCGAATCTTATGGAGAATAAGGCGGCCATGAATGTAAGAGAACTAGCTCGTTTTAATATGAATAAATGTCTTGTTTTCACCTTAGAGGATGCTTTGGTAAAAGATTTATTTACGTGTTTGGTAAATATCTAAATTGCTTGTAAGCACTTTGACTTCTAAAATTAGTCTTAAGTCATAAGTTGGTCACCCTAAACTTATGACTTTTTAGCTTATAAGCACTTATAGTTTGTCCTAACGCTTTGACCAGTTTAGCCTTCTTTTTTTTCTGTCAAGAAAAAAAATGGCAGATAATATTTCTAATTCACAAAATATTTTTCACAAAATTAATTTTCTAGACTTTCTTTTCCTTCCATACTCGATTGTTCATCTTTTTTCTTTACAAAGAAATTTTTTAATTTATTATCTTTTGTAAAGTTTTTAAGGATATTTTAGTTATTTTAATAAAAGAACAACTTATCAGCATTTTTTTACCAAACACATCAATTGTTTATTATCAGTTTTAGCACGTTTATTCAAACACGTAAATATTTATTTAAAAAATCAATTTAAGCACTTAAAAATACTTTTCAACACTTCAATCTTATCAGCTATTTATAATCATCTAATCCAAACGGGCTCTTAGTCTTAGTGCATCCGAATTAAATCGGAGTTTAACTAATCTAGAGGCGTATAGGAGTTTTATAGATCGGGTAAAAATTATTTGCAATAATAAGTCACCCTCTTTAAAATAAAAATAAAAAGTCGCCCTACATTGTAACTTCTAATTTGTTTAACAATAATATCTCATTAGTTCCTTTAAGAAGGATTAACTAACTTTAAGCATTATATTTGGCCTAAATAAAAAACATAAAATAAGGAAGGATCAATATAGGTGGGGGTCTAAAGTCAAGCGGTAAGAAGAGGCCTTAAATATTTTAAGTAAAATTTCATTTATATTTTATTTGCAAATTTTCTTTTCTAGATTTTGAAATGAGCAATTAATTTCTTGTAATTGATTTCTTCTGATAAATATTTTTTCAATTGATAATAAAGTTAGTCCGTTTATTTTTCTTGAAATGTTATTGATTTTATATAATTTGATTAATTTCACTTTTGAAAAGAACACTCTCTTACTTTATTAAGAGCGCCTTTCTGAGATTATGATTGCATAATTTTCAATGCTTTTTTGAGTTTCTAATAACATGAATTTTCTAGAGAACAAGTTTTAAAGGACAACCTAACATAAATTGGAACGAATAAATTGGGACGGAAGGAATATGCAATTCAAATTACTCTCTCTGTGGTCGATGAAGGCAAGATTGTATTGATCGCTGTGTTCTATGCAAGAACAAAAGCTCACAAGAAGAAACAACTATGTAACAATTAAGGTCCTTGAATAACAGATTCAGTGCCCCTGGACTATACAAGGTGACTTCAGCTCTATTTTCAAAGCTGAAGAAAAAAGAGGGTGGTAAACCTCATATTCTCATTAATAGCATGAATTGCATTACCTATATGGATGAATGTGGTATGTCAGATCTAATGTATACGGCGAATCCCTATGCCTGGTGCACCGGAAGAAGGAAGAGGAGAAGGATCAATAAAAGGCATGACAGAGTTCTGATTAATAATGAATGGGTTGAATACTATCGGATTAATAGAGTGGATCATCATGCTAAGTCAAGGCCAGACCATAGCCTTATCACCGTTAAGTTTGAAAATCAAAATCAAAACTCTGAAGTAATCAAATATTTCAAATTTCTTAATTTCTAGACTAAACTAGTGGATTACTTTACCATTATAGAAGAGATGTTTGAGATACTTCTGTGGAGACTCCCACGATAGATCTAATGCCCCTAATGCTGGAGTTTTCCGAGGTATTTCATGTTGATCTAGTAGGTATGCCACCGGATCGTGATATCAGTTTCGGCATTGAGTTGTCTCTAGGTACCTAACCTATCTCTATTCCGCCTTATCGTATGGCTCTGGTGGAGTTGAGAGATTTGAAGGATCAGCTTCAGGAGTTGCTCGAGAAGGGATTCATCAGGTCAAATGTGTCTTTGGGGTGCACCGATATTATTTGTGAAGAAGAAGGACGGAGGTATACGGATGTGCATTGACTATCGCCAGCTGAACAAGGTCACAATCAAGAATACGTACCCGCTGCCGCGCATTGATGATTTGTTTGATCAGCTACAGGGTGCTAGAATATTCTTAAAGATCAACTTGAGAATTGGGTATCATCAGCTGAGGATGTGCTTCAGATATTCCAAGACGGCTTTCCGGAATAAATATAGGCACTATGAGTTTCTAGTATGTCCTTCAGCTTGACTAACGCCTCGATTTCGTTTGAGTGTTCATGCCATATCTTAACTCATTTGTCATTGTCTTCATTGATGACATATTGATCTATTCATGTAGCATGGTGGAGCACGAGCGGTATTTGAGGATAGTGTTTTAGACTCTGAGGGAAAAAAAATTATGTTAAGTTCTCCAAGTGAGAGTTCTGGTTAGATTTTTTGGCTTTCTTGGGGCATGTTATATTAGGTGAGGGTACTAAGATAGATCCCAAGAAGATCGAGGTAGATTATATTGGGCTCGTCCTTCCACGACGATCGAGATCAGGAGTTTCAGGGGGCGAGCTGGTTATTATCGCTGATTTGTGGAGGGCTTCCATCTATTGAAGCTCTTGTGACTAGATTGACCTAGAAGGGTGTTCAGTTCATATGGTCTAATGGTTGGGACGATCTTTCAAAAGCTCAAGGCCACATTAACTACTACACCAATGTTGGTACGGTTCAGGGATGTATACTGTGTATTGCGATACTTCACGCACCAGTTTGGGTTGTGCATTAATGCAGGAGGAGCGAGTTATTACATATGCTTCACGCTAGTTAAAGCCCCACGAGAAGAATTATTATGCGCACGATTTGGAATTGGCTGCAATAGTTCATGCTCTCTAGATCTGGAGGCTTTGCCTTTATGGAGTGCCATACGATGTCTACACCAATCACTACAGTTTGCAGCATTTGTTTAAGCAGAGGGACCTTAATTTGAGGCAGTGCAAGTGGCTTGAGTTACTGAAGGATTATGATATTACCATCCTCTACTATCCATGCAAAGATAATGTGGTCGTGGATGCCTTGAGCAGAAAAGCTGAGAGTACGGTAGTTTGACATTTATTTCAGCAGAGGACATGGCATTGTCTTTGGATATTCAGTCCTTAGCTAACCGACTACTAAGGTTGGATATTTCAGAGCCTAGTCGGGTTCTTGCATGTGTTGTGGCTTAGTCTTATTTATTCGAGCGGATCAAGGATTATATCCACACTCGCTGGTCCTTAGATAGATGGTGTTATGGGGTGATGCCAATGAGGTTACTATCGGTGATGATGGTGTTTTACGACTCAAAGGTCGCTTATGTGTTCTTAATGTTGATGTCCTGAGCGAGACGATTCTAAAGGAGGCAACAGTTCGCGTTATTTTATTCATCCAGGTTCCACGAAGATATATCATCACCTAAGGCAGCAGTACTGGTCATGGCAGATGAAGAATGACATTATTGAGTATGTGGTGAGTTGTTTGAATTCCCAACAGGTTAAGTACGAGCACCAGAGGCTAGGTGGATTACTTCAGCAGATAGTAATACCAGAGTGGAAATGAGAGCACATCACAATGGATTTTGTGGTTGGTTTGCCGCAGACGTTGAGGGAATTTGATGCCATTTGGGTCTCTATCGATAGAATGACTAAGTCTGTGCACTTTATTCCAGTGATGACTATATACACTTCAGAGAGGTTGTCCAAGATTTATATTCTGGAGATCATCTGGTTGCATGGAGTGCCTATTTCTATCATTTAAGATAGAGGCACTCAGTTCACTTTGCATTTCTAGAGAGCGGTACAGAGTGAGTTGAGTACTTGGGTAGAGCTCAATACGACATTTCATTCGTAGACCAACGAGCAGACAGAGCAAACAATTCAGATTCTGGAGGATATGCTCAGAGCATGTGTGATTGACTTTGGAGCACAGTAAGATCGATTCTTATCGTTGGCCGAGTTTACTTATAACAACAACTATCAGTCCTTCATCGAGATAGCTCTATTTGAGGCCTTGACTGGTCAACAATGTCTTTTCCCCATCGGTTGGTTTGAGCCTGTTGAGGCTAGGTTATATAGTACTAATTTTGTAGAGGATGCCTTAGACAAGGTAAAGTTGATTCAGGAGCAACTTCGCACTGCATAGTCCAGGCAGAAGTGTTACGCATATCAGAAAGTGCATGACTTATCATTTATGGTGGGAGATAAAGTTCTCTTGAAATTCTCGTCGATGAAGGATATCATGAGGTTTGGAAAGAGGCGCAAGCTGAGTCTTAGGTTAGTCAGTCCATTCGAGGTGTTGGAGCAAGTTGGAGAGGTGGCATACAAGCTTGCTTTGCCTCCTAGTCTATCGGGAGTTCATCTGGTATTCCACGTGACTATACTCCGGAGGTACCATGCTGACAGATCCCATGTGCGGATTACAACACGGTTCATCTAGGAGAGAGAAGAGGAGGAGCCAGTTGCTATTGCTGACAAGCATGTCCGCAAGTTGAGGTATAAGAAGATTTCAGTAGTGAAGGTCCAGTGGAGGGGTCAACCACTCAAAGAGGCGACTTGGGAGATCGAGGAGGACATGAAGAGCAGATATACATATTTATTCGGCACTTCAGGTATGATTCTAAACCCATTCGAGTATGAATGTTTGTTTAACAAGTAGAGAATGTAACAACCCAACTGGTCATTTTGCTTTCTAGATCCTCGTTCCCCTATTTAAGACTTTTCAGATGTGATTTTCCTGTTGTATGACTTGACGGGTCGGTTAGTTTGACTTTGAAGGGTTTGGGTTGAATTCTGAACACTTAATTGGATAATAGTGGCATAAGGTGACCAAATTTGAGTAGACTCAACACTTTAAGTAAACGACCTTAGAATCAGAATTTGAAGGTTCCAGTAGATTCGTATGATGAATTCTGACTAGGGAGTATATTCGGATCGAGTTTCAGGTGGATCGGTAGCATTTCGACGCTTATTATTGAAAGTTGGCGTATTGAAGGTTTTAGAATTTTCTAAGTGTTATTTGAAGTAGACTATGGTGTTATCGATATCTGTTTGGGATTCCAAGCCTTGGAATATGTTTGTGTAGTGATTTATGATTTGTGCATAAAATTTGGTATCATTCCGAGTTGTCTAAATATGATTCGTCGCGTTCGGAGTTAGTTGGAAGAGGTTTGAAATTCAAAGGTTGATTAATTTGGTTTTGAAGTGCGATTCTTGGTTTCAATATTATTTTATGTATTCGATAACTCGAGTAGGTCCATAGTATATTTATGGACTTTTTGGTACAATTGAACAGTGTCCCGGGTGAGTTTTGAACCACCCGTAGCAAGGTTCAAGTTGGTAGATTTTTTTGGTTCTAGTTTTGTTCTTCGCGAACACCGTGGGAGTCACGCATTCACGATGAAGGATTTATGGGCTGGGCCATTTTGTGTTTCACATTCGTGGTCTGGGCATTACGGTCGCGGAGCGTTGGGGTCAGTAGCCTATGTGTCCGAAATCCTAGAGTCGAGTTCGCGTAGAGAAAGGCCGGCTGGGAAGCATGGCATGCCTTTGCCCTTCATGTTCATGAAGGGAAGACCGCATTCATGAAGGATAGTCTAGGTTAGGCATAACGATCGAAGAACCCTAGTCGCATTCATGATGAGGAATTATGGAGCGATGATAGTTTAGCCTTCACGATCGCAAGGAGACTTCTGTGATCGCGAAGAAGAATGCCTGGGCAGAATACATTTTTAATAATGGGACTTAGGCATATTTTCCACATTTCTCTTTGGCTTTGGATATTTTGGTTCTCCTTGGAGGGGGATTTTCATCAAGCACTATAAGTTTTAGGTTACTCGACATTATTTTGAGGCGAGTCGTGAGGTTTGAGAGCCGAATAGAGGGCCTGGAAACAAGGTAAGTCTCTTGATTAATCTTGTAAGATGGAAATCACCCCCGTAGATATTGCAATTATTGTGTGCTATTTTTTATGAGTGTTATGTACATACGAGGTGACCTGAGTCTATGCATAACTAAAATCATGTTCATGTTGGGCTAGACTTAGAATTTTATCATGGAATATTTGTATTACTTGAATTAAACTTGTTAGTTTAATTACTTAAATTTATAATTGAGATTGGATTAGAATTTATGTTAGGCCAAGCCTCTTTATCTTGAGTTTTTTGCGAGATGCTTGATTGTCACTAAAAATCATGCTTTCTTTATGTTCTTATCCTTGTGTTGTATTTATGTGAGCCGTAGTTTGGAAAGTTCCTCTATTCTTGTGGATCGGGCTGTACGCCTCGGCAATGATATGAAATAGCATTATGGATTGGACTGTACAACCTCGGCAGTATATTTATGATACATCTATGGATCAGGCCATACGACCTCAGCATTGTACACTACTCTTTGGATCGGGCCGTACGACTTCGGCATAAATTCGTGCGTAATATTGCTAGAAGACAGAATATACATGAGATTTTCTTCTTGACTTGAGACTTGACATTTACTTGATGTTCCTTATCTATTTGAAATAGCACATAGTATTTGAGGATTTCATGTTATTATTATGTTAAAGGATCATGTTAGTTACAGTTACTTACTTCATCACTACTTATTGTGTTCCATGCATGCATATGTTTCATGCACTTTATTTATTAGACCACTAATAAGTGTCGATGTCGACCTCTCGTCATTACTTTTTCAAGGTTAGACTAGATACTTACTGGGTATATATTAATTTACGTACGCATATTACACTGTTGCACAAATTGTACAGGTATAGAGGTAGGTACTTCAGGTGGCCATACAGGCACGCATATACACTATCCAGTGACCTAAAGGCGAGTTGCTCTCCATTTTCCGAACTGCAGCAGCCGGAGTCCCCTCCTTATTATATTTGTCATTTTTGTCTATTTGTTTCAGACAGTAGCTATAGGGGTTTGTATATTCTACTGTATTGTTCGTTCACTTGTGACATCGGGTTTTGGGAGTTTCTAGTAGATGATTACGGTTTTGACTAACATTATCATTATTTCGTTTTATGTTTCATTTATACTTTATGGCTTAGTAAGAATGTAAGTATGTCTCCATGGTTCCTTCGCTTAGATTCATTTATTTAATGAAAGACATGATTTTAAGAGTATAAAAATGGAGTTGATGGTTCACCATTGGATTGCTTAACGGCGATGTTGGGCTACATCACAGCCTATGGTCGGAATTGGGTTGTGATACTTATATTTATACATTTAAAAATAATTTAACTACAAAACCTACGTTTTACATTTAATGCAATGGTTTCAAGGCACACAAATGTACAAGACTTATTTTTAGACCACAAATTTCAAAAGTCTCCATTTTTTTAAACTCAGTGCCAAGTCAAAAGAATTTCTTGAGGAAGATCACCTTAGAGGAAAACCTACAGTCAAACTGAGAATCGCAGCTGAAGTTTACTAAAGAGTCTGCCACTTACTTGGTTTCTCTAAATGTATAGACGAATTTGAAATGGCCCGCCAGGATTTGGAATCAGATCTGGATAGAAGATTCAGCTATGTTGGCAAAAGGGCTATTAGAAAGAGTCAAATCCTGAGGAGAATTATGTGTGAAATTTCTTTGTTGAATGGAGGTGATTCAAGGACTTCTTTGATCGGAAAATACACTCATAAAGTTAACTCTTCTCAAAAAGCTAACTCTTCTCAAAATCTCACAAAGTAATATGGTACCCGCAACATCTAAATCCTAGATCCGCCTCTGTATGGAAGAATTATTTGGTCCAACCCCACAAACTTTTTTCTTGGACTCGATCCTATTTATTTTATTTTTATTTTTTGCCTAAAAATATGCTAAGGAAAGGTCTAAGTTTGGTTGGTGGCTGTTTGTAATTTTAAAAACTTGTCGGGCAAACTTGAAACTCTGCAAATAAACCAAAAAAACCCTCCCCATCGTCGATCGGCTTCCCCTACTTGTTTGGATGGTTGTTACCTATTGTATCGTATCGTATTGTTACTTTAAATATAATATTGTTTTGATTGTTGCTTAAATTTTATTGTATCGTATCGTTAAATCCCACTTTATAACGACCGATTTAGTGTGGTCGCGTCGTTAGTAGTCGTTACCTTATCTTTTTCTCTCAATCTCACTCTTCATTATTATTAAATAATTTTATTTTATCATTTACCCTACCTTTTTATATACTGTATCATAATTTTTCTTTATAATATTGTAAGTTTATTTAGCATAGTACTGGTGCGTAATACCATGAAACGATGCAAAAATGACACAATCCATCCAAACAAGTTAGATTTAACTTGAAATTGTCGCAACAGTCTGAGGTGGTTGCCACAAAAGGTTTAAGGTAATCCTTAGGTTTACAAGAATTTTGTAAATGTTATTTTTGGCTCAGCGATTTAGTAAAGTGATGGAAAAAATCTTACTAGTAGTGTCGTGGTTTTTTCACCTTTTGAGCCAGGTGTTTTTCACTTAAAAATACTTGTGTTCTTTACTTTCTGCCCTTATTATTCCGCAACAGTAGTATAAGGAACATAAAGAAGAACCAAGTCTTTCTTTAATTTGTGCACGCGAAAAATTTAACACCATACAAATTACCCCCCTCTTATGTGGTACTGAAGTATAAAACATCAATTGGTATGAGAGAAGGTTATCCTTGAAGAGGCTAACACCTTAAGAGAAGATCAAGATGAGTGCACCACCTGAAAATTGGAAAGGACAATCCGCTGCTAGCCATCACTCTTTAATGTCCAGTAGTGCTCCTGGCGGAAGAACAATATGAGAGATCACAGACAGGGAGAAGACTACGAGCTATGGGTTATTTTCATTGATGGTCCACTGGGTACTTTGAAGAAAAATATTGAAGGACTAGATGTGCCAAAGACAAGAGCTGATTACAATGTTGAGGATCTGAAGAAATGGGAAAAGAATGCCTAAGACAAGAAATAGCTTGTTTGTGGACTTGGTCGAGATGAGTACACCAGAATCTAAGGTTGTTCCACTGCTAAACAAATTTGGGACACACTATAAGTGTCCCATGAAGGAACAACTCAGGTGAAGATATCACGAGGAACTCTACTGTACTCTCAGTATGAGAACTTTGTTATGAAGGATGGAGAAACCATTCAGGAGATGTACACAAGGTTCACAATCTCACAAATGAACTAAAGTCTCTTGGAAGGATTATTCCTGAAGAAGAAAGAGTTAAGAAAATACTTACTAGGGTCTTGCGAATCACTTGGAAAAGCAAGATCCTGTGATCCAGGAATCAAAGAATATTCCAATCTCCCACTAGATAAATTGATTGGGAATTTCATTGTCTATGAACTTAAGAGACAAACCATGAAAATAGATGTACCGGAGAAGGAAAGGAGCTTGGCACTCAGAATTACTGAAGGTTTTGATCTAGAAGATGATGAAATGGCTATGATTACCAAAGAATTCAAGAAGTACCTAAGAAGAGAAAAGGGTTCTTTAAGAAGTGGAAGCTACAGCAAGGCAAAATCTCTTGAGAAGCAAACCAATAATGGCTCCTACATGTGTGGAAAGACTGATCACATGATCAAAAACTGTCCTTTGTGGGAAATTGAATGGAAAAAGGAAAGAGCTAAATGAAGGAACAGGTTCAACCCAAAAAAAGCAACAACAAAGGATCAACCAAGGTTGTAGTAGCTGTTTGGGGAGAAAGCTTAGATGATAATGATGATGATGATGAACGAGCACTTATGACCATTGGAGAATCTGATGAAGAAACTTAGGTAAGCGTTTTTCATCTCAGGGACAAATTATATTTTTGTCTAAAGAAAGGTTATCTGAGTTACTACTAGAGATAATTGATGAATCTGAGGATGTGAATAATGAAAAGGAACAACTGTCAAAAGAATGTGTGATTTCAAAAAGCTAAGTGCAACAATTTGGAACTTAGGGCTTGTGAAACTGAAAGTGAAAATACTATGTTGAAGAACTAGGTTCACGCGTTTGACACAACTATCCTAGAACTTAGATCTGAAAATCTAGAACTGAAACTAGGAATAGGCAAAAAGACAGTTGATCGCACACAACTCACTTTAGAAGAAAATATGGGAACAAAGAAAAATGAGTTGTATAAGAGGGATAAACATGTAAGAGTCCTAAATGAGGATCTGAACAAGGTCAAGCATGAGCTAGACAGAACTTGTAAATAGAACAGGTCATGTGATGTACTTTCATGGCTACAAGAACATCATAGTAGTTACAGAAGAGGTCTTGGCTTTAGGAACTCTACATCTAAGTAGGATCCCAAAAGAAAATACCTCACACTCTCTAAGAACAAGATTTGCACACACTGTGGTAACACTGTTCACTATAAGAGTGAATGCACTGCAAAAGAGAAGGCAAGTCCAAAGAACAAGAACTTTATTCTAGGGAAAAATAGACAGTCAAGTTGGGCTAAAAAGAATTTGATTTATCCTTTTGCCTATAGAAAAGGACCCAAACTAGTTTGGGTTCTTAAGACTAACCCTTAATTTCCTTTTGCAGGTTCAAGTGAAGGGAAGCAGTCAAATATGGTACATGGATAGTGGTTGTTCTAAGCATATAACAGGAAGCAAGAACATGTTCCTTCCACTTGAGGACCTTAAAGGAGGTAATGTGTCCTTTGAAAATGGAAAGAAAGATGAGATCATTGGGATTGAATAGGTAGGTAAGACTGATTCTCACTCCATTGAGAATGTCCACTTGATACATGGACTGAATTACAGTCTAATAAGCGTATCACAATTGTTTGATAGAGGTAACATGGTAGCCTTTACTTCTACAAATGCTTTGTAATTAACCTTACCACTAACAAGATAGTTTTATAGGGAAAAAGAGTGAACAACATACATGTGATGGATCTGTCTACACTTTCAGATAATGAACTCACTTGCTTAATTATGTTAGATAATGATCCCCTCATTTGGCACAAGAGACTTGGACATGCCAGTCTAAGCCAACTCAACAAACTAGTCTCCAAGGACTTGGTGATAGGACTGTCCAACATTAAGTTCAAGGAAGATAAAGTTTGTGATGCTTGGGCAACGAGAAAGCAGGTAAGATCCTCTTTCAAAAGAAAGAAAATGGTAAGCACTACCAGGATGATAGAACTGGTCCATATGGATCTTTGTGGTTCAATGATAACATTGAGCAGATGTGGTATGAGATATGTTATGGTGCTTGTTGATAATTACTCTAGGTTTACTTGGACATTGTTCTTAACATCTAAATATGAAGCATATGACATGTTCACTTCTTTTTTTAGAAAAACTCAAAAATAACTAGGTATTCAACTTGCATCAATTAGGTTTGATCATGGTACTGAATTTGAGAATGCTAAATTTGCTGAATTTTGTGATGAGCATGGCATATATCATAACTTTTCTTCTCCTAGGACTCCACAACAAAATGGAATAGTTGAAAGAAAGAATAAAACAGTGGAAGAAATGGCTAGGGCTATGCTTCTTTCTATTAAACTGCTCCATAGCTTCTGGGCAGAAGCTGTGAAACTGCTTGCTACTTAATAAATAGGTGCATGACTAGACCTCATGTAGAGAACACTCCCTATAAGTTACTTAATGGGAGGAAGCCAATAATGGTAAGGACTCTCTAGGTAAGTTTGATTCCAGAAGTGATGATGGAGTATTCTTGGGATATTCTTCACATAGTAAATGTGTAGAAGAAAGTGTACATTTGGTTTTTGATGAAACTAACATTCTTTCTGAGAGGTAGGAACAAGATGATGAAGCAATTGGGCTGGTAAGAAACTCAAATAAAACCACAACCCAGATTGAAGATGCACCAGAAGAAAGAACAAGTGATGGAACAGGTCCTTCCACTTAGAGTAACCTGACAGGGGGAACTAAACTAAGAGGAACTAGTCCTCAAACCTCGAGGCAACCTGTCCATGAACCTATTCCTCAGCAACAAAAAATTGAAGGAACATCTAGGGGATACCATCTGGTTGTGAAACCTTACAAGTATCAAAGTTCTCATCCCAATGATAACATGATCACTGATCCAACCTGGAATCAAAATCAAATTTTTTTTGAAGAATCTTTGTGCTTTTGATGCTTTTTAATCTCTTATGTAACCTAAAAATATTGTTAAGGCTTTGTAGGATACAAACTAGGTGAATGAATGCTAGATGAACTCAACCAATTTGAGAGAAGTAAAGTTTGGCATCTAGTACCAAGACATAGGATAGATCAGTAATTGGCACAAAATGGGTCTTCAAAAACAAACTTGATGAAGATGGGCAGTTACAAGTAACAAGGCAAGATTGGTAGTTCAAGGATATAGTCAAGAGGAGGGCATAGACTATAGTGAGACTTTTGCTCTAGTTGCAAGATTGGAAGCAATTATACTCCTTATAGCCTTTGCTGCTTACATGGAATTCACTCTCCATCAGATGGATATCGAGAGTGTCTTCCTCAATGGCTATCTAAAGGAAGAACTGCTTACAATACTTTATTTTTGAAAGAAAAAGGTAAAGATCTCTTGGTTGTTCAGATATATGTTGATGATATAATCTTTGGAGAAACTACTAATAAGTTAAGTAAAAAATTTTCTAAACATGTTACACCACGTGTTTTTGTACGGGAAAGTGTGCCATAAGTGAATTGATAAAAGCTCGGAAATGAGATGTAACATCCCGCATTTTCGAACGTTAAAGTTTCGTCGTAAGTTAGTCGACGCAATCTCGGGAATGAGATTATTTTGAGGTTACAAATAAATATGCTATTTCAAACAAGTGAAGAGTAAATTCATGAAGGTGAGAGGGTAAACAATCGAAGAAAATGAGTTTCGTCGAAGGTTGTCATTGTGAGATAAAATACGGTCCGAGCTATAATACCCGATATTTATAAACTAATGTCATACAAGGTACCATATGACCATAATAGTAAGGTGTATAAAGTGTGCTAAAAGTAAGTAGTATATTAAGTAATTTTAGATAATTCTTAATTATGTGAGTAATTGGCTAATTATTGGATTAGTGGGGGATTAACATAGTTGATTAGGGAAAAAAGGGTGAAATTTTGGATAAAAGTAAGGGATCCAATGTGGAAGCCCATGAGATTGGATAAAGAACTAATTGATGACTCTTACAAGAGAGTGAAAGGTGGCACATTTAAGGGGTTATGTGACACCAAGCTTGAAATGTGAGGCACACACCCATTACTGCATAAGACCCCCTCTAAATTCAAGAGAGGTGCTTATATAAAAAATGGTTAGCTATGGTCTTCAACAAGAATTCAAACACAAATTTCCATATCATCTTAGTAACATGATATTTTTGCAATTCTGAGGAAGCCTGGTATAATCTTTCTCAAGAATATCATACGGATTTTTCCCCACACCGGCCTTGTCGTCACGTGTTTTGTCGCGATTGTCATGGGTAAGAGGGATTGTCAAGAGAATTGGTTCAGGTATGTTAAGGTTATTCCTTCTTTCTTTTTGGCATGATCTATACGACACAAATGAAATAAGCAAATGCACAACTTTCATAAATGGCTCTATTCATAGAAGTATTAAAGGTGCCTATGTTCTTGCATTCCCATGTGTCTTATTATTACATCTTCTATCATGGGTCTCAGAAAATACATAAGTTGAAAAGGTTTACTTCATGATATTATTCAAATGCATAATGGTCTTATGACATTCCGAGAGATTTTATTGACGTACTTTTTATGCATAGCATTCATTATATATGTATATTGACTCATGATCAGATGGCGTTATATACGCGTATATATGTATATGGGATATGGGAAAAAGGTTACGGCATTATATACGCACCACCACTTGATCAGCTGGTATACATTGATGATTTTGCCCACAGTGGCCAAGATGATATGATGGGATGCCCTCAGAGGCTTGATGATATTATGAACACATGTACCTATGCAAGACATGACATTTATACGTATATGCATGATACTATAAGTATTTCATAATTTACAGAGTTATCTAGACTTACAAGTTGAGTCATTTACTCCATGTTTCATCCATATCTTTTACATACTTATTTATGTGCCTTATATACTCAGTACATTATTCGTACTGACGTCATTTTGTTGGGGATAATGCATTCATGTCTGCAGGTATAGACAGCCAGTTGAAGAGCCCTTATAGTAGACGAGGTTAGCATTTAGCGAAGGATCGGTAAGACTCTACCTCACTCGGAGTGCAGCTGAGTCTATGAGTCATCGTGTCAGTTTTGCTACAGACTTATGAGTAGGCCTGTACCCTGTACCATTTGATGTCAAATACTCTTAGAGGCTTTGTAGATAGAGGTTCATTTTGTACAGTATGTCAGAGGCCTTGACGGCTCATATGTATTCATGTTTTAAGAAAGATGGTTCATTGATACAGTGCTTTCCCACTTATAGTTATACATTACGAGTGGTGGCCATGTTGTCCCAGTTACCAATGATAGTATGATAAGAAAGATATGTTACATTGGTACTCGGTTGAGTAAGGAACCGGGTGCCCGTCGTGACCCTTCGGTTTGGGTCGTGACAAAAGTGGTATAGAGCAGTTCTGTCCTAGGGAGTCTACAAGCCATGTCTAGTAGAGTCTTGTTTATGGGTGTGTTGTGCACCACACTTATAAGTAGGAGGCTACATGGCATTTAGGACTGTTACTCTTTCTTCTTACTCTAAATCATGTGGTAGAGTTCACTTATAAGAATTCAAACTCCTAACTTCTATTTTATTCGATGATACCTACATCTAGAAAGACAGTTGATAAGAGATTGAATGTGGCTATGGAAGAATTGAGTTAGAGGAACTCAATTTTTCATGATGCTTATGATGAGTAAATGTAAGGTCTTCAGTAGATCATGTGTGTACTAAGACGTGTAAGCCTCTTGATAAGGACCCTTAAGGAAAGAATATCTATCCACCCATATGGTGAAAGACAATGAGAGATTCAGAAGATAGCCTATTGATAAGGACCCTTAAGGCAAGAATATCTATCCACCCATATGGTGAAAGACAATGAGATATTTAGAAGATAGATACAAGTTTAAACAAGTAAAAGAAGTAAGATGAAGAAGGATACGAAGTGCCTAGTTAAGGAAGATTATCAGTATTTACAATTCAGGCATAGGAATATAAGTTTTTTGGGTTACCTTCAACAATAATAGAGGAATGTATAATTGGCCACACCAATCTCATTTATGCCTATAGGGGCTAACAGAAGTAGTATAAGAGAATGACGGATATCAAGATCTGACCGGGGTTAGAGTGACCCAAAATGGTGGGTAGATTATTTGTATTAGTTGACATTTCTGAATGATATTTCAAATGTGAGAATAGATCTCCTTGTGAGAAACCTAGATGG
Organism: Nicotiana tabacum; assembly: GCF_000715075.1. Classification (NCBI taxonomy): domain Eukaryota; kingdom Viridiplantae; phylum Streptophyta; class Magnoliopsida; order Solanales; family Solanaceae; genus Nicotiana; species Nicotiana tabacum. The sequence continues at coordinate 98,887,091 of NC_134089.1, read as the reverse complement.
TGCACTCTAAAATACTATAGCTAGATATCAGTACTGCAAAGATAGGCACTGGAAGCCTTGAAGGGATAAATATTACCTTAGTATGACTCCCGTCCCTAGTAGAGTGAGAATATTAGGCAACCCGAAGAGCCAATAGATGGATCAAGAGGAGCTAAAAGAAAAAGAATGTCTTGTTAAAGTTTATAGAATAAAGTGATAGATAGAAATATTAGCAGGGAAATAAGAAGAGAGATAATGAAGCATTATGAGTAAGATGTGATACATGGATGACAACGGTAGAGTATTACATAATCTATAGTCAAGTGAAGGAAGAGATGAGAGGTGACATGCCTTAAAACAACAAAAGAGTATAGGTCATACAGTCATATCCTCATTTCGAGAAATAAGTTCGCGACTCTAACGCGATTACCAGAAGGAAAAGTTAGACCCCAGAGTAATAGAAATCAGTATGGGCTGGTGAACAAGATAAACTAAACATGAATTAGGGACCGAAGTGATTTGATAATAGTCGGCATCATGAGAATTTTAGATTGCGTTCCGGCAATAATAGAATGGACAACAGAAGAATATTCATGAGACATTCAGAGAATGGTCATTCAGGAAGACACTTCCCTAAAATAAGCAATATGAGTAAAGTTAAGTTTAAGAGATTGTACGTGCTAGTTACACTAAGTGACACCCTCATGAGTAAGGAATTTTATTATCTTTGGTATAGAAGGATTACTACAAGGCGAATAAGGGTCATCGATGATGTGAAACGATGCCAAGGATGAGGAGATAAAACATCTATAGGAAGATCATCGTAGCACTAACTCTTAGTACTCCCCTAAAGAGAGGAATATGGAGTGATGTGGCATTAAGTCAGAATTAAGTGGTTCTAGTAACTATGGAATAATAAAGGAAGAATGAGATAAGAATGAGAAATGGATAGCCTTGCACTTATTCAAATCATACAGATATGCTACGATTCCAGGTCATTATACAAGCACGACATCAAGGAAAGGAAGTAAGGGTTCCTGCCCGAGATGTTATTGATAAATAAGGAGCCAGTGCGAAAGGTAAGTTAAGACAAAGAAAATAACCCAAGAAAAATTATGTGGAATATTGATATGAGAATGGGCCAACGAGTAGTTGGTAGTATATTTAGGAAGAGCCTAGTTATGGCTAAACAGGAGGTTACAGACGAATCAGATCGTGCAAGATAAACATAGTAAAACCCAATATAATGAATTTAGCCTCGCAGTAATGTCATTGTAATACTTGAGAAATATTCAGATAGGAGTTAGGGTTGTTAAATGTACCGTATGAATGTTACAGGAATAAAAGAGAGTGTCACTGGGAAGACAGTCAAAATATTGGTTCAGAAGCAACCCTACAAGCACAAGGGAGTTGAGGTAAGTAACTACAGATAATTATAGGCAAGGAAGGATATCAAAAGGTCCATCGAGTATACAATGTAATAAGCTCACAGCTTTACAAGAGTCAGATGGTCCTTCCTAAGTACTATAATAAAAGACTAGCTGAGGAAATAAGGAAGAAGGCTTCAATCTTAGTACAGTAACCTAAAAAGGAAATGGTCTTGTAACAACACTCTCACAACAACATTGGACGCACTCCATAAAAAGTGGAACCTATCATGGCTATTGAACGAGAAGTAAAATCAAAAGTAATATTCGAGATCATATGAGTTGCACGAAAATTCCAAAATGCTTGGAAACTAAGATAAGCTAAGTATGCACGAAACAAGGGATTGAAAGACCAGAAAAAGTAATAACTTATATTTAAAGAAAGTTGAGATGGAATGAAAGAAATTATTCGATCAATGATCCAGATTTAGTTAATTTATGAATGCACATAAGAGTTTGGAGTATTATCCATGCAGCATATATGTTGACAATCATATAGCCGTAAAAAACTCTAGTATAAGTTTAAAGGAAGAACTGAGTCCAGGTCATAAACAAAGGATTGAATTGTTAGAAGATGGTATCATGGATAATCCATAGTGTCCATGAATGATTAAAGTAATAACTAATACCATGAACTGCAGATCGAACGATAGCTTAAGCCTATATGAAGGCTGATTAGAAGGAAAAGGAACCTAAGGAGTTACATCAACCAAGTAAATCAGGAGTCTGCTTATTGGACCAAAACAAATATATAAATCCTGATTGAGAACATTGCAAAATCACTCTTAATATTGGAGGTACAAGAGAGATAATAATCTATAACAGCTCTACGATAAAGCTAGTTAGAAAAGTATCAGTCTCATAAGAAGTCAGTATGAAGCTTCCACCATATTGTGTATGCACCAGAGGTGCAAGTATTACAATAGCGCTTCAAATTGGGGATGTGAATCATATCTATGTGGAAGGGAAGTCATGAAAGACATAGAAGATGTGATGCAAGATTTTAAGGTAAGTAAGGTAAAGGTAAACAATGTACGAGATACTCAAATGCAGAAGGTTATGAATTGTCTATACTTTGGACAAAAGGCTAGAAGCGCTGGGATTCAGTATCTAGGAATGATAGTGGCGTCTTTGGCAGCATATCTTCCAGCCTATGGGTTCTAGGTACCGAGAGATCTAGGCAAGAGAGTAAAAAAGAGTTAGAGACGATGTGATATCTCGCTTGATGTTCCAGAATAACACAAGAAAATCTATGGTGCAAGCAAGTTGAAGGAAGGTTACGAGTAGTATAAAGAGATAAGTGTAGGTCACCAGCTAAAGTATAGTAAAGCGGCAAGGTTTTAGGAAGACAGGAGTAAGGATAAGAAAGGACGAGTGAGAAGGTGACGAGAATGTATAAGTCCTCAGGATTAAGCTCATGAAAACAAGAGATATTATGGTATCTCTAAGTTATAGAAAGCTAAGTATAGCTTGAATGAACTCAAAAGAGTTACTCATCATAAGTAGCATTTAGAAGAGATGAAATGTTACCCTGATAGTAGAATAAGGGTGTGCGACGATCCAGATGGTCGTCTTAAGAATTAACGTCTCGATCCCCTATTAACTGCTTTCCCCGTGTTTGTTTCAGCTATTGAGAGTTGTCAAGAGGAATTATTTGGAGTTTCGGAGAGTTTTGGGACACTTAGTCCCTAAATGAGAGTTTAAGTTTTGGAAATTTGACCGTAGTCGGAACAGTGTGAAGACGAACTCGGAATAGAATTCTAATGGTTCCGTTAGCTTAGTTGGGTGATTTCGGGTTTAGGAGCATGTTTAGATTGTGTTTGGAGGTCCGTAGCTAATTTAGGCTTGAAATGTCAAAAGTCGAATTTTTGAAGTTTCTGGTTCGATAGTGAGATTTTGATTCGATGATCGGAATGGAATTCTGAAAGTTGGAGTAGCTCCGTAGGGTTGAATTTGACATGTGTGCAAAATTTCAGGTCATTCGGACGAGGTTGATACACTTTTTGATCGAAAGCGTATTTTGAGAGTTTTTGAAGTTCTTAGGCTTGAATCTGATGCTAAATTGGTGTTTTGATGTTGTTTTGAGCGTTCTAAAGGTTGGAACAAGTTTGAATAATGTTTTAGGATTGGTTGGCATGTTTGGTTGAGGTCTCGGGGGCCTCAGATAAGTTTTGGGTGCTTAAGGGCAATTGAATTGGACTTAGGAAGAATTTGAATTTGCTGAACCTGTCAAAACCGCACCTGCGTATGTGAAACCACCGGTGCAGTGCTGCAGAAGCGGCTAGGTGGCCGTAGAAGTGAGTTTGGGCCAAAGCTCTAGGATCGCAGGTGCGGCTGGGTTTTCGCAAATGCATTGCTGCAGATGTGGCCAAGCAACCGCAGAAGCGGACCCAGACCGTTAAGTGATTTCCGCACCTGCGATGCTGCCGAGGTACCACCAGTAGTTCCAACCGGAGTCTAGGCACCTGATACGCCTACTACTACTACTACTCCAGCACTTCAGGAGACTCTGGCGCAGTTTATGAGCATGTACACCACTTTGGATCAGGCATTGTTGCTTCCCCTTACTGCTGCTACATCCCAGGCTGCGGGAGGAGGACAGACTCCCGCCGCCCGCACTCCTGAGCAGCGAGTGCATGTGGATCAGGTTCCAGAGATTATTCTTGTACCGCCTGTAGCCCCAGGTCAACCCGAGGATAGGGCAGCGGTTTCAGAGGATGAGCAGCGGAGACTTAAGAGGTTCAAGAAGTATGATCCTCCTGTATTCAGTGGATTAGCTTCAGATGATGCCCTGGGATTTATGGATGAGTGTTACCATATCCTCCACACTATGGGTATATCAGGATCGAGTAGGGTTTCTTTCACTACCTTCCAACTTTGAGGAGTCGCCTATGAGTGGTGGTGCACCTATGAGTTAGACAGTCCCGATGAGGCAGCTTCTCTAACTTGGACTCGGTATTCAGATATGTTCTTGGGGGAGTTTGTTCCTCAAAGCCTCAGGAATGTATGGCGCATAGAGGTTGAGCATTTGCACCAGGGTGCTATGACTTTCTCGGAGTATGTTGTCCGCTACACTAGTTTGGCTAGACATGCACCAGCCTTGGTTTCTACTGTTCGCGGGAGGGTTCACCAATTTATTGAGGGGCTTATTCCCAGCATCAAGTCTAGCATGGCTCGTGAGTTGGAGATATATATTTCTTATTAGTAGGTGGTGAGCATTTCTAGAAGGATTAAGGGTATGCATGCTAGGGAGAGAGTGGAGAGGGAGGCCAAGAGCACTGCTAGGAGGATTCAGAGGTCAGTCTAGCAAACTTGGCCCGAGCCAGTCACAGCTACCACATCCTCCCAGAGATTATTTTGAGTGTGGTGACAAATAACATGTGGTGAGATATTGCCCTAGATTTGGGATGAGTGCACCTCCACAGACTTCTTAGCGACATCGTACCCCGCAGAGTTCTTAGGCTATGGTTACAGCTCTAGTTCATATCCCACCTACTCAGCCAGCTAGAGGCGGAGGTCGGGGTGGTAGAGGTCGCCCTAGAAGGGTAGGCCAGGCCCGATACTATGCCCTTCCTGCCCGTACCGAGGATGTTGCCTCTGATTCAGTCGTTACAAGTATTGTACTGGTTTGTCACAAAGATGCATCGGTTCTATTCAATCCAGGCTCCACTTATTCTTATGTGTCTTCTTATTTTTCCCCGCATTTAGGTGTACCTCAAGATTCTTTGAGTTCTCCTGTTTATGTTTCTACTCCTGTGGGAGATTCTGTTGTTATAGACCGCATTTATCGGTCGTGTTTGGTTGCTCTTAGTGGTTTTGAGACTAGAGCCGATTTATTGTTACTCGGCATGGTAGATTTGATATTATCTTGGGCATGGACTGGTTGTCGCCCCATTATGCTATTCTGGATTGTCATGCCAAAATCGTGATGCTGGCTATGCTAGGTGTACCGCGTGTTGAGTGGAGGGGTGCTTTAGATCACACTCCCAGTAGAGTTATTTCTTTCCTTAAAGCTCAACGAATGGTTGAGAAGGGGTATGACACGTATCTAGCTTATGTGAGAGATGTCAGTATTGATACCCCTACGGTTGATTCAGTCCCAATAGTACAGAATTTTCCTGATGTGTTTCCAGCTGATCTTTCGGGCATGCCGCCTGATAGAGATATTGATTTTGGCATTGATCTGTTGCTGGGCACTCAGCCCATTTCTATTCCTCCGTATTGTATGGCCCCTCCTGAGTTGAAGGAGTTGAAGGATCAATTATAGGAATTGCTTGATAAGGGTTTTATTCAGCCCAGTGTATCGCCTTGGGGTGCTCCTGTCTTGTTTGTGAAGAAAAATGATGGTTCTATGCGTATGTGTATTGATTAGCGCCTGTTGAACAAGGTTACAATGAAGAACCATTATCTTTTGCCTCGTATTGATGATCTGTTTGACCAGTTACAGGGTGCACAAGTGTTTTCTAAGATTGACTTGCATTCAGGGTACCATCAGTTGAAGATTCGGGAGCCAAATATCCCAAAGACTGCTTTCAAGACTCGGTCTGGTCATTACGAGTTCCTTGTTATATCATTTGGGTTGACCAATGCCCCAGCAGCCTTTATGCATTTGATGCACAGTGTGTTCCGGCCATATCTTGACTCGTTCATTGTCTTTATTGATGATATTCTACTCTATTCCCGGAGTCGGGAAGATCTTGAGCAGCACTTGAGGATAGTGCTTCAGACCTTGAGAGAAAATAAGTTATATGCTAAGTTCTCGAAATATGAGATTTGGTTGGATTACGTGGCATTCTTAGGCCACGTGGTATCGCGTGAGGGTATTCAGGTGGATCCAAATAAAGTAGAGGTAGTGCAGAGTTGGCCCAGACCATCCTCAGCTACAGAGATCCACAGTTTCCTTGGCTTGGCAGGTTACTACCATCGTTTTGTTGAGGAGTTTTCATCGATTGCAACCCCTATGACCAGGCTGACCCAAAAGGGTGCTCCGTTCTAGTGGACAGAAGAGTGTGAGGCGAGCTTTCAGAATCTCAAGACAGCTTTGACTACAGCCACAATTTTGATACTACTTACAAGTTCGGGGTCTTATACTGTCTATTGTGATGCCTCGAGGATTGACCTTGGAGCGGTTTTGATGCAGGACAGTAGGGTGATTGACTACGCATCCAGATAGTTGAAAGTACACGAGAAGAATTATCTTGTCCACGACCTTGAGTTAGCTGCCATTGTTCACCCCTTGAAGATCTGGCGTCATTATTTGTACGGTGTTCTTTGTGAGATTTATACTGATCATCGGAGCTTGCAGCACTTGTTCAAGCATAAGGATCTAAATTTGCACCAGAAGAGGTGGTTAGAGTTGCTGAAGGACTATGATATAACTATTTTGTATCACCCGGTCAAGGCCAATATGGTGGCCGATGCCTTGAGTTGCCGCGTAGAGAGTTTGGGGAGTTTGGCCTATTTACGAGCAGCAGGGAGGCCCATGGCGATGGATGTTCAGGCCTTAGCCAGCCAGTTTGTGAGATTGGATCTTTTGGAGCCCAGTCGAGTTCTAGCTTGTGTGGTTTCTCTGTCTTCCTTATTTGATCGTATCAGGGAGCGTCAGTATGATGACCCTCATTTGCTTGTCCTCAAGGACAAAGTTCAGCATGATGATGCCAGAGATGTGACTATTGGTGATGATGGGGTATTGCAGATGCAGGGTAGGATTTGTGTACCCAATGTTGATGGGCTTCGGGAGTTGATTCTAGAGGAGGCCCATAGTTTGCGGTATTCCATTCATCCGGGTACCGCGAAGATGTACCAGGATTTGAGGCAGCACTATCGGTGGAGGTGGATGAAGAAAGATATAGTTGGGTTTGTAGCTCGGTGCCTCAATTGTCAGCAGGTGAAGTATGAGCACCAGAGACCGGGTGGGTTGCTTCAATAGATAGAGATTCCGGAGTGGAAGTGGGAGCAGATCACCATGGACTTTGTAGTTGGGCTCCCACAAACTTTGAGGAAGTTCGATGCCATTTAGGTAATTGTAGATCGGCTGACCAAGTCTGCGCACTTCATTCATGTGTGTACTACATATCATTCATAGCGATTGGCAGAGATTTATATCCGAGAGATTACTTTTCTGCATGGTATTCCAGTTTCCATCATTTCAGATAGAGGTACTCAGGTCACATTACGGTTCTTGTGGGCCGTTCAGCATGAGTTGGGTACTCGGGTGGAGTTGAGTACAGCATTTCACCCTCAAACGGATGGACAGTCTGAGTGCACTATTTAGATTCTTGAGGATATGCTCTGTGCGTGTGTGATTCAGTTTTGAGGGTTTTGGGATCAGTTCTTGCCACTGGTGGAGTTTGCTTACAGCAACAGCTATCAGACCAGCATTCAGATGGCACCGTATGAGGCTTTATATGGAAGGAAATATAGATCCCCGGTGGGTTGGTTTGAGCCGGCTGAGGCCCGATTATTGGTCACAGACTTGGATCAGGATGCTTTGGAGAAGGTTAAGGTGATTCATGATAGACTCCGTACAGCCCAGTCCAGACAGAAGAGTTACGCAAACCGGAAGGTTCGTGATGTTTTCTATATGGTTGGAGAGCGGGTTCTGCTTTGGATTTCGCCTATGAAAGGCGTCATGAGATTTGGGAAGAAAGGAAAGTTAAGTCCGAGGTTTATTCATCCTTTTGAGATATTGCAGTGTGTTGGGGAGGTTGCTTATGAGCTTGTCCTACCTCCTAGCTTGGCAGGAGTTCATCCGGTATTTCATGTTTGGATGCTCCGGAGGTATCACGGTGATCTGTCACACATGTTGGATTTTAGTTTGGTCCAGTTGGACAAGGATCTATCTTATATTGAGGAGCCAGTGGCAATATTGGACAGGCAGGTTAGAAAGCTGAGGTCAAAGAACATTGCATCAGTGAAGGTTCAGTGGCGAGGTCAGCCGGTCGAAGAGGTGACCTGGGAGACCGAGCAGTATATGCGTAGCCATTACCCTCATCTTTTCACTACTTCAGGTATGTCTCTATGCTCGTTTGAGGACGATCGAATGTTTAAGTGTAGGAGGATATGATGACCCGACTAGTCGTCTTAAGAATTAACGCATCGATCCCCTATTAACTACTTTCCCTATATTTCTTTCTACTATTGCGAGTTGTCGGGAGGAATTATTTGGAGTTTCGGAGAGTTTTGGGACACTTAGTCCATAAATAAAAGCTTAAGTTTTAGAAATTTGACCGTAGTCGAGACAGTATGAAGATGGCCTCAGAATGGAATTCTGATGGATCTGTTAGCTCCATTGGGTGATTTCGGGTTTAGGAGCATGTTCAGATTGTGTTTTGGAGGTCTGTAGCTAATTTAGGCTTGAAATGCCGAAAGTCGAATTTTTGAAGTTTCTGGTTCGATAGTGAGATTTTGATCCGAGGGTCGGAATGGAATTCCGGAAGTTAGAGTAGCTCCGTAGGGTTGAATGTGACGTGTGTGCAAAATTTCAGGTCCTTCGGACGAGGTTGATAGGTTTTTTGATCGAAAGCGTATTTTGAGAGTTTTTGAAGTTCTTAGGCTTGAATTCGATGCTAAATTGGTGTTTTGATGTTGTTTTGAGCGTTCGGAAGGTTGGAACAAGTTTGAATGATGTTTTAGGATTGGTTGGTATGTTTGGTTGAGGTCTCGGGGGCCTCGGATGAGTTTCGGGTGCTTAATGGAAATTGAATTGGACTTAGGAAGAATTTGAATTTGCTGAACCTGTCATAACCACACCTGCGTGTGTGGGACCGCAGGTGCGGTGCCACAAAAGCGGCTAGGTGGTCGCAGAAGCGAGTTTGGGCCAAAGCTCCAGGATCGCAGGTGCGGCTTGGTTTTCACAAATGCATTGCTGCAGATGTGGCCAAGCGACCGCAGATGCGGACCCAGCCCATTAAGTGATTTTCGCACCTGCGATGCTGCCGAGGTACCACCAGTAGTTCCAACCGGAGTCTAGGCACCTGATACGCCTACTACTACTACTACTCCAGCACTTCAGGAGACTCAGCGCAGTTTATGAGCATGTACACCACTTTGGCTCAGGCATTGTTGCTTCCCCTTACTGCTGCTACATCCCAGGCAGGGGGAGGAGCACAGACTCCCGCCGCACGCACTCCTGAGCAGCGAGTGCATGTGGATCAGGTTCCAGAGATTATTCTTGTACCGCCTGTAGCCCCAGGTCAACCCGAGGATAGGGCAGCGGTTTCAGAGGATGAGCAGCGGAGACTTAAGAGGTTCAAGAAGTATGATCCTCCTGTATTCAGTGGATTAGCTTCAGATGATGCCCTGGGATTTATGGATGAGTGTTACCATATCCTCCACACTATGGGTATATCAGGATCGAGTAGGGTTTCTTTCACTACCTTCCAACTTCGAGGAGTCGCCTATGAGTGGTGGTGCACCTATGAGTTAGACAGTCCCGATGAGGAAGCTTCTCTAACTTGGACTCGGTTTTAAGATATGTTCTTGGGGGAGTTTGTTCCTCAAATCCTCAGGGATGTATGGCGCACAGAGGTTGAGCATTTGCACCAGGGTGCTATGACTTTCTCGGAGTATGTTGTCCGCTACACTAGTTTGGCTAGACATGCACCAGCCTTGGTTTCTACTGTTCGCGGGAGGGTTCACCAATTTATTGAGAGGCTTATTCCCAGCATCAAGTCTAGCATGGCTCGTGAGTTGGAGATATATATTTCTTATCAGTAGGTGGTGAGCATTTCTAGAAGGATTAAGGGTATGCATGCTAGGGAGAGAGTGGAGAGGGAGGCCAAGAGCACTGCTAGGAGGATTCAGAGGTCAGTCTAGCAAACCTGGCCCGAGCCAGTCACAGCTACCACATCCTCCCAGAGATTATTTTGAGTGTGGTGACAAATAACATGTGGTGAGATATTGCCCTAGATTTGGGATGAGTGCACCTCCACAGACTTCTCAGCGACATCGTACCCCGCAGAGTTCTTAGGCTATGGTTACAGCTCCAGTTCCTATCCCACCTACTCAGCCAGCTAGAGGCGGAGGTCGGGGTGGTAGAGGTCACCCTAGAGGGGTAGGCCAGGCCCGATACTATGCCCTTCCTGCCCGTACCAAGGATGTTGCCTCTGATTCAGTCGTTACAAGTATTGTACTGGTTTGTCACAAAGATGCATCGGTTCTATTCAATCCAGGCTCCACTTATTCTTATGTGTCTTCTTATTTTTCCCCGCATTTGGGTGTACCTCAAGATTCTTTGAGTTCTCCTGTTTATGTTTCTACTCCTGTGGGAGATTCTGTTGTTATGGACCACATTTATCGGTCGTGTTTGGTTGCTCTTAGTGGTTTTGTGACCAGAGCCGATTTATTGTTACTCGGCATGGTAGATTTGATATTATCTTGGGCATGGACTGGTTGTCGCCCCATTATGCTATTCTGGATTGTCACGCCAAAATCGTGATGCTGGCTATGCTAGGTGTACCGCGTGTTGAGTGGAGGGGTACTTTAGATCACACTCCCAGTAGAGTTATTTCTTTCCTTAAAGCTCAACGAATGGTTGAGAAGGGGTATGACACGTATCTAGCTTATGTGAGAGATGTCAGTATTGATACCCCTACGGTTGATTCAGTCCCAATAGTACAGAATTTTCCTGATGTGTTTCCAGCTGATCTTTCGGGCATGCCGCCTGATAGAGATATTGATTTTGGCATTGATCTGTTGCTGGGCACTCAGCCCATTTCTATTCCTCCGTATTGTATGGCCCCTCCTGAGTTGAAGGAGTTGAAGGATCAATTACAGGAATTGCTTGATAAGGGTTTTATTCAATCCAGTGTATCGCCTTGGGGTGCTCCTGTATTGTTTGTGAAGAAAAAGGATGGTTCTATGCGTATGTGTATTGATTAGCGCATGTTGAACAAGGTTACAATGAAGAACCATTATCTTTTGCCTCGTATTGATGATCTGTTTGACCAGTTACAGGGTGCACAAGTGTTTTCTAAGATTGACTTGCATTCAGGGTACCATCAGTTGAAGATTCGGGAGCCAAATATCCCAAAGACTGCTTTCAAGACTCGGTCTGGTCATTACGAGTTCCTTGTTATATCATTTGGGTTGACCAATGCCCCAGCAGCCTTTATGCATTTGATGCACAGTGTGTTCCGGCCATATCTTGACTCGTTCATTGTCTTTATTGATGATATTCTACTCTATTCCCGGAGTCGGGAAGATCATGAGCAGCACCTGAGGATAGTGCTTCAGACCTTGAGAGAAAAGAAGTTATATGCTAAGTTCTCGAAATATGAGATTTGGTTGGATTACGTGGCATTCTTAGGCCACGTGGTATCGCGTGAGGGTATTCAGGTGGATCCAAATAAAGTAGAGGTAGTGCAGAGTTGGCCCAGGCCATCCTCAGCTACAGAGATCCACAGTTTCTTTGGCTTGGCGGGTTACTACCATCGTTTTGTTGAGGAGTTTTCATCGATTGCAACCCCTATGACTAGGCTGACCCAAAAGGGTGCTCCGTTCTAGTGGACAGAAGAGTGTGAGGCGAACTTTCAGAAGCTCAAGATAGCTTTGACTACAGCCACAATTTTGATATTGCCTACATGTTCGGGGTCTTATACTGTCTATTGTGATGCCTCGAGGATTGACCTTGGAGCGGTTTTGATGCAGGACAGTAGGGTGATTGACTACGCATCCAGATAGTTGAAAGTACACGAGAAGAATTATCTTGTCCACGACCTTGAGTTAGCTGCCATTGTTCACCCCTTGAAGATCTGGCGTCATTATTTGTACGGTGTTCTTTGTGAGATTTATACTGATCATCGGAGCTTGCAGCACTTGTTCAAGCACAAGGATCTAAATTTGCACCAGAAGAGGTGGTTAGAGTTGCTGAAGGACTATGATATCACTATTTTGTATCACCAGGTCAAGGCCAATATGGTGGCCGATGCCTTGAGTTGCCGCGCAGAGAGTTTGGGGAGTTTGGCCTATTTACGAGCAGCAGGGAGGCCCATGGCGATGGATGTTCAGGCCTTAGCCAGCCAGTTTATGAGATTGGATCTTTCGGAGCCTAGTCGGGTTCTAGCTTGTGTGGTTTCTCTGTCTTCCTTATTTGATCGTATCAGGGAGCGTCAGTATGATGACCCTCATTTGCTTGTCCTCAAGGACAAAGTTCAGCATGGTTATGCCAGAGATGTGACTATTGGTGATGATGGGTATTGCAGATGCAGGGTAGGATTTGTGTACCCAATGTTGATGGGCTTCGGGAGTTGATTCTAGAGGAGGCCCATAGTTTGCGGTATTCCATTCATCCGGGTGCCGTGAAGATGTACCAGGATTTGAGGCAGCACTATCGGTGGAGGTGGATGAAGAAAGATATAGTTGGGTTTGTAGCTCGGTGCCTCAATTGTCAGCAGGTGAAGTATGAGCACCAGAGACCGGGTGGGTTGCTTCAGCAGATAGAGATTCCGGAGTGGAAGTGGGAGAAGATCACCATGGACTTTGTAGTTGGGCTCCCACGAACTTTGAGGAAGTTCGATGCCATTTGGGTAATTGTAAATCGGCTGACCAAGTCTGCGCACTTCATTCATGTGTGTACTACATATCATTCGTAGCGATTGGCAGAGATTTATATCCGAGAGATTACTTTTCTGCATGGTATTCCAGTTTCCATCATTTCAGATAGAGGTACTCAGGTCACATTATGGTTCTTGTGGGCCGTTCAGCATGAGTTGGGTACTCGGGTGGAGTTGAGTACAGCATTTCACCCTCAAACGGACGGACAGTCTGAGTGCATTATTTAGATTCTTGAGGATATGCTCCGTGCGTGTGTGATTCAGTTTTGAGGGTCTTGGGATCAGTTCTTGCCACTGGTGGAGTTTGCTTACAGCAACAGCTATCAGACCAGCATTCAGATGGCACCGTATGAGGCTTTATATGGAAGGCAATATAGATCCCCGGTGGGTTGATTTGAGCCGGGTGAGGCCCGATTATTGGTCACAGATTTGGATCAGGATGCTTAGGAGAAGGTTAAGGTGATTCATGATAGACTCCGTACAGCCCAGTCCAGACAGAAGAGTTACGCGAACCGGAAGGTTCGTGATGTTTCCTATATGGTTGGAGAGCGGGTTCTGCTTTGGATTTCGCCTATGAAAGGCGTCATGAGATTTGGGAAGAAAGGAAAGTTAAGTCCGAGGTTTATTCATCCTTTTGAGATATTGCAGTGTGTTGGGGAGGTTGCTTATGAGCTTGTCCTACCTCCCAGCTTGGCAGGAGTTCATCCGGTATTTCATGTTTGGATGCTCCGGAGGTATCACGGTGATCTGTCGCACATGTTGGATTTTAGTTTGGTCCGGTTGGACAAGGATCTATCTTATATTGAGGAGCCAGTGGCAATATTGGACAGGCAGGTTAGAAAGCTGAGGTCAAAGAACATTGCATCAGTGAAGGTTCAGTGGCGGGGTCAGCCGGTCGAAGAGGTGACCTGGGAGACCGAGCAGTATATGTGTAGCCGTTACCCTCATCTTTTCACTACTTTAGGTATGTCTCTATGCTCGTTTGAGGACGATCGAATTTTTAAGTGTAGGAGGATATGATGACCCGACTAGTCGTCTTAAGAATTAACGCCTCGATCCCCTATTAACTACTTTCCCTATATTTCTTTCTACTATTGCGAGTTGCCGGGAGGAATTATTTGGAGTTTCGGAGAGTTTTGGGACACTTAGTCCATAAATAAGAGCTTAAGTTTTAGAAATTTGACCGTAGTCGAGACAGTATGAAGATGGCCTCAGAATGGAATTTTGATGGATCTGTTAGCTCCATTGGGTGATTTCGGGTTTAGGAGCATGTTCAGATTGTGTTTTGGAGGTCTGTAGCTAATTTAGGCTTGAAATGCCGAAAGTCGAATTTTTGAAGTTTCTGGTTCGATAGTGAGATTTTGATCCGAGGGTCGGAATGGAATTCCGGAAGTTGGAGTAGCTCCGTAGGGTTGAATGTGACATGTGTCCAAAATTTCAGGTCCTTCGGACGAGGTTGATAGGCTTTTTGATCGAAAGCATATTTTGAGAGTTTTTGAAGTTCTTAGGCTTGAATTCGATGCTAAAATTGATGTTGTTTTGAGCGTTCCGAAGGTTGGAACAAGTTTGAATGATGTTTTAGGATTGGTTGGTATGTTTGGTTGAGGTCTCGGGGTCCTCGGATGAGTTTTGGGTGCTTAATGGAAATTGAATTGGACTTAGGAAGAATTTGAATTTGCTGAAACTGTCATAACCACACCTGCGTGTGTGGGACCGCAGGTGCGGTGCCACAAAAGCGGCTAGGTGGTCGCAGAAGCGAGTTTGGGCCAAAGCTCCAGGACAGCAGGTGCCGGCTTGGTTTTCGCAAATGCGTTGTCGCAGATGTGGCCAAGCGACCGCAGATGTGGCCAAGCGACCGCAGATGCAGACCCAGCCCATTAATTGATTTTCGTACATGCGATGCCTTCTTCTGCAGGTGCGGGACAGCAAGTGCGCTCCCTTGACCAGAGATGCGGTAATCGCTGGGCAAAAATATGAAATTTCGAGGGTTTAGTTCAAAACTTGGAAAAATCGAATTGGAGCTCGGAGTAGGGAGATTCTGTGGGGGTTTTGAAGAGAACATCATTGGGTAACAATTCCTTATCCCTTTCTAGTTTTATTCCACTAAACTATTGTTGGTTTTATCATTTAATTTCGGATTGGAGATGAAACTTGGGGAAAAGTTAGAAGAAAATTCTTAGACCTAGAATTCGAATTTTAGTTGGGAATTTGACC
Organism: Nicotiana tabacum; assembly: GCF_000715075.1. NCBI lineage: Eukaryota > Viridiplantae > Streptophyta > Magnoliopsida > Solanales > Solanaceae > Nicotiana > Nicotiana tabacum. Next base: position 98,871,916 of record NC_134089.1, on the reverse strand, counting down.
TTGGATTTGGATAATTTTGGTATGCATGAACTCATAAGAGTATGAGGATTCTGAAAATGTAAATTTTACCCGATTCCGAGACGTGGGCCCGAGGGGCGTTTTGGTCATTTTACCTAATTTCACGTATTAACTTAGAATTTATTTGTAGAATCAGTTACTTGAAGTGTTATTTACATTATGAAATTGAATTGACTAGATTTGGGACATTTGGAGTCGAGTACTCGTGGCAAGAGCGTGGTTTCAGATTTATTTTGAGCTTGTTCGAGGTTAGTGGGTTGCCTAACCTTGTGTGGGGGACTTTTCCCTTTGGATTTGGTATTGTGATAAGTGAAATACCTTGTACGCGAGGTGACAAGTGCGTACTTGTGCTAATTGTTGAAAATTCTGTTTTTACCAAAGTAGCTTTAATTGTATTTTTCCTTTCCTGCTTCTACTACTTGGAGTTTAAGCCTGCCGTTAGCTTAGAAAAGCATGTCTAATTGACTTAATTGCTCTATTTGCTTAAACTGCCTTATTTATATTATGTGAAGCATGCTAGGTTAGAATTACCTGTTTTACCTTGGTGTGAAGTTGAGTTTAATTGAGTATTCTTTGTGTTATTACTGTGTGTTTTACTTTAGGACTACGGGACGGCATCCCAGGAGATCCCCTGTCCGTATTTATGACTTGAGCTGAAGTGCGGGATACCAGGAGATCTCCATCACATATATTGACGGTACCAAGAGATCCTAAGGATACCAAGAGATCCCTTGCATACATTGAGGATACTAAGTGATCCTCGGGATACCAAGAGATCCCTGGCATATATTAAGGTTACTAAGAGATCCTCGGGATACTGAGAGATCCCCGGTTATTATCCTTGTGAATAGTGGTATTTCCTTATGCTTGTTTTTGTCTCTATTTCAGTTATTGTATTCCTTATTATCCTGTATTAAATCCTTACTGTTAGCTTTCAACTGTACTGCTTATCTATTTCTGTTATACCTTATATTTTCTTTAATCTCAGTGGGTCCCTGACCTTCCTCGTCACTACCCGACCGAGGTTAGGCTTGGCACTTACTGAGTACCACTGTGGTGTACTCATGCCCTTTTTGTGCATGTTTTTCATGTGCATATCCAAGTACCTCCACTCAGACTTATCACGCTTGAGACGAGGCGTTTGTAGAGACTCCGAGATATATCTGTCGCGTCCGTAAACCGAAGAATCCCTTTCTACTCTCCCTTTTACGTATTAGCCCTTATGTATTTTCTTTCCTTTGTTAGATATTCTGGAGTTAGATACTGGTAGACATTCAAAGGCTTGTGATCATGAGATTTCGGGTTTTGAGAAAATGTATTACTCCCTCCGTTTCAACTTATGTGAACCCATTTGACTGCGCACGGTGTTTAAGAAAAGAGAGAATACCTTTGAACTTGTAGTGTAAAATGAAGCACATATATTTTGTGTGGCTATAAATCATTGCATAAAGGTAAATTGCTTCCAAATAAGGAAAGGGGTCATTTTTTTGGCACGGACTAAAAAGGAAATAGGTTCACATAAATTGAAATGGAGAGAGTAGTTTTTTTTAGAGTTGATATTGTGTATGCCGAGTGGCACTTTTATACACTGTTTTATTTTACTATTTCAGTTTTTAATTATTTCTTTCGCAAATTGGTTTATTTACGCATTGTTAGGCTTACCTAGTCATAGAGACTAGGTGCCGTCACAATGGTTCACGGAGGGCGAATCGGGGTCATGACAGGATGTAATTGTGATAAATAAATGATTGACGTTTGGGCCTTCGATTGAGTAATGATTTGAAGAGAAAAAGAAGGAAAGGGATTCCATGAATTGTACAGGATTAAAATACCCACATAAGGTGAGTCACATTGGGATGCTATAAAATACAGTTATGAAAGCATGGTATCGCTCCAGGTGGATCAGTCTAATCATTTCAGATGTTCCCCGATGAGACGTGAGCCCTAGTGATTACATAAGAGGTTTCAAGTTATCAGTAGTAGATTGTAGATCAATATTGAGGGGAATCAATCATGGATGAACAAAAGTTACAAAGTATGAGATGAGATTAGGCCATCATTCTTAAGATGAACAGTAATGAAGAAGCATTATAGGAATTAGATTTATACCTATAGGATAAACAACGAAAGTAACCTGGAGTTTGGTAGCAGACCTCAGTAACGATAAATCGAAGTAAGAGTTACGGTATAGTATGACCTACCTTGATGCAGCAAAGTCATACGGATGGATAACCGGGTCTATGAAATAAGGTATAGCAATATTCGTAAGTTCAATAAAATAACAAGCAAAGAACGTCAGTATACCTATAGATTCCCGACGGGACATTTTATCAAGCTTTGTATATATTTACAAAGTGAGGCCTAGAAAATTGGCTAACAGCTGGGGGGGAAGGAGAAAAGAGTCGCATAGGCGCACTTACAAGGTTAGTGTCGTGCAGGCTGTATGATGGAAGGTAGCAACAGTTACGAGACTGGAAGAATTCTGACCATAAGTAGTGGCATGAGATAGAGGCCTAAAGAAGGGAATGTGGCCTTTGGATTTATTCACAGAATATTTGCTTAGATAGCAAGGAGAGTATTAAAGTATTCGGAAGACATAGGTTATGAAAATGATAAGTGCATCAGTCAACATTCGAGGACTAATGTTCCAAGGGTGGGGATTTTATACCCCATATTTTCATACGTGAAAGCATGCTATAAGTGAATTGATGAAAGCTCGGGAATGAGATGTTAGATCTCGCATTTTAGAACGTTAAAGTTTCACCGTAAGTTAGTCGACGCAAGCTCGGGGATGAGATTATTTTGAGGTTACAAATATTATTCCATTTCAAACAAGTGATAAGTAAATTCGTGAAGGTGAGAGTGTAAGCGAATCAAAGAAAATGAGTTTCGTCGAAGGTTGTCATTATGAGATAAAATACGGTCTGAGCTATAATACCCGATATATATGGACTAGTGTCATACGGTACTATATGACCATAATAGTACGGTCTATAAAGTGTGTTAAAAGTAAGTAGTATTTAAAATAATTTGAGATAATTCTTAATCATGTGGGTAATTGGTTAATTATTGAATTAGTAGGGAATTAACATAGTTGATTAAGGAAAAAGGGGTGAAAATTTGGATATGAGTAAGGGCTCCAATGTGGTAGCCCATGAGATTGGATAAAAAACTAATTGATGACTCTTACAAGAGAGTTAAAGGTTGCACATTTAAGGGGGTTATGTGACACCAAGCTTGAAATGTGAGGCCCACACCCATTAAAGCATAAGACCCTTCTAAATTCAAGAGAGGTGCTTATATAAAAAATGTTTAGCTACGGTCTTCAACAAGAATTCAAACATAAATTTTCTTGTCATCTTAGCAACGTGATATTTTTGCAATTCTAAGGAAGCCTGGTATAATCTTTCTCAAGAATATCATACGGATTTTTTCCTACTCCGGTCTTGTCGTCACATGTTTTGTCGCGATTGTCGTGGGTTACAAGGATTGTTAAGAAAATTGGTCCAGGTATGTTAAGGCTATTCCTTATTTTCTTTTGGCATGATCCATATGACACAAATGAAACGAGCAAATGCAAAACTTTCATAAATGACTCTATTCATAGAAGTATTAGAGGTGCATATGTTCTTGTATTCCCATATGTCTTATTATTACATCTTCTGTCATGGGTCTTAGAAAATACTTACTTCATGATATTATTCAAAGGTATAATGTCTTACGACATTTCGAGAGATTTTATTGACGTACTTTTCATGCATAACGTTCATTATACATGTACATTAACCCATGACCAGAAAGGCGTTATATACGCGTATATTATATATGTATGGGATATGGGAAAAGGTTATGGCGTTATATACGCACCACCACCTGATCAGCTGGTATACATTGATGATTTTGCCCACAATGGCCAAGATGATATGATGGGATGCCCTCAGAGGCTAGATGACGTTATGAACACATGTACCTATTCATGACATAGCGTTCATACATATATGCATGACACTATAAGTATTTCATGATTTACACATAAAAATGTCTGAAATCCTTGGAGACCAGGTCAGTTCTCAAATTTCCTTTCTCACTTCGTCTTCCTCATCTTAAAGAACCCTAGCGCCGCCTTTGATCTCTCCATCGTTTTAGGGTAGAGGCGCCACCTCCAACCACCATCAAAATAACAGCCCATGACCCCCTCATTCCCCTCTTTCCAAACCCCCACTTTGCACCTTTTGAATAAGGCTAGAACTCGTCGAATCTCAAAATTAGGGTTCGAGATTTAGAAGCCAAGTCAGAGTTATGTAGGCAAGGATCTTCCTCCAACGTTTCCTCAGTGTTCAAAGTCGATTTTCTCTCAAAATGACGTTGGTCGTTTGTTCTTAGCAAAGAATAAGCGAGTGACGCCATTTGGAGATCGAATCAAGGTCAGTCAAGTTCGAGCCGAGTCGGTAAGTTTATTCTTTCCTTTTGCTTTCTTTCTTTATCTTTTCTTCTTCTCCTGGGTTAATTCAGTCGAAAGTCGACCAAATTTTGGGCCAAGCCAAAACCCCGTCCATCTGTTCTCTTTTAGTTGTTTTGTTCTAGGTTTAGTCGTTGATTGTGTTTTGTTTGTTTCCCTTTTGTTAAATGGCTTGATTCACGGTCCTAATTTAGCTTTTTAATTTAACTTAATTAAAGTAATATGATAATTTAGTTTAATTCTGCATTAACGGGTAAATTATTGTTGGTTTAAATTTCGTTTGTTTTATTTTTGGGCCGTGTTGAGTTTAGTTCACATTTTTGTTTGGGAGCCCAAATTGTTTCTCTTGTTTTCTTATTTCTCATGACTGGCAGGGTTGGACCTGGGCCTAAGGAAAGGGTTCAACCCAGGTCTTGCCAGAATTAACTTGTTTTGAGCCTTTTGGTCCAACTGGACCCATTCTGGGCTGGCAGACTAAAGTAAAAATAGGGGTATGGGGGAGGGTAATTTGGGTAGTCCGTTTAGGGGAATCTTTGTATAACTGAAATGGAAGCTTCCTAAAAGCTAGGATAGGGACTGAAGGGGAAAATCTTATAATTTCCTAGGGATATCTAAGCTATATTGAAAATGTAAAAAGGGTCTAATTGCAAAATTTGAATTCTTTGAGGCTGCCCTAATGCCTTGCCTATAAAGGCACCAAGACTTGCTATTCAAGTCAAAGGGGAAGAGATAAAAAATACAGGGAAAAAACGGCTGACTATTCTACTGTTTCATTGAATTCTCTTCAATAATCTCTGAAGTTTTCAATTATTGAATATTTCTGATTCATTTAAAATTAAATGGCATGAATTTGTGGTCTTAGAGCTTGGTGTTTGAGGTTTTGTTGTTGGGATTACTGTCTTATTAGACTTGGTTTTCGAGTTCTGCTACTACTGCTATGGTCCATTTCTCTGATTATTGGGTTGTTGCTGTTCTGCTTCTTCACCCCTTTTCCTTTTCATTTCCAGGTGCATTTCTGAACTCTTTATGATGTAAATCTCATTTTTTGAGATGGGAAGAAGAATTAAAAGCATGGCTTCAGATTTCTCTTTGTGTTTCATTTTATGTTTCTTATTGTATTCTGTTTAGTCTCCATTCGAGTAACTGAATCCACATGGTTGTATTGGATTTAGGATCATGAAAATTTATTTTTGGAAGACTCGATTAAATTAGATGTATTTTGAACTTGCATTAGCTTTTGATAAAATTAGTGGTAATACATTGATAATATAACTTATGTTTGAACTACTCTCAAAGATGTTAAAAGAAATCATGAAGATATTTGATGTACCGTCAAAGAGCATATGGATGTATTAGTTTAGAGGTAGTATAGAAATCGAACTGTTTATCCAATTGATTTGAATGTAAAGATTCAGAAATGAGCATGTTTATTTAGGCTCATAAGTTTCAGTAGTTGCCAACTTATAATGTTTCATTAATTAGCGCATGAATGTGTTGGAACTCGAAAAATGGTTTGGAATAATTTTTTGTTTAATTCCAATCAATGCTTCAATGTCTAGTAATTATTAGTTTAACTGTTGAGATTGTTCAATATCAAGTTCATGGATTTGTGATGTTTGGATTCTCTTGTCACTACGTTTTCCAAATCTGAATTGCTTTATGTTGTTACCGAGGTTCGAAACATGACCTCTTTGATATCCAATTCGAGCATTGCCTCATGGAAATTGGGCTCTCCGCTTGAGCCCAGGTAGGATCTGTTATGGAACCTAACAGTTCGTATCCTTGTCGACTTTTACTGATCCATTAGGCCTCACATTAGGCCAAGCCCAAATTCAAAAAACTGAAAAGGGAATAGACTTTACTTAGTCTTAACTTTGACCCATGTTTGAGTTCAGCCGAGGTTCTAAAGTAAATATGATTTATTTAGCTTTATTTCATTAATGGATCCTTGATTAGTTGAGGTATGCCACTCAAAATCAATAACAATTTATGGCCCTCATGAGTTAATTTAGAAACCCTTTAATTAGAATGATTCGAAGTGAGTCGTGCCAAACAAAAATGACAATTGCATGACCCTCATTTAATTAATCTTGTTTTGATCCTTAGAATCCGAGGTGTGCCACCTAGTAGAATTTTCATGGCTCTCGCAAAGTTGCAAATGCATAGTTGCTTTAAGTGCGTTTATTTTAATAATTTACCTTCCTAAACTCAGGTGCACATTTATGTGACCCAAATCCAAATCCTAACAACGTTATATGAAATATGTCACAGACTGTGGGTGTATTTATGTGACGCGGTTCAAAGCGTGTTTTATGTGACGTTGAATTTTCCTTTAAATTAATTGAAAGCGGTTATAAAGTTGAAATTGACCATAGGATAAAACATGTATTAAAATCAGGTAATAAGCCAATTACAACAGTTGAGCGACCGTGCTAGAACCATGGAATCCGGGAATGCCTAACACCTTCTCTCGGGTTAACAGAATTTTTTACCCGGATTTCTATGTTCGCGGACTATAATACAGAGTCAATATTTCCTCGATTCGAGATTTGAACCGGTGACTTAGGACACCACAAAATTATCCCAAGTGGCGACTCTGAATCTTTAAGTAAATAAATCTCATTTCGATTGTCACTTAAATTGGAAAAACTCCCTTATACCCTTACGGGGGTATAGTAAAAAGGAGGTGTGACAGCTCTGGCGACTCTGCTAGGGACAAGAACCCAGAATCTTTGATATTTTCTGAACTGTATATATAAACTGCTACGAAACCCCTCTTTTCTCTCTCCTGAGGAGTGCACGCTCGTCGTGACTTCTTTCTGTTAGTGACATATCCCAAATAGGTCGAGGTTTAAACAAGTTGTTAAGACGGATGATCTTTTGGTTACCGGTATGCAGCCCCTCCCCCCTCCGGCTCGAGTTGTCCGCTCGGGTAAGCCAGGTCTAGAACAATACACCCAGGTTTTAAACTTAGAATAACTCATCCTCATGATCCGTAGTAGGAGCGTCTGTTTGCATCACGTGCATTTGACTTTGGAGACTCAACACAGGGGTTGGGTCTGTCTAGGAAAGGTGTACCTGAAATGAAAAGACCATCTTGATGCATCTTACTTACTACTTGTGCATTTATTTACTTCGGATTTACATGCTGACTGGCTTTTGAATAATAGGAGAAAGTTGAAAAAATAAAATATCACTGTGAGGGCTAAGTGAGATAATCACCTATTTTGAAAAACCAATGTCCAAATTGTACTGAAACTCTGCCGAAATTCTGGAAAAAAAAAAGGAGAAATTTTTTTGTTTTATTTTGAAAAAAAAAGAGAAAAGAAAAAAAAGGTTGGTTTTTGTTTTAAATTGCCCGAACTACGCCAGTTTGATTCTCACCGGGTGTGGGATACGTAGGCAACCCCCATCGGGTCCAACTTCCTTTTTGCAAAAATAGCCCAAAAGGCATCAAAATTTTCTTACTTTGTTGGAAACAAGTAAGGTGAAGCCATTCTTGTCAAAAATAGCCGAATGTCCCCAAAAGGACGTCGGAAGGCTGTTTTTGCAAGAATAGTCACCTTTGATCTCTTTTTTGACATTTTGGCCGGTTAGCAAGCACAGCCTTAAAATCTTCTTCCCGAAAGTGTTGAAAGGCCGTATTTGCAAAGCTAGGTTTTATTTTGAAATGAAAATTTGAAAATAAAAGAGGTCAAATGAGTCTTGATTTTGCTTAATCACCCTAATAAATGTGCAGAATGAGCACGAGTCAAAATTTTCCAATAACAGTCATGAACAAGATCCCTTTGGAGTTGCATATGTGGTGGGAGGATCTGGGTAAATCAGAGCAAGATAAGGTCAATCTATATTTGGGAGGCCTCACCGGATTATTGAAGATAAGGCCTAGAGGAGACATCATAAAGGCGTTGTTTACGTTTTGAGACCCAGCTCACAACGTCTTGCATTTCTCGGATTTTGAACTCACACCCACCTTGGAAGAGAAAGCAGGTTATATGTGAAGTACTGAAGGTCTGAGGCAGAAGTATCTAATCGCTCCAAGAGCCGTTAACCCTCAAAAATTCATGGATTTGCTAAAAATAAGCAAGGGAGTCCCGTACTCCGAGTTGGAGGATGGTTTTTCCACTCTACATTTTATATACCAAAGGTACGGTCATGTAGGAGGATTCAACAACCCAAAAAGCGGGGTTTGTAGCAAAGTGAACCGAGCAAAATGGGATGAGTATAGGTGTTTCGCTTTTATGGTAGCTTTCTTAGGCCTCGTAGTGTTTCCCTGGAAAGATGGGAATATCGATTTGCGGGTGGCTGGAGTTGTCAAAGTCTTGATTACCAACACCAAGAGCACCCTTGCCCCTATGATAGTATCCGAGATATACCGAGCTCTTACAACTTGTAAAGCTGGGGCAGATTTCTTCGAGGGATGCAATTTGCTACTACAAATGTGGATGATCGAACACCTGTGTCACCACCCTCAGTATATGAGTTATGGGTCCGCAGAGAAAAGTTGCATTGAAGAGTTCGACACAAGGATTTCAGGGTTAAAGTTCCCAGAGGGGTTTAAAGATTGGGTATCCCGCCTTCGCTCCATCACTGCGGGGCAAATAGAATGGACACTGGGTTGGCTTCCTGTTGAAGAAATTGTGTATATGCCCACCAATGGTCCTTACTTCCTCCTAATGGGTCTTCAAGGCATTTAGCCTTACGCTCTATACCGGGTGATGAAATAGTTGGGAAGGTGTCAGGTTATGCACCCAGATGAAGATCTTAGTGTTTATGCAGTCGAGGTTAGCTCTGACGGCCAATTTCATGAAGAAACAGTTCATTCTATTTGGAACGAGTGCCAGTATTTGACAGTGAACACTCGAGTGCATGACCTATCTAGAGGCGAGGTCTCACCCGCCTATCTTGCCTGGTATAGAAAGAAGAATAGTGCAAGGGCCGAACAGGAAAAACCAGCCAAAAAGCCTTACATTCAGGAACTCGTTGAGGCGTCGCAAGAACAGTGGGCTTGGTTGGCCAAGGAGAATGAGTACAGGGCCACAATAAGAAAGCTGGAAAAGCAAGTCAGGGATCTCCAATTCGAGAATGGTTTGCAAGCCACGGCGGATGAGGGTGAAAAGAAAAAGCTAGCCAAAGAAAATGAGGCCCTTCGAGCCCAGATTCGAGAAACGAAAACAACAGCTGAAAATCCCGCCAGAAGTGCAAAGGATGAAAAACTTATAAATAACCTTAGGCAGAAGGTGGATGAGTATGGTTTTTATTTGAACAAAGCAGAGGGTGAACTAGCCAGAGCTCGAACAAAATTGGCTAAGAATGCAGAAGAACGAGCGCGCCTGGTTAAACAGTTAAAAGAGAAATACGACAATGAGGTTGCGGGGTTGAAGAAAAGGGTCATCACCGTTGAGAACAAAATGATCAAGCAGGCGAACAAAATGGTTTTGTCTATTTTTATTGAAATCAGGCACCCACCTGGAGAGCACGGGAATACAATTCAAGTTCGGCAATCAGGTGCCCACCTGAAGAGCACAGGAATACAGTTCAAGTTTAGCAGTCAGGCGCCGACCTGGAGAGCACGGGAATACAATTCAAGTTCAGCAGTCAGGCGCCCACCTGGAGGGCACGGGAATACAGTTCAAGTTCAGCAGTCAGGCGCCCACCTGGAGAGCACGGGAATACAATTCAAGATGAGCAGTCAGGCGCCCACCTGGAGAGCACGGGAATACAGTTCAAGATGAGCAGTCAGGCGCCCACCTAGAGAGCACAGGAATATAGTTCAAGTTCAGTAGTTAGGCGCCCACCTAGAGAGCACGGGAATACAATTCAAGTTCGGCAGTCAGGCGCCCACCTAGAGAGCACGAGAATACAATTCAAGTTCAGCAGTCAGACACCCACCTGGAGAGCACGGGAATTCAGTTCAAGTTCAGCAGTCAGGAGCCCACTTGGAAAGCACGGGAATACAGTTCAAAATTCAGTAATCAGGCGTCCACCTGGAGAAAAGGGAAAGCATCTCATATTACAATTCAAATCGACAACAAAGGGACTTTACCGGGAGAATACAAGTCAACGAGGCAACAAGAACCACAAGATCAAGTTTGAGGATACAGACAGGATTTTGTAATAGGTCATAGTTTAGTCTATCTTCTTTGTATTTTGACATGGTGTAATAAGGGGTTCATTCAACAGTAGCAGCAACAACAACAACAACAACAATAGTGAAATCATCAGCTTCATGGTAGTCCCAGCTACCAAAACTTCCCGAACTACAGTGACCTGATTCCTTTATAGACAAGGATATGTAGGCAACCTCGGAGGCAGGGTACGGTCAAATTTTTCAATCAAAAAATGCTTCCCACGGAGTATTCAAACGGGCAAAAATCGCTCGTATCCGCTCACTTTATCTTTGCACGAAAACTCTTCGTGTTTCCGAGCAAAGAGGGGCAACTGTGAGCACGTGATTTTTGCCCTATATGAATTACTCCCACAAATTCAAAACAAAATAATTTTTTCCATTGTTTGCAATTTTGTGGATTTTTGTGGCATGTTTTGTCAATTGTTTGCATTTGTCTGTGCATGTTTATTTATTTAATTAAGGAAAAGTACCAAAATATATATTGCATTTGCATTTAGGATTTTACATTTTTTATATTAATTAGCAAATTAGTTGTTTTAAGAAATGGAAAAGTTCACAAAAAATAATTTATCTCTGCACTTTTTAATTTAGTTTTGAATTTTGGTAGATTTTCCTTAAATTTAATTTTTAATTAGTTATGATAATTAGTATTTAGGTTTGATTAGTGTTTTTGATTGGTCAATTTAGTTTTAGGATTTAATTTAGGTTTTAATTTAATTTTGAAAAAAAAAAAGAGAAAAAAAAAAGAGAAAAGTATTTTGAAGAAAAATGAATTGAAAAGAAAAGTAAAGAATTGAAAGGATTTGGATTTTTGGGCCAAAACTCGAAATTCCCCAAGCCCAAACCAAATTCCTTTTTTACATTACCAAACCCGACCGAACAGGCCCAAACTCGTTCCCTCACATGGTCTGCCCCGTCAATAATTCAAACGACGTCGTTTGGAGTTGCCAACTCTAGCTCAATCTGAGCCTTCCATTTCCTTCCATCGAACGACCATCAAGGCCCTTCCCCAAACACATAAAAATGTCCGAAATCCTTGGAGACCAGGTCAGTTCTCAAATTTCCTTTCTCACTTCATCTTCCTCATCTTAAAGAACCCTAGTGCCGCCTCTGATCTCTCCATCGTTTTAGGGTGGTGGCGCCACCTCCAACCACCATCAAAATAACACCCCATGACCCCCTCATTACCCTCTTTCCAAACCCCCACTTTGCACCTTTTGAATGAGGCTAGAACTCGTCGAATCTCAAAATTAGGGTTCAAGCTTTAGAAGCCAAGTCAGAGTTATGTAGGCAAGGATCTTCCTCCAACGTTTCCTCAGTGTTCAAAGTCGATTTGCTCTCAAAATTACATTGTCCGTTTGTTCTTGGAAAAGAACAAGCGAGTGACGCCATTTGGAGATCGAATCAAGGTCAGTCAAGTTCGAGCCAAGTCGGTAAGTTTATTCTTTCCTTTTGCTTTCTTTCTATCTCTTTTCTTCTTCTCCTGGGTTAATTCAGTCGAAAGTCGACCAAATTTTGGGCCAAGCCCCGTCCATCTGTTCTCTTCAGTTGTTCTATTCTAGGTTTAGTCGTTGATTGTGTTTTGTTTGTTACCTTTTTGTTAAATGGCTTGATTCACGGTCTTAATTTAGCTTTTTGATTTAACTTAATTAAAGTAATGTGATAATTTAGTTTAATTCTGCATTAACGGGTAAATTATTGTGGGTTTAAATTTCATTTGTTTTATTTTTAGGCCGTGATGAGTTTTGTTCACATTTTTGTCTGGGAGTCCAAATTATTTCTCTTGTTTTCTTATTTCTCATGACTGGCAGGGTTGGACCTGGGCCTAAGGAAAGGGTTCAGCCCAGGTCTTGCCAGAATTAACTTGTTTGAGCCTTTGGGTCCAAGTGAACCCATTCTGGGCTGGCAGACTAAAGTAAAAATAGGGGTATGGGGGGTAATTTGGGTAGTCCGCTTAGGGGAATCTTTGTATAACTGAAATGGAAGCTTCCTAGAAGCTGGGATAGGGACTGAAGGGGAAAATCTGATAATTACCTAGGGATATCTAAGCTATATTGAAAATGTAAAAAGGGTCTAATTGCAAAATTTCAATTCTTTGAGGCTGCCCTAATGCCTTGCCTATAAAGGCACAGAGACTTGCTATTCAAGTCAAGGGGGAAGAGATAAAATATACATAAAAACGGCTAATTGTTCTACTGTTTCATTGAGTTTTCTTCAATAATCTCTAAAGTTTTCAATTATTGAATATTTCTGATTCACCTAGATTAAATGGCATGAATCTGTGGTCTTAGAGCTTGGTGTTTGAGGTTTTGTTGTTGGGATTACTGTGTTATTAGACTTGGTTTTCGAGTTCTGCTACTACTGTTACTGTCCATTTCTCTGATTATTGCGTTGTTGTTGTTCTGCGTCTTCACCCCTTTTCCTTTTCATTTCCAGGTGCATTTCTGAACCTTTTATGATGTAAATCTCATTTTTTGAGATGGGAAGAAGAATTAAAAGCATGGCTTCAGATTTCTCCTTGTGTTTCATTTTATGTTTCTTATTGTATTCTGTTTAGTCTCCATTCGAGTAACTGAATCCACATGGTTGTATTGGATTTAGGATTATGAAAATTTATTTTTGGAAGACTCGATTAAATTAGATGTATTTTGAACTTGCATTAGCTTTTGATAAAATAGGTGGTAATACATTGATAATATAGCTTATGTTTGAACTACTCTCAAAGATATTAAAAGCAATCATGAAGATATTTGATGCACCGTCAAAGAGCATGTGGATGTATTAGTTTAGAGGTAGTATAGAAATCGAACTGTTTTTCCAATTGATTTGAATGTAAAGATTCAGAAATGAGCATGTTTATTTAGTCTCATAAGTTTCAGTAGTTGCCAACTCATAATGTTTCATTAATTAGCGCATGAATGTGTTGGAACTCGAAAAATGATTTAGAATAATTGTTTGTTTAATTCCAATCATTGCTTCTATGTCTAGTAATTATTAGTTTAACTGTTGAGCTTGTTCAATATCAAGTTCATGGATTTGTGATGCTTGGATTCTCTTGTCACTACGTTTTCCAAATCTGAATTGCTTTTTGCTGTTACCCGGGTTTGGAACATGACCTCTTTGATATCCAATTCGAGCATTGCCCCATGGAAATTGGGCTCTCCGCTTGAGCCCAGGTAGGATCTGTTATGGAACCTAACACTTCGCGTCCTTGATGACTTTTACTGAGTCATTGAGCCTTACATTAGGCCAAGCCCAAATTCAGAAAACTGAAAAGGGAATAGACTTTACTTAGTCTTAACTTTGACCCATGTTTGAGTTCAGCCGAGGTTCTAAAGTAAATGTTATTTCTTTAGCCTTATTTCATTAATGGATCCTTGATTAGTTGAGGTGTTCCACTCAAAACCAATAACAATTTATGTCCCTCATGAGTTAATTTTGAAACCCTTTAATTAGAATGATTCGAGGTGAGCCGTGCCAAACAAAAATGACAATTGCATGGCCCTCATTTAATTAATCTTGTTTTGATCCTTAGAATCCGAGGTGTGCCACATAGTAGAATTTCCATGCCCTCGCAAAGTTGCAAACGCATAGTTGCTTTAAGCGCGTTTATTTTAATAATTTACCTTCCTAAACTCGGGTGCGCATTTATGTGCCCCAAATCCAAATCCTAACAACGTTGTATGAAATATGTCGCGGACTGCGGGTGTATTTATGTGAAGCGGTTCAAAACATGTTTTATGTGACGTTGAATTTTCCTTGAAATTAATTGAAAGCGGTTATAAAGTTGAAATTGACCCATAGGCTAAAACATGTATTAAAATCAGGTAATAAGCTAATTATAACAGTTGAGCGACCGTGCTAGAACCACGGAATCCGGGAAGGCCTAACACCTTCTCCCGGGTTAACAGAATTCCTTACTTAGATTTCTGTGTTCGCGGACTATAATACAGAGTCAATCTTTCCTCGATTCGAGATTTGAACCGGTGACTTGGGACACCATAAAATTATCCCAAGTGGTGACTTTGAATCTTTAAATAAATAAATCTCGTTTCGATTGTCACTTAAATTGGAAAAACTCTTTTATACCCTTACGGAGGTAATAAAAAGGAGGTGTGACACTAGGTTTCACACAAATCCAAAAGAGTCTCACCAGACTGCAGTCAAGAGGATCTTGAGATACCTAAAAGGCACCACTGACCTTTGTATATGGTATCCAAAAGGTAGTAAATCAAACTTAGTGGGATATGTTGATGCTGATTATGTAGGTTTTCTTGTGGATAGAAAAATTACCTCAGGTATTGGTACATTTTCTTGGCTCATGTCTTGTATCTTGGGCCACCAAAAAGCAAAATTTTGTGGCTTTATCTACTTTAAAGTTGAGTATGTTGTTATTGCCTCATGTTGTTCTCAATTGTTATGGATCAAACAACAATTAATGGACTTTGGAATTGATATAGGTTGTATCCCTATCTTTTGTGATAACACCAGAGCAATTAATATGACCAAGAACATGATTCATTATAAAAGAACTAAGCACATAGATGTTAGGCGCCATTTTTTGTGGTACAATTATGAAAAGGGTTTGATCAGTGTGAAATTTTGTGCTACTAATAAGCAAATAGCTAACATCTTTTAAAAAAGCTCTAAGTAGAGATCACTTTGAAAGCAACATGTTAGAATTAGGGATGATTAAGATCACCTAAAAGGAGCTAGTTCTAACTCAATGTTTGGTTAGATAGTTTGTTAATTTTTATAAATAATTAGATTAGATTTTGCTTAGTTTCATACTTTCACTGGTATATTATTGTGCCATGTGCTAAAATGTCTCATTAATATCTAATGATATTATCTCTATTTTCTTAGAAAATTTCAAACTTACACAAGAGAATTCTCAGTGAAGAACCTGGTTCATCAAGATTACATTGTATGCATTATCCACTCCGCATATTCTGAAATAATTGTAATTGGATCATGATAAAAAAAAAGAGCCCCATTTGATCTCAATCTCCCTCAGAGCTTATCCGTTACAAACGAACCAGTTGCACCAAAAGGAGTCCCACACACCATAATTGCCCAGATTCCAGGGAAAACTCCAATGTCTTTTCAAACTGACTTTCCCAATTTGATTAAACTTCTAGGCTTCTAAAAAGCTACAGTTACCTAATTAAACTCTCCGTCTTTAAATTGATTTTGCCTAATCCATTTTCTTACTTCTAATTTTCAGCCGCCAAACAATTCTCTCTATCTATTCTCATCTCTTCTATACACACATACTCTCATCTCTTCTATATACACATCTACACACATCAATGGCAAACTTTTATAAAAATCCCTCATCACCACCCAAAGAATCATCAACTACACCATCTATCACACCTTCAACCATACCCACCTCTAAGAAAGGAAGATTCAAGATGCTTTCTCGTAAAGTAGTCGCTAGAGGAGAAAAAATTAAGAAAATTAATGAGCAATCCAGGAAGAAGAACCCCAAAAATTTGAAGAATTATTTAAGTCTACAATTGAAGAGGAAAAAATTGTTTCATCTGAAACAGATCAGCTAATTTCTGGTTCTAAGATTGTGTCTAATACAATTTCTTGAGTTGCTGAGAATCTGGAGAACAAATTTGTTTTGGTTGGAACTATTGTTGGGGTTGAAATCACTGAATCTAGAAAAATTAGTGGTAGAAATAAAAAGAAAAAAGAAAAGAGAGTGGGGTGCTCAAGGTGATGTGAGAGGAAAGGGAAAAGAAGAAATTTCTAAATCTTCACCTACTCATGCTGAGTTGACTGAGGAGACAGGGGCTATGGTGTTGTGGAGTGCGAATGCTACTGAGGAGAAAGAAAGTTGGAGAGAAGAAGGGGTAGTGGGTCTGCAGATGCAAGTGAAGCTAAGAGCTGGTTAGGTTGAGGAAGAGGTTTCAAGAACCTGCTGCATCTGTGCATGAACCCCTTAAAAACCTACTAAAGCGAGTGTCTGATAGCTACAATCCGAAAAAGAAGAAAATCTTAGGAGTTAAAATCCCTGGAACTGCTAGGGAAAATAAGAAGAGAGATGCTGCCTCTTCTAACCCTGTAGAGACTCCTCCTATAGGAGGAAGAGTTACAAGGAGTCAGAAGAAGTAGAGTGAGGCTAAACTGGAAAAAGGCTTAGCAAAGAGTAAAAGAAAAGATGTTGCAAAAGAGAAGAAGAAAGCGAGTGAGCGTGTTGAGGCAATTGAAATTGAAGAGATGGACCTAGTTCTTCATGATGAAGACAAGGCAGAGGAGGTGGAGGTTATGACTTCAAAGGCAAAGAAAAGAAAGACTTCCAAGAAGAAGTCACCTTCAAATATTGTTGATGCAGAGCCTTCTACCTTGGCAACGAGAACCAGATTTGCTAGAAAATCAAGGAACGTACAAGTAGTGGAGGAAGAAAAAATTGAAGAAGAAGAGTAAGCTGATGAAGAACATGACAAGATGGTTAAATTTGGGAAAAGAACCATCTTGAAAGGTAGACTCCTCAGGGACTTGGAGGAGGAAGGCATGGTGATGCTATTGGAAAAACTACAACTTCAGGGATGGAAGGATATGATCCTTCAAATGGAAGGAAGACTTGCCAGAACTGAGATTGTGGAGTTTATGGCAAATTGTAAAATAAAAAATGGCAGGGTCACCAGTGTAGTGAATGGGGTAACTGTGAGCTTTAACGACAAGGAATTAGGATAGATTCTAGGAGTACCTGCTGAAGGGTACAATGATTACACAAAGTTGAAATGGCCAAGACTAGAAAACCTCCCCACTTCCCTTACCATTACAAGGATTTACTAACAATAACGAAGAGCTACAGTCCAAGCCTGTGTATAAATGTGAGACGAAGCCTGCCCACACAATGCTTTTTTTAATTTGTCAGCAAGGTCGTGTTGCCCAGGAATGAAAGAAGCTACATTGCCACCTTCATGGATTTGGTCCTTATGATTCCTGGATAGTAGAAGGCCGATCAATTGGCCTGGGTTTTTCATCCATCTCCTTGATAGGGTTCTAACTGGCACCAAAACTCATTCCATATCCTATAGTTTCATTCTCACTAATCTGCTTTCTCACTTCAAGTTACCCCTCAAGAAATGGATGTTAGTACAAGCAAAGATCACTTTAGGGCCAACCCCCTTGACTGCATGTGACTACGAAGTCCATACTGCTCTCAAAGAACCTAGTTCATCTAAGAAGGTGCTTGTGAAGAACATAATGAGAGCCTTGGTGTAGAAGAGTTGGGGCTAAGGATGCTGATATTGAGAGGTTGAAGAAGAGGCTAGCTAAAGTAGAAACTGAGAGGGATGCTCTCTGGACTGAGCTTGTAAAGGAAAAGGAGAAAAATGAAGACATTCTTCATGATATGTTGAAACTGCTTCAGTCTAGAAACCAAGAACCTGGTCCTTCCTAGCCTAATTAGAAAACCAGTGACTTGAATGGAATTTTTTTGTTCTTTTTGCTCATGATGCAGTACTGTTATTTCCTTATATGTTTTGTGGATGACTATTATCAATGCTAATCAACTACTTTTACTCTAATTGTTTGTTGATGTTTCTTAGATGGCTAATATCCTTAGATTGATAAAGAGAAAATTGAATCATGATTGTATTTGAAGTAGCCCTAGTGGCCATGAGTAAGATCTAATAAAATTTGTTATCTAATGTAATTATGCAACTTTTCGATGATGCCAAAAGAGAGAAGATAGGACGAGCTTTTTACTTTGGACCGTGATGTTTAAACCTGATGAACTTGGTCCTGGATGATTTGTGACTTTAAAATGGAAAGCGTTCTAACATTGTGTTGCTGTTGAGTTATGTTAAAACATGTCGCATGCTTATGAAAAGCATAGAGTTTGTCATCATCAAAAATTGGGAATTTGTTGGCCTAAGTAAGTTTGTTTTGATGATTGACAAAGGAACTTAAGCATGAACCAGGTCCATATATAGTGTACACAGACACGGGCAGATTCAAGCTCAAAGCATGCACGTGAAGGAGATAAGCTTAAGTAGTTATATCTGATATCTCCGGAACGAAAAGGTTGCATAACTGATAAGGAGCAGGACACCTTACTCGAAGAAAACTCTATCCTAGATAAGGGAGGAGTTGGAAGTTAAAGATAACTAGAACTCTTCCGCCATGGAAGAGTAAAGCATTAGAACTCTAGTTAATCTTATTCTACTACTCTGTATATTTCAGGATGTTTTCATTTTATAGGTACGCACAAACGCTGAAGTTAAACAAGAGTTGAGAGCAAAATAGCAAGGCATTTTGCAAGCAATTCATGTGTGATTTAAGTGTGCGACCTGAAACTACATGAACCAGATAGAACTCTTCCGCCATGGAAGAGTAAAGCATTAGAACTCTAGTTAATCTTATTCTACTATTCTATATATTTTAGGATGTTTTCATTTTACAGGTACTCACAAGCGCTGAAGTTCAACAAGAGTTGAGAGCAAAATAGCAAGGCATTTTGCAAGCAATTCTTGTGTGATTCAAGTGTGCAACCTGAAGCTACATGAACCAGATAGAAGAACCAATTCCAAGTGTCTGTCTTTTATTCTAGTTCAATTGTAGTAGGGCTTTTGAGTTGTACCTTTCAGCTTTTTCTAGAAGCATTTGTACTAGGTACTCTGAATGTATTGTTCAAGTTAGAGTTAACTTGAAATTTTCGCAACAGTCTGAGGCGGTTACCTTAAAGGATTAGAGGTAATTCTTAGATTTACAAGAGTTTTGTAATGTTGTGTTTGGCTCAGTCATTTAGTGAAGTATTGGAAAAAATCCTACTGAGTAGTAGGTCGTGATTTTTTCACCTTTTGAGCCACGTGTTTTCCATTTACTTTCTGCATTTATTTTTCCGCAACAATAGTATAAGGAACACATAGAAGAACCAGGTCCTTATATTATATATGCACGTGAAAAATTGAACACCACACAAATCACCCCGCTCTTGTGTTTTATTGAAGTATAAAACATCAGTTATGAACTTGTGATTAAAGAATATATTAATATTTCGTTTTGCCAATTAATTTGTCAACGTTTATTTAGAGTTATGTGGAGTTCAATTGAATTATATATAATTTACTTTTATAAAAGTTGAAATTTAGATACTCTATTAAATTCACCTAAAATAATAGCAACTTGAAATTCTTCTAATGTATCAAAATGACAAAGAAGTACTACATTTGGCTTTAGGAAAATGAGATGTAATACTGATTTTAGGAACAACGAGAGTAAATGTGGATTGCTCAACATGCAATTATCAATCACCAAAATAAAGTAACTAGATAAATAAACCAGTCATTCAGCCACTCTCCTCGCGGAAGAAACCAAGAATTATACTGCCAGTAGTCGCCGCAGAGATCCGCTGCCATGGCAAAGCTTTTAGTTGTTGCTGCTCTTCTCTTGTGCTTGTTAGTTGTTGCAAGTCCAACACCTTCACCGTTACCACCACTGTGACGGAGGACGACATCGAAAATCAGGGGTCGCAAAGGTGCCAAGAGCAGATCCAGAGGCAGAGGTTGAACCGCACTGCAGGTAAAACACATTTTTGTGTATGTAAATATATTTATATATTATTTTAAGAAATAATATCCATACATATAATAGATCAATTTAGACACTGTTGGAATAAGGTAAATATATAAATTTGTGACAGAAAGTTGAGCCTTAAAAGCAACATAGTTCTACCCTCAAATTCATTTGCTAATTGAATTAAAGCAGTATACATTTTCCGTAACCTTAAGTCATTAATTGCGGGCAGGGACAGATATGGCGTAACTCAAAATAAATTTCAAACTCATGAGTAAATTAAATGGATTGTGGTAGAATTTAGAATCTATAAATTTTAATTCCATGGGCTCTGATGTAGGATGTACCTTTCAAGAAGCCGTCAATATTATGGCGGGACAGACGACGAAGAGAGCAACCAAGGACAGGAGCATCTCCAGCAGTGCTGCCAGGAATTGAGGAACATGGACACTCAATGCCGCTGCGAGGCACTCAGGAGAATGGTGGCGCAGCAGCGTGGCGGCCGCGGCCAAGAGGCAGAGCGCATGTCAGAGAGAGCTCGTTACCTCCCCCGCATGTGCAACATCCAGCCTACTCACTACCGCTTCTAATTAAGCTGAACCAACATAGCGTTTAGTATAATAAAACACACCATCGTGTGTGAGCTATGTTAGAGATCTGCTTTGTCTAACTAGTACTATTTTATGTTTTGGGTGCATGTAATAGAGGGTCCACATATATAAAGGTGGCCAAAGGCGGACCTAGAATTTGAGTGACGCTGGGACACCACTGCTTTTAGATATGCTAATTACCGGTGGCAAAGTTTGACGTACTAATTCTTTGAAAACATAATGTTTATGATACATGTCAAGAAAATAGAAATTTAATATTTACTAACATAACTAATTTGGTAATACTATAAAATTATCCGCTCCTACTTGAACTCGTTGTAATCATAATATATGTAAACCGTGCAAAGTTTGAATTTTAATGTGTAAATTTTTGTATAAAATATCTCAATTGATTCTAGCTAATTAGATGTTAATCAGTTAAATGTTTAGGTATCACTAATTAAAATTGAGAAAATATATATCTTGCTGATGCATAGAAAATCATAAGCCACTTGTAAATTTCCATATGGAAAACATGCATCAAATTGTCCAAGTTATTTTGCATTTTACTATCTTCAAAAGGTAAACTTTATTGATAATTATATGGATCCAACTTCACTCTCATTCTTGTAAAAATAATATGTTTTACTTCCCATCATGCTTAGTTCTTTGATTTACCTCTTTAAATTTTTCTCCCAGATGAATAGGAGGTAAAACTTTTAAAGAAAGATAAAGTTCTAAACAAGGTGAATTTGAAAAAGAATAAAATATATCAATACTTAGGGAGTAGTAGTAACGTAACAAAAAAAGAGTAGTAAGTATCGTGAATATATTAAGAAAAAGTAACCCCCCACCCCCCCCCCCACCCCCAAAAAAAAAAAAAAAAAAACTTAAAAGTAGAAGATGATATGCACATGGATTCGATCTCGGGTATTCCAGGACAAGAGCTAAGTTGCACAGGATGCTATTACCAGTCCTACAGCGCAACTATCATGTTTTGAGGGGGCAAGGAAAATATATGGGGGTCCTCACTATACATATAGCTATTTATAATAGATATATACAGGATTTTTTTCTAGGCTAATGGAGTCCCATGACCCCTTAATCCCTAGTGTAGGTTCTCCTCTGAAGGCGGCCATGAATGTGGAAGACTCGTTTTATATAAATAGAATATCTGGCTTCCACCTCTATTGCATGTGAATTAAGTCCGAAAGAAAACTACTTCCTATTTATTCTCTCTCTCTATATATATATATATGAATGAAGTTGGTCCTTACATAAAGCGATTTGACCGTCTCTAAAATCAAGAAACATGTTGGGTGTGCAGTCAAAATTTCACATTGGTAATTCAAAATATTAGGAACCTACATATAAGGTTTTGGAATCTCTTAATAGTGTGAGGCTTTTTGGGGAAAATCGTCCAAGCTTGGCCCAAAGCGGATAATATCACACCATATTAAGAGTATTTTTGGGCCATTTCGGCCTAACAGCTGGAAAATTATGTGGGTTTGTTCCAAATCATATCATGTTAATTAAGATTATCTGTTGCGGAAGATCGTAAGTTAATTAGCATACAATCACACACACACACAAAGCAAATAGAGAATACAAATCAACACAAGAATTTAACAAGGCTCAGCTAAGCCTAATCCACTAAAAGAAAAAAACAATACAATCTATAGAATCCCCGACTACAATCCCTATATTTAGATCTCAAATAGTCACAAACCTATAATAGAACGGTTTCCCAATTTGACAAGGAGAATAAGTTTTCATTTCCCAAATCTATTAGGACAAATGGGTTTTCCCAAAGTTATAGGAATTATGGGTTTCCCAAAAATACAAGTAAATAATTCAAGCCACAAATAACAATTCTTCCCTTTGGCTTGAATTCTCTTCATCAATAAGAACAATGTCTCTCTACCTTGTTCTCAGCCTTCGCAAAGGCTCTACCCATTTCCGTGCACATCAACCAAGTCAAGGCAACACCTAAACTTGTTAAGAAAATCAATCTCTCCAGCGACAACACTAATCTGTCGATTTGATTCTGTACTCGGAATAGCTTCCGGATAGCTATAACACTCAAATGCATCAATGGTCATTGCAACCACCGAAGCAAATCCTATAGGATTCGTATATCCAAGAAGATTCACATCAACTACGTTTGCAAATATTTGCGGTTGGTTGATCACTTCACTCTCTTCTCTCTGCCTGTTACAATACTATCTTGATCAATATTTTGCACCTCCTCCGTTTCCTCGACTTTAGAACTATTAGACTGAGTTAGTGAAGATTCAATTTCTATCTCTATGCGATCACTGACACCACGATCTGTTTCTGTTTTTGCCTTCTCCCTCTGACTGTCCAGTGAGGCGGATTCATTGAGTGTCACATCCCTACTGAGAATTAACCCTGAAGTCTTTTGATATGTGCATCACAACCTATAACCTTTCACTCCAGTGGCAACCTAGAAAAATTGAAACACACTTATTTGCCATGTCAATTAGAGGTGTTCAAGAGACACACTTTTATAAGGACGAGATGTCTGTTTAATAACTGGTGCCAACTTTAAGTGTCTACTTTTGTATTTTACCTATATTTCATATATCTAATTATAGCTATATTTTAAGTGTTTATCTTGTCGCACCTCCTTTTTCCGCCCCCGCGAGGGTGCAAGGGAGTTTTCTCCAATTGAAGGACAGTCGAAACGGGATTTATTTAATTATTTAAGAGTCGCCACCTGGGAATTTTAAGGCGTCCCAAGTCACCAATTTTAATCCCTGAATCGAGGAGAATATGACTCTGTTTATTATTCTGCGAACCAAAAATCCTGAGTAAGGAATTCTGTTAATCCGGAAGAAGGTGTTAGGCATTTCCGAATTTCGTGGTTCTAGCACGGTCGCTTAACTGTTTTATTATTGGCTTAATTATCTTGATTTTTATTAAAAAAAAAACTTCTTATTACGTGATTTTTTCTACCGTTTTTACTTATTGTGGTTAAGAACCCTTCTTTGAATCGAATTACGCGTACGTATATTCGTGTTATAAATTTAAAAAATGCGGAATTGTGTCACGCGTACGTGTACACAATAACTTTTGATAATATTTATTGAGTAATCATTTTTCGAAATTATGTCGAATCAAGAATATTTGTTTTTCTGAATAATGAACCGTACATCTCGGTTTTTTATGAAATTGATTTAACGTCTTTGAAAAAAAATCCTTTTATTAAATATTCGTTCGAAATTGCGCGTACGCATAATCCGAATTTTTTGCTTTTAAAAATATAATCAGGGTACGCGAACGTATCCCTAATCGCGTGACATATTTGTAATGATATTATGGAATTTCCACAAAAATATTTGTTATATCACGAGAAATCTCGTTTTAAGATACTCTTTAATTTTTTGGAAAAGAATCCACAATTTATTAAATGTTGACCATTGATTATAATTTCCGAATATAAATTATATTCATTCTAATTATTCAAATTCAAAGGACAGAATAAAAATATGATTAATACTATCTTTAAAACAAATATGACATATATATATATATGCCAAGGAATAAATTACATATGAAACTAAAAATGAATGATTCATAAAGGAAAGGAAATATTTTCCAAGAATTTTCATTATTACTTGATGCAAATTCTATTTTTTAATTACCAATGATTTAAAGTGTTGCCATTTGTGTATATACAACTCAACTTATTCTCATATACTCGTTTTAATCTTAATAGATGAAATTAATCTACTTAGTTATGCCTATGATTGAGTTAGGATAGATATAGATATAATCAAACCAATTTGATTCTCAATCTATGTGAATTATTACTGAAATCCTGATGTTATTACTGAAAAATCAGAACCTACAGCAAAACAGATTCTAAAATCTGTACAAACTTAGTTATTCTTCTGATTTACAGCTATAACCAATCCTATTAACCTCCTAATACAATTGTATTTGACCAACTTTTGTAAACTTGAATCCAAACTTGACATTACAGCAATATTTCACTGAATTCAGAACTAACAACATATTACTGAAATTATCACAACAATTCAGACTGGACCTAACACTGAACTAGAATCAAACACACACAGGATCATTGTCAATACTGACAATGTCCTGAAACCTTAATGTTCAGACAATAACATATATACAACCTTTATTATGACAGATTCATATAAACCAGGATGATTTAACTGACGAGTATCTACAATATCTGTCAACAAACAGTACATAATGATAGAAAACAGGTTGTTTCAATCAGTATTATTATGAATGAAAATTCATAATATAACTAATCGACGAACTAAATCGAGTCGATTATACACAATGTAACTAAGCATAATCAATCAGAAACAATTCACATTTAAAATTAGGTAGACGGGTAGGAGACAGTACGATAATAACAGATGGAAAAATTACACGGACTAAAACAAACACAAAAATACATGTATAATACACAAAAATAAATAGAAAAAATACCTATGAATCTTCAATTTTATTCCGACTCGAACTCAACTTGGATTTCGGATTTTTGTTTGAAATCAAACTGACCTTAGTCGAAGTATTTTCCACTGAAAATACTTCGACTAAGGTCGATTGAACCTCAATCTTCACTTAATCTGAACAGAATCCAAAAGTTTAGTATTTTTAGGGTTCTTAAAAAAACTCGATTTGGGATTTAACCATTTCTGGTCAGATTCGAGAAGAACCAAAGATGTTCTAGGCACGAGGGAGGCCAGAGGGTTAACTGGTGTGAGTTTGAAATGGATCTAAGTTTGTTCTTGTTTGGTCCGAATCTTCAAAAGAAGATTCGAGAAGTTCCGAACTGATTCGAACCAAACAAACGATAGATCCATACTTAGGGTGACTAGGGGAAGCTATGGTGTCGGTTTGGGACTGTTAGGTTTAGATCTGAACTTGGCTCGAATCTTCAAATGAAGATTCGAGAACTTTCGGGGAGATTCGAACCAAGCGGGTAACATATTCGTATAGAGGGTGTTCAGGGGGTTCTGGGGTGTCAAGATGGTGACCCCTAGTCACCCTAAGTATGGATCTATCGTTTGTTTGGTTCGAATCAGTTCGGAACTTCAGTGATACTCAAGTCCTAGACACTATCAAGGGTGAGATAAATCCTGGATATGCAAGGTGGTTCGAAAAGCGGTCTCGCGTGGATGATGTACCAGAACCTGAGCTAAAAAGGCCAACAAAAAGACCCCATGTTCAAAACTGCCTGGATTTTAATCCAGGTCCGATTTTTGTATAACTTTTTTTTTTTAATTTTATTTTATTATTTTCTAATTTCATTATTAAAAAAATCTTAATTAAAATTATAAAAACAAAATTACTATTACAAAGATATTAATTACCTTTTTAACAACTATTAACACATAAACAACGTTAATCACACAGTGGAAAGAAAATAGAACAAAATGCATATTTTTATGATTTTATTTAAATTAACTTAATTAAATGCATACTTAAATCCTAGATATACATGAAACATGTATTTTTATTTTAATTTTGTTTAATTATAACAAAGCAAACATTTTACGGACATAAACAAATATTTAACACCACGCAAATTCAGAAATTACACAGCAAAAGAAATTTATTTTGATTTATTTTGGAGTAATTTTTCGTAAAGCAAAAATCACGTGCTCACATATCTTATATCAAGAACATCAAAATCGATATGATTGTTTTAAAGTTATATTATACATCGAGATAGTATACACGCAAAAAACATGCCCGGGATTAATTTGTCTTTAATAAATGGATTAACTGGTTGAAAAGAACTTGCAAGTTATTAGAGTGACAAAAATAATGGAGTAAGACAAAGGAGTGCAAATAGGAAATGTTTGTTTTAGCACAAGGTTTCACATGTTATCCAGTCTGTATTTTGCTATACGCTTGGAAAGGGAAAAAGATAAGGTTAAATCCTATTTCCTCTTCGTCATATGATACAGTTCGTTGATTGAACTAAAACCCGGCCGTTGCCAAATGTTAATTGATTCAAGACCAGTTACAAAATGCTGCCAATTTTGATATAAAAATTAGCAGTAGCTTGAGAACTGAAGAAGTTCAACACAATTTCATATGTTAAAAAGACAGAAGATTCATCAACTTAAATAACCTATCCGCTAAATTTGCTTATAAAATATTGAAAAAGTTAGTAGCAAAATAAAGAAGTCATAGTAAATGTGCACATTTAAAACCAATAGGGGACGTCTACTCCTTACGTAAAACCAGGACCATGTGTCGACAATTCAGCACCGGGAGGTAAATTTGCTTTAAGCTGCTCAACACACTCTCTGATTGCCTTCTTGTTCACTAGGGATGCACACTTAGGGTGTCCCTCTGTGTCAATGATCATCTTCTTAAGAGATCGGGCAATTCGCAGCAAATGTAAAGCAAGATTACAATCACTTGAACACCCAATAAAACCAACCAACTTCACCACCTCAAGACGTTTGTGACAGAACTTAGTAGCTTCTTGTGCATTACGATCAGCAGCGCATGCTTCTGTCAGGGACTCCCGCAACTTTTTTTTGGGGGGTGTGGGGTGGGGGTGGGGGGGGGGGGGGAACTCTATAAAATAGCTAGATAGGATTTAGCTTTCACGTCTCTCCGTGCCTGGAAGGAAAAATACCTGTCAAAACAAAGAAATAGGCATATTAGTAAAACGTTAAGTCGCATTAAACCAAGAAAGGGAGGATCAATTTCAAGTGAATACACTAACTCTACAAAGCTAATGGTTTGCGTACACACTACCCTCTCCAAATCCCACTAATGAAATTTTAATGGGTCATTGTTGTTGTACACTAACTCTACAAAACATGTAACGGACAACAGTGAGCCCAAAAAGGAGAGGCGAAAAAAGGAAAGGAAAGGGTGGCAGGAACAAAACACACCAAAGTTTGATTTTAATAAATACACCAAAACGACTTTCCACTAATAGACGATAAACTAACACCAACTCTACCTGGATGGCCTAGACAGTTTATCAGAAAGCATTAATCAAAGACAAAGCCAATAAAGAATATATGCATCCTTATAATGTTTTTATTTTATAACTGTGGTATCTGGGCCAGCTTGCGCGCACCTCGACTAATTCCACGGGAAGAAATCACTTAGTGTTTCTGTGTCTCTGCTAGAATTTGAATCTGAGACCTCAGATTCCCAACCCACTTCATTATACACTAGGCCACACCATTGGGTGCATGCATCCTTATAATGTTAATCATCAATATAGCATAATCGTAGTTAGGCTTAAACAGCATGAGAGTCCATTATGAAAATGGCAGTTAAATGTGGCAAATGCAACTTTTATGTTAAATTCTGCTCAAGTATCATTTCAAATTCTGAAATATTTCAGGAAAACTTGGTAGGAGAAATATCTAACCTATGCATCGCAATCTCAATCTACATATGTCTGACTACTCATCAATGGTAGTTGTTAAGCCTAACTGTGTATATATCCTGCTTTGCCAAACTGCACTTAAGAGCATGCAATTCAGTGGGACTGAGTCGTTCATAAATTTTGGGTAGTCCTTAATTTTTCACCAGGAAGAATTTTGGATTCTGTCTAGAATTTTGAGACAACAGAAAATTGTCATGCCCCCCCCCCCCCCCCCCCCGCCCCAAAATTCTTTGAATGGGAAACAAACAAGATCTCAGCAAGTGAACTCGGTGTTATTAAAAGCAAGCGCTTCTGCGCTTTAAGCGAGGCGCAACCTTTGTGCTTTTCTAGTCCTAAAGCGAGGCATGAGTTAAAAAGCACATGCTTCAGGCCCAGAAGTGAGAGGCGACACGAGCGAGAAAAGCTCACTTAAGCAAGGTCGACGGCTGCCTAGGGTTTTATTTTAAAAAATTTCAAATACACTTGTACGCGACTTCTCTTCCAATAATCTGCTTCAAGTGGACTGCTCTTCCTCTTCACTTGAATGTTGCGACTTCTTTCGAGGTAAGTTTCTCTTCTCTTTCTTCTCTTCTCTTCTCTTCCTCTTCTTCTTTTCTCTGCTTTACCTGCTTCCACTCGACTCCTCTTTTATTATCTTCTCTTCTCTTCTCTCTTTTTCTATTCTTCTTTTCTATTTTTTTGTCAGTTCTTCGACTTCCAAGAGTTATTTTCTATGTTCTGCTCTTCTTTTTTCTCTGTTCTGCTCTGTTTTTTCAAAATCTCTGTTGACTGTTCTGCATTTTTTTCTCTGTTTTCACTATTCTATTTTTTTTTTTTTTTTTTGGTAATTGTAGTAAATTCTGTCTTTTTATTCAATGGCATCAAGCTAAAAAGCTAGGTATTAAATATTTCAATGTCTTTTTGGTCATTTATCTATGCCTATTTAATATTTTTTAGTTATGTATTAAATTGCGCTTCACATGAAAAAAAATGCGCCCTTCGCTTCACGCTTCTTGCTTCAGTGAAGCAAAGCCTCGTCGCTTTTTTCCACTTCTCGCTTTCCAAAACACTGAGTGAACTATAAAAAGCATTTTTTCCTTCCATATTCTAATACCCTGTCAATCAAGAATGCAATTAGTTCAACTGCACTGGAATCGGATCCTCTTTCTCAGTGGCACTGCATACAGTACATACCAAGACAGTCATCCATTCTCTGAACCCTCTTCAAATGGTGTTCTTGGTAGCTCCCAAATATATCATGTATAGGACTATAATGCACGAATAAAACAGATTCTGTTATCATTCAATTTACTAAGTGCTATTTACTATTGCACGAACATTTTATGTAAATAATGTATGGTTAGACTTCCTCATCATACCATAATAGTGATGATGGTGCGTGAACATACATGATCTTTCTTTTTCTTGTAAAGCAATATCATAAAGGCAAAATCCCACATTTTAGAGTCAGCCATGGTATACTTTCTTTGATTACTTCATAAGTGAACAAGATTACACAAAGATTACGTTCATTCTTTTAATTACTGCTATAAAACTGGGAGTAATAAAATTTGTATTCGTTGATATCTGACATGCAACTAGTGTTATGATAGTAACGGCTCGTAGAACAACACGATCCCAAAGCAATTAATTATGTACCTATCTCATTGCTTACTTATTACGCGGGCTAAATACTTAAGTAGATCTAATCTTCTTCTTTTTTAAAAGAATACGCTTTTTCAATTGAGCAGGCATTCTCTAATATATTAAGCTTTTAGATGAGTTTTAAAATGTTTATACAATCAGCAGATCATTTCAAAGAACACCTAAGCTTAACCATCTTTAAGACTTTTCGTCATATAGCTCATAGAGGGCAAGAGCCAAGAGCATGGCATGGCATAAAGGAGAAGAATATGAGACAAGAACTTTTACCTTGATGGTTAACCTGGACAACCGAGGAGAACACTTAGTCAAGAATGCGAAGAAGCAAAGGCCATCATCCTCTTCTAAAGTGATGTCCAATTCCAACTCTTTCAGATTGTACAGTTGAGGATGTTCACTGGGAATCTCCCCTATCCTGCAACCTTTTGTGACACTTTCAGTTTAAGCTTCTTCAGATTTCGACAATAGCTTGAGTGCTTGTGATCATCAAAAATAAAAGAGCCAGCATAATCACCTCCGATAGTTAGCTCAGATAAGAGGGGAACTTTCTTGAAAGGCGCTTTGATATCACGTCCAATGTATGTAAAAGACACAAGACCTGGAGCATGAACCTTCATAGTCTTCAAAGAATCACAATTTGATATTTCCATGGACCTTAACTTAGTTAACGAACCAGCAACTTTCAAACGCTTCAGAGACTTTGAGGCTGAAATACACACTTGCTCCAACACAGGGCAGTGTGACAAAAGAAATTCAACAACTTCCTGTGTTATTCGGATGTTAACAAATCGGAAAGATTTGAGAGTAGTCAATGTTTTCAGCAACTTAACCTCGCCAGAAATCGACAACAGCTTTTGCACATGAGGAATGCTATAATTCCTCCAAAGTCCAGTGCTGTCAAGAGGACCTGCCGCCATGTTTAGTTCAAATACTTTGACCTGGCTTTCCATTGCAAAATTAATCCAGCCATCAATATCATGGTTGACTTTGCGTTGCCTTTCTACTGCAAATTCAGTATCCTTGTTGGGGCGATAACTAATACTTGGATAGACAAAACCAACTTTGAACTGCTCAATAGATTCACCCTGATGCAATTTTAAGCCTTCATTCACCGAATTTATAAACTTTTCTGCTGCCTCAAAATCCAATGTGCCTTCACTATAAAACTGAATACTGCAAGTTGTATACTTCCATAAGTATCTCCATCGCTGCGAGAGAATACAGGTCCTTGCTGCCTCTTGGAAGGTAAGACAGGAAAGAATGGCAATAAGCAACTCATCAGGCAAGTTGTCAATCCCACACTTGAAAAGATTCTGCATGAAAGAAAAAAGATACTAACTCCTTATATATTCATTAGCCTAGGACTGGAATAAAAGAATATTAAAGGTAGAACCGGGGGTTTGCGGCAAAGGGTGGTGGATTTGTGTCTTAGGTCGTAGGTTCAAGCCCCACACCATGCAAAGCAAAGCCTGGTATTTAAGTGGAAAAGGGTAGAGGGGCGGGCCCAAAGGGTCCAAAGGTTGCGGTTGGTCCAAAGGGTCAGCCCCATACGAATATCTCGGTCATAAAAAAAAACCAGGGGTTTAAAAGCATATTACCTTCTGATGCTTACTACAGCGATTAAGAGGCATCACATCATCCGTCTTTCTTTTTTTCTTTTTGATAAGTAAATCCCTCTTTCTTTTTATTGAAAAGGGCATCACGTAGTCCATATTTTATATATTTTTTTTTATAAGGGCATCAGAATCATCCTACATCCAAATGATAACAAAGACAGTTTCAGCAGAACTATCACTAAGCTACCATAAATTACGCACAAAAAACATGCCTCAATCCGAATTCACAATAGAAATCCATAATAGAGACTTGAATTTTGTGTGGAATTATTGCAACTGACAGAAGATAAGAACCCCAAATCAGTGCAAAGAATGCAATTTATAATATAAAAAATCAGTAAATATGATGCAAAGATCAGAACTTTTAACGAATGATAGGGAAATAAAGCTAAAAATTCAAATATTTGAACTTTCTGTGATTTATATATCAGATAGATTACGTACTAATCAAAAGAGCAATCGTTTTGTTTCATAATTAAAAAGCTAGCTGTTCAAGATCGAGAAACATATTCAACGAAGCAAAGATCAGAATTTTCTATTCAATTTCCAGAAACACTCTTTCCCAATTAAGTCAAAGTTGAAGAGGTATGGTTCCAATAATAGGGGAAGAATGAGACGAAGCAATACCAAAACAGAAAAGGGTCAAAACTGTCGAATATTGTTTAAAATTGCCCTTTGTTCCAATAATAGACGGCTGACCACGTATCGCTTTCAGATTCAATGGACCCATGCCCAATTATAAAATACCCAAACCCTCTCCTATGTGCCCCGTTACCCGACTCTAAAACCCCTATCTAAAAATAAAAATAACCCCACAGACCCCACTCCTTCACCTTCCCGTCTTCTCTTTGCTTCCCTCACCTCACCCCAGGTGGGCGTTTGGACATAAGAATTGCAAAATTATAAAAAAAAAAAAAAAAAAAAAAAAAAAAAAAATGATATTTGAAAATTAGAATTGTGTTTGGACATTTAGTTTGTTTTGAAGTTTTATTGATCTGAGTGAAAATTTTGAAAAATAACTTTTTGAATTTTTTCAAATTTTCGAAAAATTCTAAAATTTATCTTCAAGTGAAAATTGAAAATTTTATGGTCAAACAATGATTTTGAAAAAAGTAAAATTTTTTCGAAAAAAATGAAAAAATCTCATGTCCAAACGGGCTCCAAGTCTGCTACAGTAGACAGTGTCCAATTGATAGATTTGCTGGTACAGCTTCTTCCAAGGAAATTGTTGTTGTTTATTATTCTCAGCAGCAAAGGATCTGAGGGCATCAATGGAAGACGGATCCCAATCTCTACGGCAAAGGAATCCCCAAAAAAGGTTCAACACTATGTTTGGATCATTATTAATCATTGTTTTATAATGTATTGTATTGTATCGTTTTATGGATACAATGTTTGAATAGATTGTATCGTTTGTTGTTGTTAAATAACATTTTTGTTGTTTAGTTTGAATGCATCGTACTGTACTGTAACTGATAAGTTCACTAAAATACCCCCAATTATTTTTAATAAAATTTATCAAGAATTACACATAAAAATAATTTAAGAAAACATCTTTCTACTAATTTATCATTGATTACGTAGCTTGGAAACAAGAGCAAAAACATGAAAAAAAGGATTGACTAATATTAGCCAAAAAAATTATGGAAAGTGACAGAATCATACGGAGATTTGGATAAAAAGAACGGGGCAAACCAACTCTAGAAACAATGAAAGAAGACAAAGTGGGTCAATAGGTTGGAGATTTGGAGTTTAAATAAAAAATTATTAAATGATAAAATAGAATTATGGAGTAATAAGTAAGGGCATAATTGAAAAAAAATAGGAAACGATCCTACCAATCCAAATCAGTTGTTTCATAAAATGGGGTTTTTAGTTGTTCCGGAACAATGTATTTAGCAATACAATACAATCAATTTTAAATGAACAATCAAAACAAATATTATTTTGGGATAACAATACAATACGATACAATGGCTAATAACCATCCAAACAAGCGGTAAATAAGAGACTAAACTTCTCACAGGTCATCACAAAGCAAAAGAGTGTTAGAACACTGTATTCAAAACCAGTAAATCAACAAACGTTAGTTTAAAAAAAAGCAGAAAAAATTCCGAGCCCACAAGTTTCTTGTGTTTCCTTAAGGAATTTAATCCCCTCATAATGCCCAAGGTTCCGGATTAATTCCTCCTAGAATAGAACGAAATATCTATTCTGTGATAGCAGCACTTCAAATTACAGAATTTAGGCAAACTCAAATGGCGGAGCAAATCACACACAGTGCTTACGTTTTGTGTTTGAAAAACCAATGCAGAAGATTGAGGGGAGAGATTTCATATTTTTCGGTGGTGGAAAATGAGGCTAAGCCTCTCTATTTATAGCCAACACAGTTGAGTCCCAACAGGGGCAAAGGTGCATGTTCGTTGATAAGGTGTCTATTCAGTTATTGAATGGAACGTTTTGGTGTTTATTCAACTGTTGGTCGCGAAAATAATTCCGCGATCTTCCAACGCACGAAAATGATTCTGTGATCTTCCAATGCGAAAAATATTTAGAAAAGAAAATGTTAAATAATGGAAAAGGAAAATAAATTTGGTCCAAAAAATTATATATCAATCATATCAATTGACTAAATCCGAAGCCGAAGCCAAGCGAGCGACGACGATGGCGCGAGGCACCACTTCTTTTTAACTCTTTAAGAGCTAGAAGATGAGCATCTCTATATATACACAAAGATTTTTTCTTTCCTTTTTCCAATGAGGGACAAAGTTCATTAGTAAAGTGAATTAATTTAAAATTTCACTTCCCTCCATTTCTTTTCCCACCATTTGTCATTCACACCTCTTTTGTTATTAATAACAAAACCCAACAATCCCCCATATGAATGGGGAATGGCTATCCGAAACAAATATGCATGAAAAACTGTGTGTGATTCGCAAGTAAGGATTAATCGCATATGGATAAGTAGGTTTCCCTTTGAACCTTCCGTAGTGAACATATGTCAAATATACTCGATCAATCAGTAGATTTGATATCTTTGAACCGTCAAACTTTGGTGTATACCTAGACAGCCATATGTCACACAATCAACCCTTAACCGTCTTTGGTTCTCATTGTTCTGTTCGTTTCAGCCATGAACACCGCCTGGTTTCATAAGTGAATAGAAAACTGGCCTAACAACATTCTCCTTGAAGAGGCTTACACTTCACACTCATATAGGTGATTCCTAAACGTGTTATCCCGTAGATATACTATTTGATATACCCCGTATCAAACTTAGAAACCATTAAAAAGTCCTAACTTTTTATCCTTAGTACTGAACATTGTCTTCATGAGAATGGACCAAAATTTTATTTGATAATGTTGAACCGTCACTAATGACTTTATTTGATCTCCTTAAACCTAGATATTGGGATCTTCAGTCTTCTAGGTAGAGTTACCGCCATAGTGACTTGTCATCGGCCATAGTCTTATTCCCTTTGATGACTTCTCAACCGCCTCTTTAGGTAGGCCTTTTGTAAGCGGATCCGATACATTATCTTTTGACTTTACATAATCAATTGTGATAATTCTACGAGAGAGTAGTTGTCTAACGGTATTATACCTTCGTCGAATGCGACGAGATTTCTCGTTATCCATAACGCTCCCAGCCTTTCCTATTGTTGCTTAATTGTCACAATATATGCATACAAATGCCATAGGTTTGGGCCAAAATGGAATGTCTTCTAATAAAATTTTGGAGCAATTTCGCTTTTTCACTGGCCTTGTCTAAAGATATAAATTCAGACTCCATTGTAGAGCGGGCGATGCATGTCTGTTTGGACGACTTCCAAGACACTGCTCCTCCACCAATTGTAAAAACGTATCCACTTGTGGATTTTGATTTCATTGATCCGGTGATCCAATTTGCATCACTATATCCCTCAACAACTGCGAGATAATTATTGTAATGCAATGCATAGTCATGAGTATATTTCAAATATCGCAAAACTCATTTCATTGCTATCCAATGAGCTTGGTTAGGATTACTTGTGTATTGACTAAGCTTACTTATTGCACAAACTATATCAGGTCGTGTACAATTCATAATGTACATCAAACTTCCCAATACTCAAGCATATTTGTGATGACCCAAAAGGTCATCTCATATTTTAAAACCCAATCCGCGGTTCCGAGGTCTTCAAGACCTCATTCTCTTTTTTCTCGATTTGCGTGCGCAGTACGGGCGCACTTCCGAAAAGCCCTTATGTGAAAATTTGAGAAAAATGCCAATTTTGCCTTTAAATTTAAATTTAAGTTGACTTCGGTCAATATTTTGGGTAAAGGGACTCGGACCTGTGATTTGACGGTCCCGAAGGGTCAGTAGAAAAATATAGGACTTGGGAGTATGCCTGAAATTGAATTCCGGGTTCCCTAGCCCGAGAAATGAATTTTTGAAGAAAAATATTTAACTGAAAAGTATAAGAAGTTTGGAAATTAAATAATGATGGAATATGATGGTATCAGACCCGTATTTTTGTTTTGGAGCCGGTACAGGTTTAAAATAATATTTAAGTCAAATCTGTAAAATTTGGTAAGAATCGGACTTGATTTGATATAAATCAGACCTTCGGTTGTGAAAATAGTAACTTTAAGTGTTCTTGAGAATTTCATTGATTTTGAAGCTAAATTCATAGTTGTTGATGTTATTTTGATGATTTGATCGCACGATCACGTCCGTATGATATTTTTGGACTTGTGTGCATGTTTGGTTTGGAGCCACGAGGGCTCGGGTGAGTTGTGGATAGGCCGCAGAGTGTTTTGTGACTTGAGGGAAATAGTTGTTGTGTTGCAAATCTGCAAACTTCGCAAATATGCGAAGTCTGGCTCGCAAATGCGAGCATCACATTTACAAAACACCATCGCAATTGCGATCAGAGGGCAGGGAGGGAGACCTTTGCAATTGCGAAGTTCCATGACGCAATTGCGACCCCAGCCGTCACCGCATTTGCGAACAATTGTTCGTATTTGCGAAGTTAGCAGATTTGCGATGCTTTGGTCGTATTTGCGAGTTCACATTTGCGAACCTGTTATCGCAAATGTGATAACTGTGACTGTGTAAATTATAACTTAGACGGGATTTCTACTCATTCTTTCAAATTTTCAAACCTTAAGCTCCCATAGGCGATTTTCTGAAGAAAAGTTCTTCCCCAAATCATAGGTAAACAACTTTTAACTCATTTCTTTCAATCTACTTCATCTTTTTACAAGACTTCATAATAAAATCTAAGGATTTCATGGGAAATTGGGTGTTTTTGGGTGGAATTTGGGAATTAGAAAATTTGGGGATTTAGACCTCAATTGAGGTTGGATTCCAAAACCAATTATATATCCGGGCTCGGGGGTGAATGTGTAATCGGGTTTTGGTCCGAACTTCAGGTTTTGACCAAGCAGGCCTGGGGTCGATTTTGGAATTATTGGGGAAAATGTTGGAAAAACTAAAATTAAGCATTGGGTTGGAGTTCTTTAGCATTTATTGATGTTATTAAGCTAATTATGACTAGATACAAGTGAATTGGAGGTAAAATCTAGAGGGAAAGTGATAATTGAGGCTTGATTTGTGGCCGTGGAATCGAGGTAAGTGTTTGGTCTAACCTTAGCTTGAGGGAATAGGTGTTGTGTCTTATTTTCTATGTGTTAGTGTTGTGCGTGACGTATAGGTGTAGTGACGAGTATCTATACGTTGGTGTTGAGCATGCCCGTGAGTCTTATACTGTGATCGTTGTGATTCTTATTAAGTACTACCTATGCCTAGATTGATAATTATCCATGTTAAATAAGACTTATGATCATTTTCATGGTATTTGTCCATTGTTGAACATTGGATCAAGTTGAGGTTTATTTTGTGAAGATAATTGTTGGAACAAGATTGGTTATAGCTGATTCCCTTGTCGGGACGTATTTATTTCTATTGTTGATTCCTTTGCCGGGATGTTGTTGTTTCCACTGTTTGGGTGAGGAAAGAGTGATAAAGCATGAAAGGTGATGCGGTGCACATTCATACTTATGCATATGGTGAGGAAGAGTGATAAAGCACGAAGGGTGATGCCGTGCACATTTACGTTTATATTGATGCATATGGTGAGGAAGAGAGATAAAGCACGAAGGATGATGGTGTGCACATTTCTAATATTTATATGGTGAGAAAGAGTGATAAAGCACGAAGGATGATGTCGTTCACATTTTCATTATTGATTGCATGGTGAGGATTGAGAGTAAAAACACGAAGGGTGATGCCGTGCATTCATTTTTTGTTTGCGGTGATTATTTGTTGTTATCAGTTCAAGTGCCCTAATTTTTCATTTATGTTATTTCTGTGTTTCCTTATTCTGGTATCCCCCATAGCATGTTGCCTCTACCTGCTGATTTCTGTTTAGCTTCTATTATTGTTATTTTGTTAGATATTGTTTAACTACACAGGTTATGACGTTTGTTGTGTCCTAGCCTTGTCACTACTTCGTCGAGGTTAGGCTCGACACTTACCAGTACATGAGGTCGGTTGTACTGATGCTATACTCTGCACTTTTTGTTTCATATCTCGGTACTAGACCATACGGACCGTAGATTGTGGTTGTTGCCTTCATTCCAGTAGAGACCCGAGGTAGTCCTGTAGGCGTCTGCAGGACTTGGTGTCCCCTTCTATCCTGTTTCTTCTATTTTCATCTATTTCTAATATAGATATATATTTTCCTTGTTTAGACCACTATTTATAGTATTTGTAGATAGTCCGTGAGATTGTGACACCAGCTCTGGGTGGAGTTTGTTATGGTTTCATATTTGTACTAAGTTAAACTGTTGAATTCTGTTCTTCCGCATTTTATTTCCGTTGTTTTCCTTATATTAACCTGGAAATTGTTAAAAGATAAAGTAAAAAGATTAAACAAATTGTTTTCCTTACTAAGTAACTTTGGCTTGCCTAGCTGGTTCAATGTTAGGCTCCATCACGGTCCCGGTGGTAGGAAATTCGGGCAGTGACAAGTTGGTATTAGAGCTCTAGGTTACGTAGGTCTCACAATTCATGGACAATCTTAGTAGAGTCTGAGAGATTGGTATAGAGACGTCTGTGCTTATCCCCTAGAGGCTATAGAGTTAGGAACAATTTCACTTCTATTCATCTCTGTCGTGCGGTTTGATTTCTCAATGCTAATTGAACTTCAACTCTATTCTTTCGCAGATGGTGAGAACACGTACCGCTTCATCCGTTGATCAGTAGCCCGAGCCCCCAGCGACAACTCCTACGAGGGTAGAGGACAAGGTCAAGGTCGTGCCTGAGGCCGAGGTAGGGGCAGAGCTCAGCCCAGAGCAGTAGCACCGGCGGCGAAGCCTCAGGTAGAGTTTGAGGATGAGGTTCTGGCCCAGACAGTTCCAACGGGCTCAGCTCAGGTCCTAGAAGGGTTCATCGCTACCTCGGTACTCCAGGATGTTCTGTTCCATCTAGTGGGCCTTATGGAGAGTGTCACTCATAAAGGCATACTTCCTTTGGCACCATCCGTCTCTCAGGTTTGGGGGTGGGAGCACAGACTCCTGCTACTCGCTCTCCGGAGCAGATAGCTCCCCAGTTTCAGACTCCAGCAGCTCAGCTAGTTGGGGTAGTTCCACCGGGTGTTGTAGCTCAGACTGGTGATGGATCAGCTATGTCTTCAAATGCCTTGTGGAGATTGGACAGGTTTACCAAGCTCTTCACTACTACCTATGACGATACATCTTCAGAGGATCCCTAGGATTATTTGGACAGCTGTCATGAGGTTCTTCGAAACATGGGGATAGTGGAGACCAATGGGGTCGACTTTGCTGCTTTTCGTCTGTCAGGTTCTGCCAAAAAATGGTAGAGAGATTATTGTTTGGTCAGACCAGTTGGGTCACCAGCTCTCACTTGGGATCGGTTCTCGCAGCTATTTCTCAAGAAGTTCCTTCTTGTGACCAGTTCTCTCAGCTACCGTAGGCGGTTCAAGCGTCTTCAACAGGGTTCTATGACTGTCACCCAGTACGAGATGAGGTTTATTGATTTGGCTCATCATGCTCTTCTGATACTCCATACCTAAAGAGAGAGCGTGATGAGGTTTATTGAGGGACTCACTCAGCCTATTAGAATGCAGATGGCTAAGGAGACAAGGAGCGAGATGTCACGACCCAAACCGATGGGCCGCGATGGGTGCCCGATTCCTACCTATCAAACACCCATAAGTATTCATCTAAGATGTAAACCTGAATAACATCTGCTGAATTACGAGAATAATGTACATGAAGGAAATCTACCCAAAAAGGCATACATACATATACGTGCAACATACGTAGGGCGAGCTGACAAGGTTGTTATAGACAACTATACATCTCAAAACTGGAAGCCGGCAAAGACACATACTATCCAACTAGACATACTGTTTACAACCTCTAATAGAAATATAATTGTACAAGACGGGACTGAGCCACGTCATACCCATATATATACATACAAACATATTGTACCAAAATCAAAAGCAGCTTCGGATCAAGTGGAGCACGCCAACTCTCGCTGATCAAGGATCCTAAGAAGAGGGACCATCAGCTTGCCTATCTGCACCCGCGGGCATAAAACTCAGGCCCCGTGAAATAGGGCGTCAGTACGAAAAATGTACTGAGTATGTAAGGCATGAAAATCTGTACATAAATGGCATAGATGAAACATGGAATAAAGAAATCCATCTGTAAATTTGAATAACTTTGTAAATTCCGAAACATTTATAATGTTATGCACGTGTATATAAATGTCGTTTCATGCATGGGTATAGGTGTACATAGCATCATCAAGCCACTAAGGGCATCCCATCATATCATCTCGGCCACTGTGGGCAACATCATCAACATATACCAACTGATCAGGTGTGGTGCGAATATAACGTCGTAACCTTTTTTCCATATCCCATATACATATGTATATATACATATAAATACCCGTATATAACGCCATCTGGTCATGGGTGAATGTACATGTATAAATAAATGAAATACATAAAAAATATGTAATAATCTCAATATTCCTTCCGGATAAACTTTTTCAACTACGTATTATTCTGAGACCCATGAACAAAAGATAATAGTAATTCACATGGGAAATCAAGAATATAAACACCCCTAGTATTTCTATGAATAGAGTAATTTATGGAAACTGTGTGTTTGCTCATTTCTTCCGTATAATTTGGACCATGCCAAAAGAAACAAGGGATGACCTTAACATACCTAGATTAGGAAAAACTCCGTATAATATTCTTGGCAAATATTGCATCGTACTCTTTTATAACCGCA
Organism: Nicotiana tabacum; assembly: GCF_000715075.1. NCBI lineage: Eukaryota > Viridiplantae > Streptophyta > Magnoliopsida > Solanales > Solanaceae > Nicotiana > Nicotiana tabacum. The sequence continues at coordinate 98,831,169 of NC_134089.1, read as the reverse complement.
AAATTTTGATGGAATTACGCTGAAGTATTTTGAACGAAAATAGGCTTCTGCTTCTTTGAATTATTTTGCAGGAAGCTTCATACTTTTATGTAGCCAAATGAACAATTACATTTGATCCTTTTGTCCAAATGATCAAAGCTTTTTTTATGTAGCCAAGCTTTTAAAGAGACAAAGACTTATAAGACCAAGCTTTTTTTTATGTCTTTAGGCATTTACACGTTTCAGCCATTAAGTATATATGACTAATTAGTCATATGCTTGAATAGTGGCCTACCCCCACGTGGGGAGTGGGGTGGAGATTATTAATCTTTACCCACTAATTAGTTAACTGGGTAATGTCCCATTGCCCAGTAATTAATCAATTACCCGCATAATTTAAAAAATGCCTCAAATTACTTAAAATTCTACTTAATTTTAATATACTTTATACATCATACTACCATGGTCATATGGTACCTTGTATAGTACTAGTCCATAAATATCGGGTATTATCGCTCGATCCGTATTTTATCCTAAATCGGCAACCTTCAACGAAACTCATTTTTCTTTAATTCGTGTACCCTTTATACTTTCTGACACTTACTTATCGCTTGTTATAATTAGCATAAATACGTTAATCTCAAATAATCTCATCCCTGAGTCTACATTGATTAACTGAAGACAAAACTTTAACGTACGAAAACACGAGATGTAACACGAGATTTCTTTCTAGGATGCGGCCAATGTGGCCAGGCGAGTTGAGATGGTTCTAGCTCTGGGGAGAAGTCAAGGGTCTGATAAGAGGCCTCGTCATTCGGGCAGATTCAGTGGTGCCTCGTTGGAGGTAGGGATTCTTTTGATAGAGGCCATCCCCCCTGACCATTTCAATCAACACTCCAGGCTTCTCACGGTGCTCCAGATGGTTGTGGTTCTCATATGAAGTATTCTGATTAGTTGACCTACAATACACCACCAGCTTCTATCAGTTCACCTCCGCTCTAGAGTTTTTAGGGTGGTTACTCAGACCATCAGGGTCAGTTTCAGGGTCAGCAGTCTCAGTAGCCAAAGTTTTGTTATACTTGTGCCGATACGAGGCATATTGCTAGGTTTTTCCCTCGAGCCTCGAGCAGTTCTCAGCACCAAGGTTCTCGTGCTATGGTTCCAACATCGTGGGTAGGGGTCGAGGTTTTAGAGGTGGAGGTCAGGCCGTTAGAGGTGGAGGTCAGGCAGCTAGAGGTGGAGGCCAGCCAGCAGGAGGCCGTCCTAGGGATGTAGTTCAGAGTGGTGGGGCCCAGCCCCGATGTTATGCTATTCCCGCCAGACCTGAGGCCGAGACCTCTGATGTAGTTATCACAAGTATGGTTTCAGTTTGCAGTAGAAATGCTTCAGTTCTATTTAATCCAGGGTCCATATATTCCTATGTGTCATCTTATTTTGCCCCTTATCTGGTTGTGCCTCGTGATTCTTTGAGTGCTCTTGTGTATGTGTCTACAAAAGTGAGTGATTCTATTGTAGTAAATCGTGTCTATCGTTCGTATGTAGTTGTTATTGGGGGTCTTGAGACTAGCGTAAATCTCCTACTTCTCAATATGGTGGATTTCGATGTCATTTTGGGGATGAATTGGTTATCTCCTTACCATGTTCTATTTGACTGTCATGCCAAGACCGTGACCTTAGCATTGCCGGGGCTGCTTCGTTTAGAGTGTATAGGACTCCTGGTCATTCTACCAGTAGGGTTATCTCATATATGAAGGCTCCACGTATGGTGGATAAGGGATGTTTGGCCTATTTGGCGTATGTTCGTGATTCTAGTGCTGAGGTTCCTTCTATGGATTATGTGCCCATTGTTCATGAGTTTCTAGAGGTATTTCTTTCAGACCTTCCGGGGATGCCACCCAACAGGGATATTGACTTTTGTATTAATTTGGCTCCGGGCACTCAGCCTATTTCTATTCTGCCATATCGTATGGCACTGCCAGAATTGAAGGAATTGAAAGAACAATTGCAAGACATGCTTGATAAAGACTTTATTATACCTAGTGTCTCGCCTTGGGGTGCGCCGGTGTTTTTTGTTAAGAAGATGGATGGATCGATGAGGATGTGCATATATTATCGGTAGTTAAACAAAGTCACCATCAAGAACAAGTATCCGTTGTCGAGGATTGATGATTTGTTTGATCAGCTTCAGGGTTCCAAGGTATTTTTGAAGATTGATTTGAGGTCTGGCTACCATCAGTTGAGGATTAGGGTGTCTGATATCCTTAAGACAACTTTTCGCACTCGGTATGGGCATTATGAGTTCTTAGTGATTTCATTCGGGTTGACAAATGCCCCACTAACTTTCATGGATTTGATGAACCAAGTGTTCAAGCCTTATTTGGATTCCTTCATGATTGTCTTTATTGATGATATTTTGATCTATTCCCGCAGCTGAGAGGAGCACGAGCAGCATCTTCGAGTCGTTCTTCAGACTCTAAGAGACAGTCAGTTATATGTAAAGTTTTTAAAGTGTGAGTTTTGGTTGAGTTTAATAGCATTCCAAGGTCATGTTGTATCAGCAGAGGATATTCAGGTGGATCCTAAAAAGATTGAAGCAGTCAAGGACTGGCCTAGACCCACATCAGCTATAGAGATCCGAAGTTTCTTGGGCTTGGCCTATTACCGTCGGTTTGTGGAGGAGTTTTCATCTATTGCAGCCCCAATAACCATGATGACCCAAAAGGGTGCCCAGTTCAGATAGTCAGACGAGTGTGAGGCGAGCTTTCAGAAGCTCAAGATAGCTTTGACTACGGCGCCGATATTGGTATTGCCCATAGGTTCAGGGCCATATACAGTATATTGTGATGTATCTCGTATTGGACTTGGTGCGGTGTTGATGCAGAATGGCAAGGTTATTGCATATGCTTTGCGATAGTTGAAGATTCACGAGAAGAATTATCCAGTTCGTGATTTGGAGCTAGCAGCCATTGTTCACGCGCTGAAGATTTGGAGGCATTATGTATATGGCGTGTCATGTGAGGTGTTCACAGATCACAAGAGTTTGCAGTATTTGTTCAAGTAAAAGGAGCTAAATTTGAGGCAGAGAAGGTGGTTGGAGCTATTGAAAGACTATGATATCACCATCTTGTATCATCCGTGGAAGGCCAATGTAGTGGCCAAGGCTTTGAGTAGGAAGTCAGCCAGTATGGGTAGCCTTGCATATATTCCGGTTGGTGAGAGACCGCTTGCTTTGGATGTTCAGGCTTTAGCCAATCAGTTTATGAGGTTGGATGTTTCTGAGCCCACCCGTGTTCTAGCTTGCACAGTCGCCCGTTTTTTATTATTTGAGCGTATCAGGGATCGATAGTATAATGACCCTTATTTGCTTGTCCTTAGGGACACAGTGCGTCATGGAGGTGCCAAGAAGGTTACAGTCGGAGATGATGGAGTTATGAGGATGCAGGGTCGAGTTTATGTGCCTAATGTAGATGGACTTCGCGAGTTGATTCTAGAAGAGGCCCATAGTTCCCGGTATTCTGTTCATCGGGGTGTCGCTAAGATGTATCAGGATTTGCGGAAGCATTATTGGTGGAGGAGGATGAAGAAAGATATTGTTGCATATGTAGCTTGGTGTTTGAATTGTTAGCAGGTAAAATACGATCATCAGAGAGCTGGTGGTTTGTTTTAGAAGATTGAGATTCCTGAGTGGAAGTGGGAGCATATTACTATGGACTTTGTTGTTGGATTCCCACGGACTTAGAGGAAGTTCGATGCAGTGTGGGTTATTGTGGATAGGCTGACTAAGTCACCGCATTTCATTCCTGTGGTAGTTTTCTATTCTTCTGAGCGATTGGCAGAGATTTATATCCATGAGATCGTTCGTCTTCATGGTGTGCCCGTGTCTATCATTTCGGATCAAGGTATACAGTTTACCTAGCATTTTTGGAGGGCAGTGTAGTGTGAGTTGGGCACGCGGGTCTAGTTGAGCACATCATTTCATCCTTAGACGGACGGACAGTCCGAGCGTACTATTCAGATCTTGGAGGATATGCTCCGAGCATGTGTTATTGACATTAGAGGTTCGTGGGATTAGTTCTTGCCTTTAACGAAGTTTGCCTACAACAACAGTCACTAGTCGAGCATCTAGATGGCTCCATATGAGGCATTATATGGTAGGCAGTGTCGGTCGTCAGTTGGGTAGTTTAAGCCGGGAAAGGCTCAGTTGTTGGGTATATATTTAGTTTAGGATGCCTTAGACAAGGTCAAGATCATTCAGGATAGGCTTCGTACAGCTCAGTCCAGGCAAAAGAATTATACCGACCACAAGGTTCGTGATGTGGCATTCATGGTCAGAGAGTGAGTGTTGCTTCGAGTGTCTCCCATGAAGGGCATGATGAGATTTGGAAAGAAGGGCAAGCTAAGCCCTAGGTTCATCGATCCTTTTGAGATTCTTGATTGAGTGGGAGAGGTGGCTTACAGACTTGCGTTGCCACCGAGTTTATCAGTTGTGCATCCAGTGTTTCATGTGTTCATGCTTCGGAAGTATCACGACAATCCATACCACATGTTAGACTTCAGCACTTTCCAGCTGGACAAGGACTTGACCTATGAGGAGGAGCCGATAGCTATTCTAGACCGGCAGTTTCGTTAGTTAAGATCGAAGAATTTCTCTTCAGTTCATGTGCAGTAGAGAGGTCAGCCTGTTGAGGCAGCGACCTAGGAGTTTGAGTCTGATATGCGAAGTCGATATCCCCATCTTTTCCCCGACTCATGTACTTTTCTATGTCCGTTCGAGGACGAACGGTTATTTTAGAGGTGGAGAATGGGATGACCCAAAAGGTCATCTCGTGTTTTAGAACCCAATCCGGGGTTCCGAGGCCTTCAAGACCTCATTCATCTTTCTCCTCGATTTGAGTGCACAGTCCGGGGGTGCTTCCGGAAAGCCCTTATGTGGAAATTTGAGAATAATGCCAATTTTGCCATTAAATTTGAATTTAAATTGACTTCGGTCAACATTTTGGGTACTGACCCGGACCTGTGATTTGACGGTCCCGGAAGGTCCGTATAAAAATATGGGACTTGGGCATATGCCCGGAATTGAATTCCGAGGTCCCTAGCCCGAGAATGAATTTTTGAAGAAAATTGTTTATTGAAAAATATAAGAAGTTTAGAAATTGAATAATGATGGAACAAGATGGTATCGAGCCCGAATTTTAGTTCCAGAGCCCGGTACAGGTTTAAAATAATGTTTAAGTCGAATTTATGAAATTTGGTAAGAATCGAACTTGTTTTGATATAAATCGGACCTTCGGTTGTGAAAATAGTAACTTTAGGTGTTCTTGAGAATTTCATTAATTTTGAAGCTAAATTCACAGTTGTTGATGTTATTTTGATGATTTGATCCCACGAGCAAGTACGTATGATATTTTTGGACTTGCGTGCATATTTGGTTTGGAGCCCCGAGGGCTCGGGTGAGTTGTGGATATGCCGCGGAGTGTTTTGAGACTTGTGGGAAATAGTTGTTGTGTTGCAGATCTGCAGACTTCTCATTTGTGAAGTATGGCTCGCAAATGCGAGCATCACATTTGCGAAACACCATCGCAAGTGTGATTAGAGGGCAGGGAGGGAGACCTTCGCAATTGCGAAGTTCCATGTTGAAATTTGGGGATTTAGACCTCAATTGAGGTCGGATTCCAAAACCAATTGTATATCCGGGCTCGGGGTGAATGGGTAATCAGGTTTTGGTTCGAACTTCGGGTTTTGACCAACAAGGACCGGGGTCAATTTTTGGCTTTTTGGGGAAAATGTTGTAAAAACTATAATTAAGCATTGGGTTGGAGTTCTTTAGCATTTATTGATGTTATTAAGCTAATTATGACTAGATACAAGTGAATTGGAGGTGAAATCTAGAGGGAAAGCGATAATTGAGGCTTGATTTGTGGCCATGGAATCGAGGTAAGTGTTTGGTCTAACCTTAGCTTGAGGGAATATGTGTTGTGTCTTATTTTCTACGTGTTAGTGTTGTGTATGACGTATAGGCGTGGTGACGAGTATCTATACGTTGGTGTTGAGCATACCCGTGAGTCTTATACTATGATTGTTTTGATTCTTATTAAGTACTACCTATGCCTAGATTGATGATTATCCATGTTGAATAATACTTATGATCATTTTCTTGATATTTGTCCATTGTTGAACATTGGCTCAAGTTGATGTTTATTTTGTGAAGTTAATTGTTGGAACAAGATTGGTTATAGTTGATTCCCTTGTCGGGACGTATTTATTTCTATTGTTGATTCCCTTGCCGGGATGTTGTTATTTCAATTGTTTGGGTCAAGAAAGAGTGATAAAGCACGAAGGATGATACTGTGCACATTTATACTTATGCATGTGGTGAGGAAGAGTGATAAAGCACGAAGGGTGATGCCGTGCATATTTACGTTTATATTGATGCATATGGTGAAGAGGAGAGATAAAACATGAAGGGTGATGTTGTGCACATTTCTAATATTCATATGGTGAGGAATAGTGATAAAGCACGAAGGGTGATGTCGTGCACATTTTCATTATTGATTGCATGGTGAGGATTGAGAGTAAAAGCACGAATGGTGATGCTGTGCATTCATTTTCTATTTGCGGTAATTATTTGTTGTTATCGGTTCAAGTGCCCTAATTGTTTCATTTCCGTTATTTATGTGTTTCCTTATTCTGGTATCCCTCATAGCATGTTGCCCTTACCCGTTGATTTCTGTTTAGCTTCTATTATTGTTATTTTGTTAGATATTGTTTAACTGCACAAGTTATGATGTTTATTGTGTCCTAGCCTCTTCACTACTTTGCCAAGCTTAGGTTTGACACTTACCAGTACATGGTGTTGGTTGTACTGATGCTACACTCTAAACTTTTTGTGCAGATCCTGGTACTGGACCATACGGACCATAGATTATGGTTGCTGCATTCAGTCTAGTGGAGACCCGAGGTAGTCCTACTGACGTCCGCAAGCCTTGGCATCCCCTTCTATCCTGTTTTTTCTATTTTCATCTATTTCTGAGATAGATGTGTATTTTTCTTGTTCAGACCACTATTTGTAGTATTCGTAGATAGTCCGTGAGATTGTGACACCAGCTTTGGGTGGAGTTTGTTATGGTTTCATATTTGTACTAAGTTAAACTGTTGAATTCTGTTCTTCTGCATTTTATTTCCGCTGTTTTCTTTATGTTAACCTGGAAATTGTTAAAAGATAAAGTAAAAAGATAAAACAACCAGTAACATTGGCTTGCCTAGCTGGTTCAATGTTAGGCGTCATCACGGTCCCGACGGTGGGAAATTCGGGTCGTGGCAATATTCCAATTGAGATTTGCTTTGATCTTTGTTCTTTACAAGAGTATGGTTTAAATCAATTGGCGTTTTTGCTTCTTTAAAGTCCAAATATTTGAACTTTTCAAGAACCATTTTAATATAATGAGATTGAGACAAAGCTAGATCTTGAGGAGTCTGAAGGATCTTAATTCCCAAAATTAATTCAGCAACTCCTAAGTCTTTCATATCAAACTTACTAGTAAGCATGCGCTTAGTAGCATCTATGTTAGCAATGTCATTACTAATTATCAACATATCATCCACATATAAACAAACAATGACTATTTGATGTGGAGTATTCTTAATGTAAACACATTTGTCACACTCATTGATCTTGAAACCATTTGACAACATTGTTTGATCAAATTTCACATGCCATTATTTTGGTGCTTGTTTTAGTCCGTAAAGTGACCTAACAAGTCGACACACCTTCTTTTCTTTTCCAAGAACTACAAACCCTTCAGGTTGTTCATCACGATCCCAAAACCGACCCGGTCGTGTTGGCGCCTATCGTGAAACTAGGTCAACCGGCACAAATCCCAAATCAAACCAGTATTTCATAAAAGATATTTTAAGCTATTAATTAATAAAAATGCAATAAAATGAGTTTGACAACAAGTGCGGAAAATAACACAAGACGGGCATCGGGGTGTCACAAGTCACAAACAACTACAAGGTTTGTCTAAGTACAATAAAGTCTATCAAAGTCTGGGAACAATACTAATATAATCTAGGAAAGATATGAGGGAGATGAGCAGGGCTATGAAAGTCATGCAACTACCTTGCCGACTCCGGAAGACATGCTGAATGAGCGATCAACGATCACTATCAAGACCCGCTACTTCGGGATCTGCACACAGGGTGCAGGGAGTAATGTGAGTATGCCAACTTAAAAAGTAATAAAAGTAAATGAAAGCTGAGCAGTAAGAAATCAGAAAATTACACGTCATAGCACTACAACAAATACGATATGGTTCCAAAATAGTGTAGAAATCAATTATCTCATAAAAACTCAGTTTCAGTAAAAATACTTTGAAAAATGTCTTTCTACAGGTTCGGCAGAGCGGTAATGAAGTTTAGAGTAAAAATGATGAAGCTCATAATCAGCCCCTCGGCAAAACATGTATCATAAACCGCCCCTTGGGCAAAATATCAACAGAACCAGCCCCTCGGGCTATCTCACAATCACTCATAATCAGCCCCTCGGGCGTAACATGCATCAGAATCATCCCCTCGGGCAAAAACATATCACTCACTCTGGGTACCCATGCTCACTGGGGGTGTTTAGACTCCGGAGGGGCTCCTACAGCCCAAGTGCTATAACAAGCCATCTCATGACATAACAAACCAGACCCTTGACCTCTCATATATCACAAAACATTACAACATGTTGTGTCGCGCAACCTGATACCTTGATATCCTCAAAACACAGGCCATCGGCTTTACTCAGTCAGAAACCTCTCAAGCCACTCGGGCTAACAGTAAAACAGGGTGTTCAGCCCAAAAAGATCATTTATGCATCAAATCAGAGTAAATAGGACAGAGTTATGAAATCAGTAAAACATGACATGACTAAGTACAATTATTAAATCAAAACAGTGAGGAATATTAGTAAAGAAAGCCCTTAAGGGTCCAAACAGTTGGCAACCCAAAACATAGTAATACTTTCCAAAACACAATAATATCAAATAGTTTTCAATCAAATATGCGACTTAATAGTCGTACGGGACAGACCTAGTCACAATCCCCAATGGTGCACGCCCCCACGCTCGTCATCTAGCATGTGCGTCACCTTAATGTAGTGAAACGATGTGAAATCCGGGGTTTCATACCCTGAGGACAACATTTACAATCATTACTTACAAACCGGACAAAACTCTAGCCTGTGATGCCCTTGCCTCTCGACTCAACCTCCAAATGCTCTGAATATAACCAAAATTAGTATCACATCATTAATACACGCTAAAGGAACAAAGACCAAGCGAAAATAATAAAATTAACTCAAAAATCCTGAAATTGGCCAAACTCGGCCCTCGGGCCCATGTCTCGGAATCCAACAAATATCATAAAACTAGAAACCTCTTTTCACTCCCGAGTGTATTCATACCAAAACCATCAAAATCGGACCTCAAATCCCCACTTTTAAACTCTCCAATTCCAAGCCCTAATTCCGCAATTTTATCCCTAATTTATCCACAAGTTCCATGATTAAGCAACGGGAAATCATCACACATATAAGTTTTATGACTCAAGTTACTCACATTGTTGTTAACCCTTGAATCCCTTCTCAAAAGCTTCAAAGTCGTCCAAAAGTGGTGAGAAATAAGCTAAAAATCGCAAAGATAGCCTTTTATGCTTTATGCCCAGGCATCTCGCACATGCGGCTCCCATTCACGCTTCTGCAGACTGCATCTGCGGTCAAAATAACCGCACCTGCGGTTTTTACTAAAGATTCTAGCTTTCTCACCTACGCCCCAGGCCTTGCTCCTGCGGGCTCGCTGGTGCGGTCAACACCTCCGCTTCTGCGACGAATGCCACATCTGCGGTCTCTTCCTGTTTCTACGATCATCTCACATGCGGTCCCTAATCCGCAAGTGCAGAAATAACAGAAGCAACAAAAATCTACAACTCCAACTCAAATCCAAACTCTCTGTCAACCACCCAAATTCATCCCTAGGCCCTCGAAATCTCAACCAAACATGGAAACAAGTCATATACCATAATTCTAACTTGTTCCAACCCTCAGAACACTCAAAACAATATTAAAACACCAAATCACCCTCAGATTCAAGCCTAAGAATTCCAAAACTTCTGAATTCCTCAAACGATGTAGAAACCTACCAAACTTCATCCGAATGACCTAAAATTTTGTACAGACATAACAAATGACATAACAGACCTATTCTAATTTCTAAAATTCCAATCCGACCCCGATATCAAGATTTCCATTGCCGAAGAAAAATGCCAAATTTTTAATTTTTCTAATTCAAGACTAAATCTTACACAGACCTCCAAAATACATTCCGAACACGCTCCTAAATCCCAAATCACTTAACGAAGCTATCCAAACCACAAAAGCCCAACTCCGAGATCGTTTACTCACAAGTAAACTTCCATTTGACTTTACCAACTTAAGAGACTAAGTGTCTCATTTCGCTCTAAGATCACTCTGAACACAACACAACCAATATGATATGATGAAATAAAACTGAACAGCACACAAGGAAGCAGAAATGGGGGAAACGGAGCAGTAACTCATGAAACGACTGGCAGGTTCGTTACATCCTCCCCCTCTTAAACAAACATTCATCCTTGATCGGGTCAAGAAACATACTTGAAGCCTCAAACAAGTGTGGATATATGCTCCACATCTCTCGCTCGGTCTCCCAATTGGCCTCCTCCATGGGCCGACCTCTTCACTGCACTTTCACTGAAGCCATCTCCTTTGATATCAACTTTCGGACCTGCCGCTCCAAAATAGCGGATGCATACTCGGCAAGCTAGGTGGCAAAGCCAGCTCATAAGCCACCTCCCTAATCTTCCGAAGCACCTCAAAAGGCCCAATGAACTGAGGAATCAATTTACCCTTCTTCCCAAATCTCATAACACCCTTCATGGGTGAAACCTTCAGTAGAACCTTCTCCCCAATCATCTAAGACACATCACGGACCTTCCTGTCAGCATAACTCTTTTGTCTGGATTGCACTGTACGAAGCCGCTCCTGAATCACCTTCAGTTTGTCCAAAGCATCCTGCACCAAGTCTGTACCCAACAGCCTAGCCTTACCCGACTCAAACCATCCTACTGGAGATCTACACTGTCTCCCATATAAAGCTTCATATGGAGCCATCAGAATACTCGACTGATAACTGTTGTTTTATGCAAACTCCACGAGCGGTAGAAATTGATCCCATGAACCCCAAAGTCAATGGCACAAGTGCGCTACATGCCTTCCAATATCTAAATAGTGTGCTCGGACTGCCCGTCCATCTAAGGGTGAAAGGTTGTGCTCAACTCAACCTGAGTACCCAACTCTCTCTGCACGGCTCTCCAAAACTGCAAAGTAAACTGAGTACCTCTATCTGAAATGATGGAAACTGGGACACCATGCAAGCGAACAATCTCTCGGATATAAATCTCTACTAACCGCTCTGAAGAATAGGTAGTACACAAAGGAGTGAAGTACGCGGACTTGGTCAGCCGATCCACAATCACCCAAATAGCATCGAACTTCCTCAAAGTCCCTGGAAGTCCAACTACAAAATCCATGGTGATCCGCTCCCACTTCCACTCTGGAATATCTAATCGCTAAAGCAAGCCACCAGATCTCTGATGCTCGTATTTCACCTGCTAACAACTGAGACACCGAGATACAAATCCCATAATATCCTTCTTCATTCTTCTCCACCAATAATGTTGTGTCAAATATTGATACATATTCACGACACCCAGATGGATGGAATACCGCGAACTATGGGCCTCCTCCAGAACCAACTCCTGAAGCCCGTCTATATTGGGCACACATATCTGACCCTGCATCCTTAATACCCCATCATCACCAATAGTCACATCTCTGACATCGTCGTGCTGAACCTTGTCCTTATGGACAAGCAAATGAGGATCATCATACTGGCGCTCTCTGATGCGATCAAACAAGTAAGACCGAGAAACCACACAAGCTAAGACCCGACAGGGCTCTGAAATATCCAACCTTACAAACCGATTGGCCAAGGCCTAAACATCAATTGCAAGAGGTCTCTCCCCAATAGGAATATATGCCAAACTGCCCATACTCACTGCCTTCCTACTCAAGGCATTGGCCACTACATTGGCCTTTCCTGGATGGTACAAGATAGTGATATCATAATCCTTTAGCAGCTCTAACCACCTCTGCTGCCTCAAATTGAGATCCTTCTGCTTGAACAAGTGTTGTAGGCTACGATGATCGGCAAACACCTCACAGGACACACCATAAAGATAATGCCTCCAAATCTTCAACGCGTTAACAATGGTAGCCAACTCTAAATCATGAACAATGTAGTTCTTCTCATGGGGCTTCAACTGACGAGAAGCATAAGCAATCACTCTACCCTCCTGCATCAACACACTCCCAATACCAACTCTCAAAGCATCGCAATACATTGTATATGAACCTGAAGCTGATGGCAAAACTAATACTGGAGTTGTGGTCAAGGCAGTCTTGAGCTTCTGTAAGCTCGCCTTACACTCATCCGACCACCTGAATAGCGCACCCTTTTTAGTCAATTTGGTCAAGAGTGATGTTATAGATGAAAATTCTTGAACGAACCAATGGTAATACCCCGACAAACTGAGAAAGTTGTGAATCTATGTGGCTGAGGACGATCTGGACCGCCTCTATCTTCTTCGGATCAACCTGGATACCCTCACTAGACAATACGTGCCCCAAAAAAGCCACTGAACTAAGCCAAAACTCACACTTGGAGAGCTTTGCATAAAGCTTCTCCTCCCTCAACCACTGCAATACAATTCTCAAATGCTCAGCGTGCTCCTCTTGACTACGCGAATACACCAGAATATCATCAATGAATACAGTGACAAACGAGTCGAGATAAGGTCGAAACACACTATTCATCAAATGCATGAACGCTGCTAAAGTATTAGTCAGCCCAAAAGACATCACAAGGAACTCATAATGACCATATCGGGTCCTAAAAGCTATGTTAAGAATATCCGAGTCCCTGATCTTCAACTGGTGATACCCCGACCAGAGATCAATCTTGAAGAACACCCTCGCTCCCTGAAGCTGATCAAACAAATGATCAATACGAGGCAAAGGATACTTGTTCTTGATTGTAACCTTATTCAACTGCCTGTAATCAATGCACATCCTCATAGTGTCATCCTTTTTCTTCACGAATAGAACAGGCGCACCCCACAACGACACATTAGGCCAAATAAACCCCTTATCAAAGAGTTCCTGAAGTTGCTCCTTCAACTTCTTTAACTCCACTGATGCCATACGATATGGTAGAATATAAATAGGCTGAGTGCCTGACACAAAATCAATACCAAAATCAATATCCTTATCCGGTGGCATGCCCGACAGGTCTGCAGGAAACACATCCGGAAAGTCCCTCACCACCGGGACTGAATCAATGGTAGGAGTCTCTGCACTAACATCCCTCGCGAAGGCTAAGTAAGAAAGACAACCCTTCCTAACCATCCGATGGGCCTTCAAAAATGAAATCACCCTACTAGGAACAAAATCATTCGAACCTCGCCACTCAATCCGTGGCACACCCGGCATAGCCAATGTCATTGTCTTAGCATGACAGTCCAAAATATCACGACATGGAGATAACCAATCGATGCCTAATATCATATCAAAGTCCACCATACAAAGCAACAAAAGGTCCACTCGGGTCTCGAAACCCCCAATAGTCACTACACATGACCTATATACACGGTCCACAACAATAATATTGCCCACCGGAGTAGATACATGAATAGATGAAACAAGAGACTCACGGAGCGTATCTAAATAATGAGAAAAATATGATGACACATATAAAAAAGTGGAACCAAGATCAAATAACACAGAGGCATCTTTGTGGCAAACTAAGACAATACCTGTAATCACCGCATCTGAAGCAATAGCATCGGGTCTGGCTGGAAGTGCATAGAAACAGGCTTGACCACCACTTGATCAACCTCCCCCTCTAGGGTGACCTCTAGGTGACTGTCCTCCACCCCTAGCTGGGTAGGTGGGTGGTGGAGTAACTAGTGCTGAAGTCGATGGTTGACTCCTCTACAGAGGTAGACCCCTAAGACGGCGAGGACACTGCCTCCACATATACCCCAACTCTCCACACTCATAACAACTCCCTGGTGTTGTAGACGGGGACTAAAAGGAAACACTAGTACCGGGATAACTAGCAGAAGAACCTAGCATGGAAGAGCCCTGAACTGATGGAGCACGGGACAAACTCTAGGCTAGAAGAGCATAAAGTGATGAACGACCCTTATGCGAACTGTGAGAACCATGGCCCGATGATGCCCCATGATAAACTGGGTGAGATGACTGAGCATGCCTGAATGGACGGCCTCTACCATGCTAAAACTGACCCTCATGAGGAGAACCACTGAATCCACCCTGACCACGAGGCCTTTTAGCCTCCCTCTCAACCCTCTCCTAACCACGAACCATCTCAATCTATCGAGATATGACAACAACCTCATCAAAGGTAGCACCTGATACTCTCTCTCTGGTCAAGAGCAACCGAAGCTGAAAATCGAGGCCATCTATAAACCTCTGGATCCTCTCTCGATCTGTGGGAACTAACCAGATCGCATGATGAGCCAACTCGAAGAACCGTATCTCATACTGTATAACAGATCTATCACCCTGACGAAGCTGCTCAAACTTCCTACACAGCTCCTCTCGGCGAGACTCAGGTACAAAATTCTCCAGGAAGAGAACGAAGAACTGTTGCCAAGAAAGGGGCACTACACTAACCGACCTACGCCTCACGTAAGCCTCCCACCAACTAAGTGCAGCCCTGGAGAATTGGAAACTAGTGAACGAGACACTACTGGTCTCCAGAATAAATGTGGTCTGTAGCATCCTCTGACACTTATCCAAGAAACCCTGTGCATTCTCACCCTCAGCACCACTAAATGACGGAGGCCGAACTCTACCAAACCTCTCCAATCTGCGTTGATCGTCCTCTGGAATAACAAGAGCTATATAGTTCTGAGAAGCTCTAACCGGATGGGCTGGAGGTGCCCCCGGTGTCTAAAGTCCCTACACAACCTGCTCAGGTATGCGAGCGGTGGGAGTTTGAGTGCCTTTTCCGGCCCGAGAAGCAGCTACAGCCGTAGTAACTGAGACCGCCCGAGCCAGGCCAGTGCACAAACTGATAGAATCTAGGCCAAGGCATCCTGAAGGCTTGGGATAACAAGAGGCACAATCGATGCCTGAGCTGGTATTGCTGAAGCATCCGCAACTGGGACCTGATCATGAACTGGGGCGGCTGGTGGATCTACAAGTGCTGCCCTAGCTGCTGTGCGGGCTACACCTCTGCCCCTACCACGGCCTCGACCGCATCCTCAGCCTCTAGTGGCCCCACCTGGTGGCACGGGTGATCGTCCGTCCTATCCGGCAGCATGTGTCCTCACCACCTGTGAGAGAATAGAATAACAGAAGTTTAGTTACTAGAATTAACAGATTCGCATGACAGTAATTCAAGAATATGATGTTTTTCCTAAAGGTTCTGTAGCCTCTTGAATATAATTACATACATCTTTGTACCGATCCGTTGAGACTTTACTAAACCCGCTCATGACTCGTGAGATCTATGTAACCTAGGCTCTAATACCAACTTGTCACAACCCCAAAACTGACCCGGTCGTAATGGTGCCTATCGTGAAACTAGACCAGCCGACACAAATCCCAAATCAAACCAGTCTTTCATAAAAGATATTTTAAGCTATTAATTAATAAAAATGCCATAACATGAGTCTAACTATAAGTGCAGAAAACAACACAAGCCCGACATCGGGGTGTCACAAGTCACGAGCAACTACAAGGTCTGTCTAAGTACAATAAAGTCTATCAAAGTCTGGGAACAATACTAATATAATCTAGGGAAGATATAAGGGAGAAGAGAAGGGCTAGGAACGCCATGCAGCTACCTTGCTGACTCCAGAAGACCTGCTGAATGAATGACCAACGCTCGCTATCAAGAACCGCAAATCTTAGATATGCACACAAGGTGCAGGGAGTAATGTGAGTATGCCAACTCAGTAAGTAACAAAAGTAAATGAAAGTTGAGCAGTAATAAATCAAAAAATTACACGTCATAGCATTACAACAAATATGGTATGGTTCCAAAATAGTGTAGAAATCAATAATCTCATAAAAACTCAATTTCGATAAACAAAATTTGAAAAATGTCTTTCTATAGTTTCAACAGAGAGGTAATAAAGTTTAGAGTAAAAATAATGAAGATCATAATCAGCCCCTCGGCAAAACATGTATCATAAACCTCCCCTCGGGTAAAATATCAATAGAACCAGCCCATAGGGCTATCTCACAATCACTCGTAATCAGCCCCTTGGGCGTAACATGTATCAGAGTTAGCCTCTCGGGAAACAACATATCACTCACTCTAGGTACCCACGCTCATTGGGGGTGTTCAGACTCTGGAGGGACTCCTACAGCCCAAGTGCTATAACAAGCCATCTCGTGGCATATCAAATCAGGCCATCGGCCTCTCATATATCACAAAACAGTACAACATGCTATGGCGCGTAGCCCGATCCCCTGATATCCTCACAACATAGACCCATGGCCTCACTCAGTCAGAAATCTCTCAACCCACTTGGGCTAACAGTAAAACAGGGTGCTCAGCCCCGAAAAGATCATTTATGCATTAAATTAGAGTAAATAAGATTGAGTTATGAAATAAGGAAAACATGATATGACTGAGTACAATTATTAAATAAAAACAGTGAGGAATATTAGTAAAGAAAGCCCCTAAGGGTCCAAACGGTTTGCACGAGGCCCAAATATGGCATCCAACCCAAAACATAGTAATACTTTCCAAAACACAATAGTATCAAATAGTTTTCAATCACATATGCGACTTAATAGTCGTACGGGACAGACCTAGTCACAATCCCAACGGTGCACACCCCTACGCTTGTCATCTAGCATGTATGTTACCTCAAAGTAGTGAAACGATATGAAATCTGGGGTTTCATACCCTCAGGACAACATTTACAATCATTACTTACCTCAAACCGGACAAAACTCTAGCCCGTAATGCCCTTGCCTCTCGACTCGGCCTCTAAATGCTCCGAATCTATCCAAAATCAGTATCACATAATTAATACACGCTAAAGGAACAAATCACAAGGGAAAATAATCAAATTAACTCAAAAATTCCGAAATTGGCCAAACCTGACCCTAGGGCCTACGTCTCGAAATCTAACAAAAATCATAAAACTAGAAACTGCTTTCACTCCCGAGTCTATTCATACCAAAACCATCAAAATCGGACCTCAAATGATCCCTCAAATCCCCAATCTAAACTCTCAATTTCAAGCCCTAATTCCCCAATTTTATCCCTAATTTTTCCACAAGTTCCATGATTAAGAAACTGGAAATCATCACACATATATGTTTTATGCTTCAAGTTACTCACCTTGTTGTTAATCCTTGAATCCCTTCTCAAATTCGCCCTCAAAAGCTTTAAAGCCGTCCAAAAATAGTGAGAAATAAGCTGAAAATCGCGAAGATAGCCTTTTATACTTTCTGCCCTAGCATCTCGCACCTTCGGCTCCCATTCATGCTTCTGCGGACCGCATCTGCGGTCAAAATAACTGCACCTGCGGTTTTCACTAAAGATTCCAACTTCCGCACCTGTGCCCCAAGCCTCGCACCTGCGGGCTCGCAGGTGTGGTCAACACCTCTGCCCCTGCGACAAATACCGCATATGTGGTCTCTTCCCGCTTTTGCGATCATTACACCTACGGTCCCCAATCCGCAGGTGCGGAAACAACAGAAACAACAAAATTTGCAACTCCAACTCAAATTCAAACTCTACGTCAACCACCGGAATTCATCCTGAGGCCCTCAGGACCTTAACAAAAAATGACAACAAGTCATATACCATTATTATAACTTGTTCCAACCCTCGGAATACTCAAAACAACAGTAAAATACCAAATCACCCTCGGATTCAAGTCTAAGGATTCCAAACTTTCGAATTCCACAAACGATGTAAAAACCTACCAAACTTCATTCGAATGATCTGAAATTTTGTGCACACATCACAAATGACACAATAGACCTACTCCAATTTCCGAAATCCCAATTCGACCCCGATATCAATATTTCCACTGCCGACCAAAAATGCCAAATTTCCAATTTCACCAATTCAAGCCTAAATCTATTATGGACCTCCAAAATACATTCCGAACACGCTCCTCAGTCTCAAATCACTTAACGAAGCTATACGGACCACAAAACCCAACTCCAAGATCATTTACTCACAAGTCAACTTCCGGTTGACTTTATCAACTAAATAACCAACTTAAGAGACTAAGTGTCTTATTCCACTCTAAGATCAATCCAAACATAACACAACCAACACGATATGATGAAATACAGTTGGACAACATACAAGGAAGCATAAATGGAAGCAAGGAAGCGGTAACTCATGAAACGACTGGTCGGATCGTTACATCCTCCCCCTCTTTGTTACGCCCCATAGTATTACGTCGAAATTATGCCCTGCAGTATTATAAGCCGAGCATTAATACCTGATATTTATGGACTAGTGCCATACAAGATACTATATGACTATGATAGTGTGTACAAGGTATGTTAAAAGCGAGTAGTATTTAAAGTAAGTTGAGATAATTTTTAATTATGTGGGTAATTGGTTAATTATCGGGTAACCGAACATTAACTAAATAATTGGGAATATATTGGATAAGTATTAAAAAGCATGAGATGACAGCCCCTCCATTCAAATCAAATGACTCATAACTTGAAATGATCGGTGGCAAAACAATGTATTATAAAAATATGACTCTTAGGCATTAGAGTAGTCTTGAAATTGTCAAAATATTAGTCTTAAATCAAAGACTATCTTTGAATAAAGAGACTTCATATCAGAACATTTCATACGTTGGATTCAACACTTCATACATTATGTTAATTCTTAAAATTCAAATTCCTACAAAGACACAGCCAAAACGTTAGCCATTTTCACAAAGCTTTCAACAAACGTCTTTCAACCAAAATCCACCGAGAATTATTAGAAGTTTAACAACGTAAAAATTTTGCAGTTCTAAAGGAGTAAGATGCAATCTCTTCCAAGAAAATGATACGGATTTTTTCCTACTCTAGGTATGTTAAGGCTATCTCTTTTTCTCTTGGCATGATCCATACGATACAAATGATACGATCAAATGCACAACTTCTATAAATGACTCTATTCATAGAAATACTAGAGATGCTTATGTTCTTGATTTCCTATGTGTTATATTATTATTATATCTTCAGTTCATTGGTCTCAGAAAAATTCCTATTTGATAAAGTTCATCCGAAATGCATATGAATTTTTATGGCATTCCGAAGAAACCTTATTAACATATTTCTTATGTATTTCATGCGTTTATACATGTACATTAACCCATGACCAGATGGCGTTATATACGTGTATCCCATATACATATAATATATATATATATATATATATATATATATATATATATATATATATATATATATATATATATATATATATATATATATATATATGGGATATGGTAAAATGTTATGGCGTTATATACGCACCACAACCTGATCAACTGGTATATGTTGATAATTTTGCCCACAGTGGTCGAGATGATATGATGGGATACCTTAGAGGCTTGATGATGTTATGAACACATTTACCTATGCACGATATGACATTCATACGCATATGCATGACACTAAAATTATTTCGTAATTTGAAGAGCTATCCAGACTTACATGTCGAGTCTTTTACTCCATGTTTCTCCCATGTCTATTGTTTACTGATTTTCATTCCTTACATACTCGGTACATTATTTGTAATGACGTCCCTTTTGTTTGGGGACGTTGCATTTCATGCCTGCAGGTCCCGATAGACAGGTCGAGAGCCCTCCAAGTAGGCTATCAGCTTAGCAAAAGATGTTGGTGCGGTCCATTTGCTTCGGAGTTGCTTGTTTGGTTAGTATGATTTAGATGTGTATTGTTTGGTATGGCAGGACTCTGTCCTGACCTTTATGAAAATTATGTATTCTTAGAGGCTTGTAGATAGATGTCATGTATGTAAAAGATTGTATGGCCTTGTCAGCCTATGTTCAGTGTACGAGTGGTTATTTTGGCCTTATTATAGGCTCGTATGTCTTATGTATAAGTTGGTATCATATGTTGTATTCTATTTATCTCACGGCAGCCTTCCGTCTCTGTTATTTATGATAGTATGACATGAAAAGATACCTTATGTTGGTACTCGATTGAGTAAGGTACCGGGTGCCCGTCGCGGCCCATCGGTTTGGGTCATGACAAAAGTGGTATTAGAGCATGTTTATCCTAGGGAGTCTACAAGCCATGTCTAGTAGAGTCTTATTTATGGGTGTGTCGTGCACCACACTTATAAGCAGGAGGCTACATGGAATTTAGGACTATCACTCTTTCTTCTTACTCTAGATCGTGTGGTAGAGCTCAATTGTAAGAACTCAATTTCCTAAACTTTATCTTATTCGTAATACAATGATGCCTACATTCAGGAAGACGATTGGTAAGAGATATAGCTGTAGAAGTGTTGAGTTAGAGGAACTTGATTTTGTATCATACTTATGATGAGTAAATATGAGATCTTCAGCAGATCATGTGTATACTAAAAGGTATAAGCTTCTTGATAAGAAGCCCTAAGGCAAGAATATCTATCGACCCATGTGGTAAAAAGAAACGAGAGAACCAGAAGGTACATGTTTCAACAAGTACAAGAAACAAGGTGAAAAAGGGTACGAGGTACCTAGTTAGTAAGGATGAACATTATCTACAATTTGGGAAAAGAGATATAAGCATTTTGTGTTACCTTCAACAACAACAAATGTATGTACAATTGGCCACACCGATCTCAATTATGCCCTATGAGAGCTAGCAGGTATGGTTTGAGACAGGATGGGATATTAGGATCTGGCTGGGGTTAGAGTAACCCAAAATGGTGGATGAAATTGTTTGTGTTAGTGGACATTGCCGAAGGATATTGCAAATATGCTAATAGATCTCCTTGTGAGACACCCAGATGGTGCACTCTAGAATATGATAATTAGATGTGAATACTAGCATAATCAAAAAAATTCAGAAGATATGCACTAAAAGCCTAGAAGGGATAAATATTACCTTAGTATGACTCTCATCCCTAGTAGAGTGAGGACATTGAACAACCTGAAAAGCCGATGAATGAAGCAAGGAGAGCTAAAATCGAAAAAATATCGTGTTGAAAATTTCACAAGAAAGGGATAGGCAGAAATATTAGCAGAGTAATGAGAAGAGAGATAAGGAAGAATTATGAGTGATATGTGATACATGGATGACAACGATAGAGTATTACAGAACCTATAGTCAAATGAAGAAAGAGACGAAAGGTGATGGGCCTTAAGACAACAAAAGAGTATAGGCCATAGAGTCACATCCTTATTTCAAGAAATAAGTTCGGGACTCTAACGTGATTAATAGAAGGAAAAGTTAGACCCCGGAGTAATAGAAATCAGTATGGACTAGTGAACAAGATAAACTAAACATGAATTAGGAACTGAGTGATTTGATATTAGTCGGCATCATGAGAATATCATATTGCATCCTGACAACAAAAGAATGGACGACAGAAGAATAACCCTTAAAGGTCATTCAGGAAGACGCTTTCCTAAAGCAAGCAATATGAGTAAAGTTAAGATTAAAGGACTAAGAGTCACCCTCGTGAGTAAGGAATTTTGTTATCCTTAGTGCAGAAGGATTCCCACAAGGCGGGTATAAGTCATCAATGATGGGAAAAAATGCCAAAGAGGTAAAAAAACTATGCATAGATCATCATAGCACTAAATTTAGTACTTCCCTAAAAGGGGGAATATGGAGTGATGTGGCATTAAGTCGGAATTAAGTGGTTGTAGTAACTATGGAATAATAAAGAAAGAATGTGATAAGACTGAGAAAGGGATAAGATTGCACTTATCCAAATCCTAGAGGTATGCTGTAATTCCAGAACATTATGCAAATACGACGTCAAGGAAAGTAAGTAAAGGTTCTTGCTTGAGATGTTATTGATAAATAAGGAGGTAGTGCGACACGTAAGTTAAGGCAAAGGAAATAACCCCAAGAAAGATAACGCGAAATATTCTAATGAGAATGGACGAACGAGTAGTTAGCAATTGATTTAGGAAGAGCCTAGTTATGGCTAGATAAGAAGGTACAGACAAATCAACAGATCATGCAAGATAAACATAGTGAAACCCAATATAGTGAATTTAGCCTCGCAGTAATGCCATTGTAATACTTGACAAATATTCAAATAGGAGTTGGGGTAGTTAATGATACCATATGAGTGTTACGAAAATAAAAGAGAATGCCACTAGGAAGACAATCAAAATATCAGCTCAAAGCAACCCTACAAGCACAAGGGCATGGAGGTAAGTAACTACGGATAATTATAGGCGAGGAAGGACATCAAAAGGTCCACCGAGTATACAATGTAATACGCATACAGCTTTACAAGAGTCAGAGGGTCCTCCCTAAGTACAATGAAAGACAAGCTGAGGAAGTAAGGAAAAAGGCTTTAACCTAATCTCAGTGACCTAAAGAGGAAATGGTCTTATAACAATAGTCTTACCATAATGTTATATGCACTTTATAAAATAAAGTGGCACCTACCGTGGCTAATGAATGGGAAGTAAAATCAGAAGTGTTATTCAAGATTATATGAGTTGTATGGAATTCCAATATGTGTGGGCATTAAGATAAGTGAAACATGCATACAAAAAGGGGCAAAAAGACCAGGAAAAGTATTTGCTTACGTTTGAAGAAAGCTGAGATAGAATGAAAGGAATTATTTGATCAATGATCCGGATCTAATTACGTTATGAACGCACTTAAGATTTCAGAATATTATCCATGCAGCATATATGTTGACAATCATACAGTTGTAGAAGACTCCGATATAAGTAAAAGAAAGAATTGAGTCCAGGTCATAGACAGATGAGTGAATTGTTAGAAGATTGTATCTTGGATATTCCATAGTGTCCATGAAAGGATAAAGTAATACCATGAGCCGCAAATCGGAAGATAGCTTAAGCCTACATAAAGGTTGATCACAGGGAAGAGGAAACTAAAGAGTTACATCAACTAAGTAATCAGGAGTCAATTAGAAACATCGTGATCGAGAACATTGCAGGATCTCCCTTAAAATCAGAGGTACAAGAGAGATAGTACAACAACCATAGTCTATAACCACTCTACGATAAAGCTAGTTAAAAAAGTAACAACCTTATAAGAAGTCAGTATGAAGCTCCCACCAGATTGTAGTATTATAATAGAGCTTCAAGTTATGGTGTGAATCATACCTTTGTGGAAGGGAGGTTATGAAAGAGATAGAAGATATGATGCGAGATTTTAAGTAAGTAGGGTAAATGTGAACAACATACGAAATACTCAAATGCAGAAGGTTGTGAATAGTCCATACTTCGGATAGAAGGCTAGAAGCACAAAGATTCAATAACCAAGAATGATAGCGGCATCGTCAGCGGCATGTCTTCCAGCCTATGGTTTCTAAGTACTGAGAAAGTCTAGTTAAGAGAGTAGAGAAGAGTTAGAGATGATGTGATATCTCACTTGACATTCCAGAATAACATAAGGAAATCTATGGTGCAAGTAAGTTGAAGGAAGGTTGCGAGTAGTATAAATGGATATGTATAGGTCGCAAGCTAAAGTATGGTAAAACGACAAAGTTTTAAGAAGACATGAGTAAGGATAAGGAAAGGAAAGTGAAAATGTGATGAGAATGGATAAGTCCTTGGGATTAAGTCCATGAAAACAAGAGAGCTAATGGTTTGTCTAACTTATAGAAAGTTCGGTATAGCCTGAATTAACTCAAAAAGTCTAAGACTAATAGCATTTAGAAGAAATGGAATGCTGCTCTATTAATGGAATGAGGGTGTAATTGTGATAAGTAAAGGATGACGTTTGGGCCTTCGATTGAGTAATGATTTGAAAAAAAGAAAGGGGGATTTCATGAGTTGCACATGATTAAAATACCCACATAAGGTGACATTGGGATGCTATGAAATACGATTATTGAAGTATAGTATCACCCTAAGTGGATCAGGAAAATCACTTCAAATATTCCTTGATGCAACATAAGACCTAGTGACAATGTATTACGTAAGAAGTTTAAAGTTATCAATAGAAGATTATAGATCAACATTGAGGTGAATCGACAATGAAAGATACAAATTACGAGATGAGATTAGGCCATCAGCCTTAAGAAGACCAGTAATGAAGAAGCGTTAAAAGACTTAGCGTTATGTATATAGGATAAGCAACGGGAGTAACCTGGAGTTTGGTTGCAGACCTCAGTAACGATAAATCAAAGTAAGAGTTATGGTATAGTATGACCTACTTAGAGGTAGTAAATCTAATGACGCCAAAGGGACAGCTTGACATAATTTGGTATATGTTCACAAAGTGAGACCTAGAGATTGGCTAAGAGCTGGAGGAAAGAGGAGAGAAGCGTCGCATAGGTGCACATACAAAGTTAGAGTCGTACAAGCTGCATGATGGAAGGTAGCAACAGTTACAAGATTAGAATGATTCCGACTACAAGTCATGGTGTGAGAAAGAGGCTTAAAGGGGGGAATGCCCTGACCTTTGGATTTATTCACAGAACAGTCGCCTAAATGGAAAGGAGAATATTAAAGTATTCACAAGAGTTGTGGGTTATGCGAATGATAAGTGCATCAGTCAGCATTCGAGGACGAATGTTCCAAAGGGGGGAATGATGTTACACCCCATATTTTCGTACATGAAAGTACGCCACGCAGTATTATATTACGATGATGTCATGCCATACAGTATTATATTACGATGATGTTCCCGCCCTGCAGTATTATATTATGATGATGTTACCCTCTACAGTATTATATTATGATGATATTACGCTCCATAGTATTTTATTACGACGATGTTACATGTAGTATACGTGAAATTATCGTAAGATATTGACCTCAATTCAAGGACAAGATTATTTGGCGATTATAAGCATTATGCTATTTTAAACAAATATTGAGTAAATTCGTGAAGGTGAGACGGGAAGCAAGTCAAAGAAAATGAATTTTTCGTCCAAGTTTGGCATATTAGAATAAAATACGGGCCGAGCGTTAATACCCGATATTTATGGACTAATGCCATACAAGATACTATATGACCATGATAGTAAGGTGTACAAGGTATGTTAAAAGTGAGTAGTAATTTAAGTAAGTTGAGATAATTTTTAATTATGTGGGTAATTGATTAATTACCGGATAACGGAACATTACCTAATTTATTGGGGATATATTAGATAAGTATTAAAAAGCATGAGCTGGCAGCCCTTCCATTCAAATCAAATGACTCATAACTTGAAATGATCAGTGGCAAAACAATGTATTATAAAGATATGACTCTTAGTCGTTAGAGTAGTCTTGAAATTGTCAAAAAAAATAGTCTTAAATCAAAGACTATCTTTGAATAAAGAGACTTCATATTAGAACATTTCATATGTTGGATTCAACACTTCATACGTTCTATTAATTCGTACAATTCAAATTCCTACAAAGACACAACCAGAACGTTAGCCATTTTCACTAAGCTTTCAACAAACGTCTTTCAACCAAAATCCAACGAGAATTATTAGAAGCTTAACAACGTAAAAAATTTGTGGTTCTAAAGGAGCACGGTACAATCTTTTCCAAGAAAATTATATGGATTTTTCTCTACTCCAGGTATGTTAAGGCTATCCTTTTTTTCTCTTGGCATGATCCATATGATACAAACGAAACAAGCAAATGCACAACTTCCATAAATGACTCTATTCATATAAATACTAGAGATGCTTATGTTCTTGATTTCCCACATGTCATATTATTATTATATCTTCTATTCATGGGTCTTAGAAAAATACATATTTGATAAAGTTTATCCTAAAGGCATATGGATTTTTATGGCATTCCGAAAAAAACTTATTAATGTATTTCTCACACACACACACACACACACACACACACACACACACACACACACACACACACACACACACACACACACACACACACACACACACACACACACACACACACACACATATATATATATATATATATATATATATATATATATATATATATATATATATATATATATATATATATATATATATATATATATATATATATATATTATGAATATAGAATATGGCGTTATATACGCACCACCACCTGATTAGCTGGTATACATTGATAATTTTGCCCACAGTGGCCGAGATGATATGATGGGGTTCCATCAGAGGTTTGATGATGTTATGAACACATTTACCTATGCACGACATGACATTGATATGCATATGTATGACACTAAAAGTATTTCGTAATTTGAAGAGCTATATAGACTTACATGTCGAGTTTTTTACTCCATGTTTCTCTCATGTCTATTGTTTACTGATTTTCATTCCTTACATACTCGGTACATTATTTGTACTGACGTTCCTTTTGCCTGGGGATACTGTATTGCATTCCCGTAGGTCCCGATAGACAGGTCAAGAGCCCTCCAAAAAGGCTATCAACTTAGCGAAAGATGTTGGTGCGCTCTATTTGCTTTGGAGTTGCTTGTTTGGTTAGTATGATTTAGATGTATATTGTTTGGTATGGGGGAGGACTCTGTCCCGACCCTTATAAAAATTATGTATTCTTAGAGGTTTGTAGACAGATGTCGTGTACGTAAAATATTATATGGCCTTGTCGGCCTATGTTTAGTGTACGAGTGGTTTTTTTGTCTTATAGGCCCGTATGTCTCATGTATAAGTTGGTATCACATGTTGTATTCTAATTATCTCACGGTAGCCTTCCGGCTCTGTTATCTATGATAGTATGACATGAAAAAATATGTTATGCTGATACTCGATTGAGTAAGGTACCAGGTGCCAGTCGCTGCCCATCGATTAGGATCGTGACACTCTTAAACAAATGTTCGTCCTCGAACGGGTCAAGAAACATATTTGAAGCCTCAAACATGTGTGGATATCTGCTCCGCATCTGAAGCCATCTCCTTTAATCTCAACTTTCAGACCTACCGCTCCAAAATAGCCACTGGTTCCACATCATAAGTCAAATCACCATCTAACTAAACCATGCTGAAATTCAAAACATGAGACGGATCACCAATATACTTCCGGAGAATAGAAACATGAAATACCGGATGCACACTCGACAAGCTAGGTGGCAAAACAAGCTCATAAGCCACATCCCCAATCCTCCAAAGCACCTTAAAAGGCCCAACGAATCGAGGACTAAATTAACCCTTCTTCCCAAATCTCATAACACCCTTCATGGGTGAAACCTTCAGTAGAACCTTCTCCCCAATCATGTAAGATATGTCACGGACCTTCTTGTCAGCATAACTCTTTTATCTCGATTGCGATGTATGAAGCCGCTCCTGAATCACCTTCACTTTCTCCAAAGCATCCTGCACCAAGTTTGTACCCAACAGCCTAGCCTCACCCGGCTCAAACCATCCTACTGGATATCTACACTGTCTCCTATATAAAGCCTCATATGGAGCCATCTGCATACTCGACTGATAATTGTTGTTATATGCAAACTCCGCGAGCGGTAGAAACTGATCCCATGAACCCCCAAAGTCAATGACACAAGCATACAACATATCCTTTAATATCGGAATAGTGCGCTCGGACTGCCTGTCTATCTGAGGGTGAAAAGTTGTGTTCAACTCAAACTAAGTACCCAACTCTCTCTGCACGACTCTCTAAAACTACGAAGTAAACTGAGTACCTCTATCTAAAATGATGGAAACTGGGACACCATGCAAGACAACAATCTCTCGGATATAAATCTCTGCTAACCACTCTGAAGAATAGGTAGTACATACAGGAATGAAGTGCATGGACTTGGTCAGCCGATCCACAATCACCCAAATAGCATCGAACTTCCTCAAAGTCCATGGGAGTCCAACTATAAAATCCATGGTGATCCCTTCCCACTTCCACTCTGGAATATCTAACTGCTAAAGCAAGACACCCGGTCTCTGATGCTCGTAATTCACCTGCTGACAATTGAGACACCGAGCTACAAATCCCATAATATCCTTCTTCATTCTTCTCCACCAATAATGCTGTCTCAAATCTTGATACATCTTCGCGGCACCCGGATGGATGAAATACCGCGAGCTATGGACCTCCTATAGAATCAACTCCCGAAGCCCGTCTACATTGGGAACACATATCCAGCCCTGTATCCTTAATATCCCATCATCACCAATAGTCACATCTCTGACATCGTCGTGTTGAACCATGTCCTTGAGGACAAGCAAATGAGGATCATCATACTAGAGCTCTCTGATGCGATCAAACAAGGAAGACCGAGAAACCACACAAGCTAAGACCCGGCTGGGCTCTGAAATATCTAACCTCACAAATCGATTGGCCAAGGCCTAAACATCAACTGCAAAAGGTCTCTCCCCAATAGGAATATATGCCAAACTGCCTATACTCATTGCCTTCCTACTCAAAGCATTGGCCACTACATTGGCCTTCCACAGATAGTACAAGATAGTGATATCGTAATCCTTTAGCAGCTCTAACCACCTCCGCTGCCTCAAATTGAGATCCTTATGCTTGAACAAGTGCTGGAGGCTATGATGATCGGTAGACATCTCACAAGACACACCATAAATATAATGCCTCCAAATCTTTAATGCGTGAACAATGGCAGCAAACTCTAAATTATGAACAGGGTAGTTTTTCTCATGGGGCTTCAACTGACGAGAAGCATAAGCAATCACTCTACCATCCTGTATCAATACACACCCAATGCCAACTCTCAAAGCATCGCAATACACAGTATATGAACCTGAAGTTGATGGCAAAACTAACAATGGAGTTGTGGTCAAGGTAGTCTTGAGCTTCTGAAAGCTTGCCTCACACTCATCCAATCACTGAATGACGCACCCTTTTGAGTCAATTTGGTGAAGGATGATGTAATAAATGAAAATCCATAAATGAAAGGACAACAATACCCAGCCAAACCAAGAAAGTTGCAAATCTCTATGGCTGAGGACGATCTGGGCCAACTCTAGACTGCCTCTATCTTCTTTGGATCAACTTGAATACCCTCACTGGACACCACGTTCCCTAAGAAAGCCACTGAACTAAGCCAAAACTCACACTTGGAGAACTTTGCATAAAGCTTCTCCTCCCTCAACCGCTGTAATACAACTCTTAAATGCTCAGTGCGCTCCTCCTGACTATGCGAGTACACTAGAATATCATCAGTGAATACAACGACAAACGAGTCGAGATAAGACCGAAGCATGTTGTTCATCAAATGCATAAATGATGTTGGAGCATTAGTCAGCCCAAAAGACATCACAAGGAACTCATAATGACTATATCGAGTCCTGAAAGCTGTCTTAAGAATATCTAAGTCCCTTATCTTAAACTAGTGATACCCCGACCTGAGATCAATCTTGGAGAACACCCTCACTCCCTGAAGCTGATCAAATAAATCATCAATATGAGGTAAAGGATAATTCTTCTTGATTGTGACCTTGTTCAACTGCCTGTAATCAATGTACATCCTTATAGTGCCATCCTTCTTCTTCACGAATAGAACATGCGCACACCACGTCGATACACTAGGTTGAATAAACCCCTTATCAAGGAGTTCCTGAAGCTGGTCTTTCAACTCCTTCAACTCTACTAGTGCCATACGATACGATGGAATAGAAATGGGTTGAGTTCCAGGCACCAAATCAATACCAAAATCAATATCCCTGTCCGGTGAGATGCCCGGCAGGTCTGCAGGAAACACACATCCAAAAAGTCCATCACCACTAGGACTTTATCAATAGTAGAAGTCTCTGCACTGACATCCCTCACGAAGGTTAAGTAAGAAATACAACCCTTCCCAACCATCCGCTGGGCCTTCAAAAATGAAATCACCCTACTGGGAACAAAATCAGTCGAACCTCGCCACTCAATATGTGGCACATTCGTCATAGCCAATGTCACTATCTTAGAATGACAGTCCAAAGTAGCACGACATGGAGATAACACATCCATGCCAAATATCACATCAAAGTCCACTATTAAAAGTAACAAAAGGTCCACTCGGGTCTCCAAACCCCCTATAGTCACCACACATGACCGATATACATGGTCTACAACAACAGTATCGCCCACTAGAGTAGATACACGAACAGATGAAACAAGAGACTCATAGGGCGTATCCAAATAACGAGCAAAATAAAATGACACATATGAAAAAGTGGAACCAGGATCAAATAACACAGAGGCATCTCTGTGGCAAATTGAGACAATACCTATAATCACCGCATCTGAAGCAATAGCATCAGGTCTGGCTGGAAGTGCATAGAAACGGGCCTGATCACCACCTGATCGACCTTCCCCCTCTAGGGCGACCTCTAGTTGACTGTCCTCCACCCCTAGCTAGGTGGGTGGGTAGTGGAGTAACTGGTGCTGAAGTCGATGGCTAACTCCTCTGCTAAGACGAACCCCCAAGACGTTGAGGACACTGTCTCGACATATGCCCCAACTCTCCACACTCATAACAACTCCCTAGTGCTGGAGATGGGGATTGAAGGGACCCCCTAGCACCCGGATGACTAGCAGAAGAACCTGGCATGGAAGAGCCCTGAACTGATGGAGCACGGGATGAACTCTAGGCTGGAAGGGCACTAAGTGATGAATGGCCCTGATGCAAACTATGAGAACCATGGCCCGATGATGCCCTGTGATAAACTGGGCGAGCTGATTAAGCATGCCTGGATAGACGGCCTCTATCGTGCTAAAACTGACCCCCATGAGGAGCACCACTGAATCCACCCTGACCACGAGGCCTCTTAGCCTCCCTCTTAACCCTCTCCCGAACACGAACCATCTCAATCTGTTGAGCTATGTCAACAACCTCATCAAAGGTAGCACCAGATACTCTCTCTCTGGTCATGAGCAATTGAAGCTGAAAACTGAGTCCATCTATAAACCTCTGGATCCTGTCCCGCATCTATGGAAACCAACCAGAACGTATGACGAACCAACTCGGAGAACTGCATCCCATACTGTGTAACAGATCTATTACCCTGATAAAGCTGCTCGAACTGCCTGCACAGCTCCTCTCGGCGAGACTCGGGTACAAACTTCTCTAGGAAGATAATGGAGAACTGCTGCGAAGAAAAGGGGCTATGCGCCAACCGACCTATGCCTCTCGTAAGCCTCCCACCAACTAAGTGCAGCCCCGAAGACATACTTTAAAGAATTGGGGGAAACAGAGTGGTAACTCATGAAATGATCGGCCGGATCGTTACATCCGTCCTCCAAATCTCCATTTAAGAAGGTTGTTTTCACATCCATCTGATGGATTTGAAGGCCATACATGGCGGCTAATGCTATTAACACTCGGATAGATGTAATCGTTGTTACCGGCGAGTATGCGTCAAAGTAATCAAGACCTTCTCGTTGTCTAAACCCTTTAACAACTAATTTTGCCTTATATTTGTCAATAGTACCATCAACTTTCATTTTCCTTTTGAAACTCCATTTAGAAACCAAAGGTTTATTTTCCGGAGGAAGATCAACTAATTTCCAAGTATAATTTAAGAGCAAATGAGATAAGTTAATATCCAAAAATCATCATGAGTCTACTAGCTTAATTTCCAAGACCTGGTGTCACAAGTATATAAGCTACTAGTAGAATATACAAAATAATACTACACTACTGTCTTAAGTGGAAT
Source organism: Nicotiana tabacum (assembly GCF_000715075.1). Lineage (NCBI taxonomy): Eukaryota > Viridiplantae > Streptophyta > Magnoliopsida > Solanales > Solanaceae > Nicotiana > Nicotiana tabacum. The sequence continues at coordinate 98,799,254 of NC_134089.1, read as the reverse complement.
AGACAAAAAGTAAAAGCAAAAGAAAAACTTCGGGTGCTGCAAAACTAGCTCAGAGAACAGCTCACCGCAAAGTCTTGGTGTAATCAGGAGTGCGTGCTAGGATGATAACCAGATGCACCTACCTCAAATCTTGCATGGATAGTGCAGAAGTATAGTGTGAGTACATAAACAACATGTATCCTGTAAGTATCTAATCCAATCTCAAAGAAGTAGTGACGAGGGGTCGATTTCGGTACTTACTATAGGCGAACAATAAAATATCTAAATTCTAAATAAGCATGGGCTAAATAATGATAATGAAAACTCAATAACAAGAAATAAATAAACTATTCTTTCACAGATAATAAATCTCAAATCAACTTTCCATCATTTTTTCATCTAACCTCACAAGCCAATAAAACAATATCAAATATATTTGGGATCTAAGTATTGTTATGCACGAATCATGTTGAGGACACACCACCCGATCCAAAATACATATACATATACTGTATGCAGTGCTGAGGTTCGAACGACACAAATCATAGATGCATCAATTAACCTGCCGAGGCGAACGACCCGCTCCCATGAGAGTAGTAAAATTTTACCTCGCTCGCGGAAAATACTTGTGACGCGAGTGAACATAGATTTCTCAAAGTTATCATAAAATTCTTCAATTCTTTCCAAAAGTAAGGAATCTAAATTGGAAACTTTAAATCTTAAAATCCTCAATCTCAGCTCTGTTCACGGAAATTAATAAGCATAATCAAATAATAGTGTCAACAAATCATGATGTAAGCCTAAGGCAACCCGGACATCACATGGAATATAGATACACATGGAATCTCGTCACCTAGTGCGTGCGTAGCCCACACACAAATAATTTACAACAAACACACCTAAGGGGATGAGTTCCCTCTTACAAGGTTAGAGAAGAGACTTACCTTGTCTCAAAGCTCACTTTTTGGCATCCAATTTACTCTAAAGCCTTAACTCGGTGCCGAACAATCCAAAACTAGTCAAATGTAGTATAAATCAATCAATATATGTTCAAAAGTTCATATTTAATTTATTAGAATGATTACCCAACCCCAATTGAAGAATTTCTAAAATTCACACCGGAGCCCATGTGCTCGGATTCCAAAAATTTTCAAAGATAAATGTTACCCATAACCTCACTAACTCAAATATATAATTTTTACCTCATTCCATAATCATTTCCGTGGTTAAATCCCATTTTTTTTTTATCAAAACCTAGGTTTTTCATCTAAACCCATAAATTCCACAATACATTTTCAAATCTACCCATAATCTATGTATTAAACTTACATTGTGTAGGAATTACTTACCTCCAATAGCTAGGTTAAAATCCCCCTCTTTACAGTTCCAAAAATCCCCCAAGGGTGTAATAAATTAACCCAAAAATGGCTAAATCCAAATTTAAAACATTACTGCACAGTTTCCCCCTTCTTCGTGAATGTGGAACAGGCCTCGTGTTCGCGAAGGCAATGGCCTAGGTCCAGGAAATCTTGGCCTACACAATTGCGACCAGGGCCTCACGAGCGAAGGCTTACCAACCCTGCCCTAAGCGAACGCGAGGGCAGTTTTGTGAACGTGAAGAGCAATAGCACTGACCCCCCGAGGTCCCTTTCTTCTACGTGAACATGAGGGTGCCTTCGCGAACTCTAGGACTGGGACCTTAAGCTCCGCGAATGCAACCCCCTTATTGCGAACGCAAAGGGATAATTGCCTCATTGCCCAAATCCCTCTTCGCAAACGCGATAATCCTTCCGCATTTGCAAAGAATGAAAAATATGGTTTCTTCAACTTGGCTTCGGGTGGTCTGAAACACACCCGAGCCCCTCGGGAACCCATCCAACTACACCATCAAGTCTATGAACATAATACGAACCTGCTCGAACTTTTGAAATGCGTAAAATAACAACAAAACCAAGAATTACACCCCAAAACCAAATTGAATCAAGTTATGAACTTCAAGTTTCCAAATCGCTCTGAACGTGTCGAATCATATTTAGACTACTCGGAATGACACCAAATTTTACGTGCAAGTCTTAAATCACCATACGGAACTATTCCCAGTCTCGAAACCACAATTGGGATCGATAACACCAAAACCTAATCCAAACCAAATTTAAAGAACTTTGAAACCTTCAAAGAGTCAACATTGTCTATTAGGCGTGAAACGCACCTGGGTCATCCAAAACCCGATCCGAACATACGTCCAAGTTCGAAATCATCATACGAACCTGTTGGAACCATCAAATCCCGATTCCGAGTTGTTTACTCAAAATGTTAACCAAAGTCAAACTTACCCCTTTTAGCCAACCTTTTCCGGTAAATAATGAATAAAATGATGATTATGATCTAAAGGGTAACTTCTCATGAATATTTCCCTATTTTCTAGTTTGATTAACTATTAAAGAGGCTCTTTTGATTACCTACTTGAATCACGAATTTAAACTCGAGCATAAGATGTGCAGAAATTCAATATCAAGCTCCTCTTTCGATTAAGCAAAATAAGAAATAACTTCACAGTACGAATTAAAATTGCATCAATTAATTCCAACAATTATCAAGAATCGAATCCCTAATCAAGTTATCAAAACACCGTATTTGTCTATACCTGAATGGAAATAACTCCATAGCAATGGAAAAAGTCATCTCAATAAGGTTTAAAAACATAGAAAATATCAATGTTAATGATTCGATACAAATTCTCGTATTGCACCGATTGTTGGTTGAAATATTGATGAATTCTTGTGTCTTATTGCCTTAGTTACTTCTAAAATCTTCGTAGGTTAAAAGTCCCTTTAAAAATGTATTTTTTTATATTTATACCCTATAGGAACGAGCCCAGATGAAACTATCCTTTCCTAGCCGAAACAGGAAATAACTCTGACAAAAGGCAATGTTGTTTTCTTAGAGTAACTCTTTTCGTCCATTTTTTGACATTCAGACTTGGTCCTCGGCCCCCGAACGTGATCCTGACTTATATTCTTGGTCTTCTACTCACACTTTAAAGCTCCAACTTATTCGATTTAGATTCAAATTAACCTTTTCCTCGGAATCACTTCCTGTAAGGTATAAAACACTTAAAAAGTGTAATTCACTATCATTTAAGCTCAAACACACGTAAAATATAGTAATTAGAGTGCAATACTAAGGCTAAAATACAGGTTTCTAGCCTAACATCAACACCCCACACTTAGACCATTGCTTGTCCTCGAGCAATCAAACTACACTTCACATACGGACGACATTTTCATTAAACAACTTTCCTAACATATCATGCCAAAAATTTTTAAAGCGGATTAAGAACCATACCATAACATCCTAGACTCAAAGCTTGACTCAAAAGCACTACACATTTTTTACAACCTTCTCACTTACTCTAACACAGAGGTCAACGTTATTGCTTTTCCTTCGCAAGTCATGTGCCATCACACCAATACAATAATAAAAAGTAGTTTCAAACAAAATAAAATTCAATAACAAATAGGAACTCAAGATAGAAAGAATTCACTCACTCTCAGAATTAAAATTCATGTGTCACAGACAACGTATCATATGCTTGCACGTAGTGTAATACTATACTAATTGACTTCATTCAGTCAAGGATCAAGTAGGACTTTATTTGGTTGTAATGTAGGCTCTAGGATGGGTAATTCATAATTTGGATAATAGTGACTATACCTCCCTAAGAACTTTAATACCTACAATTTTATAATTTAAAACCCACACTTGTGTTGAACCAAGCCTAAACCTTCACATCATATTAACACCACGTTCCCAATTTCTTTAAGCACAAATAAAGAAATATTTACCACTAGCAAAGAATAATTTTCTTCATAATATATACAAACACCAACTTTGTTTTCTTTTTAGATTCTAATTTTCTCTTCTTCTTTTTTCTCAATTCCCTACCAGCGGCTCTCCCAGTTTTCTCAAATAGTGCACCTTTCTCCTTTTCCATAGTTCCACTCAAAAACCCACCAATACCTCTACTTAGCTTCCAACAAGCTCATAACAATTTCAAGTGCTCAAGAGATGTAACATGTACAAACATATAATCAATTCAAAACAAAGGGGTCAGGCTTGTATTATAGTTGCCAAGAAATAGGATTACAGAATCAAAGGGGCTATCTAAGATACACATTAATTAGGTGGGTAAAATCATATATCTGGCTCAATAATGAAATTCCTATATCACTTCCTACACTGAGCAAGACTGTTTTTGTGCTTTGCAAATACACAGGGTAAATTCTAGACATCAACTGACATGCACAGAATATCAACACAAACCTCACTCACACATTGGCACATAACTTACTTAGGATCGGATCTATCCCGACACTCTAGTCGAAGCAGTTAAGCAAAGTCACAATCACACAATTTAAGTCCCTTATCTAAGAGTTACGAACTTATCATGGGTGTCACAACTAAATCACTCACCACTCTCAAGGCATATGCAGTCAAAGAAATTTTTTCAAATTAGCAATATGACACAAGATTCTTTATTCCTATAAAACTAAAAAAAATAACTACACCAGGTTCAAGTAAAACCCTTGAAAAAGAACCAAGGGGAAATTATTACACTACCTAAGAAAGTAAAATAAAATAAAACAAAATAAAAGACATATTTTTGGATTTTCAATTTTTTTTATTTTTTGTATTTTTCTCGTTCGACATCAAATCCCTCAAGAAGCCAGCCGACGAAATTCATCGTCGGGAAGAGTCGAAACTAAACAATTATGATTACTAACTATTATAGGCCGATAGAATTTAGAGTTATAATTACAGACCATATTGTCTAAGATAACATAAAAGAAATCAAATAAAACTAACTGGTAAATAGAAAATCAATGCAAATACAAACAAATAGGAGCACCTCACCCCACACTTAAGAAATTGCATTGTCCCCTATGCAAAACAATAGACACAAGAGTGAAAAGATAACTCCCTGAGGCCCTCGGTCTACTCCTCATCAACACCCTCAAAGGTGCGCAGGTTCTCCTCATCATCAGGGGGAACAAGGTTTACATACTCATCCGGTGGCATTTGTGCTCCATATGTCAAGCCTAACCACTGGTGAGTGATCGCGGAGAGGGGGTGGTCCTTCTACAACTCTGCTAGGTCAGTCTCTCCCCGAGCAGCACAAAGGCACATATCAGCAAATAGTAGTTGTATTGTCTCCTCAACATGAAGCAATCTCTGATCCACATGAACAACAGTAGTAGGGGGTCTGTCACAACTGTGACATCAAAGGGCTTCAAAGGCCACATCACCGGAATCATCCAATCATAATGGAACTCCTCCTCCATATTGTGCATCCATAGAAGCCGGGTGATCATGATCTGGAAATACAGATGGTGGCCCTAAGTGGTCGTACTCGAGTCATGTGCTCAAGCATAATCTTACCAAGATCAAACTTCATCCGGGTCAAGATGGCATAAATGAGACACACATTCAAGCTGGAGACAGCAGTGTCGTTCTGGGTAGGCATGATCTTTACATTAATCAACCAGAAAATGACCCTAGCGAGATGCTGGAAATTACTCTTCTTCATGTCTTTGTGGAACTCATTAGCATCCCATGTTCATGTGGCAAGAGAATCTGCACCACACAACTAGCATCTAATATCAGGATGGGGCCAATGCAAAAACCTCTGGAATATCTTATGAGAGTGCTCAGTGAACCCCATGATTTGATAAATTACCAGCGAGGAAAAGGGGATCATCTTGCCTCTCACCTCTACTTCATACACCGCATCTAAACTTGCCTCAAGCTGCTAGTTGGCAAACTCTTTTACTATGTTCACATTCACCGACTCACCGGGAAAGAACAAGCTTTCAAAACCCAGGTATCTGATGCTATTGTATATCACCGAGTACTTCCTAGCTAGCTTACCATCATCAATACCAACTTCTGGGTCGAGGCACACCGCCAGAACAAAGGTTTTGCGCCAATTTCTAGCATGAGTCGGCATGGTCCGAATGCCATACTTGCAGCCTGGTACTACATCTACATCCGGATCAATGCGCTCCACTTCCTCCTCCACTGGGGAGGGGGATGTACCCTCCTACCTCTATTAACAATTCCCTCTTACAAGGTAGGAGGGGGGATGTACCCTCCTACCTCATATACATCTAATAGAGGCAACCTTGGAGGAACTATATTAGCCCGTTTTCTAGGACAGCGAGACATTGTACCTATACAAGACGAACACAATTAGCCACAAAATTTAAAACAAAAAGCTAGGCCAAAAGGGGTAATCACCCCACACTTATGTTGTTGGCATGTTCACAAGTACAATTTACATTGGAGACTCATACTACCCTAAACCCCATTGAAAGCACACCATAAATAGACAACAACCCACCTAACCACCAACATAATATTATAACAACATAACCATGGACTACACTAGTGTAAAATACAAAATTTAGAAGCTAAACTAGTCACTAAGAAAAGAAAAATAAGAAGTTATAAGAATTTACCACTAACAAAATCAAGAAGTTACAATACAACACTACACAAGTACTTAGTATGAATCGGACACCCCAATTAGCACCTAGCAACACATTAGCATGGGGTAGTCAATCGATTAGGACTCGGGCTAACACGTTAAAGTTTCATGATATAAGAACATGACATTCCACCCCACACTTATCATCAAGCATCACGTTATCTCTTAACAACTATCCTCTAATTAAGAAACAATTTCCCTTCTATGTTGTTGAGGAATTTTATCAAACACATTGCAGTCACCAAGTTTAACTCATAATTTCAAATTCAATTGGTCTAGGACTACTTCACAAAAAAACATCAATAAACCATCCAACAACAACCAGAATACCACCATATCATAGCAATAGCAAAAAGTGCACAAAACTTACACAAAAATTACCAATTTTCGGCCATAAAGGCTCCTCCACCATAGTTCATCACAAAATAATTACAACACCATCAAGACAAACTAAAAATCATCCAAAAGCATAATAAGAACGAAAATCCCACAACTTTAAGCATAAATTCGGCCATAATAACCAAAGTAATTGAAAAAATTATCAAAAACTACAACTACCTAGAGTTAGGTTAAAATAAAATAAAACTACCTAAATACTACAATTAAATACTAAAATAAAGAGAAGATATGAGAAGAGAGAACATACCATGAAAGTGGAGGGGAGTGATAGGATATGGGTGTCGAAGAAATTGGAGAAGAAGAAGGAGAAGAATGAGGGATTTGGGGTGAGTTAGAGAGGAAGGTTTGAGAAGAGAGAATGAGAGATATGGGAAAAGGGGGGAGAAACGGGTATGTATAAGGAAAGGGGGGTTGGGCATAATAATTATTTTATTTTATAGATTTTTGTTTTTTTTAATTTCTGGTCGTAACCTTTTGCACTGGTGCGTCGTTGGATGTGTCGCCCTATGCAATGTGGTAGTGGGGATATTCAGAGACTTGTTTATTTGTCAAAGGTGAGGTTTGTCATAGTGCGTAGCCCCATGCAGCGCCCTAAGGGGCGCGGTAGGCCATGTTTCTCAGAGTTCCAATTTATTTATTTTTTGCGTTTTAGCCTATGGGTTGCACACCTACTCTATTATGTACTTATTTTGTTCCCAACTCCTAATCATACATGTTCAAACAATTATCGAAACTCCTAACCTCTAATAATCCTATACGACAATCATCTAACTATTCTACAAAAGCAAAAAAAGGGTTAGAATTAGTTCTGAGTTATAGTTGCCAGCTTGACTCCATCACTTAGGCTCATTTGATCACGATGATAAAGGATTTATTGTCAAATGCTCCAACTAGGTAAAATTTCAACCTGTGGCCATTCACTTTAAAGCTCTCATTCCTTTCCTCATCATGTATTTTAATTGCGTCATACGACAAAACGTGTTTTACCACATACAGACCTGTCCATCTTGACTTGAATTTTTCAGAGAACAACCTAAATCTACTATTGTATAGCAGAACTTTGTTCCCTTCATGAAACTCCTACAACATAATCAGATGGTCATGCTACCTCTTTGTCTTTTCCTTAAAAAGTTGCGCATTTTCATACTCATCTAGCCTAAACTCTTCTATTTCATTCATTTGCAACAACCTATGTTCACCTGCAAGACTAAGATTAAGATTAAGCATCATAATTGCCCAATAATATTTATGTTCTATCTAAACAGGTAGATGACACGATTTTTCATACATTAATTGAAAGGTAAAGTCCCTATGGTTGTTTTGAATAGAGGTCTGTACACCCATAGAGCTTCATCCAACTTTACGGATCAATCCTTACAAGAAACACTAACCATTTTTTCAAGAAATTGTTTAAGCTCACAGTTAGCCACTTCAATTTTCCCACAAATTTGGCCATAGTACGGGATTTCTATTTAGTTAGCGCACCAAACTACTAGTTCACAAAGTGTGACCCATTGTCACTGATAATCACTCGAGGTGTCCAAAGCGAGTAAAGATGTTCTTCCGTAGGAACTCATACACCACTCGAGCATCATTGGTCTTAGTAGGGATTGCTTCGACCAATTTAGAGACGTAGTCAAATACTACTAGGATATACTCATAAGAATGCGATGATGGGACCAAGCCCATGAAGTCAATGCCACAAATGTCAAAAATTTCAAATACTAGAATGGTTTTGAGAGGAATTTTGTCACGACCCAAATCGATGGGCCGTGATGGGAACCCGGTACCTTACTCAATCGAGTACCAACATAATGTATCAGATCATGTCATACTACCATAAATAACTAAGCCGAGGAGGCTGTCATGAAATAGGTAGAATACAACAGGTAATGCCAACTAAAACATAAGACATGTAGGCCTCTAAGACCAAAATAACCACTTGAACACTGAACATAGGTCGACAAGGCCATACAATCTTTTACGTACATGACATCTGTCTACAAGACTCTAAGAATACATAATTATCATAAAGGTTGGGATAGAGTCCCTCCATACCAAACAATACACATCTAACTTATACTAACCAAACAAGCAACTCCGAAGCAAATGGAGCGCACCAATATCTTCCACTGAGTTGATAGCTTACTTGGAGGGCTCTCGACCTGTCTATCGGGACCTGCGGGCAAGAAACACAGCATCCCCAGACAAAATAGACACACATATATATATATACACATACGTATATAACGCCATCTGGTCATGGGTCAATCTACATGAATGCAATGCATGAAAAGTACGTTAATAAAATCTTCTAGAGTGTCATAAGACCATTATACCTTTGAGTATTATCATGAAGTAAACTTTTTTTTTCAACTTACATATTTTTCTGAGACCCATGAACAAATGATAGAACAATTTGACACATGTGGAATCAAGAACATAAGCATTTCTAGTATTTCTATGAATATATTAATTTATGAAAATTGTGCATTTGTTCGTTTCGCTTGTGTCATATAGATCATGCCAAAATGAAAGAAGGGATAGCCTTAACGTACCTGGAGTAGGAAAAACTCCATATGATATTTCATTGGAAACCTTTGTGGATTGAACTTAGAACCTAAAAATCGGATTAAGCTTCTGCACTTTGAAATTGAGGAACGAAATCTTGCTTTGATTTGTTGAAATTTGGACGAAATTGCTTCTAATGAAGCTTTTGTTTGAAATGAAATGCTTCTGCTTCAACGTCCTTGGCTTTAAGCCAAAGGCAGATTGTGGTTTGGCCTTTACAAGGAATTCCTACTAATTTCAAGGATAAAATTTACAATTCTTATCAAGACTTTAACTTAAGTCATCATTTGGTTATTACCTAGTAGCCATCTGGCAAAGTGACCAAGAGTCATATTTTGCCATTGTGGATTTATGCCACGTGGAAGGGTGGGTGAAAATTATTAATCTTTACCTAATTATTAGTTATTGGGTAATGTCCCGTTACCCGGTAATTAATTAATTTCCCGCATAATTTAAAAATTATCTCGAATTACTTGAAATACTACTCTCTTTAAACACACCTTAATATCATGGCCATGGGGTACCTTGTATGATACTAGTCCATAAATACCGGATATTTTAGCTCGGTCCGTATTTTATCCCAAAATGCCAAACTTCGACAAAATTCATTTTCTTCGATATTACTTACCCTCTTACCTTCACGAATTTACTCATCACTTATAATCCCAAAATAATCTTTTCCTTGGACTGATGTCAATTACTTTACGACAAATTCAACGTACAATACTACAGGGTGCAACATCGTCATAACTTATTACTGGAAGCGTAACATCACTGTAACGTAATACTGCAGGGTGCAATATTGTCGTAACTTAATACTGCAAAGCGTAACATCATCGTAATGTAGTACTGCAAGGCATAACATCCTCATAATATAATACTGTAGGACGTAACATCATCGTAATATTGCAGGGTATAACATCATTCCCCCTTTTGGAACATTCGTCCTCGAATGTTGACTGACGCTCTTATCATTTTCGTAACACATAGCTCTTGTGAATAAATCCAAAGTCTAGGGTATCCCCCTCCCTTTAGTCTTTTTGCTCATATCATTACTTGTGGTCGAAATCTTTCTAATCTCGCAACTGCTGCTACCTCCTGTCATGCACCATGTATGACTCTGACTTTGTAATTGCGCCTATGCGACTCTTCTCTCCTTTTTCCTCTGGTGTTTAGCCAATCTCTAGGCCTCACTTTGTGAACATATACAAAGCTTGATAAGATGTCCCTTTGGGCATCTATAAGTATAGTGAAGTTCTTTACTCGGTACTTTGTTGAACTTATGAATATTGCTATATCTTATTTCATAGGATCGATTGTCCATTCGTATGACTTTACTGCATCTAAGTAGGTTAGTATATCATCGCTCTTACTTCAATTTATCATTACTGAAATCTGCTACCAAGCTCCAAGTTACTCTCGTTACTTATCCTATATGTACAAATCCAAGTCCTTTAGTGCTTCTTCTTTACCGTTCATCTTAATAATGATTACCCAATGTCATCTCATACATTGTAACTTTTATCCGTCCATTGTGGATTCACCTCAATATTGATCTATAATATACCACTGATAACTTGAAACTTCTTATGTAATACCTTGCCACTAGGGCTTACGTCTTATCGTGGAATATTTGAAGCGATTTTCTTGATCCACCTAGGGGCGATACGACACTATACTTCCATAATCATATTTCGTAGCATCCCAATGTGATTCACCTTACGGGGATATCCTAATTTCGTGCCGCCAGCGAAATCTTTTCCACTTCTCTTCTTCTTTTTTTTCAAATCATTATTCAAATGAAGGCCCAAACATCATCCTTTATCTGTCACCGTTGCACCCTCATTTTATTACCAGGTAGCATTTCATTCTTTCTAAATGCTATTAATCTTAGACTCATTTGAGTTCATTCAGGTTATATTGAACTTTCAATAACTTAGAGAAACTATTATCTCTCTTGTTTTCATAGACTTAATCCCGAGGACTTATCCATACTCGTCACCCTTTCACTTGCCTTTCCTCACCCTTACTCATATTTTCTTAAAACTTTGTCGTTTTACCATACTTTAGCTTGTGACCTATACATATCCATTTATACTACTCGCAACTTTCCTTCAACTTGCTTGCACCATAGATTTTCCTTATGTCATTTGGAACATCAAGCGAGACATCACATCGTATCTAACTATTCTTTACTCTCTTAGTCAAGCTTTTCGATACCAACACCATAGGCTGGAAGGTATGTTACTGACGATGCTGCTATTATTACTAGATAATGAATCCTCGTGCCTCTGGCCCTTTTATCCTAAGTATGGACTATTCACAATCTTCTACCTTTAAGTATCGTGTACGTTGTTCACCTTTACCTTACTTACCTTAAATTCTTGCATCGTATATTCTATCTCTCTCATGACCTCCCTTCCACCTAGTTTAAATTCACGTCCATAACTTGAAACTCTATTATAATACTTGCACCTCTGGTGGATAAACAATCATGTAGGAGTTTCATACTAACTTCTTATGAGACTGGTACCCTTCTAACTAGCTTTATCGTAGAGCTGTTATAGAACATAGTTGTTGTGCTACCTTTCTTGCAACTCTAATATTAAGAGTGATTATGCTATGTTTTCAATCATGATTCCTATAACTTCTGGGTCCAATAATTAGATTCCTGATTTACTTTGTTGATGTCACTCTTTAGTTTCCTTATTCTTCTGATCGGCCTTTATGTTGGCTTAAGTTATCTTCCAATCTTCGGCTCATGGTATTAGTTATTACTTTAGCCCTCCATGTACGCTATGGAATATCCTTGATATAATCTTCTAACAATTCATTCCTTTGTCTATGACCTGGGCTCAATTCTTTCTTTTAACTTATACCGGAATCTTTTAGGATGTATGATTGTCAATATATATGCTGCATGTATAAAACTCCAAACTCTTAAGTGTGTTCATAACGTCACCAACTCAGGATCATTGATCGAATAATTCCTTTCGTTCTTTCTCAGCTTTCTTTAACGTAAGCTATTACCTTTCCTGATCTTTCTTCCCCCTTGTTGCGTGCATGCTTAGCTTATCTTAGCTCCCACACATGCCAGAATTTTCGTACAACTCATATGATCTTCGAATATTTCTTTTGATTTTTACTTCCTGTTCACCAGCCACGGTAGATTCCTCTTTCTTATGGAGGACATACAATGTTGTTGTGAAACTGTTGTTACAAAACCATTTCCTCTTTGGGTCACGGTGCTTAGGTTGAAGCCTTCTTCCTCATTTCCTCAGCTAGTCCTTCACTGTATTACTTAGGGAGGATCCTCTAACTCTTGTAAAGATGCGAGCTTATTATATCGTATTCCCAATAGAATTTTTGATGTTCGTGCTCACTGGTAATTATCCTTAGTTACTTACCTCCACACTCATCTGCTCGTACGACTGCTTCTGAACTGAAGTTTTGACTGTCTTCCCAGTGGAACTATCTTTTATTTCTGTAACACTCATACGGTACCTTTAACTACCCCAACTCCTATTTGAATATTTCTCAAGTATTACAATGTCATAACTACGGTGCTAAATTCACTATATTGGGTTTTACTATCTTTATCTTGCTCGACATGCTGTCTTGTATGTATTCTCTTGACTAGCCATAACTAGGTTATTCCTGAATCAACTACTAACTACTCGTTGGCCCATTCTCATGTCAATATTCCACAAAATCTTTCTTGGGTTATTTCCTTGGTCTTAACTTACATCTCGTACTGACTCCTTAATTATCAATAACATCTCGGGTAGGAACCCTTACTTCTTCTCCTTGACGTCGCGTTTGCATAATGTTCTGGAATCGTATCATATCTGTAGGATTTGAATAAGTGTAATCTCATTCCTTTCTCATTTTTTTATCGCATTCTTCCTTTATTATTCTATATTCCCACCTTTAGGGGAGTACTAAGACTTGGATCTATGACGATCTGCCTATAGATGTTTTTCCTCTTCACTTTTGGGGTCCTTTCACATTATCAATGACCCTTACTCGCCTTGCAGTAATCCTTCTGTACCAAGGATAACTAAATTCCTCACTCGCGATGGTGACACTTAGTGTAGCTGGCACATACAGTCTCTTAAGCTTAACTTTGCTCACATTGCTTGATTTAGGGAAGCGTCTCCCTTTCTGAATTTCTCATGAATCTTCTTTTGTTGTCCATTCTATTATCGCCGGAAAGTAATCTGAAATTCGTATGATGCTGACCGTTATCAAATCATTCGGTCCCTAATTCATGTTTAGTTTATCTTGTTCACCTACCCATACTGATTTCTATTATTCTGGGGTTTAATTCTCCTTCTTGTAATCACGTTAGAGTCACGATCTTATTCCCCGAAATGAGGATGTGACTGTATGGCCTATACTATTTTGTTTTCTTAAGGCCCATCACTTTTCGTTTCTTTCTTCATTTGACTATAGGTTCTGTAACACTCTACCATTTTCATCCATGTATCATATCTTATTCATAATGCTTCCTTATCTCTCTTCTCATTACTCTGCTAATATTTCTTCATATCCTTTTCTTTGTGAAAACTTCAATACGACATTCTTCCACTTTTAGCTCTCTTTGCTTCATTTATCGTCTCTTCGGGTTGCTCAACGTCCTCTCTCTACTAGGGACGAGAGTCATACTAAGGTAATATTTATCCCTTCTAATCTTTTAGTGCCTATCATCTGAATTTTTTTTGTCATGCTAGTATTCACATCTAATTGTGATATTCTAGAGTGCACCATCCGGGTGTCTCACAAGGAGGTCTATTAGCACATTTGCAATATCCTTCGGAAATGTCAACTAACGCAAGCAATCCATTTACCAATTTGGGTGATCCTAACCCCAGTCAGATCTTGATATCATGTCCTTCTCTTAACTATACCTGTTAGCTCCCACAGGGCATAGCTGAAATGGGTGTAACCAATTGTACATACCTCTGTTACTGGTGAATATAACTCAAAAATCTTATGGTCCTCTACCTGAAGTATAAACACTGTTAGCCTTCATTAACTAGGCGCCTCGTACCCTTCTTCATCTTGCTTCTTTTGCTTGTTGAAACTTGTATTTATCTTCTTAATCTCTCGTAGTCTTTAACCATAAAGGTGGATAGGCATTCTTGCCTTAACGCTTCTTATCAAGAAGCTTATACCTTTCAGTACACCCATGATCTTCTAAAAACCTCACATTTACTTATCGTATTCAAATTACAAAAATCCAATTCCTCTAACTCAGCTCTTCCTCAACCATCTCTCTTTCCAACCTTCTTTCTGGATGTAGGTATCGTCTTATTACAAATAAAATAGAATTTCGGAATTTGAATTCTTATAAGGGAGCTCTACCACACGATCTAGAGTAAGAAGAAAGAGTGACAATTCTAAATGCCCTATAGCCTCTTGCTTATAAGTGTGGTGCACGACACGCTCATAAACAAGACTCTAGCAGACACAGCTTTTAGACTCTCTAGGACAGAACTGCTCTGATACCACTTTTGTCACGACCCAAATCGATGGGCCGCGATAGGCACCCGGTACCTTACTCAACCGAGTACCAACATAACATATCTTTTCATGTCATACTATCATAAATAACTGAGTCGGGGAGGCTGTCATGAAATAGGTAGAATACAACAGGTAATGCCAACTAAAACATAAGACATGTAGGCCTCTAAGACCAAAATAACCACTTGAATACTGAACATAGGCCGACAAGGCCATACAATCTTTTACGTACATGACATCTGTCTACAAGCCTCTAAGAATACATAATTTTCATAAAGGACGAGACAGAGTCCCGCCATATCAAACAATACACATCTAACTCATACTAACCAAACAAGCAACTCCGAAACAAATGGAGCGCACCAAGATCTTCCGTTGAGCTGATAGCCTACTTGGAGGGCTCTCGACCTGTCTATCGGGACCAGCAAGCATGAAACTCAGTGTCCCCAGACAAAAGGGATGCCAGTACGAATAATGTACTGAGTATGTAAGGTGCATAAATAAGTACATAACAAACATGGAGAAAATATAGAGTAAATGACTCCACCTGTAAATCTGAATAACTTTGTAAATCATGAAATAATTATAGTATCATGCATATGTGTATGAATGTCATGCCATGCATAGGTACATGTTTCATAATATCATCAGCCTCTGAGGGCATCACATCATATCATCTTGGCCATTGTGGGCAAAATCATCAACATATACCAGCTGATCAGGTGGTGGTGCGTATATAACGCCTTAACATTTTCCCATATCCCATATACATATAAATATAAATATATATATATACGCGTATATAACGCCATCTAGTCATGGGTCAATGTACATGAATGCAATGCATGAAAAGTACGTCAATAAAATCTTTTAGAGAGTCATAAGACCATTATACCTTTGAGTATTATCATGAAGTAAACTTTTTTTCAACTTACATATTTTTCTGAGACCCACGAACAGATGATAGAACAATATGATACATGGTAAATCAATATCATAAGCATTTCTATTATTTCTATGAATAGAGTAATTTATAGAAATTGTGCATTTGCTCGTTTCGCTTGTGTCGTATAGATCATGCCAAAAAAAAAGAAGGGATGGCCTTAACATACCTGGAGTAGAAAAAACTCCGTATAATATTCCGTTGGAAACCTTTATGGATTGAACTTAGAACCTAAAAATTGGATTAAGCTTATGCACTTTGAAATTGAGGAACGAAATCTTGCTTTGATTTGTTGAAATTTGGACGAAATTGCTTCTAATGAAGCTTTTGTTTGAAATGAAATGCTTCAATGTCTTTGGCTTTAAGCCAAAGGCAGATTATGGTTTGGCCTTTACAAGGAATTCCTACTAATTTCATGGATAAGATTTACAATTCTTATCAACACTTTAACTTAAGTCATCATTTGGTTATTACCTAGTAGCCATCTAGCAAAGTGACCAAGAGTTTTCTTTTGCCATTGTGGCTTTATGCCACATGGAAGGGTGAGTGAAGATTATTAATCTTTACCCACTTATTAGTTAGCTGGGTAATGTTCTGTTATACGGTAATTAATTAATTACCCGCATAATTTAAAAATTATCTCGAATAACTTAAAATACTACTCTTTTTAACACACCTTATACACCTTAAAATCATCGTCATGGGGTAACTTGTATGGTACTAGTCCATAAATATCGGATATTTTAGCTCGGACCGTATTTTATCCCAAAATGCCAAACTTTGACAAAATTCGTTTTCTTCTATATTACTTACCCTCTTGCCTTCACGAATTTACTCATCACTTATAATCATTATAATTCACAAATAATCTTTTTCTTGGACTGATGTCAATTACCTTACGATAAATTCAATGTACAATACTATAGGGTACAATACTATAGGGTGCAACATCGTCGTAACTTATTACTGCGAAGCGTAACATCACCGTAATACAATACTGTAGGGTGCAATATTATCGTAACTTAATACTGCAAAGCGTAACATCATCGTAATGTAGTACTGCAAGGCGGAACATTATCACAATATAATACTGCAGGACGTAACATCATCGTAATATTGCGGGGTTTAACAAATCTTCATCCCTCTTGCTAATATTATCTACCCTTTGACATGTGTCACATAAAGCTATATACGCACGTGCATCTTTGTACGAAGTAGGCCAATAGAAACTAGATTCCATGACCTTTGTTATAGTGCGATTTCCACCATAGTGTCCTCCAGCAGCTCCATCGTGGCAATGAGAAAGAATGCTTTCCATCTCTATTCTAGGAACACATTTTCAAATCACACCATCTGCACACAATTTAAACAAGAAAGGGTCATTCCAAAAGTAACTTGTTTTAAGCTTCCTTCTTTGATCACGACAGAGGTCACGAGGCAACTATCCACTCGCCAAAAAGTTGGCTATGTCATCACACCAAGGAGACCTTTCGGAGACCGCAGCAATGAAGAAAATATGCTCATCAGGGAACTCTTTCCTTATTTCAACTATTAAACCAGAGGTTTCTCGAGTCAAGATAGATGATCTGTAACTTGATTTTTTATGCCCTTCCTATCTTTGATCTCCAAGTCAAATTCTTAGAGCAACAACACCCACCGCATCAGACGTGACTTGGACTCCTTCTTACTTAACAGGTATTTCAAGGCTGAGTGATCAGTGTGTACAATCAATTTACTCCCCACCAGATATAATCTAAACTTGTCAAAAGCAAATATTATAGTAAATAACTCTTTATCAGTAGTGGCATAGTTAACTTGAGCCTCATTCAACGTCCTGCTTGCATAGTAGATGGGCCTAAACATCTTATCTCTTCTTTGCCCCAGAACTGCCACCACAGCTACATTACTAGCATCACACATTATAGCTGATTTATTAATGAACACCTTCTCGAGCATTTGATCAATAAAGGGAAGTAGGAAGTGGTCTTTCCTTGTTGCATCATTCAGCCTTCTATAATTAATGCACATTCTCCACCCAGTGACTATTCTTATGGGGATCAATTCATTGTCTTCATTCTTCACCACGGTCATGCCTCACTTCTTAGGTACAACTTGCACTGGACTAATCCACGCGCTATCAGAGATGGGTAAAATCCCACATCTAGCAATTTGATGATCTCCTTATGCACTACCTCCTCAGGATATTTATTCAAATTGCATTGAGGCTACACTACTAGCTTGCTATATTCTTCCAGCAAATTTTTATGCATGTAAATGGCTGGAATGATTCCTTGAGTATCCGCTATGGTGCAGCAAATGGCCTTTTTGTGCTTTTTCAGTAGCTTCACTAGCTTTTCCTCTTATGTAGCTGTCAAGCAAGCAGAAATAATCACAGGAAAATTATTAGTTTCAAGAAAAGCATATTTCAAGTGAGTAGGGAGGACTTTCAATTCCACACTAGGCTTAGAAGCCTCCTCTTTTGTTTCCTCCTCATCAACCACTTAATCCTGAGTTTCAAGAGCTTTAGCCTCTTTCTTTATTTAAAGATCTTCATCCCCCACTATACTAGACTGAGTAATACACCTCTCTAGGGTATCCCCGACAAACTTGTCGAACTTGTATTTTTCAGCCAATTCCCCAACAATATCTATCTTGAAGCACGAGTAGGCAGACGCCTCATCGTTGGGGTATTTCATCATCCTCTTCATCTGGAACACCATTTTCTTATTTCCCACTCTGAGCATAAGCTGCCCCTCGTAGATATCAAGGATAGCTCTACTTATAGATATAAATGTCCTCCCAAGAATTAGAGGCACCTACTTATTCACTTTTATATCCACCACAATAAAGACTACAGGGAACACAAACTTGTACACTCGTGCTAGAATATCCTCAATGATTCTCTCAGATAAAATGGTGGTCTTGCCAGCCAGTTATAGGGATACTGGTATTGATTTAATCACTCCAATCTCACCTTCCAGATTCCTAAAGATAGACAAAGGCATTAGATTTATAGAAGCACAAGAATTACAAAATGCCTTGTCGAATTTCTCACTCTCCAACGAGCATGGTATGGTGAAGCTTCCTGGGTCCCTACACTTTTGAGGAATTTTATTTTGCAGTATGGCACTACAATGGGCATTCAGCTTGACCACTGTCATCTCCTCTAATTTCCTCTTACTAGACAAGATTTCCTTCAAGAACTTAGCATAAGCAGGCATCTGAGTGAGCACTTCTATGAATGGAATGTTCACATAAAGTTGCTTGAGCATCTCTAAGAACCGCCTAAAATGCTTGTCAAGCTTTTCCTGCCTCATCTTTTGAGGGAATGGTAGAGCTGGCATATGGTTGCTTTCTTGAATCTCCTCTTGTATCCCACTACTCTAGCCTTTCCTCTCTTCACTCTTTTTCTCTTCCATTGTCTCAGTCTGCTTTTTTACTACCTCTAGTCCAGCTTTCACAACTGGGTCAGCAAATGTTTGCTGCGTCTCAGAGATACAACTTTGATTGTTTCCTTTGGGTTCTTTTCAGTGCCAGAGGGTAGAGTCCCAGGATCCCTCTCAAATAATAAATTTGTAGTTTGTCCTATTTGTCTTTCTAAATTCTGTATGGGCGTGCCCTGCTCTAGGATGGTTTTGCCCTAAGTCTCAAATTTTTCATCTGATTTATTAATGAACACCTTCATGAGATCTTCCATACTAGACTGATTTGACTGATGTGGATGGTATTGCTGTCTCTGCTGGTTCTGAAAACCTGGTGGTCCATGACCATGTGGTCTAGGATTATTTTGTTGCCATGAGTTCAAATTATGAAAAACCTGGATGTCTTTGCCCCATAGCATTATAGTTGTTCCCACCTTGTTAGTTTCCTCTATTAAAGTTACCTACCGCATTTACTGCCCCAGCTAAAGCTTGACACTTATACGTTGGGTGTCATATTCCACAAAAGTAACATGCTGCTTGCGGTTCACTGTGTATCTAGGCAAATGTCATCTTTCTTATCTCTTTGGACATGGTGTCTAGCTGGGCTTGCACTGATGTGTTAGAGTCCACCTGGTGAACCTCCAACAGTTTTTCTCCGGTCATTACCCTCAGCAGGCCACTGGTTAGCGTCCTCAGACTATTCATCAAGAATTAAGACGACCTCCTATGGAGTTTTCTTCATTAATTGACCTCCACATGCGGTACTCAAAGTCCGTCACAAGGAGGGTGTCAGTCCATCCCAGAAGTCCTGAAGTTGCATCCACTACTCAATTCCATTTTGTTGACACCTTCTCACTATCTCCTTGAATATTTCCCAAGGTTCGAAAACCTTTTATGTCTCCCTATAGAAAAAATTATGGATTTCCATTCTGAATTTCCTTGTTTTTGCAGCTGAGAAGTACTTGTCAATAAACATTTTGGTCATATCTTACCATGTCCCGATCGACCATGTGGGTAAGCTATAAAGTCAGTGCTTCGCGTTATCTTTCAATGGAAAGAGAATGCCCTTAAGTAGAATGCATCTTTTGATACTCCATTTTACTGGAAGGTGTTCATGATTTCATAAAAGTCCATCAAGTATGTTTTAGGATTTCATCCAACTTCCCTCTGAATATACAAATGTTTTGGATGGTTTGAATCAAACCTTTCTTCAACTCGGAGTTGTTTGCTGCTATGGGTGGAGGTTTGACACTTAACAGTCCTTGATTGTAGAATGGTCTGGCATGGTCACCCAATGATCTTCCAAGCCTGAGTGATGCATTCTTGAACTGGTATTCAACCAAGGATCAGTTTAGATTGAATGGACGACCCCCATCATCTTCGACTGTCTCCTCAGCAACTCTCCGAGCTGCCTCGGCAGATGCCTGTTGGGCTACTTCCTGTTGAGCTACTTCTCGTACAGCCAAATCAACTACCTGCTCACCATTTTTAGCCATGTGTTCTTGGGTTGAAAGTTGACCCAAGAATTTTTTGGTGAATTATTTCTCTTTCTTCAACTATCGCAGACACTTTTTAACCTATGGATTACATGGAATCAATTATTTTGAAGAAGATCGAGTCATAAACCAGAAAAGTCAACATGTTTCCTACACACAAAAGAGAAAACGTGAATACACCAAAGTAAAAACTGGTTCCTAAGTTAGTACTAAAAATTATTTTAAAATTGTCAATCCCTGCCAACAAATCCAAAATTTGACAAGCGCAAAATACAACACTAAATTATTACTCGCCAGTCAAAGATAGTATAGTTTAATTATCGTCTCCACAGGGATTGGATTTAAACAGTGTTCGAATAATCTTCAGTTGATTACTATCTAGGAAAATTAACACTTGATTTGATGATTATCAATTAACATTAACTATTAAAAATTAAGCAATTAATAATTTATCACAAAAGACAGCAGATGAGCAACGAAGAAATATCAATGAGAGAAATAAGGGTAATTGACTAGACAGGTGCAAGATAATTGACTCGAGATTTAAATCCTAAGTTAGTTTACTCTATAATATTGTTGATTCTCACAAATTCAACAGATAATTAGATTACATTTGAAGCTAATGTCCCTCTTTAGATTAAACGTTAATTTTAGTGCTTAATCCAATTGAAGCACGGTAAGCAATTGCAATGAATAAAATGATGGTTATGATCTAAAGGGTAACTTCTCGCGAATATTTCCCTATTTTCTAGTTCGATTAACAATTCAAGAGGCTCTTTCAATTACCTACTTGAATTACAAATTTAAACTAGAGCATAATATGTAAAGAAATTCAATATCAAGCCCCTCCTTCGATTAAGTAAAATAAGAAATAACTTCACAATACGAATTAAAACACCATCAATTAATTCCAACAATTATCAAAAATCAAATCCCTAATCAAGTTATCAAAACACTGTATCTGTTGACACCCTAATGAAAACTACTTCATAGAAATGGAAAGTCATCTCAATACGGTTTTAAAACATATAAAACATCAATGTTAATAATTCGATACAAAACTCTCGTATTGCACTGATTATTGGTTGAAATCTTGATGAATTCTTGTGCCTTCTTGCCTTAGTTGCTTCTCAAATCTTTTGTAGGTCAAAAGTCCCTTCAAAAACTTATTTTTGATGTATTTATACCTTGTAGGAACGGGCTTGGACAAAACTACCGTTTCCTAGCCGAAACAGGAACTAACTCTAAGAAATTTGTACATCCGCACTGCGCCCCACGCCGCGCCATACGGAGTGCTTGTGAGGATCTACAGAGAGCAGAGTTTTTGTCAGGCAGCAACTTTTACAAAGTTGCATTGTGCTATGCAGCGAGGCAGTGTTGTTTTCTCAGAGTAATTCTTTTCGTCCACTTTTTGACATCCGGTCTTGGTCGTCGACCCTCGAACGTGATCCCGGCTTAATTTCTTGGGCTTCTACTCAAACTTCAAAGCTCCAACTTGTTCAATTTAGCTTCAAATTAACCTTTTACTCAGAATCACTTCCTGCAAGGCATAAAACATGTAATAAGTGCAATTCACTATCATTTAAGATCAAGCACACATAAAATATAATAATTAGAGTGCAATAGTACATGTCCTTCTACTGGACCTACTCCTTGAGGTCGAAATTAAGCTGGTTGACTTCCATCCAAGACTGATGAAAGCTTTCATGATGAAGCACGAGGCCTGAGATATAAGGAGAGAAAAATCGTTAAAATATCATTAAGGCAAAGAGAAACTCTCTAAGATGATAAGAGAAGCAGGTATACCCTATTCAACGCCTGCTGAGCCTTGTGGAAGAATCTTGGACCGTCTACCTCGTTCATCTTTTCCTGGTATTTTTCGGTTACCAAGGACTGGAGATAGCTGGCCACTGCAACTAGCCTAGATAGCATGTTATTATTCACGGGTACTGTGAACAAGACTATCTTCTTTTGTTCAGGTCCACACTCTGGGCAGGAAACTGCTTCTCAAGCTTTGGGCACAAACTCGACACACATGTACTCGGTTGCACGACCCTTTTTAGGATCTCCAAGTTACCAAATCTGGAGTAATCCTCCAGCATGCCAATATCCACGCCCTCGAAAAGTGAGTTAAGGGCCATATCCACGGCCCGGCACACTTCGATCAGTATCCCTTCAGCGGCTCGAGCTTCATTAATATGGCCTCCATACGAGGGGTGACTCCTGAACGTGGATGACATCAGTGTTTCTAGAGGCGGACCCTATCGAGACTGGAGGGGTTTCTTGCGAAGTAGTAGCAACTTATTTTTATCTGATCCCCCGAGCTGAGGAGGACACAACCTTTCATGCATACCCCTCCAGAGCCACCAACTCCAGGTCGGCATCGATCGGCTCATGAGCGATGAACTCCATGTCATATTCATCCTTGAGAAAGTCCTTATACCGATGAAGAGCCCCAAAATTCGGGACCTGAAACCCTTTTGGTGCTCTTTCTGACCCTCAGCATGATCCTTTTCTTTTTCTTAACGTCAGTAGGAGCATCCGAGGAGTTAGGGGATTTCTTCATTTTCTCAACTTTTAATAGTGCCTGCGTGGGCTTAAACAAAGGCACTTGCAAGCATAGAAAATGAATCAATTGAATTTGGAGGTAAGTTGGGATACCATATCAATGCTCCCTTGAACAAGGTTTCTCCGAATTTCTTCAGCAATACCAACTTGATCTCGTCATCCTTGAGGTCGTTTCTTTTTATTGCGCATGTGTAAGAGGTCACGTGCTCGTTTGGATCTATGGTCCCGTTGTATTTTGGGATATTGGGCAATAAGAACCTTTTAATAATTGGCATTGGTGCCGCGCTCAGAGAGGAAGGCTTCTAAATAAATTTTTTGGAATCTGGTCCCTTAAATATCGGAGGTGCTCTCGGGATCTGATCGACCCTCGAGTTGTAAGTCTCCACTTTCTTTTTGTTCCCCTCTATCTTTTTTTCTCCGGATTCCACTCACTTTGTTAGTGCCTTGACCATCTTCATCGCCTTGGGGGTTTCCCCGAGTCTGGACCCATCGGGTTCTATGACAATTCGTTCTTCCCTCTGAGTGTTTTCGCCAACACGTTTGGGTTTAGCCACACTGTGTGTGTGATTTGACTCTACAATTGTGCTATGGCAATTTACTGAGCTTGCAACATCTCAAAAATCAATGCAAGATAACTCCATCACCTCCCCCTTCGGGTGCCCTGTGAATGTTGTTATCAGGATCAGTTGGTAAGTTGATATTGATAGCAACCTGTGAATTGATATCGACTGGGTCAACGATCGAGATGCCATTGGGGTCGACACGGGGTATGTTGTTGCTTGGTACCACGTAGTTATTTTCACTTTGGTGGCCTAATTCGGCGTTAATACTTAAGTGAGCGGATTGGGAGTTTGACATATTCTGGTGGCCTGACTCGGCGTCAACACTTAAGTGAGCAGACTGGGAGTTTGTCATATTAAATAATCCTGAAATCAAACTTCAAAAAACAAGCATAAAATAGAGTGTGTTATAAAGATTCGTATTAAATCACCACTATTATCCTTGGCCCCACCGTGGCCACCAAACTGTTTACTCTTAAATTAGAAAATAATTGAATTTGTACGTGGTTTAAAGGATATATAGTTTAATTTAATACAAATGATCAAAATACAGTAAGTAATTGAATTAAAAGGAGATAAAATGATTCAACCAAACATGACGAAGTTATTAAGCCCGACGTTAGATTTGAATGCCAAAGATCGGTTCCAATCGAGCCTTCGGAATAGAACTCGGTTGCAACTAAATAGAAGAACACCTGAAGAATACTTGAGAAATTGCTATAAGTCAAAAATAAACTTTATTACCTTGATATGCGTGCTAACAATATTGCATAAAAGAAAAGGTTCTCCTCTATGAAAACCCGCTTTACAGCCACTACCGAGCGTGATTCGCACCGTAATATCCGGCTGATAGCGGATATTTTGGCTCTCCATTTGTCTTCTTTATCCGTTACTTCTTTTACTCGGTTCATCATATTGCTCGAGCTGCAATCTTTTCGGGTCGTCCATGCTCAATTCCCGACATGCTATTCATCCACTCCCAGTCTCGATCTGTGGGCACCTTCAGTCTCATTTGAGCTAGCAACGAATAACAATGTTCCTCGTTTCTTCAACAAGAAATCGGGAATAACTCTATCTCCGATTTCACCTGTATACAATCTGAACAATTCTTTTTACGATAGAAGCAGCATGGTTAGAGTCAAATAAGTGATAAAATATTTTGAATTTGAATTGATCGAAATACTAGCTCCAACCTAATTAATTTTCGTAAATCTTTAAACAAATGTGTGGTTAGAGTGAATAAATTGATGAAAATATCATGATTTTAATAAAATATTATTAGTGCTTTATTTTGAATTAAAGAACAAAACATAAACTGTGTGGTTAAATATTTTGAATTTAAAAAACCAAAAATAAAGCTAGACGATGGAGTCTTCTTAAATAAACGGTGTGGTTGAATTGGATTTTATCGAAAACATTTTCTATGTTATTGTCGAGGTACTAAAAATTGTTGCGATATTAAGACAACGAAGATGAAGAATATGCCATATTCAAATGCTAATAAACATATAAACGGTTGTTCGTTCCTAGCAATCAATGTTGGAGTGAGTTAAGCATAGGTACAGTACTGTGTGGTTAGATTAAATGAAGAGATAAAATATATTCCTAATAAATTGTTCGAGTCAATTGTTTAAGCAACTGTTGGATTTTGACATTGTGTATATGTAGATTAGAATGAAATAGATTTGAACAAAGTCAAAATGCAAGCATATCAATATGACCAGTGCTAAAGTACTACAATTTGGGATTGCTTCTGATCATAGTTAAGCTATAATAATAGTCAGTGAAAGTAGAAAGTCAAGAGTTATATTCTTTTGTGTACTAAATTCTCACCACTAAAAATTGTATGACTTGCTGTTTTAGTTTATATGATGTTTTATCGCTTTTAAGACATTATATAGATATAAATCTTTCATACTCGGGCAGTGTAAGATCTCAAGGAGGCAAAAGGAAGTCAAGTTCTTTATAGTAAGCATATGCTGATAAGGAAGTTGATCTTTATGTATCATTGTGCTGGATAATTTTCACATCGAACAAAATATAAATGTCGTTGTTATGTTAGCATAGAAAACCATGTTGTAATTTTGTATGATTTGCTTGCAGTTTATAGTGTAGCAGTTGTGTTGTATTTCTTCATGTTATTTGTATATTATATACGATTAAAATCGGGGATAGAGTTACCCCCAGTTTTCCGTTGAAGAAGCGAGGAACATCATTATCGTTACTAGCTCGAATGGCATCGAAGGTGCCCACAAATCGAAACTGGGGGCGGACGAAAGATACGTCGGGAATCGAGCATGGCCAAACCCGGGAAGAATCAAGCTCGAGCGAAACAAAAAATCGACGATAAAGAAAAGACGGTTAAAGAGGGCAAGCGGGGAGCCGAAATATCTGCCATCAGCCGGATATTGCGGCACGAATCACGCCCGATATTAACTGCGGATCATGTTTTCTTGGGAAAAACCCCTCTACTATATAAAGAGGGTAACCTTTTTATTTTTTTGGTCACTATTGGCATGCATATCAAAACAATAAAAGTTTATTCTAGCTCTTATCATTTGTTTGATTATTCTTCTGTTGTTCATTGACTTAGTCGTATCCGAACTCCATCTGGAGTGCTCGGTTGTGGTCGATTATTAGCGTTTAAGCCTAACACAGGGCTTTATTACTTCAACATATTGGTTTGATCGCTTATTCTCATTTCAATTCAATTATTTACTATTCTTTAATTATTTGTCAATCACATATCCTTTAAACCGTGTACAAATTTAATTGTTATCCATTTTAAGGGTAAACAATTTGGAGTCCACTACGGGCTAAGGGTAATAGCTGTGATTTAATATGAATCTTGATAACACACACTATTTTGCACTTGTTCTTTGAAGTTTGATTTTAGGACTATTCAATAAGTCAGATTCTCAATCTGCTCACTTAAGTGGCGATGCCGAATCAAACCACCACGGTGAAAATAACAACGGGGTGCTGAGTAACGGCGTACCCCCTATCGACCCTAATGGTGTTCCAATCGTTGACTCAGTCAATGCCAGTTAGAGGTTGTTGTCAATGCTAACCTGCCAACCGACCCAATAACAGTGTTCACGGGGTACCTCGACCTTTGGTTCACGAGGCAGCCGAAGGATGAGGTAATGGAGTTAGCTTGCGTTTGATTTTATAGATGTTGCACGCCCAACAAGTTGCCACAACATAACTGCACAATCAAAATCACAATGCGGCTGAACCCAAACAGGTTGGAGAAGATGCTCAGAGGGAATATCGAATTGTCACATAATCCGACGCACCAGATACCGGTAAACTTCCGAGGTCATACTAATGCTTGAAGCAATGATACAACGGATAGAATCTAGTAAAAAGAAGATAGAGGCGAACACAAGGCAGTGAAAATCTACAACTCAAGGGTCAGTCAGATCCCAAGAGCATCACTGATATTGAAGGGGCCAGATTCTAAAACATTCATTCAGAAGCCTTTCTCCCGAGCACGGCACCAAAGGCAATTCCGAAAAGGTTCTAAATGCCCGATATTCCCAAATACAACGGGACCACAGATCCAAATGAGCTTGTGACCTCTTGCACATGCCTTGAGGATGACGAGATCGAGTTGGTACTATTGAAGAATTTTGGGAAAACCTTGTCACATGGAGAAATGATATGGTATCACAACTCGCCTCCAAACTCTATTAATCTATCTGTTATTCTTGAATATGCCTTTGTTAAAGCTCATGTCGGCGTTATTAAAGTCAAGACGGGGAGATTGGATCTATTCAAAGTCAAGAAATGGGACAACGAGATTCTTAGGGATTTCGTGTCGAGACTCCAGATAAAACGAATGGATTTGCCCCTGGTTGCAGGCGATTGGGCCGTTTAGGAATTTACTCAAGGGCTCAACCCCCAAAGTTTAGTTGTATCTCAATAACTGAAGAAAAATTTGGTAAAGTGCCTAGTGGTCACTTGGGTCGATGTCCACAACAGGTATCAGTTAAAGATCATAGTCGAGGACGACTAGGAACTCCATTGGGGTCGGTCTATCCCAATAGTGTGAATGATAGGTCTAAAAGAATAGTAGAACAAGAATCAAGGCCACCTTGAGACCGATATTAGCCTTACAACTCAGACAGAAGGGGAAACGAACTTGGTCAATGTCCGACCAGTAACGACAAAATAAATGATCAGGGTCTGATTAATTAAGGGTTAGTGAATAGAAACGGTTTCAACATATCACCCGAAGTTAGAGACACCCCGAGGCTAATAGAATATAACATTAACTTGGATGCAGCAAGTATAGTGTCCACCATCGATCGCATCAAGGAGACCAAATGGTCGAGGCCACTACAGTCCGATCCAGTGCAGAGGGATCATGCACATATCACGGTACTCACGGTCATAGAATCGAGGATTTTCGGCAATTAAGGGAAGAAGTGGCTCATTTGTTCAACAACGGGCACCTTCAAGAATTCCTAAGTTAGCGGTCCAAAAACCATTTCAAGAACAGGGACGCCAACAAGAAGATCGAGCAAGAAGAACCTCAACATGTAATTAACATGATTAGAGGAGGAGTTGATGTTCCACAAGGACCAATGATAAAATGCACCAAAGTTTCTATCACAGGAGAAAAATGAACTTGATATTATATTCTGGAAGGATCCATCTCATTTAGTGACGAGGACATTGAGGGAATTATTTAAACTCACAATGATGCATTGGTAATATTTGTACTCATTAATAAGTTTCGAGTTAAGCGTGTGTTAATTGATCCAGGTAGCTCGGCCAACATCATCTGATAGAGAGTCATGGAACAACTAGGGTCGTTGGACCAGATCGTACCGACAGTTCGAGTACTAAATAGATTCAATATGGCGTAAGAGACAACGAAGGGTGAAATCACCCTATCGGTCAACACGACCAGGACCACTCAACAAGCAAAAATCTATTTAATCGGGGCGAATATGAGGTACAATTCCTTGTTTGGAGGACCGTGGGTTCATAGCATGAGGGCGGAACCATTGAGCATGCACCGAGCGTTGAAATACTCCAGGTGGTATCAAAACGGTCTATGGAGAAAAACTAGCCACAAAAGAGATTTTCACCGTCGAAGAAGTAATCCTAGCTTATGCGGTCACAACATCAAAAGATAAGGGACTAATCAAAGAGAAAGGCACCAAATAGCAATCACCGGTCGACCTCAATTGAGCTAGAAAAACAGAAGGAGCATCTAATCAATGAAGAAGATGACTTCGGGGTCCCGAGATCCTTCTTTGCACCTGATGATAGAAAAGTATACATGGGCACGGGGATAACCCCCATGATTAGGAAAAACTCATTGATTTTCGTAAAGTTAATGTTGATTTCCTTGCCTGGTCCCACTTAGATATGACAGAAATTCCACCGGAGATATCAAATCATAAATTGCATTTAGACCCAAACTTCCACCCGGTAAAATAGAAGATGAGGCCACAGTCTGAAGTCAAGAATACATTCATCAAAGACGAGGTATCTAAACTCTTAAAAATAGGTTCCATTTGGGAAGTTAAGTACCCCGATTGGGTAGCTAACGTAGTCATCGTACATAAAAGGAAAACACACTTAGAATGTGTGTGGATTAGGATCTAAATATGGCATGTCCAAAGGACTCATTTCCTTTGCGTAACATTGATCGAATAACCGATGCGACGGTAGGGCACGAGACGTTGAGCTTTCTCAACGCCTATTTTGAGTACAAACAACTATGGATGGACCCGAGGGACCAAGAGAAAACTTCTTTTATAACCAAGTTCGACAATTATTATTATAATGCGATGCCATTTGGGTTAAAAATATAGGTGCCAACGCCTAGTCAACCGAATGTTCGAAGAACAGATAGGAAAATCAATGGAGGTCTATGTTAGTCAAGTCCCTACGAGCAGAGAACAATTTGACATATTTGCAGGAAACCTTTGATATATTGAAGGAATATAATATGAAGTTGAACTCCGAGAAATGTGCTTTCGGAGTCGGCTCGGGAAAGTTCCTTGACTTTATGGTATCTAAATAATGAATAGAGATCAACCCGGATAAGATAAAGGCCATAGAAGATATCACTGTGGTCGACAATGTCAAGGTAGTGCAGAGGCTGACCGGATAAATAGCCGCATTAGGCCAATTTATTTCTAGGTTATTGGATAAAAAACTAAAGAAAATAAGTGACTTCGCTTGGACCCGAGAGTGCCAAAAGGCTTTAGAAGAACTTAAACAATACTTAAAGATCCCTCCTTGTTGCACACCCTGAAGGCGATCGAGTAGCTATACCTTTACTTGGCGGTGTCCGAGGTAGCGTAAGTCTGTCCTGGTTCGAGAAGAAGAAGGTATGTAATTTTCTTTATATTATGATAGTAGAACCTTAGGTAATGCTGAAACAAGGTATCCACACCCAGAAATATTAGTGCTTGACTTGTTAAGTGCATCTAGGAAACTAAAATCATATTTTCAATGTCACCCTATATGAGTCGTGACCTCGTACCCGTTAAGGAATGCAATGCATAAATCTGAACTCTTCGATCGACTAGAAAAATAAGCCGTAGAGATTAGCGGGCACGATATTGAATACAAACCATGAACAACTATAAATTCTCAAGTATTGGCAGACTTCGTGGCCGATTTCACAACAGCCATGATCTCCCAGGTCGACAAAGAATTATTACTTGTATCGGGGACTAGATTGGGGGTCTGGACCATATTCACGGATGGTAATTACAATGCAAAAGGGTCTAGGTTGCGTACCATACCCCCCCCCCCCCCCCACAGGTTGCATATAAGGCAATCAGAACCGTGAAATTGACTAACAATGAAGCCGAATATGAAGCTATGATTGCAAGTCCGGAATTGGCTAAAAGCCCAACAGGCGGGGTAATCGAGGACAAGTACGATTCCCTCCCCGTTGTTAATCAAGACAATGGAATATTCACATTCAAAGAAGACTAGATGTGGAGGTAGTTGGATAAATTGCAAACAATGTTACATTGGTTCAAAGAATTGGTGTTACAACATGTACCCCGAGATCAGAATAGTGAGGTCGATGCATTGGCTAATTTAGGATCGTCGGTGGACTCTGAAGAATTTAACTCTGAAACATGAGCTCAGTGATAGAGGATGGTCATGTCGAGATAAACTCAACAATTTTTACTTGGGATTGGAGAAACAAATAGGTGGACTACCTTCAAACGGGGAAACTGCCATAGGATCCTAAGGAATTGAGGGGCCTTCGAACTAAAGCTGTCAGGATTTGCTTGGTTGAAGGACAACTGCAATGAAGGTCATTTTCAGTCCGTAAGCAA
Organism: Nicotiana tabacum; assembly: GCF_000715075.1. Lineage (NCBI taxonomy): Eukaryota > Viridiplantae > Streptophyta > Magnoliopsida > Solanales > Solanaceae > Nicotiana > Nicotiana tabacum. The sequence continues at coordinate 98,767,918 of NC_134089.1, read as the reverse complement.
GATGATTGGGTCCTTAGGAGACTGATCACGTGATGAGGGAAATCCATGAGGGGATTTGCGAAAACCACTTGGGAGCAAAATTGTTGGTTCAAAAATCGATCAGGGTCGGGTTTTATTGGAACGAGATGGAGAAGGACGCAAAAGGACTTTGTTCAAAATGTGACGAATAACAAATACAGGCCCCGATGATTTACCAACCGGGGAGTTGCTTCACCCGGTCCTCTCTCCTTGGTCTTTCATGAAGTGGGGAATGGACATCGTAGGTTTACCATGGGCACCCAGTAAGGCCCAGTACATCTTACTCATGACTGATTACTACTCCAAGTGGGTTAAATCAAAGACATTTGAGAAAGTTAGAGAAAAGAGGTTATCGACTTCATTTGGGCTCATATAATATGTCGATTCAAGCTACCGACCGAAATCACATGTGACAACGGGAGACAATTCACTGGCAGAAATTTCAATAAGCTCTTCAAAGATCACAAAATCAAAAAAAATGTATCAACCATTTATCACCCGAGCGCGAATGGTCAAGTGGAGTCGACAAACAAATCCATATTGCATAACCTAAATAAAAGTTTGACTGACCCAAAAAAAAAGTGGAAAGAAATTCTGCCCGAGATCCTATGGGCATATCGAACAACTTCGAGATCGAGTACCAGAAAAACACCATTCTCTCTAGTCCATGCGCAGAAGCTTTGTTTTTGGTAGAATGGGAGAATAGAGCTTAGGGTTCCGATACTCCACGGAGATATCAAACAACAAGGCAATGGCCACAAATCTAAATTAAGTGGGCGAAAGGCGAGAAGTCGTCCCAATCCGGTTAGCAGCTCAAAAACAGTAAAAGGGAAGATACTACAACTGAAGGGCAAACCTTTGGCACTTCCAAGGTAGGGACTTGGTAATGAGCAAAGTCACACTACATACCATGAACCCGAATGACGGTAAACTAGGCCACTACTGGGAAGGACTATACAACATCGGTATAACTGAAAAGGGCTCATAACAGCTGGAAGGTTTTTAAAAACCTTACCATAAAATTCACTTTGAGTCTGAAATTGGCATACAATTGAAAAATAACTGGAATGTGGCACCCTTGAAGCGGTACTACTGCTAAGGTATAAATACCCAAATTACTTTAAGGTTTATTATCCTTCAAACTAACTCGTGCAGGTACTCAAGCAAAGTCAAGTCCAAGATTTAGGTCTGAAAGCACATATTGTGCTCTTTTTCCCTTCGACTGATTTTTCCCCAAAGTGAATTTTATGGTAAGGATTTTAACTAGACAACAGTAAGCGTGCTACTCTTGTTTTGAATACTAGTCTAGGACAGGGGACTAGGGACTACCTATATCAGGTCAATAGAACTCGAGCCCTCGAAATTCAGCACGAGTACTAGGGTCCTATCACGCCCTAAGTCAAGAATCGAAGATCTATGTTTAGAAATTTCGAATACAATTCTATGCGACATAAAAAGCCAAGGCTTGAATAGTAGGATTTGTTTTAAGGGCCAAAGATCAAGTGAATCATGCCCAGATAGTTCATTCTCGCCATGGCGGATAGTTTTTGTATCTTTGAATATTTACATTAAATTTGAAGTAATAAAGTGAGAAAAAATTCACCTTACATGAGAAATGTTATCTTTATGTCACTTAGAATAAATATTAAGTTCTAAACCTTCTGAGCCTTCGTGCCATCCTTAACCGGAGGCATGAAATAAAAGGCAGTAAGTGTTCACGAGACCGTGCCCAATCATTTAAAGATTTATAAACCTATGGGTCACTCCAGACTGGGGACTACTATTCGATAGAAAAATTGTGAAAATCAGGCTACTAAACCTCGAGGGCACCAAGCCTACAAGGTAGGCCTAAATACGAAAAGCCACGGCCAACTCAGAGGCGTCTAGTTCGTAAATATAAAAATTAAGGTCATTACACATTTTAAGACTATAAGGACCATGTCTGATCCGATCAAATCAATCGGTTTCAAATCACAGCCAAATAAAGGGCCACTTTCGACAAAGATTAACTGTGTCCGGGTAATTAAGACTTCATTTTATTTTTGTTAAACCCACCGAAGTCGAAACAACTTGGAGCCGTTGTTTGACCTGGACCTTATTTGGGCTTTGGAAGTTGAACAATTTAAGTAGTGTCAAAATTCATGCTAAGGCATTAATGATATATTAACTCTGAGACACAAGTTATATATCCTAAGTGATAAACATAAGCAAATGCAGAAAAGTTAAAGGACACAATATGAAGCCGAAGGGTAATATATATATATTGGCACAATATGAAGATGAAGGGTAATTTTTGTGTATATATATATTCACCAAAAGGTATTTATAGAGGCGCGAGAAAATGGCCCCAAGGTACAAAACGTACAAATACAAGAAAAGACAAAAATAGAAGGTAAGGAATTTCCTCCCTAGTCTTCACCAGAGCCCAGCTTGCTATCCGAACTCTTGGGCTGGTACCTCGCCTTGGCCTTGGCTTCGAGCCTTTTGGCCTCTTCGATATTGGCCGCTACGTCAATCCCCCTAGCTTGGATCTCCTCGAAAGCCTCCCTCTGAGATAGCCACTTCACATACTCAGCCCTTTGGATCTCCTCGAAAGCCTCCCTCTGAGATAGCCACTTCACATACTCAACCCTTTTTATGATTCGGGCTTTGGCTATCTCAACATCGATCTAATACTAGGCCAACATATATTGGGCTTCGAGACCTTGTTCGAAGCCACCTCCAATCTAGACTTCAGTGCAGTGTACTCTAGGTTGAGAGTTTCATGCACTGTGACAACTGAGGTGAGTTGTGACCGGAGTTACTCATTCAGTTGAGCCCATTTGTCGGCCTTCTCTTTCTCCTCTCAGAGTTGTACTCTATTCGACTCCAAGTCCACTTTGGTCGCATCCTGCTCCCATACTAGGGGGTCCATTTTTCCTATCAGCTCATCGGCTAAAGCCTTGACCCCGTCCATCTCAGTCCTGAGTTGATCGATCAAGGTTATCTTATCCTGGACCTACGAGGTTGTGGTGTTAGCACTGGTATCTCGAGAACTCTTGCCTTTTCAACTAGAAAGGCATAGTCTTGTTTCTCTTTTGAGGCCTCCTTCTAAGATTTCCGCTATTCGGCTTAGAGGGTAGAGTGGTAGACTATGTCCCTAAGGACTCCATTCTTCTTCTTAAATAGATATTTATACATCTCTGTCACCGCCATCCTAGACCAGTGAAAGCTTTTATTATTAAGCACTGAGGCCTGAGATATAAAGAAACAAAACTATTAAAACGTTGTTAAGGCAAAGGAGCTCTTTAAGATGAAAAGGGGAGAAGGTATACCCTATTCATTGCTTGCTGAGACTCGTTGAAAGGCTTGGTCTGTCTACCTCATTCATCTTTACTTGGTCTTCTTTAGTTACCAAGGAATGGAGATAGCTGGCTACTCCAACTGACCCGCATAGCATGTTTATATCCACCGGTACTATGAATATGACTGTCTTATTCTGTTCAGGATCTACACTCGGGGTGGAAAACTATAATCTTGAGCTTTGAGCTCGAACTTGGCCCACCTGACCCAATTGCACGACCCTTTTTGGGATGTCTAGGTGACCAAAGTCAGAGTAATCTTCCAGCATGCTGACATCCATGCCCTCAAAAAATGAGTTAAGGGTATCATTCATGGCCCTAGATGCTTCGGTCAGTTTCTCTTTGGTGGCCCGAGCTTCATCTAAAATGGCCTTTATACGAGGTGGTGACTCCTAAATGTGGATGACAGTGGCATTATCAGAGGCAGCCCCCCTCGGGACCGAAGGGGCTTCTTGCGAAGCAGTAGCCACATGTTCTTCTTTGAGCCCCCGAGCTAAGGAGGACTAGCCTTTCGAGTATCCCCCTCCGGGGCCACCAACTACAGATCGGCATCGATCAGCTTATGATTGACGAACTCCATGTCGTCGTCATCCTCGCGGATGTCCTTGAGCCAATGAAGAGCCTCAAAATCTGGGAACCAGGCACCGAAGCCTTTTTGTGCTTTTCATGACCTTGATCACAATCCTTTTCCTGTTCCTAGCCTCGACAGAAGCTTCCGAGAAGTCAAGGAATAACTTTTTCTTATTTGTTTTCTCCTTCTTCTTTGCAGCAACTTCGACAATTGGTTATAGTGAAGCGGAGGGTTTTGTAGATGGGGTCGAGGCTACGACATTGGCGATTTACCAAAATTTTATGGTCTTAGGAAAACTTGTGAAAAAATACTTAGTCATAACAATGACAAACTAAAAAACGACCTATAAAAGGATTAAACCAAAAAAAAGGCACTCATTGTGAGAACAAGCCTCCCACTTGCCTTTGGAAAGCTATCACCACTCTCTCTCGAGATAGGTGAGTTGCTTGCATATACCCTCAACCCAATCTCTGAAATATGGGACCGCGTTGGGGACTTGGGGGAGAGTTTCATGTCAAGATATTGAAAAGTAGATATAAGAAAATACTTTGACGACTTAAGGGGAAGTAAACTTATGTTTTGAGTTCCACATCTCCGGGAATAGCATGAACTCGAAAGGAATGAGGTGTTCAGTCTTTATCCGAACAAACCTTTCCTACCAACCTCGGTCCCTATTGTCACACCTCCTTTTTCACCTACACCCCTACGAAGGGACGTAAAGGGAGTTTTTCCAATTAAAGGACAATCGAAACATGATTTATTATTTGATTCAGAGTCGTCACTTGGGAGATTTATGATGTCCCAAGTCACCGGTTGAATCCCGAATCGAGGAAAAGATTAACTCTGTTTAACAGTCTGCGCACCAGAAATCCGGATAAGAAATTCTCTTAACCCGGGAGAAGGTGTTAGGCATTCCCGAGTTTCGTGGTTCTAGCACGGTCGCTCAACTGTCATATTTGGCTTAATTATCTGATTTTTATACAATTATGAACCTATATGCAAATTTTAACTTTTAACCGCTTTTATTATTATCATTATTATTTTAACAGAGAATTGCAACGTTGTGAAAACGTATCTCGAACCACGTCACATCAATGTACCTGTGGTTATCGACACATTTTGATACCGTTGAGATTTTGATTTGGGTCACATAAATGTGCACCCGAGTTTAAGAAAGTAAATTTTTAAAGGCGCGCCTAAAAGCGACTAGCGTATCATCATTTTGGGGAAGGCCGTGAACTTTTGCTAAACGGCACATCCCGAAGTCTAAAGAATTTTTACAAATACTTACAGAGGGCCCCGCAGCTTATATATTTCGTTTGTCGAGGCTCGTCTCATTCATTATTTAAAAAAAGAATTGCAACGTCATGGAAATGTATCTCGAACCACTTCACAATCAATGTACCCGTGATTGTCGACATATTTCGACTTCGTTGAGATTTGGATTTGGGTCACACAAATGTGCACCCGGGTTTAAGAAGGTAATGTTATTAAAGTATGCGCCTAACAGTGACTAACGCGTTATTACTTTGGGGAAGTCCGTGAAATTTGCTAAACGGCCCATCCCGAATTCTATGTATTCATGATATCCATTTATTGAGGGCCCCGCAACTCATGTGTTCTATTTGGCGAGGCTCGTCTCATTTCATTTATAGGTCCATACTTAAGCAAACTAAGATTTTCAAATTAATTTGTCTTTAAAACATGGAAAAATCCTAATCGATTTTGTCAATGGCCTAAAACAATACTTGCAAACCAAAAGGTCTCAGGGCTCAAGGATAAGCCCGAAGAAATGTGAATTCGCGCAACCAAAAGCCGGCCTGACATAGTCTTCAGTCGAGGCCCATGCGAGTATACAAATAAGGTAAAACTCAGGCCATTTATTAAAGCGCTAAAGCTCAGGTGGCCTGGAATTAGGCTGACCACTAGACCGACGCAGCTTCAGCGGAATCAAATCGAATACCCATCGGAATTACTGCGTCCTTTTACTCAAATGAACAGAACATGGTTTGAAGATTAAATTATTTCTGCTACTTAACTACTGTTCCGTTTTTTACTAAAGGTGAAAGAGCAAATTAAGAGGTAGCTTTGAGTTCGACAACAAGATTGCGTGTCAAGCCTTCAAGAATTAGCCTATTGGTCATACACTTCTACCAACGCTAGTTAACACCTATATATTATGAACTAATTTGCATGATATGAGTTACTGCAATACAATACATGCTTAACTGGATATCAAACTCGATTTCAAATCCCACTGTTTACAACTTTTCTTTTTGAACATAAATGAACACTAAACTACACATACACCCATTGTACTGAATTGTAGTAGATAATCACAAATTTGAATGGGTTCGAAGCAGTTCAAAGGCAGTTTATTACAAGCTGTAGATTCAGCCATTCCAAATTACTTAAACAAACAGTCCTAATTACAATGCAATCCATTACATTCAATTATAAGGAAGATATAGTAGCTACTGAAGTTTTCCAATGAAGTTAGGTTTCCATTTCATTTTTATTTCAACCAAACTCTACATGATGTGGAGATTCAGCATGTACCTGGATTGGAAAACAGTACAATAAGAAGAAGAAGAAGAAGAAGAAGAAGAAGATCGGCAGCAGTAGCAATACAACACAACAGAACAGCGAACAAACACTGCGAGTACCAAACAGCAGGTACCAACAGCTAGTGACATATGCAGCAGACCCAAGCGATAAACCAGAAATCTCATGTCCCGGACAAGCTCTCAGTGAACCATTTGGAGAAACTCAAAACCAGCCTGAATAAACCCAAAATCACTAAAAGACCAACCAGGGAACCTCTGAGACTCTCACAATCAGAAATCAAACTAGAAACATGCAACTCATCAACTGAAATTCTAATTTGACTTCAGGAAACTAATGCCACAATGGGTTTTCTCAATCTTTTTCAAAGTCAGGCAGTGTGTGCCAATCTTTGGACTTTTCTATTTGTTTTTGACTCTCAACCTTTTCTGCCTATTCCTCCAAAAAAAAGTCCTCCTCAATGTCTAAACCTTGCTCTATTTATCTGCCCAAAAACAGACCCTTCCCCCTCTCAAAAGCAATTAAACTAATACCACCACCATCTTTTTGCCCATGATATTCTCTTACAGCCCATTATCATGTGTCTTGAACCAAAGGCATGGGCAGCTTATAATATTCCATTAATCCCCATGCTATTATGTTTCCCAAGCCACTACTACTAGACAAAATATTAGTTTAATGGTCAATTAAGTACCCTCATGGTCAGACCACTAACACTTACCCTTTTAAAACCCCAAAATACCCCTGAAAACTCCTGTGACTTAATGTCCTACCTTAAACCCTTTAATTTATACTACATCTTTCAGCTATAACCAATTCAATTCGATTTCAAATGACCGTTCAAACTAGCATTTAAATCAGATCAAATTGCATTAACAGAAGAACCCTGATTCAGTCAGAATTGAAGCAGTACGAATCACATTATAATCAGGTTATTTAATCAGAATTGAAGCATGTAAAACTAATCGACGACACTTATTCAATCGACTACACGAATTACAACACATACAATCAATAGCAAATAAGAATCGAACATGAACATAGGTGATTCGAATCGTATTGATGGAAACAGGGATTCATAATAAAACTTAACTAATCGGCGACACTCATTCAAATCGATTATCTAGTTTTATTACATTCTTAACCATGACCAGAAAAAGTTTGACCAAATAAAGGGTCATTGAAGATGGGCAGAATCAGTCGACAAATGAAATTCAAAAACCAATAAAACTAAACTAAACAAATAAATAGAATAAACAAACACAAACTGGAACAAACAGGAAAAGGAAAATACCTCAAGAACTCAGGACCTGGACGACCTTGATTCGAACTCAAACTCGAACTGTTTGAGGTCGAACGGACCTTAATCGAGTGTTCTCAACTGAGAACACTTCGACTAAGGTCAGTTAAACACCCAAATTCCCTTAAACTTCGGACAGAAACCAGTTTTGGTTTTTTAGGGTTCGAGTGTTTCTAGCCAGATTCGACTCAAACCAAAGGTGGTTCGGGCACGAGGGAGGTCATGGGGTGCCAGGGTATGAATTTGGGCTTGGTTGGGGTAGGTTCGAGTTCTTCTCGAATCTTCGATTGAAGATTCGAGAAGCTGGAGGTTGATTCGAGGCAAACGGAGTGGGGATTCAGGTTGAGGGTGGTTAGGAGGTTCAGGGGTGTTATTTTGGCGGTCATCGGAGCCGGCGCCGCTGGGTTTACGGTGAAGGGATGAGGTGGCGGCTATTAGGGTTCCTCGTCTCTGAAAGAGACGAGGTTTGGGAGAGAATGAGAGGGGGGCTTGGTTTGGGGGGCGGGGTATGGTTTGGGAATATATAGTGGGGTGGGGATTTGATGTGGTCCGTTGGATCATTGAAGGTTGACAGCCTGGATTAATTCCCTTAATGGGGACGGCGTCGTTTGGTTTTAGTAGGGGATGGGGCGGTTCGGGGCCACGGGTAGGGTATGAGGTTACGGGTGAGGGAGAAGTGATCTGGACCGTTGATCAAGCGAGATCAACGGCCCTGATCAGGGCTTCCCCAAAACGATTCCGTTTGGGTGTCTTTGAGATGGACTGGACCGAGGTCATTTGGGCCTGTTTGAACGGGCAAAACGGGGTGGGCCTAAGCCCAATCCGACCAGTAATTTTCTTGTTTTATTTGTTTCTTTTTCTTCTTAAACTAAATTTTCCAATTTAAAAACCAAAAACCTACATTGATTTATAAATCAAATTAACTTATAAAAATGCTAGTTAATTATCACACATAATTGACTAACAAATGGGAAAACAAAATCACACAATCGGACATCAAATGCTAAAAATGCAAAGCATATATATTTTTTTGATTTTTCCATTTCATAAAACAAACTTGATTGTTTAATTAATTCCTAATTTGTAAAATTAAACCCTAAATGCACATGCAAACACATATTTTTTGTATTTTTCTCATTTAAAGTAGAAATAAACATGTACCGACAAAAATACAAATAAATTACAAACAACACAAAACCATTTTATTTTGAATTTTTGGGAGTAGTTCTCATAGGGCAAAAATCAAGTGCTCACAGCTGCCCCTCTTTGTCCAAAAACACAAAGAGTTTTCGTGCAAAGATAAAGTGAGCGGATACGAACGATTTTTCCTGTTGGAAGACTCCGTGTGAAGCTTTTTGAAAATATTTAACCAAACATTTGCTTCAAAGGTTTCCTACATATCCCCGGCTAGAAGGGAATCAGGTTAATGTAGTTCGGGAAGTTTTGGTAGCTGAGACTACCATGGGTCTGCCTTTTGTTGTTACTGTTGCTGCATGTTGTTGCTACTGTTTTTCGATCTCCTTATTACACCATGCTAAAAGGAAACAAGAAACTAGACTAAACTATAGTCTATGAATTACAAAATCTTATCTAGATCTTCAGCCATGCTCTTGTGTATCTTGTTGCTCTGACGTCTTGGTGATTGGTGTTTCCTCTAACGTTTCATTCTTTCTGTCTTGACTCGTAGTCTTCTTTTGATTGCCGAATTTGAACTGCTTATTTCCTTTTTGTGAGATTCGAATTATTTTTCCTTCGAAGCTTGAACCGCCTTCTTCTGACTAGTGTTGTCTTCTTTCCGACTTCTGAATTTAACTTATGCTGGGGATCTTTGTCGTAACCCTTCGCTCTCCAGGTGGGTTCCTGACTTCTACTACAACTTGAAAATATAACAACCTCCATTCTCCAGGCGGGCTCCTAACTTCAACTATTTCTTAAAACATAACACCTCCATTCTCCAAGCAGGCTCCTGACTTCAACTACTTCTTAAAGATATAACACCTCCATTCTCCGGGCGGGCTCCTGACTTCAACTACTTCTTAAAAATATAACACGTCCATTCTCCAGGCGGGCTCCTGACTTCGACTACTTCTTAAAAATACAACACCTCCATTCTCCAGGCGGGCTCCTGACTTCAACTACTTCTTAAAAATATAACACCTCCATTCTCCAGGCGGACTCCTGACTTCAACAACTTCTTAAAAATATAACACCTTCATTCTCCAGGCGGGCTCCTGACTTCAACTACTTCTTAAAAATATAACACCTCCATTCTCCAGGCGATCTCCTGACTTCAACTACTTTTTAAAAATACAACACCTCCATTCTCCAGGCGGGCTCCTGACTTCAACTACTTCTTAAAAATATAACACCTCCATTCTCCAGGCGGGCTCCTAACGTCGACTATTTCTAAAAAATATAACACTTCCATTCTCCAGGCGGGCTCCTGACTTCAACTACTTCGAAAAAATATAACACCTTCATTCTCCAGGCGGGCTCCTGATTTCAACAACTTCTTAAAAATATAACACCTCCATTCTCCAGGCGGGATCCTGACTTCAACAACTTCTTAAAAATATAACACCTCCATTCTCCAGGCGGGCTCCTGACTTCAACTACTTCTTAAAAATATAACACCTCCATTCTCCAGGCGGGCTCCTGACTTCAACTACTTCTTAAAAATATAACACCTCCATTCTCCAGGTGGGCTCCTAACTTCAACTACCTCCATTCTCCAGGTGGGCTCCTGACTTCAACTACTTCTTAAAAATGCATTTTATTGATGTTGCTCCTTCCTGCCTCCCGAACCATTTTCCTTCTAACTTGAATCATCTTCTTTCAACTGCTTCCCTCAAAACTGGTGTCTTATTCCTCCGAACACTGCTGGGGATAACACCGGTGTTTTATTCAAAAATATGTCATTTTCCTACTTCAAAGACTGCTTCCTTTAAAGCTGGCGCTTTCCTTCCACTGGAATTACTTCCCTCCGACTGGTGTTTTCACTTCTCTGAAACCTGCCGGGAATAACACTGCTGGGGAATTATCTTCCTTCTTTAAGCCTAGTTACTCTCCTCCTTTCAATAATGGTGGGGATGGCACTGATTCAAAGACCACTACCCTTAAAACTCGTGTTATCTTGCTTCTTCCAAAATTGTTTTCTTTAAAACTTGTATCGCCTTCTCCCGTATAATGTTGGGGATTTCACTTCCTTCAAAACTTGTGTTATCTTCCATCTTCCCCAAGTGGCAATCTGATTTCAAGAAAATTTTCGCAATGAGAGAAAATTTCTGCCCCAGTTTGATAATCTTCTTTGTGGCCATGTCTTCCCGCCGTCAATAATATTTCATTTCCCTGCTTCAAATCAAAGAAAAAGTTGTTAGTTTAAAACGTGGTGAGTGGTCATGCCACTTCTGCTGGGGATGATTTTTTCCTTTTTCCTTTCCCTGCTTTGCGTTTTATTACAAAACTTGTTGGGGATGATATTATTTGTTGGGGATGATATTTCTGTCGGGGATGGTTTTCTTTTCTCTTCCTTCCCCGCTCTGTGTTTTCCGACCATCGCAGAACTTGGTCGATAATCTATCGGAGTTGTTCCTGCATCTCGCAAATCTGCTGGGGATCCTCTTGGAATTTGATCCATAACTTTTCAACTATTGTTTTTCTGTGTTTCTCCAACTTCCCCTGGAAATTGGTCCTCTGGGAATCTAGACTCATTCATCATTTGGTCTTGCGACCAACTTCTTTTCACTTTGTCGCCTTATCTTTGGCCTGTCCTATTCGCATTTTGCTTTGCACCATTTCGGCAACTGGTAGTAAGCTCTGAAAATCCTTTTCAAAAACAAACTGCTGGGCAGATAAAGTCTTTAGACAAAAACGAAAAAATGACAATTTCAAAAGATAGAAAAAGAAGAAGTCTTTCTGAACAAATGCTGGGGGAAAAGAAAGAAAAGAACTTATCTGAATGATATAACCGATTCCAACGATCATGTCGTGCATTCCGGATTAATCAACCCAGTCTATTTGTATCAATCAATCTTTCGGATGGCCTCGTCTTGCTGGGGATAAACAGGCACTCAATTCTTTGCCAACTGCAGATTCTTTCCGCCAATCTTGTCTTGTCGCCTCATAGTGCCCTTCGAGGGGTTTTCACTAATAAGACTCTCTCATTTCTCTCAACTCCCGTCGCCTTAAGGTGCCTGTGGAGGTTTTCACCGATAAGACTCTCTCATTTTATTTTATTTTTCAGCTGGGGATTGGAGTGATGCCGATATGACTCTCTCTGCTGGGGATTCTTTTCGGCTATCAATTCATTTCCAGTTCATGATCCTCTTCTCTACTGGGGATCGGGGTGTTATCCCCGACTTCCGTTTGCATGACTTGGCACTCATTGGATACTGATCGGGAGGTCTTTTTTGGACATCAATATGAGTTTTCGTGTATGGCTAAAAGAAAAGGGGTATCAAAAGGGTTCAAAATCATTTTGTTGGATAAAACATTACAACTCTTGGAATCGAACTTTCTTTCCAAAATTACAAACACAACTTCTGCCCCAGTTTTCTTGCTTGGGGGTTTTATTTTTTTGTTACACTATGACCGAGCCGTGAGGCGCCTACATATCCTTCTTTGAGGAATCAGGTCAAACGTAGTTCCCAATTCCTTTGTTTTTCTTGTGACTTTTCTTTTGTCTTTATTATCATTATTTTTCTCTTCTCTTTTTCTTTCATTTTCATTACTGATTTCAAAAGAAGGGTATTAAAAAAAAAAGGATCAAAAGGGGAAGCAAAGGTTAAAGTGTTTGGATAGAAGAAAGAATTGCCTCCGTCATTTCATTCTCCGATAAATGCCAAGTACAAACAAACAACAATTTAAAAGAAATCATACATAATATCTCTTAACTGCGTCAGAATTGATAGCCATGTCGACGCATTTCCCTTCGATATTTGTTAAACATAAAGCGCCATTGGACAACACTCTGGTTACAATGAATGGCCCTTGCCAATTCGGGGCGAACTTGCCCTTTGCCTCAGCCTGATGTGGGAGGATGCGTTTTAGCACTTGCTGGCCCACTTCAAACTTTCGGGGACGCACCTTTTTGTTGTATGCTCTTGCCATTCTCTTTTGGTATAATTGGCCATGACACACAGCTGCCAATCGTTTTTCATCAATCAAGTTCAACTGCTCCAAACGGGTTTTGACCCACTCGTCATCATCAATCTCAACTTCAGCGACAATCCGAATGGATGGAATTTCAACTTCCGCCGGTATTACTGCTTCAGTTCCATATACCAACAAATAAGGAGCTGCCCCTACTGAAGTACGAACAGCAGTGCGATAACCCAACAATGCAAATGGTAATTTCTCATGCCATTGTTTGGATCCTTCTATCATCTTCCTCAGTATCTTATTTATGTTCTTGTTGGCCGCCTTGACCGCTCCATTCGCCTTGGGACGATATGGGGTGAAATTGCGGTGTGTAATCTTGAACTGCTGACATACTTCTTTCATCAAACCGCTGTTAAGATTAGCACCATTGTCCGTGATGATCACTTTTGGGATCCCAAATCTACAGATGATATGGGAATGAACAAAATCTACCACTGCCTTCTTGGTTACCGACTTGAAAGTTTTAGCTTCAACCCACTTAGTGAAATAATCGATGGTCACCAGAATGAACCTATGACCGTTGGTAGCTGCCGGCTCAATAGGTCCAATGACATCCATGCCCCAGGCAACAAATGGCCATGGTGCTGACATTGTATGCAATTCTGTCGGCGGAGAATGAATCAAATCTCCGTGTATCTAACACTGATGGCATTTTCACACGAAATTGATACAATCACGCTCCATAGTGAGCCAATAGTACCCTGCTCGGAGAATCTTCTTTGCAAGCACATATCCACTCATATATGGCCCACAAACTCCAGCATGTACCTCTGTCATAACTGTCGTGGCTTGACTAGCATCTATATATCTCAGCAATCCCAAATCTGGGGTTCTTTTGTACAACACTTCTCCACTGAGGAAAATTCCATTTGCCAATCGCCGAATGGCTCTCTTTTGATCTCCGGTGGCCTGTTCCGGGTATATCCCCCTCCTGAGGTATTCCTTGACATCATAAAACCATGGTTCGCCATCTATTTCTTCCTCTATCATGTTACAATAAGCATGCTGATCACGAACCTGAATATGCAATGGGTCAACATGAATTTTGTCTGGGTGGTGCAACATCGATGCTAAATTGGCCAAAGCAACGGCAACCTCATTGTGAACTCTTGGGATGTGTCTGAACTCCACCGATCGAAATCGCTTTCTTAGATCGTGCAAACATTGTCGATATGGTATAAGCTTTAAATCCCGTGTTTCCCATTCACCCTGGATTTGATGCACAAGGAGGTCCGAGTCTCCCAAGACCAAGACGCCCTGGACATCCATGTCTGCAGCTAACCGTAAGCCCAAAATACATGCCTCATATTCAGCCATGTTATTGGTACAATAGAAACGTAGCTGAGCCGTAACAGGATAATGATGTCCTATTTCAGAAATAAGTATCGCTCCTATTCCAACTCCTTTCGCATTTGCGGCTCCATCAAAGAAGAGCTTCCAACCTGGTTCCTCAAATAATTCCAACTCATCTATATGCATCACTTTTTCATCAGGAAAATACGTCCTCAATGGCTCATATTCTTCATCAATAGGATTCTCAGCCAAGTGATCGGCCAATGCTTGGCCTTTCATGGCCGTCCTCGTCATATAGATGATGTCGAACTCTGTGAGTAATATTTGCCATTTCGCTAACCTCCCTTTGGGCATAGGCTTTTGGAAAATATACATCAGTGGATCCAAGCGTGAAATGAGATAAGTAGTATATGATGATAGATAATGCTTCAATTTCTGGGCCACCCAAGTTAGGGCGCAACATGTCTTCTCAAGTTGAGTGTACTTAACCTTATATACTGTAAACTTCTTGCTGAGATAATAGATAGCTTGATCCTTCCTTCCTGTAATATCGTACTACCCCAGTACGCAGCCAAATGACTTCTCCAGGACCGTTAGATAAAGAATTAACGGTCTCCCCGGCTCCGACGGGACCAACACAGGTGGATTTGATAAATATCCTTTGATTTGGTCAAATGCCTCCTGACATTCTGCCATGCATTGTACCATAGCATCTTTCTTCAGTAGCCAAAAAATGGGTTCATAGGTTGCTGTGAGTTGAGCAATAAACCTGCTTATATAATTCAACCTTCCCAACAGACTCATTACTTCTGTCTTGTTCTTTGGCGGTGGCAAATCTTGGATGGATTTGATCTTCGACGGTTCCAACTCAATGCCTCGCCGGCTGACGATGAATCCCAACAGCTTTCCAGATGGAACACCAAATGCACATTTGGCCGGGTTGAGCTTAATATCATACCTTCGAAGTCTTTGGAAAAACTTCCTTAAGTCAGCTATGTGGTCTTCCTGATGCTTGGATTTTATGATCACATCGTCCACGTATACCTCAATCTCTTTGTGTATCATGTCATGAAACAACTTAGTCATTGCTATCATGTACGTTGCCCTAGCGTTCTTCAAACCAAATGGCATTACCGGGTAGCAATAAGTCCCCCATGGCATAATAAATGTCGTCTTTTCCGCATCTTCTTCATCCATCAGAATCTGATGATACCCAGCATAGCAATCTACAAAAGACCCGATCTCACGCCCGGCACAATTATCGATCAAGATATGGATGCTGGGTAATGGAAAGTTGTCCTTGGGGCTTGCCCTATTCAAATTGCGGTAATCGACACACACTCTGATCTTCCCATTTTTCTTCGGCACTGGCACCACATTAGCCAACCAATCAGGATATTGAGTGACCCGAATAACCTTTGCCTGCAGCTGCTTGGTTACTTCTTCTTTAATCTTTACACTCATATCTTTCTTGAACTTCCTCAATTTCTGCTTGACGGGAGGACACGCCGGGTCAGTGGGCAATTTGTGAACCACTAGATCGGTGCTTAAGCCCGGCAAGTCATCATACGACCATGCAAAAACATCTTTAAACTCAATAAGTGCTTTGATTATTTCTTCCCTGATATTCGGTGCAATGTGGATTTTTATTTTAGTTTCCCGGATATCATCTGCATCCCCCAAATTGATGGCTTCTGTGTCATTTAATTTGGGCTTGGATTTCTCTTCAAACTGGCTTAACTCTCTATTTATCTCTTCGAAGGCTTCATCCTCATCGTATTCCGATTCATTATCATAATCGACCTCTTGCACCATTAGTTCGGAATTAGATTGATCTTTTAGACTAGGTTGAAGATCCATTGTGCATGCCATGTCATTAGAACCAATATAAAGAGAAATGTTCAGAAAGAAAAAAGGAGAAAACATAATTAGAACAAAATAAGAAAAGAAAAGCTTTCACTTTATTAAAATACGGGATAACAGAGTTTCACACTTTGCCGAATATAAAACAAAACTGGATTACAACCCTGGAATAATCCAAAAACGAAAAAGAAAAATCAGAGTCCACTACCACGACTCCCTCCGGGTAGGAAGAGGAGTAACTGCCCAATTGTTGATATTGGCCCTAGGTCCCACAAACTGTATATTTGTCCTACTGGACCCTTCTCCAGCTTCTATCATGTTGACATCGGTGAACAGCCTTTCAAAACCCTCATTCAAATCTCCGTCTGGCCCAATCAGAGGTCCGAGAATTTTGGGGACTGACAACCTTCCGTTACCTGCTCCGGCAAAGGATCTAGAAAGACGTGAAATTGGCTTGGGAAGAACCCAAACTTTCTTCTTCAACTTTCGAGCCCGCCTTACATCCGTCGTTGTAGGCTTGAATCCTAGCCCAAAAGTATCCAGGTTCTTGGGCAAAGAAACTGGCTGGACAATACCCTGCAGATCAATCCCCAAACCTTTTCCTTGTACAAACCCGTTGTTTAACATTTCCGAGGCTATCATGAAGGTCGCAGCTGCGATCCTGGGAAGTGGAAGGCCCCCGCCCTCAGGAATTTTGTCCACTGAGACTGCGTCAAAAACCTGATAAACCCATGGGCCCTAGTCATCGTCAGTTTCTATGAAGAGCACAATGGCATCACTAATGGCGCTTGTACCGTCATCCCTGTGTACCACAATCTCTTGTCTATCCCATTCAAATTTGACCATCTGGTGCAATGTAGAAGGCACTGCTTTGGCAGCATGGATCCAGGGTCGCCCCAATAGAAGATTGTATGATACTGCCACGTCTACCACTTAAAATTGCATGGTGAATTCGACTGGACCAATGGTTAATTCTAGTATGATATCACCCACCTGTCAGTACCGCCCCCATTAAAACCTCGGACACAGACGTTGTTCATTTGAATCCGGTCATGATCAACCTTCAGCTTGTTTAGAGTACTCAAAGTACAGATGTTGTCACTTGAACCATTATCAATCAATACTTGGGTGACCACCGAGTCTTCGCATTTCACGGTCAAGTAGAGGGCTTTATTGTGTTCTGTACCTTCTGTCGGCAATTCATCATCCGAAAATGTCACTCGGTTTACCTCAAAGATTTTGTGCACTATCCTCTCCAGATGGTTTACGAAGATTTTATCCGTAACATGGGCCTCGTTCAGTATTTTTATCAGTACCCGACAATGATCGCTTGAATGGATCAACAAGGATAGCAACGAAATCTGGGCCGGGGTGTTCCTCAACTGTTCTACAATGGAGTAGTCTTGTGCCTTCATCTTCTTCAAAAACTCGTCAGCTTCTTCCTCCGTCACTGGCTTCTTTATTGTTATAGGATTGGCCATTCTCAATTCTGCGGGAGCAAAACACCTTCCCGAACGAGTTAACCCCTGGGCCTCGCATACTTCTTCCACAACCTCCTTCCCCTTATGCATCACCGTCACTTGACTGTAGCTCCAGGGCACAACTTTCTCACTTGTTATCGACAACTGCATTACTGGCATGATAACAACAGGTTCTACGCGGGCCCCCTTCACAACTAACACTGGTGTGCTTGGTACTCCCTACAGCACTACCTTGACTGGCTCTGGCTTCTTCGCAACAACAGACGAACCTTTCCCCATTACCACAACTGGCTTGTCATCTACCCTTCCCAACTGTGCCACCTCTTTTCCCCTTGTCGACTTTTCTTTTGGACTAGCACGGATCATCATCACCTTCTGTGAGGGTTTCTTTACCTCTCCTCCTTCGTGCACAAGCTCGATCATGTGGGTTCTGTGGTGTGCCGGCAGCGGGTTCTGATTGATGTTGGGTGCCTCTAGCTCCTGGACCTCGATCCTATTTGTGTCAATAAGATCTTGTATGGCAGTCTTCAACTTCCAACACTTCTCAGTCTCATGCCCGGGAGCCCCCGAACAGTATTCACAACTTACTGAGTGATCCAGATTTTTGGGAAGGGGATTTGGCAATTTGGGCTCCACAGGACTCAATAGGCCTAACTGCCTCAATTTGTGGAACAGAGTAGTATAGGTTTCTCCCAGCGGACCCTTTCATTCCTGAAAGTCTGATTCCCAAGGAAACCTGGCCCGAAGGATTCCTGTAGGCCCTTGGTGGTGGGTATGTGTTTTGTGGAGGTGGATATATGTTTTGTGGAGGTGGATATGTAGTTTGGGGAGCCAGCGCCCGCCATTGTGGGCGAGCCGGAGGCTGGGTGTAAGTTTGGGTGTGATGGACAGAGAAATGTGGCTCTTGTGGTGGGTAGTAGGGCTGTGTAGGGTCATATGGAATGTGTGGGTAATTTGAGTGATGGGGTTTAGGTTGGTAGTGAGGGGGGGCCTCTGGATCTGGACCAAGTACCTGCTTCGACTGTTGCGACATCTTCCCTTTTCTTCTTCCAGAGCGCACATCCCGTGCCGCTCTGAATGGCCTGAGTTGTTGCTATAATCGCCGAATAGCTCAAGATTTTGTTGGACTTAAGTACCTCTTAAATCATAGCACCCATTTTTACTACTTCGTTGAAAGATTTGCCAACTGACGTCACCAAGTGACCAAAGTAAATTGGCTCTAGAGTCTGTAGAAAGTAGTCCACCATTTCCCCCTCTCTCATCGGAGGATCAACTCTTGCTGCCTGCTCTCTCCAGTGGAACCCAAATTCTCGGAAGCTTTCCCCATGCTTCTTCTCAAGTTTCAGCAATGTGAAACGGTCAGGGACAATCTCAAGGTTATACTGGAAGTGACCTGCAATGCTTGTGCTAGATCGTCTCAGGTATACCACCTGCTAGGATCCTGCCTCGTGTATCATTCCAGTGTGGACCCGCTTAAACTTTGACCAAAATAAGCTATTAGCAGCTCATCCTTTCCACCTTCCCCTCTTATCTTACTAAAAACCCCTCGTATATGTGCCATGGGATCACCATGTCCCTCATATAGATCAAACTTTGGCATCTTAAAACCTGTCGGCAATTGTAGGCCACACTGACTTGGTTGCCTAACCCATGGATATTCCTGAAGGACTGCTCCAGGCTTTTAAACTTTCGAAGCACTTCGTCTTGCTCTGGGCTCTTAGCCGGCTTTTTAGTCTCTACCGGGAGCTCGAAGTGAGTATTATAAGTATGAGGCTTGGGTGCTTTGAAGGTTGGTTCAGGGGGTAATACTGGTTATCGTGATGAAACAACGGCTCGCTGGATGATCTTTGCAGTGTGGCTGGTGGGGGTGCCACGAAAACAGGGACATTTGGTGGGGGAGGGTTCTGATTGGGTTGTGAAGCTTGGGGATCATAGGCATTTCTTCCCTGATAGTATTGGTGGCTGGGGAAGCTTGTCGAAGGTCTGGGGGGAAGGGTATTCCGGCGTGTGTCCTGGTGGGAGAGTGGGAATAAAGGGAGGGCCAGGCACTTTTTGTACCCTAGCTAAGGCCAACTGCATTTCTTTCATCTCCCGTCTCATCTTATCCATTTCCTCCTTCAGCATTTGATTCTCCGTCCTTTCATCCTTGACACTTTGGTCTGAACTAGTCATGTTTTTTAGTATGGGCCCTTTGGATCTTGTTTGGTAATGATAATCTGCCAAAACATTCTAACAAACTAACTGGTTCGAAATCTCTCTCTGGATAAACAACAAACTTGTTAGCGTTAGAGTTTAACACATATTGCAATTTCACGTTGGGGGATGCAATGTTCCTAGGCAGTTTAACCATTTCTAACATGTCTTTGCTTCGACTGCATGCGTCATTCCAACTTACTTTGTTTGTGGCTCGTTTAAGTGTTTCTGAAACTTTCTTTACCTCTCTTTATATTTCTTTCTTTTCCTTTCTTTTATTCACTTTGCCTTCTCTTTTTAGCGCTGGTCGAATCTTATGTGGATTGCCTACATATCATGTCCCCGTATGAATCAGACTGGGCGTAGTTCTTCCCCATAAGTGTGAGAAGTAAAAAAAATGAAATTTTCGAATTTTCACTAATAAACATTCTATTACAAACCAGATGCTTTTTGGAAAGGAAAATAACAGACTCGAAACCAAACCAAGCACGAACTCAATAACTACTGACATACTCTGATGCGAAATAAAGACAGACTCTAACAGACAACAGACTCTAAAAAATGCAGATTCAAACTATGAACACATTAAAGTTTTAAATTTGGGTGTCTGCGGGGCGTCATTCGGCCTCACCGCGGGTTTAGGTGTAAGGTTCCTTTCGAGCTGCTCCAATTTATGCATGATTTGCTTCACGAATATCATCACCGCCGAGAAGAAGGTAGTACGGGTCATGTTTTCACACTCCCGACATTTCTTGGTGATAGCACGAGTAATAGTCAGAATCTTGTTCCTGGTTCGGTCTTTCTCTAGAAGTAGGCGTTCTATCTGATCCCCTCTAGCCTTCAAAACCCGAGAATCATGCAGACGTTGTTTCCGTAACTGCTGTATTTCGTCCTCCATCGAGGCCATCAGATTATAGCAGTGTTTACTCTTTGTTTCAAAAGCCTTGGCTTGTTGAGCCGCCTTGCTCTCTAGGGTGGTCACCTTCCTTTTTAGACCGACAATGGTCTTTTCATAATCTTTCCTTGCCTGCTGTAAGTACTGTGTGTGCTCTTTCGTTCTCTTTGCCCATTGTGCCTGGAGTTGTGCTATGGTAGCCTCAGATCTCTTCAAATCATCCCGGTACTCACCGATTTCCTTTTTTAACCCTTTTATTATCCGCTCATCCGACCGACTCCTTTGTTGTTTGTCAGTATCTCTCCTCATCTATCGGATTTGGGCTTTCAGCGCTTCATTTTCTTGGGTCAATTTGCTCCTTTCTCCCCGGTCAGCATCAACTTGTAGGCTATTTTCAAATTCCAGGTCTCCAATTTGTTGCCTCAGTTTGCCTATTTCTGCCCTGTAGCTCTCTTCTTTAGCCAACCAACCCCACTGTTCTTGCGACGACTGGACGAACTCCTGGAGATGGGGCCTTTTAGCCGGCCTTTCATGCTCAAGTTCTCCCATGTACCAAGCAAGGTATCCTGGCGCCACTTCGCCTCTGGCCTGATCCTGCACGCAAGTATCTGCTTTTAAATATTGGCATTCACTCCAGATCTGATGGACTCTTGCTTCAGGGAATTGTCCGTCAGGGCTAATCTCAATTACTTGAGCTCTAAGATCTTCCTCCTGAGGCAGTGTTTGGCATCTTCCGAGTTGTCTCAAAACCCGATATGGCGCGTAAGGCTGAATGCTCTTGAGCCCCATCAATAGAAAGTGGGCCCTAGCTGTTGGCATATGGATGACCTCGTCCACGGGCAACCATCCTAGTGTCCACTGTATTTGGCTGGCGGTGAGGGTCCGAAAGAATGATGTACATGTTGTAACTCCCTCAGGTAGACTGGCCCCCTTTATTCTTATGTAGAACTCTTCTATGCAAGTTTTCTTCGAGGAACCATAACTCAAGATCTGGGAACGGTGGCAGAGATGCTCAGTCATCCATATTTGTAGCAACAAGTTACACCCCTCGAAGAAGTTCCCTTTGACTTTGTAGGCTGTGAGAGCTCGGAAGATATCAGATACTATCATAGGCGCAAGAGTGCTTTCGTCTTGAATGAGCAAAGTACTGACGACCCCGGCTATTTTCAGATCAATGTTTCCGTATTTCCTTGGAAATACCAAAAGGCCCAAAAAGGTTATCATAAAAGCCACTCGTCTATGCTCGTCCCACTTCTGACGGTTACTCTTGCTGCATAACTTGTTATCCGGGTTGTTGAATCCTCCGACATGACTGTATCTGTCGTATATGAAGCGCGGATTACAAAAACCTGCGGCCAAATCTGGGTTGTGGACCGTCCTGGGTATCTTTAACGAATCTAAGAACCGATTCACAATGACAGCTCTTGGAGCAACCAGTATTTTGCCTCAACGGAACTTCAGCATTTTCGATGTACCCGGCTATTTCCTCCAAAGTCGGGGTGAATTAAAAATCGGAGAAGTGGAAGACATTGTGTGTCGGGTCCCAGCAGGTGGTCAAAGCTCTTATGATATCCCCCCGAGGCTGGATTTCCAATAAACCTGTAAGACCTTTCAGATATTCCTTGACCTCATCTTGCCCTTCACTACCTAAATCATCCCACCACAGCCGCAACATGAAAGGGATTTTGGTCATTATTGAAAAAGGTTCATTTTGCATCGTGCTCATCCTGCACATTTATTATGGTAATTAAGAAATTTTATTTGACTCAACTAATTAACTATATTTTTTTTTCACAGATTGAAAGGAAGATTCGGTCCCGTACACGGCTTTTCAGCACTTCGGGAACGAAAATTTTAAAGTTGGGTGAGTCAACCGGTCAAAAATCCAAATGACTAAAAGTGACCGTTTATGCAAAGTCAGCCTTCCGGTGTCCCTTTCGAGAACATTCGGCTATTCTTGCCAGAAACGGCATCACCCGACTCATTTATGTTGACAATTTAAAATTTTGACATTTTTGGCTATTTTTGTAAAAGGGAAGGTTGGACCTGATGAGGGTTGCCTACGTATCCCGCACCCTGTGAGAATAAAACCGGCGTAGTTCGGGTAGATAAAACAAGACTCTTTTCAATGGCAAATAAAAACCATTTCTCATAAACAAAACCCTTTTTTTCTTTTTTTTTTCTTTTTTTTCTCAAAAATTCGACAGAGTTTCGACACTATTTGGACATTGATTTTTCACAACAGGCGATTAACTATCTCTATCTCTCTTTCCTGAAAGTATTCAAAGTCGGTCAGCATGCAAGTCTAAAGCAAACAAATGCACAAGTAGCAAGTTGGATGCATCAGGATGGTCTTCTGTCGTTTTGGTACACGTGTCCTAGAGAGACCCAACCCATGTATTGAGCCTCCAAAGTCAAATGCATATGATGCAAACAAGCATTCCTACTAGGGATCTGGCATGACGCTGAGTTATTCTAGGTTCGTAACCTGGGTATTTGTTCTAGACTGTGTACCCGAGCGGACAACTCGAGTCGAGGAGGGGGCTACGTACCGGGGACCCGCGGGATCGTCCGACTTTGTAATTTGTCCGACCTCTTTCTTATTTCAGGGTATGACACTAACAGAATAGGGAGTCTCAACCAGCAAGCACATCCCCGTAGGTAAGAAGACAAGGGTTTCGGCATAGTTTATATACAGTTCAGACAATATCAAAGCGGTAAAAGTAGCATTTAGCACATTAGGCCCGAACATGTAAAAATCAGATAATAAACAAAGCCAAATATAACAATTTATCTAAACTCGAATTCTGAACCCTGAACCAGAGATTCTGGGTTATGTCCCCAGCAGAGTCGCCAGAGTTGTCACACCTCCTTTTTCACCTATACCCCTGCGAAGGGACGTAAAGGGAGTTTTTCCAGTTAAAGGACAATCGAAATGGGATTTATTATTTGATTCAGAGTCGCCACTTGGGAGATTTATGGTGTCTAAGTCACCGGTTGAATCCCGAATCGAGGAAAAGATTAACTCCGTTTAACAGTCTGCACACCAGAAATCCGGATAAGGAATTCTGTTAACCCGGGAGAAGGTGTCAGGCATTCTCGAGTTCCGTGGTTCTAGCACGGTCTCTCAACTGTCATATTTGGCTTAATTATCTGATTTTTATACAATTATGAACCTATGTGCAAATTTTAACTTTTAACCGCTTTTATTATTATCATTATTATTTAACAGAGAATTGCAACGTTGTGAAAACGTATCTCGAACCACGTCACATCAATGTACCCGTGGTTATCGACACATTTCGACTCCGTTGAGATTTGGATTTGGGTCACATAAATGTGCACCCGAGTTTAAGAAAGTAAATTATTAAAGGCGCGCCTAAAGCGACTAGCGTATTATCATTTTGGGGAAGGCCGTGAACTTTTGCTAAACGGCACATCCCGAAGTCTAAAGAATTTTTACAAATACTTATAGAGGGCCCCGCAGCTTATATATTTCGTTTGTCGAGGCTCGTCTCATTCATTATTTAAAAAAAGAATTGCAACATCATGGAAATGCATCCCGAACCACGTCACAATTAATGTACCCGTGATTGTCGACATATTTCGACTTCGTTGAGATTTGAATTTGGGTCACATAAATGTGCACCCAGGTTTAAGAAGGTAATGTTATTAAAGTATGCGCCTAACAGTGACTAACGCGTTATTACTTTGGGGAAGGCCGTGAAATTTGCTAAACGGCCCATCCCGAATTCTATGTATTCATGATATCCATTTATTGAGGGCCCCACAACTCATGTGTTCTATTTGGCGAGGCTCGTCTCATTTCATTTATAGGTCCGTCCTCAAGCGAACTAAGATTTTCTAATTAATTTGTCTCTAAAACATGGAAAAATCCTAATCGATTTTGTCAATGGCCTAAAACAATACTTGCAAACCAAAATGTCTCAAGGCTCAAGGATAAGCCCGAAGAAATGTGAACTGGCACAACCAAAAGCCGGCCTGACGTAGTCTTCAGCCGAGGCCCATGCGAGTATACAAATAAGGTAAAACCCGGGCCATTTATTAAAGCGCTAAAGCTCAGGTGGCCTAGAATTAGGCTGACCACTAGACCGACGCAGCTTCAGCGGAATCAAATCGAATACCCATCGGAATTACTGCATCCTTTTACTCAAATGAATAGAACATGGTTTGCAGATTAAATTATTTCAGCTACTTAACTACTGTTCCGTTTTTTACTAAAGGTGAAAGAGCAAATTAAGATGTAGCTTTGAGTTCGACAACAATATTGCGTGTCAAGCCTTCAAGAATTAGCCTATTGGTCATACACTTCTACCAACGCTAGTTAACACCTGTATATTATGAACTAATTTGCATGATATGAGTTACTGCAATATAATACATGCTCAACTGGATATCAAACTCGATTTCAAATCCCACCGTTTACAACTTTTCTTTTTGAACATAAATGAACACTAAACTACACATACACCCATTGTACTGAATTGCAGTAGATAATCACAAATTTGAATGGGTTCGAAGCAGTTCAAAGGAAGTTTATTACAAGCTGTAGATTCAGCCATTCCAAATTACTTAAACAAACTGTCCTAATTACAATGCAATCCATTATATTCAATTATCAGGAAGATATAGTAGCTACTGGAGTTTTCTAATGAAGTTAGGTTTCCATTTCATTTTTATTTCAACCAAACTCTACATGATGTGGAGATTCATCATGTACCTGGATTGGAAAACAGGACAAGAAGAAGAAGAAGAGGATCAGCAGCAGTAGCAATACAACACAGCAGAACAGCGAACAAACATTGCGAGTACCAACAGCTAGTGACATATGCAGCAGACCCAAGAGATAAACCAGAAATCCAGAAGTGTTTAAAAATCCAACATAATTACCAAAACTGACTCAAAACCAGCCTGAATAAACCCAAAATCACTAGAAGACCAACCAGGGAACCTCTGAGACTCTCACAATCAGAAATCAAGCTAGAAACATGCAACTCATCAACTGGAATTCTAATTTGACTTCAGGAAACTAATGCCACAGTAGGTTTTCTCAATCTTTTTCAAAGTCAGGCAGTGTGTGCCAATCTTTGGACTTTTCTATTTGTTTTTGACTCTCAACCTTTTCTGCATATTCCTCCAAAAAAAAGTCCTCCTCAATGTCTAAACCTTGCTCTATTTATCTCCCCAAAAATAGACCTTTCCCCCTCTCAAAAGCAATTAAACTAATACCACCACCATCTTTTTGCCCATGATATTCTCTTACAGCCCATTATCATGTGTCTTGAACCAAAGGGATGGGCAGCTTATAAAATTCCATTAATCCCCATGCTATTATGTTTCCCAAGCCACTACTACTAGACAAAATATTAGTTTAATGGTAAATTAAGTACCCTCATGGTCAGACCACTAACACTAACCCTTTCAACCCTTTTAAAACCCCAAAATACCCCTGAAAACTCCTGTGACTTAATATCCTACCTTAAACCCTTTAATTTATACTACATCTTTCAGCTATAACCAATTCAATTCGAATTCAAATGACCGTTCAAACTAGCATTTAAATCAGATCAAATGGCATCAACAGAAGAACCCCGATTCAGTCAGAATTGAAGCAGTACGAATCACATTATTATCAGGTTATTTAATCAGAATTGAAGCATGTAAAACTAATCGACGACACTTATTCAATCAACTATACAAATTACAACACATACAATCAATAGCAAATAAGAATCGAACATGAACATAGGTGATTCGAATCGTATTGATGGAAATAGGGATTCATAATAAAACTTAACTAATCGACGACACTCATTCAAATCGATTATATAGTTTTATCACATTCATTAACCATGACCAAAAAAAGTTTGACCAAATAAAGGGTCATTGAAGATGGGCAGAATCGGTCGACAAAAGAAATTGAAAAACCAATAAAACTAAACTAAACAAATAAACAAAATAAACAAACACAAACTGGAACAAACATGAAAGGGAAAATACCTCAAGAACTCGGGACCTGGACGACCCTGATTCGAACTCAAACTCGAACTGTTTGAGGTCGAACGGACCTTAATCGAGTGTTCTCAACTGAGAACACTTCGAATAAGGTCAGTTAAACACCCAAATTCCCTTAAACTTCGGACAGAAACCAGTTTTGGTTTTCTAGGGTTCGAGTGTTTCTAGCCAGATTCGACTCAAACCAAAGGTGGTTCGGGCACGAGGGAGGTCATGGGGTTCCAGGGTATGAATTTGGGCTTGGTTGCGGTAGGTTCGAGTTCTGCTAGAATCTTCGATTGAAGATTCGAGAAGCTGGAGGTTGATTCGAGGCAAACGGAGTGGAGATTCAGGTTGAGGGTGGTTAGGAGGTTCTGGGGTATTATTTTGGCCGTCATCGGAGCCAGCGCCGTCGGGTTTATGGTGAAGGGATGAGTGGCGGCTATTAGGGTTCCTTGTCTCTGAAAGAGACGAGGTTTGGGAGAGAATGAAATGGGGGGCTTGGTTTGGGGGGCGGGGTATGGTTTGGGAATATATAGTGGGGTGGGGATTTGATGTGGTCCGTTGGATCAATGAAGGTTGACGTCCTGGATTAATTCCCTTAATGGGGACGGCGTCGTTTGGTTTTAGTAGGGGATGGGGCGGTTCAGGGCCACGGGTCGGGTATGAGGTTACGGGTGAGGGCGAAGTGATTTGGACCGTTGATCAAGCGAGATCAATGGCCATGATCAGGGCTTCCCCAAAACGATGCCATTTGGGTGTCTTTGAGATGGACTGGACCGGGGTCATTTGGGCGTGTGTGAACGGGCAAAACGTGGTGGGCCTAAGCCCAATCCGACCAGTAATTTTTCTTGTTTTATTTGTTTCTTTTTCTTCTTAAACTAATTTTCCAATTTAAAAACCAAAAACCTACATTGATTTATAAATCAAATTAACTTATAAAAATGCTAGTTAATTATCACACGTAATTTGACTAACAAATGGGAAAACAAAATCGCACAATCAGACATCAAATGCTAAAAATGCAAAGCATAAATTTTTTTGATTTTTCCATTTCATAAAACAAACTTGATTGTTTAATTAATTCCTAATTTGTAAAATTAAACCCTAAATGCACATGCAAACACATATTTTTTGTATTTTTTCTCATTTAAAGTAGAAATAAACATGCGCTGACAAAAATACAAATAAATTACAAACAACACAAAACTATTTTATTTTGAATTTTTGGGAGTAGTTCTCATAGGGAAAAAATCACGTGCTCACACCTATCTTCGCCTATATAGGAGAACGGAGATTTCTTTTCGCGATGGGAAAGTTTGATTAACCCCCTCCCCCCACCCCTCGGAAGATTTGGGGGCTGTAAACTCGGAGTAGCTGATCTACCGTGAACTGAGGCTCATCCGTATTATTTGCAAAGTGACGGAGAAGGATCACGATCCTCTAAAAAGAAGGGTGGACTTGCTCGAGGGAAATTTTGTACCTCTTGTAAAGTTTCAGGACCACTATATCAACAAAACAAAACGTGAAAGGATTTATGTAAACACTTAACTATCATTCCACGTGCATCGTGATTGCTCTTCAGGACTGGGAATGACTATGTCCTTGCCTTCCCACTTACAATCCTCTCTGACAGCTTCGAGTGTCTCCTCGATTACGGAGCAAAAGTACCTCCACGCCTCCTCACCCCGATCCCTTTGTACGGAGGCTCTTTCGACTTTAAAGTCATTGTCTATGGAGAAGTCGGGGGGGATAAAATTTGTAAGAGGAGGTCCCATGGATACTACCGGAGGCGTTGCCTCAGTGTCGGTGGCTGAGGAAGAAGTCGTTGGAGCGGTGTTTTGGGGGATCGATTTTGAAGTCTTAGCCATCTATGTTTGGAAATATGAAGATTTGAAGGTTTTATATAATGGTTTAAAGATTTGGTATGAAGAATTGAAGGTTTGAAGATGAGCTATGAAGGTACGAAGATATGAAGAACAGGTTATGAAGAATTGGAGGATTAGTGAACAGATGAGGGTATAAAAAAATTGAATGTGACTCAAAGAAATTCGAAATCAGAAAGTAAAAAAGCGAAAATAGGAAATCGGAGCTTTTATAGGGAGAGAATAATGAATGCATGATTGAATTACACATACATATTAGAGGGAAGAACATAGTCAAGTGGAAAAAAGCATTGCAGCAGCTGGATTGGATTCCATAGATTGAATTAAAAGTAGAAATCCTTGTTGTAGTTGGTTTTAAACAACTGACTATATTGAGAAAATAGTGTAGGATAGATAGACACAAAATTGTTAGTAGCAGATTGTGATGTATATTGGGAGCAACCTATCAAAGCTGCTCCTCGGACTCAACTGTACATAATTTTTAGTATCAATAGAATATAACTTTAACTCAAAAAAAATGAATGCATGATGTTTCATATTTAGTAACTTTTGAGGATGACCAACTAGCGGTTGATGCGTGTCCAAAATCAGAGCAACATGACTGATGGGACATTTCGGTTCGTCGACTTGCTTATGGTGTACGAGGGAAGGAACCTGGGTCAATTTGTCACTTCACATTGCTCCTATAATTTACTCTCTAAGAAGTGAGAGAACTATCTGTGTACGGATAAAATCGGGGATAGAGATACCCCCGATTTTTCGTTTAAGAAGCGAGGAACAACTTTATTCATTACTAGCTCGAATGGGGCCGAAGGTGCCCACAGATCGGAATCGGGAGCGGACGAATGATATGTCGGGAATCGAGCATGGCCGAACCCGGGAAGAATCAAGCTCGAGCGAAACGAAGAATCAAGGGTAAAGGAAAGATGATTAAAGAGCGCAAACGAGTAGCCAAAATATCTGTCATCAGCCGAATATTGCATCACGAATCACGCCTGGTATTAACTGCGGATCATATTTTCTGGAGCAAAAAGGAAGATAAAGATTTTTACTTTATTTAGACTTGTATTAGGGTTTAAAACTCCTTTACTATATAAAGAGGATGACCTTTTTATTTTTTGATCATTGTTAGCACGCATATCAAATCAATAAAAGTTTATTCGGGCTCTTATCATTTGTTTGAGTATGTTTCAGTTTTTCATTGACTTGGTCGTATCCGAACTCCATCTCAGGGCTCAGTTGTGGTCGATTATTAGCGAACACAGGGCTTAATTACTTCAACATATTGGTTTGATCGCTTATTCTTATTTCAGTTTAATTATTTACTGTTCTTTAATTATTTATGTTAAATTAAATCATATATCCTTTAAATCGTGTGCAAATTTAATTGTTATCCGTTTTAATAGCAAACATGTGTATGTAGCTCTCTGCAATGTCAGTTATTTTGTGCAAAGTCTGGATGGTTTTCTAAGATAAATATGTTAAGAGAAATTAATTTTCTTTTAGAAAATACTCCTAACTTTTATTGTAGTAGTTGTGTTGTACTTTCTTCATGTTATTCATGTATTTAATCCCCTGTAATATCAGTTATTTTGTTTAAAGTCCAGATGGTCTTCATACCCATATACATATATACATATATACATATATATATATATATATATATGAGAAGAGAAATCAAATTTATTTTAAAATATAGTTAATCTTCACGTTATTCGCGTACCTACAATGTCAGTTATTTTGCGTGACTTACGTATGCTTGCATCTCTTTCATGCTTGCAGGTTGATGTTGCGTGACTTACGTATGCCACAGCGGGAGGGTAATATTGTTGCAGATGCGCTGGCCCATTTTGGAAAGAAGCTTAGTCTTCCACAGCCTACTGATATTCTCCTTTTTGATACCCCCACCTTTTGTTTTACCGTACTTACTTTTGGACTCGAGGGATATTGGAACTATACGTTCCATCCCCTCCTTGTAATAACTATGTCCTAAATAAATAAAATGCTTGTTCCTAGCAAAAAAAAATGTCAGTTATTTTGTTTAGAGTCTGGATGGTTTTCTAAGATAAATATGTGAAGAGAAATAAATGTCATTTAGAAAATAATTTTTAATGTGGATATTTCCTATCAATTTATTACCTGTTGAGATATTGATATGTCGGAGGGCGCATAAAGATCAATAAATAGATAAATGACAGATAAATGGGTAGGCTATAATCCACTTATCACCCATTGGAGTTTGCTCTATTTGTCTATCACACTAGTTATCTTGCAACTGTCCTTAATAAGTTTGAAAATGTAAATGGTTTTCTAAATAACGAGCTACTGATCTATTTAATTAATTTACACTCATATTTAGCCTAAGATTAATTACTTATGTCCGAAAGATAAACTGTTTTGATACTAACTTTAAAAGATGCCTAACATCCTTCATTTAGAATTAATTGACCGTTACTTAGAATCTCATATGTTAACTAGACCTTAATTGGAGTTAACTTTATACAATACTTTAATTGATTTAGGTGTATTAATATGTTTTTTAATATTAGGGGGACTATCATCAAATTGGAATTGCCAAATTATGGTTAAGGTCTAAATCTGGCTTGTCGATCAGGGTTAAAAGACGCATTTCATCAGAGTTTAAAAACATAATTCAAGACGAGTACGGAGGGGCGGTGAATGAAGCTTACGGTCGCCAAAACATATTAAAAGATTTTTAAATTTGTTTTATAAAAACCATAAAATTATGAGATAAAAAAACACAGAACTTTAATCTAGCGGTAAGAACTCAGTGCGTGATATATAGATTTGTGTACATCACAATTTCAAACTTTGTCATCCTCTAAAGCATAATATTTAAGTGGAGAAGAGTATAGGGACAAGCCTATTATCCTCCGAGTTTTAAACCTTGTGTCACCTGCCATCCGTAATTTCTCGGTTAGAAAAATGAGACACAAAAAAACTTGTTTCCTTGTATATGAATCAAACATGACAAAACAAAATAGTAGTTAATTCAAAGAAATCGAGTCAAAATTAGAAAATAAAATGAAAAAGAAATACCGTAACATAGACAGGGAAAAATTAAAGTTGAAGAGGAAGAAAATTATATCATTTAAATTTTTTTATTAATAATAATTACATAAATTATATGTTATATATAGTAATATACTTAAAAAATTTGGGGGGTAAAGCAATGGCTTAAATTGCCCTACCATTCTGCCGCCCCACGAGTACGCTTATTAAATATTATTAAACTATAGATATTTATTAATGTGAAATATCTTTGTAACGACTCGACCGGTCGTTTTGAGTCCTAGCACATTGTTTGGTGGTTTGAGACCTTTAGTAGCTTCACTTCATGTATTACGACTTGTACATGTGGTCGGAATTGGATTTTGGGAAGTTCGGAGTTGATCCGGAAGAAAATTATCAATTCGGAAGCTTTAAGTTGGAAGAATTGACCAAGGATTGCTTTTGAATAAACGATCTCGGAATCGAGATTTGAAGGTTCCAATAGGCTTGTACGATAATTTCAGACTTGGGCGTATGTTCGGGTTGAGTATCGGGTGGTCCGGGAGCATTTCGGCACTTATTATGGAAAGTTGGCATTTCGAAAGTTTAAGAATTTCTTAAGTTTAATTTGAAGTGAATTTTAGTGTTATTGATGTCCGTTGGGAGTTTCGAACCTTGGAATAGGTTTGTATCGTGATTTGTGACTTGCACGCAGAATTTGGCATCATTTTGGGATGTTAAGGTGTAATTTGAACGCGTTCGGCGAAGTTTAAGAGTTTGAAAGTTTAAAGAAAGCTTTCGATCGTCGATTCATAATTTTGATGATGTTTGATGTTATTTGAGGCCTCGAGCATGTTTGTGCTATGTTATAGAATTTGTTGGTATGATTGGACGGGGTCCCGGAGGCCTCGGGTGTGTTTCGGGATGGTTTTGGACCAAGTTTGGATGAATTGTCGTTGCTTGTTGTTGGTGCCTTGTTTTGTTCTTCGCGAACGCGAAGGTATCACGCGTTCACGAAGAAGGATTTTTGGGGCTGCTAGTTTGCTCATCGCGAATGCGGAGAAGGAGCTGAGACAACCTACGTGAATGCGACATAGATGTCGCGAACATGTAGAAGGAAGGGGAGTGGGCCTGGAGCAGTTAAGCCTTCGCAAAAGCTATGCTTACACCGCGAACGCGAAGCAGTGGGATCTGAAACCGTCGCGAACACGGCCCATTGGTCACGAACGCGTAGAGGAATTTTGGAGGCAGTGATTTTAAGCCTTCACTATCGCGAAGATGCTCCCGCGATCACGAAGAAGAACGGGCTTGAGAAGACTTGGTTTTATGCGGGATTTAGCCCTTTTTTTAATTTTCACTTGGTTGTGGTGATTTTAGGAGAGCTTCAAGGGGAGATTTTTTTCACCTACGCCAAGGCAAGTAATTTCAACATAATGTTAGTGAAATACA
Source organism: Nicotiana tabacum (assembly GCF_000715075.1). Taxonomy (NCBI): domain Eukaryota; kingdom Viridiplantae; phylum Streptophyta; class Magnoliopsida; order Solanales; family Solanaceae; genus Nicotiana; species Nicotiana tabacum. The sequence continues at coordinate 98,734,876 of NC_134089.1, read as the reverse complement.
TGGATTATATGTGAATTTCAACATGAAAATTTGTAAAAATATATGAGATTTTAAGAGAAAAACCTAGAATTGATAATTTTGGATTTTGACCACGATTTTGAAAATGGAATTAGGAATAAATCATATATTAGCGTTCGTAATGTTATGGGTAAAGTTTATCTTCATAAATTTTTGGAATCCGGGCTCGTCGAGGGTTGATTTTATTGACTTTTCGAACGGAGTTAGGAATTTCTATAAATTGATTAATTATAAGCATTATACCATATTTTGATTGATTTGCACATTGTTTGACTAGTTTCGGATCGTTTGGCTTTGAGTCGAGAAGTTAGAGAGGCATTGGAGTCGGTTATGGAACTTCGGAGCGATATAAGTCTCATGTCTAACCTTGTGAGAGGGAAATTACCCTGTAGCTGCTATATTAATTACATCTACATGTTGTGGGAGCTACGCACGTACGAGATAACGAGTGTATGTGCGTATGGTAGAATAACTGATTACGTCCTAGTAGACTAAGATTCACGCCATGTTTTAAATGTGCTATTTGAGATATCCTTGCATGTTTAATTACTTTATTTCGCATTACGACCTAAGATTAGACTCGCATAGAGTAACGGACTCGCTATTTTAGAAATTGGACGAGCTACTTGATTAGCTGTAGTGCTTTCCTTACGAATTTCTCGTGCGTTGTACGTATTCATTGTAATGTTTCCTTAAATTTGATAATTCACATGTATATCCGTGAGTGGTGTCAAGGACCCATTAAAGTTTCTTACTCTAATGGGATTCGGTCGTTGACCTCTTTGGTATTATGTACCACACTCTTATGGGAGCGGGTCATTCACCTCAGTAGTATAATTGATGCATCTATGATTCGTGTCGTTCGACCCTCGGTAGTGTATACAATATTATGGGATCGGGACGTTCGCCTCGACAATATTATATTCTTATAGGATCGGGTCGTTTGCCTCAGCAGCGCCGTGCGTAATATTTGACAAGAAGCCATTGCATCTGTGAATTTTCCTGATTTGAGTTTTGACGACTTATCTGGTGGGGATCATTTTAGTTATATACTCCGACTGAGGAGGTAACCGATAATTGAGAGCTTGAGTTTACTGTTCAGAGGAGGATTATTTCACGTACCTATATTTATTTATATCGTTTATTTAACCTACCTCATAAATGCTTACTTCTTACAGTATTTGATTTATTGGACCACTAGTAAGTGTCGATGTCGACCCCTCGTTATTACTTCTCCGGGGTTAGGCTAGATACTTACTGGATACGCATTGATTTATGTACTTATACTACACTTGGCACTTTATTATATATATATATATATATATATATATATATATATATATATATATATATATATATATATATATATATATATATATATATGTTTGGTAGTCTTTGGGGCGTAAAGGCGCGGTTATTGCGGCGACTTAATGGTGAGCTTCATTCTATGTTACGATCCGCAGATTATAGAGTCTCCATCGGAGTTATTTACATTCTCCTATCTAACTTGTATTCCAGACAGGTGTTGTATTTTATTATATTTCTTAGTAGATGTTAATGCACTTGTGACACCAGATTTTCGGGGTTCTTACTGGATGTTCATGATTGTAGTTCACGTAATCATTATCATTTCACCTTGTAATTAATATTTTATATGAAAATTTAGGAAGTAAAATCACGGGTGCTCTCCGAGTACTAGATTTCACTCTATTTATTTAATGAGATTTATGATTTTAAAAATAATGAAATGAGTAACTAAGTTGATTAATCACCGTTGGCTTGCCTGACGGTGGCGTTAGGCGCCATCACGGACTATAGTAAATTTTGGATCTTGATAGCTTGGTATCATAGCGTTAGGTTCACTTAGGTTTCACGAGTTATGGGCAAGTCTAGTAGAGTCTTGCGGATCGGTACGGAGACATATGTACTTATCTTCGAGAGGCTACAAGACATGTGGAGTGTTGGTTATTAATTGGGCATCGAGGAGTTGTAATGGTATCGTAGATGTGGTGCAGAATCTTTTTTCCTGCGTATTCGAGTGGGTTATTATCTTCGCCGTATGGATAGTTGTTCTATCATTTTAGCCCAGTATTTGTGTTACCTATGGTCGAGAATTAATACTTTCGAGTTTGGAGGGACTCTTGTTAATATTATGGTGTCACCATTCTTGATTAGATGTGTTAAGGCTCATCGGCATGTTGATCTTTATTTGTTTGCCTCTAGGCACGGTATCGTGATATGGAACCTACGAAGATGTTATCATAGATGGTTGTGTGTGTGCTGCGACTTCAGGATCGAATCGGCATTTCCAGTGTTAATGGATCGAAGGAGATGATCTCTGAGGTGGTTTCTATGCGTAGGAAATTTTGAATGTGGCGAGAAGGTTTTGATAACTTATTATGGACCTTCAGGTGATGTTAATGAATGAAGGGATTCTTACGGACGGCGGGTCCGTACAGCCCAAGGAGGTTAGTTGACTTCATGATGGATGCAACTTTAGCAATTAAGTTAGAGGTGGTCGAGATGAGGGTTCATAGGTGGGCTATCTCCTGTGAGCAGGTTAGCGTTTGCGTGATTTTGATGAGGTCCTTACGAAGAGTTCTACTTTCTGCCCAACTTGGATGAATGTACTGCGAGGTCATCTTGGATCGTTTGAAGAAGACGGTACGATGGCTAGGAGGTCGGGTGTACAATTGGGGAGGATAATTCAAGATGTGTTATGATTATCCCAACAAGAACTTATGAGAAATTTAGCTGAGCAAAAGCGTGGGATCATAGTAACTGGGAAGAAATGGTCGTTGTGGGGTTTGGATCTATGTGATGGTAGTGTAAAGCTAAGTGGGGAAGCCCACCATCTATAAGTGAGTCACGTGGCCGTTTTCCTGTATGATATCGGGTTATCGGTGCATTCGTGGATTAGTTATGACCAAGAAGACGAGAAATTTTGGATATCGAAGTTTAACGTGTATGTGTTAAATTTTGCCTTATTGATTTGTGGGCAGGTGTTGAGGATGGATGTGAGCACGTGATTTTTGCCCTATATATGAATAATTCCCAAAATCCCCAAACAAAAATAATTTTCTTTATTTTTACAATTTTTGTGCATTTTGGTGTCATTTTCTGATGATTGTTGCATTTTATTTGCGCATGTTAATTTTTATAAAATACAAAAATATGCATTTTGGCATTTAGGCTTTAGTTTTATACTTTTAGTATCCATTAGGGATTAAGTTGTTTAGAACAAAACATGAAAATCACAAAATTGGTTCACTTTTGCATTTGTCATGAAATAGTTTTTATTTAAAACAATTTTTAGGAATTAATTAATCTTTGTTTTGAAATAATTAGGATTTCATGTTAGTTTTACATCTTTATAAAAATTAGAAAATTAGGAAAAATTGTAAAAAATGGGAAAAAGAAAACAAAAAGGAAATAAAGAATAAATAAGAATAAAAGTGGGTCTTAATAAAACACCCAAAAACTGGGCCAGTTCCGTTAAAAAAAACCCCAGCCCAAAACAGATCCCAGCCCAGAAATCAATACCCATTCCAACCCACACCCCAACTAGACCCGACCCAACCCATCTTTGCAACCCGACCCATCCCAAAAGCATGAAGGAGCATCGGATAAGCCCTAAATCCCAAACCCAACGCAGCCCTGTTCATCTTCTCCAAAGCAATCGAACCCAACCCCAAATTCCGTCCAAATTCCAAGCGAGTGAGCCTAAAGCCCTAGCCTGCGCGTTCATCTATCTCTCCTCCTACCCCAGATAACAGATTTTCTGATGCCAAGATTCGCTTCTGTTCACTCGCTCGATTGTGAGAGGAACACGCGATTAGAAGGTCCTAGAGATGATACGTTGGATGAATGTGAGGCATCGGATGGATTTCGTTCAATTCGAGCCCTACATTCATCCGGGGTTCGTTTCATAAAAGGATTGAATCGGATTCTTTGAAGGGGGTGGTTTTTCGGAGAAGATTTTTAGAAAAAAAAGACATAGGTTTTTAAATAGCCTTTTTTCTTCTTCTTGATGGAATTTTCAGCTTAGTTCCAGTTTATAAAATATACACAAAAATAGTTTGAGTTTTCTTTTCTTTTTCCGAGTTTAATGTTGTTTTCTCTGTCAAAATCGGAGAGGAACAATTTAGTGGTGAAGCAAGTTTAATTTTCATTCCAATCTGAACTTTGGTTTTAAAATGGAGCTAGTTTGAGAATTGTTGAGTTCGTCGTTGTTCGAACTTCGTACTTCGACTCAGTTACTACTGAATTACTGTTCTTCGAGCTTTGATCTGCCATCGTGTCCCCGAGATAGTTCTGGAGTCGAAAGTGTGTAATCATCTTCGATTCTATAATTAAAAGAAATTCGAAATTTTAGGTTCGATCTTCATCTCTCTGTTCTTGCGATTCTGTTTTGTTTTAGTGCTTTGAACTGTGTGTTTCTTCCTCGAGTGCTCTGTTTGTGCTGGGATCGAATCACGTGTTGAATGAATTCATTTTCAGTAGTCGGGTGTATTTGTATATTTTCAGTTTGTAGAAGTCGAATTGAATAGTCGTCTTTCATTCCTCACATGTCTTGACAGTTATTCAAGCTTAGAGAATATTCTGAATCAAGTGTCGTCAACTTCAAATGAACAATGTGTTCATGTTTATTCTGGTTCTGTTTAGTTTATCTTACATATGAATTGAACTCTGAAATTGTCTTCCCTGCAATACTGGTACGACTCTGATCGTTTGACAAATGCGTTTGATCAAAGTCAGATTTGATTCTTGGTCGTTTGAGTCAGTGAAGCACGTCATTTGCTGTTAGAATCAGTTTGATTAGCTATTTGATAAAGAAACTTATTACTGTTCAAATGGTCCATAGTTCAGTAATGGGTTCTTTAGAGCTTGTTGTAAGTGTTTGGGTTCAGTTTGCTCGTATAAACTTGAGACGAGTTCCATAAGCACTGTTTGATATGTCCAGTTACTTTCATCCTGTCATTCTTCCAGAATAGGACTGTATTCTCTGGGTTCTTCTTTTCAGTGTTAGGTTTGTTGATTTATGCTACTGATTTAGCTAAAGACCAGCTTGAACTCGTGTTAGTTCCGCGTTAAGTGATTTTTTTTTCAATGGTTTAGGTCTGTTTGTTTCAATTGTTTGGATTTAAAATTTAAGTTTGAGGTTCAGTGTTGAGAGTTGTTCGAATTGGTTAGTTCTCTTATTGAGGTTTGGTACTTCTCTTGTTCTCTAATTGAAATAGATCATTTGTTGGAACTGAGATTTCCTTGGCATCTAAGTCTATTAAATCAATCAATGCTTTGTTTGATGTCACATGGTTTAGTTCCGTCAAGTTCGAGTCTGAAATAATTTTTTCCTATGTTGCTTCTCTGACCTGCTTGGACTAGTTTTCTCCACGCATTTGTTGTTGAAATCTTACCATCTCCATGATAAGGCAGTGGTGAATTTGAAAGTTTCAGGTGTCTTTCATGCTTTGAACATTTAGCATCCACAGAAGAACGATTACTTTTGAGATTTTCTTTTCTCTCTGTGCAATGCTCACTCTTTATTCATTTCAGATTGTTCATATCATTTTCATGTTTGCACTATTTGGTAGTTGCAGTTCCCCTTCCTTAGTCGCTGCCCGCACTCTGCTGCCTTAAGGCATTTTATGCTCAACTAAAATAAGCATCAAGTGTATCGTAACTGTGCAAGCTATTTGTTGTGGTGTAGGAATAACACAATGAACAAATTGTTTACATTAGCTTACATTTTATTGAAGTGCTTAACACACACTGATGATGTCTTTAACCATGGCACCGGAAGAGCTAATTCAAGTCTAGTTTATCTGTGTAGATATAGTACAGCCTGTTTTGCAGTTGTCCAGTAACCTGGCAGCCTAGAGCCAACTGTATTTAGATTAGTGTCTTGGGATGAAACAAATTACCACTTCTTTCACATTAGCTAGTTGAATTGTTGCATAATCTTGCCTTATTTTCATTCTTGAAGTTCTGTACTCAGTTCCTCAACTGTATATAGTGGAATCTATTGTAGCATATCACATTGTTCTTTGTCTCGTTTACTGGTAACTACTATGCGTCTGTTGAGATATTGTAAATGACCACTTTGACGTTAGCTTCCCGTGGTTGGGTTAATAACCAAAAATGGGTTTGCTCAGGCTGTTAGTTGATTCGGTTTAATAGTTCGGGGTGTGTCGTACCAAATAAAATCCCAACACTCATGGCCCTCATTTATTTATTTTTTTCAAATAATTAGAATTTGGGATAACCGTTTAGCGAACTTCATGGTTTTTCCCAAAATAATATCACGTTATAATCTTTAGACGCGATTTAACTAAATAACCTTCTTAAAAATCGGGTGTGCATTGATGCGACCCAAATCCAAACCTCGATGAAGCCGAAATGTGTTGACAATCACGGGCGCATTGATTGCGACGGGGTTCGAAACACGTTGTCGCGACATCGTAATTCTTATAAAATAATAGAAAAGAGCTTTACCGCACAAAATAAATAAGTGGGGGACCCTTAGTAAGTAATTATCGAAATAATTAGAATTTGTGATGGCTGTTTAGCGAACTTCATGGCTTTTCCCAAAAGTAACACTACTTTAGTATCTTGAGGTATGATTTAATTAAATAACCTTCTTAAAATTCGGGTGCGCATTGATGCGACTCAAATCCAAATCTCGACGAAGTCGTAATATGTTGATAACTACGGGTGCATTGATTGTGACGTGGTTCGAAACGCGTTTTCATGACGTCGCAATTCTTTTAAAATAATGATAAAAGGCGGTTCAAAATTAATAAAAGGCACAGGAGCTAGCATGCATAAAAATCAGATAAAATTAAATACAACAGTTAAGCGACCGTGCTAGAACCACGGAGCTCGGGAATGCCTAACACCTTCTCCCGGGTTAACAGAATTCCTTACTCAGATTTCTGGTTCGCGGACTGTTAACAGAGTCATAAATTTCCTCGGTTCGGGATCCAACCGGTGACTTGGGACACCATTAATCTCCCAAGTGGCGACTCTGAATGATTAATAATTAAATCCCGTTCTGATTGTCCTTTAATTGGAAAAACTCCTCTACGCCCTTCTTCCGGGGGTGTAGGCAGTAAAAAGGAGGTGTGACAGCTCTAGCGACTCTGCTGGGGATCGAACCCAGAATCTCTGGTTCAGGGTTCAGAATTCGAGCTTAGAAAAATTGTTGTATTTAATTGTATCTGATTTTCCTACATGTTTTGTGCTAAATGTGCTAAATGTTACCGCTTTGATATTATCTGAACTGTATATAAACTGTGCCGACACCCTTCTCTCTTCACCGTCGGGGATGTGCTTACTGGTTGAGACTCCCTATTCTGTTAGTGTCATACCTTGAAATAAGAAAGAGGTCGGACAAGTTACGAAGCCGGATGGCCTTTTGGTTCCCGGTAAGTTGCCCCCTCCTCGACTCGAGTTGTCCGCTCGGGTACACAGTCTAGAACACCGACCCAGGTTTTAAACATAAAATAACATGACTTCATGCCGGATCCCTAGTAGGAACGCTTATTTGCATCACGTTGCATTGACTTAGGGGACTCAACACAGGGGTTGGGTCCGTCTAGGACTAGCAACCTGAAATGAAAAGACCATCCTGATGCATCCTACTTGCTCTGTACATATATTTGCTTCGAACCTGCATGTTGACTGGTTTCTAAACCTCGGGAATGTTGGAAAATTGAGAAAAAAGAGAAAAGGTGAAAAAAAAGGGAGAGAAGTATCAGTTAGGAAGTTAATTGATTATTTTAGGAAAATCAATGACCAATCACTGGCGAAACTCTGCCAAAATTTTGAAAAAAAAAGGAAAATGTGTTATTTTGTTTTACTAAAAAAAAGCAAAAAAGACGGTCTTTTATTCTGAAAAGTGTCTGATGAAAAAAAAATCTTTTATTCTTAGTTTGGAAAAATAGGTTGTTTATTGTTTGTTGAAAAGGAAAAAATGAAAAGAAAAAGAGTCTGTTATTTTCAGCTTGAAAATGGGCTGTTTTATTTGTTGAAAAGAAAAAAAAAGTCTTGTTTCTAAAAATAGTTTTTATTCATGAATAAAAATCAAAAGAGTCATGTTTTAAAATAGTTCGGTTAATTTGCCAGAACTACGCATGGTTTGATTCTCACAGGGCGTGAGATACGTAGGCAACCCTCATCGGGTCCAACCTCCCTTTTGCAAAAATAACCAAAAATATCAAAATTTTAATTTTTAATAAACCAGGTGATGCCGTTTTTGTCAACAATAGCCAAATGTTCCCAAACAGAGCGCCGAAAGGGTGACTTTGCATAAAACAGCCACCTTTGGTCGTATTTCGATTTTTGACCCTCACAGCCTTAAAATCTTCGCCCTCGAAGCATTGAAAGGCTGTATCGCAATATCGGGTCTTTAATCTAAAAAAAATAGAATTGAGAATTAAGTTTTTCACGTGAAGTATAGGGGTAATTTTGAGTCAATAATATAGGTAGTCATTTCTTGGAGTAAAATAAAAGTTTTCCTTTTGTTTGCTTAAACACTTTAATAAATGTGCAGGATGAGCACAATGATAAACGAGCCTTTTTCAATAATGACCAAAATCCCTTTTGAGCTGCAATTGTGGTGGAATGATCTGGGTAACGAAGGGCAAGACGAAGTGAGAAAATATTTGAAAGACCTTCCTGATTTATTAAACATTCAGCCTCCGGGGGATATCATCAGGGCATTGGTCGCTCATTGGGATGCAGCACATAATGTGTTTCATTTTTCAGACTTCGAACTCACCCCAACGTTAGAAGAAATAGCGGGGTACATTGGAAGTGACCAAGCTCCATTGAGATTCAAATACTTGATTGCTCCTAGGGCCATTACCATACACCGATTCCTGGATTCCTTGAAAATACCCCGAACAGTTCATCATCCAGATTTTGCAAAGGGTTTCTGTAGTTTCCGCTTCATGTATGATAGATATGGCCATGTGGGCGGGTTCAATAATCCAGACTTTAAGCTGTGCAGCAAAAATAGCCGACAAAAATGGGAGGACCACAGACGAGTGGCATTTATGATAGCTTTTTTGGGTCTCGTAATATTCCCAAGGAAAGATGGCAATATTGATTTGAAAATAGCAGGCATCGTCAGTACTTTGCAAACCATGGGGAAAAGCACTTTAGCACCTATGATTGTGGCTGATATCTTCAGAGCTCTCACTGCGTGCAAAGCTGGGGGCAAATTTTTTGAGGGATGTAACTTACTGTTACAGATGTGGATGATTGAGCATTTGTGCCCACGCTCTTAGTTATTGAGTTATGGTTCGGCTGAGAAAACTTGTATAGGGGAATTTTGTACGAGAATCAAAGGGGTCAGTCTACCTGAAGGAGTCATGGCTTGGGCATTATTATTTCGGAACCTCAAGGCTAGCCAGATACAGTGGGTGCTTGGGTGGCTGTCTGTCGAGGAAGTCATATATATGCCAGCAGCCCGACTACATTTTTTGTTAATGGGACTCAAAAGCATACAACCTTATGCACCATATCGGGTTCTGAGGCAACTTGGTAGATATCAAGTAATCCCGAGAGATGAAGATTTGAGTACCCAAGTGGTAGAAATTAGTCCTGACGGTCGATTCCCCGAGGAAAAGGTTCGTCAAATTTGGAGCGAGTGTCAATATTTGATGGCAAACACTTGTGTATCTGATAGGGTCAAAGGGGAAATTGCTCCAGGGTATCACGAATGGTTCAGAGGTGACGTGGCATATGGGAGACCGGCTAAAAGACCTCATCTCGAAGATTTCGCTAAGTCATCCCAAGAGCAGTGGGATTGGTTAGCAAAGGAAGAAAGCTATCGAGTTGAGATTGGTAAATTAAAGCAACAAGTCGAGAGTCTGAAATTCGAGAATAGTGTACAGGTCGCCGCGGATCAAGGTGAAAAGAATAGACTAGCCAAAGAAAATGAAGCGCTTAGGGCCCAGATTCGACAGTTGAAGATAACCATTGATAAACAACCCAGGAGCCGGTCCGATGAACAGTTGGTAAAAAGATTGGAAAGCGAAGTCAGAGAACGGCGAGATGAGTTAGGGAAATCTGAAAAAGCCATGGCAGAACTTAAGTCCCAGTGGGCGACAAGAACCGAGGAGCGTCGCCAATACTTGAATCAGTTGAAAAGGGACCATGAGAAGATTGTTGCCAATTTAAAGAGAAAGGTGGTTGCCCTTGAGGGTAAAGCGGTTAGGTAGGCTAGAGACTTCGAAACTGAAAGCGGACATTGTTACAACTTGTTAGCCCAAATGGAAGCAGAAGTGCAACAGCTGCAAAACCAGCACTTACAAGACTCCCGAGCTTTAAAGACATGCAGCGATCAAATAAGACGCTTGCTCATAGAAAAGAAGCGAACAAAAGACAGGATTAGAGCCATTGCTCATGCTATTGTCAGGAGATGCCGGGTTTGTGAAGACATGACCCGTACCACTTTTATCTCAGCAGTGATGATCTATGTGAAGCGAACCATGAATGAGTTAGAGCAGCTTGAAAGGGATTTGGATCCTAGACCCGCGGCGAGGCCGAACGACGCCCCGCGGATACCTAAGTTTGAAGCACTAAAATATGCATAGTCCGTGTCTGTAAGTGTTTACCATTTCGAGTCAGTCTTTTGTACGCCCGTTACCTCTCTGAGTTGAGTATGCTTGCAGGTTTAGAGTTTTTGGTTTGATGACAGATTGCGTTTGTTAGTTCCTTTCCAAAATAAAAGATGTCAAGTTTGTAAGAGTCTGTTTATTAATGAAGTTGAGCATTTTATTTCCACCCTTGTTTTTACATTTATCTTCACGATCTACGCTTGGTCTGATTCGTGCGGGGTCACGATACGTAGGCAATCTCCATATGATTCGACCATAACCAAAAGGAAAACAAAAGAACGAAAGGAAATAGAAGGAAAACCGGAAAAGAGAGAAGGAAAGAAAGAGTGGAGAAACAAAAGAGGAGGAAAGAAAAGAGCGGGAAAACAAAAAGGGGGAGAAAAAAAAGAGCAGAAAAACAAGAGAGAGAAAAGAAAAGCACAAGAGAGGGATAAGGCGAAGAGAAGAAGAACGAAACAAGGAATGAAATGACCGGGATGACACATGCAATCGAGCGAACGCATAATAGAAGGGATTAACTGTATAAGTGCATTCATGCCAACGTGTGGTTATTAAATCTGTTAAGACCTAATCGCTAACAAAGTGGTTGTCTAAATGTGTGAGTTCAGGCAGGTGGTTAGTTTATTGGCAATTCTGGCAACTCATCCATACAACACCCGGTCGAAAGATCAAGTAAAAATGATAGGGCAGGATTCAGAAATCAGCATCGTAGACCCTTCGAATGAGGTTGAGGTAACAGATGTGGGTGCTATGAAAGAAGAGATGAGGAAATTAAAGGCACAAATGGCTGAAATGCATCGGGCATGGTCTCAAGGACATCCGGCACCACTATATCCTGCTAACCCATCTTACATCCCACCCCTGGCTCAAGCTCAGGAGCCTACCACTCCCCACGCATCTTTAGCTTTCCCTTATCAGGCCCTGGGTTATGGTACTACATCATACTCTCCCCCAGCTCCACCCTCAAAACAGAACCCTCCACCACCCATGGTTCCCGTCTTTGTGGCACCTCCCCCAGCTCCACTACATAGATCATCCAGTGAGCCGCTATTCCAAGCTCATGACACCCAATATTATCCTCCCAAACCCACTTTTAAAGCACCTGAACCATATACCTACTCTCCCCATTTTGAAATCCTAGGAGAAGTTGACAAACCGGGTAAGAATGCGGAGCAAGATGAGGTGATTCGTAAAGTCAAAAGCCTGGAGCAATCCTTCAGGAACATGCATGGTTTAGGAAACCAAGTTAGCGCCGCATACAAAGATTTGTGCCCTTTTCCTGATGTACAGTTGCCTGCGGGATTTAAAATGCCAAAGTTTGACTTGTATGAGGGGCACGGTGACCCAGTAGCCCATCTGCGTGGTTTCTGTAGCAAAATGAGAGGTGCCGGGGGAAAGGATGAGTTGTTGATATCATATTTCGGTCAAAGCCTGAGTGGGTCAGCACTAGAATGGTACACGAGGCAAGACCCCGGCCGATGGTATACATGGGATGATTTGGCCCAGGCATTCATTGGCCATTTTCAATATAACCTCGAGATAGTACCCGATCGTCTGTCATTGTTAAAACTGGAAAAGAAGCCTGGGGAAAGTTTTAGAGAATTTGGTTTCCGCTGGAGGGAACAAGCTGCAAGGGTTGACCCTCCCATGAGGGAAAGTGAGATGGTAGATTATTTCTTGCAAACATTGGAACCTATCTATTTCGGTCATCTAGTGACATCTGTCGGAAAGTCGTTTAATGAAGTGGTAAAGATGGGAGCCATGATTGAAGAAGGGTTGAAATCTAACAAAATTTTGAGCTACTCGGCGTTGAAAGCAACCACCCAGGCCATCCAAAGCGGCACTAGGGGTGTGCTAGGGAAAAAGAAGAAGGAAGAAGTTACTGCAGTTGAAGCTAATGTTTGGTCCAGACACAATAACCACCCACCATACTACAACCAACCCAGACCCCACCACCCAAACTATCAATATACCCCATATGGACCACCGCAACACTATTATCCACCACCAGAACCACACTTTTCTATTCACCACGCTCAGACCTACACTCAGCCCCCAGTGCACTCGCAATGGCGTGCACCGAGCCCCCAAAACACACATCCACCCCCACAAAACACCTATCCACCTCCCAGGGCTAACAGATCAGGAACTAACTTCCGCCCAAACCAAGCTTTTAGAAATGAGAAAGCCCCAAACAGGAAAACATTTACTCCGCTGGGAGAATCTTACACTTCTCTCTTCCACAGATTGAAGCAGTTGGGGATGCTGACCCCAGTTAAATCCAAAGCACCAAACCCTCCTCCCAGAAACCTGGACCACTCTGTTAGTTGCGAGTATTGCTCAGGGATGTCGGGGCACGATACTGAAAAGTGTTGGAAATTGAAAAACGCAATCCAAGAGCTCATTGATAATCGTCGTATCGAGGTACAGGCTCCAGAGGCCCCAAACATCAATCAAAATCCGTTACCAGCACATTATGAGGCCAACATGATTGAACTGATACATAAGGGGGCAGAGCCTAAGAAACCTTCGCAGGTGGTTATGATGATTTGTTCTACGGAAACCAAAGAAAAGACGTTGATTTCAAGGCCAGGGGTTCAGTTAAAAGCAATAAAAGACAAGCCAGTGTTAGTAATGGGGAAGGGACCGTTTGTATCTGAGAAAAAGCAAGAGCCAGTCAAGATAGTGGTACCAGGGTCAGTATCGGCGCCCGTGGTGGTTGTGAAGGGAGCTTATGTAGAACCGGCTGTCATAAAACCGGTAGTCCAGTTACCCGTGGTTGATAGCAAAGTCGTACCGTGGAAGTATGACAAGGTAGTGGTGACATACAAAGGAAAGGAAATTGAGGAAGAGAGTTGCGAAGCACAAGGACTAACCCGGTCGGGACGTTGTTTTGCTCTCGAGGAGTTGAGAAAGGCTAAGGGCGCAAAAGACAATCCAGTGTCAGTTAAAAAAGCTGTAACGGAAGAAGAGGCAGAAGAGTTTCTGAAAAGGATGAAGGTACAAGATTATTCCATTGTTGAACAACTGAGAAAAACACCAGCCCAAATCTCGTTGTTGTCGTTACTAATTCACTCTGAGGAGCACTGCCGAGCGTTAATGAAGATATTGAATGAGGCTCATGTGCCTGACAAAATTTCAGTGAACCATTTAGAGACAATTGCCAACAAGATCTTTGAAGTGAACAGGGTAGCATTTTCTGATGATGAATTGCCTATGGAAGGCACAAAACATAACAAGGCTCTGTATTTGACGGTCAAATGTGAAGGTTCAATGGTTACTCGGGTACTAATCGATAACGGGTCGAGTGCTAATATTTGCACGTTATCCACATTGAACAAGTTAAAGATTGATGAGGATAGAATCCGCAAAAATAGCATTTGTGTTCGGGGGTTCGACGGAGGAGGAACAAACACGGTAGGGGATATTGTACTCGAATTGACTATTGGCCCAGTCGAATTCATGATGGAATTTCAGGTGCTGGATGCTGCAGTATCATATAATCTGTTGTTGGGTCCACCATGGATTCATGCAGCAAAAGCCGTGCCCTCCACGCTGCACTAAGTGGTCAAATTTGAGTGGGACCGACAAGAAATTGTGTTACATGGGGAAGATCCCTCGTGCGCCATGAATGATGCCATTGTACCCTTTATAGAAACTGAAGATGATAAGGGTCCATGGGTGTATCAGATCCTCGACACTGTTCCGGTGAGCAGGGTGCCTGAGGGTAAAAGCATGCCATATCCCAAGGTGTCAGCTGCGACCGTCATGGTAGTGTCAGAAATGCTGAATAACGGGTTCGTACCCGGGAAGGGTTTGGGGGTTGAACTACATGGCATTACTCAACCTGTGTCTTTGCCCAAAAATCTGGACACCTTCGGGTTAGGTTTCAAACCAACAGCGGCAGATATCAGAAAGGCCCGTAAGTTGAAGAAGAAAGATTGGGTGCTCCCTAAACCAATTCCTCGATTGTCCAGGTCCTTCGTCAGGCCGGGTATCAAGAAACAGTCATTGGCAAAGATGTCAGGTTCGTTAATTGAGGCGGATGGGAATTTGGATAAGGTGTTTGAGAAAGTATTTACTGAAGTAAACATGGTTGAGGCCGGGGAAGGGTCAAGCAGAGCAGACATACAGTACATCGGACCATGTGCTAACATCAACAACTGGGAAGCTACTCCTCTTCCAGTTCGGAGGGAGTCGTGGTAGTGGGTTTTGTTTTGTTTTTGTCACCTAGATTATTCCAGGGTTTGTAATCCAGTTACTATGTTCCGTCCATTTGGATGAGTTAAAACCTTGTTGTCTTTACGTCTAATGAAATGCAATTTTCTTCGTCCCTAATTCTCTTTCCATTTTCTTTTATTTTCTTTGTACAGTTCTTTTTATGCTGATATCAATGACATGACATGCATGAGGAGTCTTCGGCCCAGTTTTAAAAGCCAATCTAGTTCAGAAGTAATAATACAAGAGATCGAGTGTGATGATGGGGTGGATTGTAACAATGATGAAGCTTACGAGGAAATTAGTAAAGAATTAAGTCATTTTGAAGAAAAACCCAAACCTAACCTAAATGACACAGAAGCGGTTAATCTAGGGGACCAAGACAATGTACGGGAAACTAAAGTAAGTGTTCATTTGGAGCCACAACTCAAGGAAGAGATAATTGAAGTATTGCATGAGTACAAAGACGTTTTTGCATGGTCTTATGATGATATGCCGGGTCTAAGCACCGATTTGGTGGTTCATAAATTGCCCACTGATCCGGCACTCCTCCTTGTCAAGCAGAAGTTGAGAAAGTTCAAAACAGACATAAGTGTGAAAATCAAAGAAGTGATTACCAAGCGGTTTGAGGCAAAAGTCATTCAGGTGACACGGTACCCCACTTGGTTAGCTAATGTCGTGCCTGTGCCAAAGAAAGATGGTAAGACCAGGGTGTGCGTCGATTATCGAGACCTTAACAAGGCAAGTCCAAAAGATAATTTCCCATTGCCCAACATCCATATACTAATCGACAATTCTGCCAAACATGATATTGGCTCTTTTGTGGATTATTATGTGGGTTATCATCAGATTCTAATGGACGAGGAAGATGCAGAAAAGACGGCATTCATCACGCCGTGGGGAACATATTATTATAGAGTCATGCCCTTTGGTTTGAAAAATGCTGGGGCAACTTATATGAGGGCCATGACAACTATCTTCCATGATATGATACATAAGGAAATCGAGGTATACGTGGATGATGTGATCGTGAAGTCTAGACAGCAATCCGACCATGTTAGAGATTTGAGAAAATTCTTTCAAAGGCTTCGCAGGTACAATATTAAGCTCAATCCTGCAAAATGTGCTTTCGGGGTGCCATCTGGGAAGTTGTTGGGATTTATAGTCAGCCAAAGGGGTATTGAATTAGACCCGTCAAAGATCAAAGCTATTCAGGAGTTGCCACCTCCAAGAAACAAAACCGAGGTGATGAGCTTGTTAGGAAGACTGAACTATATCAGCAGGTTCATTGCTCAGCTCACGGCAACGTGTGAACCAATTTTCAAGTTGTTGAAGAAAGATGTCGCGGTCAAATGGACTGATGAATGTCAGGAGGCTTTTGATAAGATAAAGAGGTATTTGTCAAACCCACCTGTGTTGGTCCCGCCAGAACCAGGGAGACCTTTGATTTTATATCTAACAGTTGTGGACAGTTCATTCGGCTGTGTACTAGGGCAGCATGATGTTACGGGCAGAAAGGAGCAGGCTATCTACTATCTCAGTAAGAAGTTCACATCTTACGAGGTCAAGTATACTCATCTGGAAAGGACATGTTGTGCCCTAACTTGGGTAGCACAGAAATTGAAACATTATTTGTCATCCTACACCACTTACCTTATATCTCGCCTGGACCCGTTGAAGTATATTTTTCTGAAACCCATGCCCACAGGAAGGCTTGCAAAGTGGCAGATCTTACTTACAGAATTCGACATTGTCTATGTGACATGGACTGCCATGAAAGCACAGGCATTAGCTGATCATTTGGCGGAGAACCCCGTTGATGAAGATTATGAGCCTTTGAAAACTTATTTCCCTGATGAAGAGGTTATACACATTGACGAATTGGAACAAGCTGAGAAGTCGGGATGGAAACTTTTCTTTGATGGGGCTGCAAATATGAAGGGCGTGGGAATAGGAGCAGTACTTATTTCAGAAACAGGTCAGCATTACCCCGTTACAGCTCGGCTTCGTTTCTACTGTACAAACAACATGGCAAAATATGAGGCGTGTATATTGGGATTGAGATTAGCTGTGGATATGGGTGTACAGGAAGTCTTGGTCATGGGAGACTCGGACCTACTAGTACACCAGATTCAAGGGGAGTGGGAAACACGGGACTTAAAGCTTATACCGTATCGGCAGTGTCTGCATGAGCTTTGCCAGCGTTTTCAGGCCATAGAATTCAGGCATATCCCAAGGATTCATAATGAGGTTGTTGATGCTTTGGATACTTTGGCGTCAATGTTGCACCATCCAGATAAGGCTTACGTTGATCCGTTGCAGATTCAGGTCCGCGATCAGCATGCTAACTGTAATGTGATAGAAGAGGAAATCGATGGAGAGCCGTGGTTCCATGACATCAAAGAGTACATCAAAGCGGGAATATATCCAACGCAGGCCACCAGTGATCAGAAAAAAACAATTCGACGGTTGGCAAGTGGGTTTTTCCTTAGTGGAGGGGTACTGTACAAAAGAACGCCAGATCTCGGTTTGTTGAGATGTATAGATGCACGGCAGGCCACAACTATCATGACTGAGGTACATTCCGGAGTTTGTGGACCGCATATGAGTGGGTATGTTCTAGCAAAGAAGATTCTCCGAGCGGGTTACTATTGGCTCACGATGGAGCGGGACTGTATCAGTTTTGTGCGTAAGTGTCATCAATGCCAAGTACATGGAGATTTGATTCATTCTCCACCATCAGATTTGCGTACGATGTCCGCACCATGGCCTTTTGTTGCATGGGGCATGGATGTTATTGGGCCAATTGACCCAGCAGCACCAAATGGGCACAGGTTTATCTTGGTAGCTATAGATTACTTTACCAAATGGGTGGAAGCCAAGACGTTCAAGTCTGTGACTAAGAAGGTTGTAGTCGACTTCGTGCATTCAAATATCATCTGTCGGTTTGGGATCCCGAAGGTAATCATCACAGATAATGGGGCTAATCTTAATAATCATTTGATGAAGGAGACATGCGAGCAGTTTAAGATTTCTCACAGGCACTCCACTCCGTATCGTCCCAAGGCAAATGGTGCGGTTGAAGCGGCTAATAAGAATATAAAGAAAATACTCCAGAAGATGGTTGAAGGATCTAGACAGTGGCACGAGAAATTGCCTTTTGCATTGTTAGGATATCGCACCACCGTGTGTACCTCAGTAGGGGCGACTCCTTACTCATTGGTATACGGTACCGAGGCAGTAATACCCGCAGAAGTAGAAATCTCATCTCTGCGAATCATTGCAGAGGCTGAGATCGATGATGATGAATGGGTGAAAAGCCATCTTGAACAGTTGAGTTTGATCGACGAGAAAAGATTGGCCTCAGTGTGTCATGGCCAACTGTACCAGCAAAGAATGGCGAGAGCATACAACAAGAAGGTACGTCCAAGGAAATTTGAGGTCGGGCAATTAGTACTGAGGCGGATCTTGCCTCATTGGGCTGAGGCAAAAGGAAAATTCGCCCCAAACTGGCAGGGACCATTTGTAGTAACCAGAGTGTTGTCTAACGGAGCATTGTATTTGACTGATGTGGAAAGAAAATGTGTAGAAATGGCCATCAACTCCGACGCGGTCAAAAGATATTATGTATGATTTCTTTATTTTTCTGAATGTGTCTGTCTGTATTTGGCATATCTTAAAGATTGAAATGATGAAGGCATTTTGTCCTGCTATCCAAACACTCTTATCCCTTGTTATCCCCCTTCGAGCCTTACTTATTTTTGTTCATACCCCTCTTTCGGAATCAGCGGCACTATCAGAGAACACAGGTGCCAAACACAAAGGAAAGAAGAGAAACACAAAAGGAAAATAAAGAAAAGAAAAGAAAGGAGAGAAAAGAAGGAAAAGGAGAAAAAAATATAATAAAAAAAAGAAGAAGAAGAAGAACGGAAAAAAAAAAGAAGGAAAATAAGAAAGTGAAGAAAAGAAAAGAAGAAAAGGAAAAGAAAGAAAGAAAAGGAAGAAAGAAAATCACAACGACAAAGTTAAATACAGTGAACTACGTTTGACTTGATCCCGAAAGGGTACGTAGGCAGCCTTACTCCGAGGTTCAGTCATATCAAATAAAAATCCTAAAATCCCCAAGCAATAAACTGGGGCAGAAATTGTGATTGTTATGAAAGTTGGATTCTGAAAGTTGTAATTTGAACCCATTCGAATTGTTTTGAGCCTTTTATACCTCGCTTTCTAACCCCATCCAAAAGCCCACATTACGGTCCAAAGAAAGACCTTCGGATCAATCTCTAAGAAATGTCAGGTCGAACAGATGGTGGTAATTTGTATCAGTGGCAACATTCTGGTTCAAACAAGAAAGAACAAAAGCAAAATGAGAGAGTCTTATCGGTGAAAACCCTCACGGGCACCGTAAGGCGATGGGAGCAGAGAGAAAAATAAACGAGGGAGTCTTATGGGTGAAAACCCTCGCGGGCACCTTGAGGCGAAAGTGAGTTGGAAGACAGTTAAAAGGCAAAAGGTTTGTGGGTGGAAGAATGTTTCGAGGTACCGCAGGAAAACTAGGGAAAGGTCTGGGTAATTTAAACAATTGATGGAAGTTCTGGGCAACAAAGTATGGCAATTGAAAGTTGGTTATTTGGACAGATTGGGCCGATTAATCCAAAATGCATGTCATGACCATGGATACCAGCTGTTTCGCTCAGCTAAGTTTCTTTTCCTTCTCTTCCTAAAAACAACCATCTGGTTTTGGATTTTTTCTTATCCTTAATTCAAAAATCGTTGCATTTCATTTTTTGTTAAGGGTCTTCATTTAGCAGAGATACTCCAGTACTAGTTTTGGCCAAAGCAGGCAGAAGGGACCTCAAAGCTCACTACCATCTTCCGGAATTGTAAAGCACAACGTGGTCAGAGCATGCCAAAAACAACATGATGTAAATGGAATAGGGGAAGGCGCCGGAAGTTGCATTGGCAGAGTATTTGGGAAATGTTATGGGAAATGTGAAGGTTCAGGCAAAGGGATCGAAAAGATGAGACAACAGTATGGGTATAAAAGCATTCAGGTGGTTAGAAATCGGGGAATTAACGGATGTCTTATCGGGGAAATGATTGGGAAATATCGTGGGAAAGGCAAAGCTCAAACAAAAGGTCAGAAAAGTAAAACAACAGCAGGAGTGTAGAACACTTAGGTTGCTGGATGTCGGGAAATTTAAAAGTTGGTCAGAAAGTCAAGCGGTTCAGAAACAACATGTGGAAGTCAGTCAACACAAAGCATTGCAGGGGAAGGATTTTTCATCAAAATGCCATCAACTAACCACCATTTTAAACTAACGAAATTTTCTTTGATTGTAACAGGGGCAGAAAGTTAGTCATTGAAAAGGGAATGGCAAAGTGCGGTTTGATTGAATACAAGATAATCTTGAAGTGCATAAGGGGAATTGAATTGGATCACAAAGTTAGCATGATTAAAACAAGTGTAAGTTGTCAGGACCTTCCTGGATAATAGGATGTAGTTCAGATACCCGAAAGTCAGGAGTCCGCCTGGAAAATAGAGACATGCATTTTTTTTAATCTTTAGCAGTCAGGAGTCCTCCTGGAGAACAGAGACATGCATTTTGTTAATTTTAGGAGTCAGGAGTCCGCCTGGAGAACAGAGACGTACTTTTCAAGTTTGAAATCAGGAGTCCGCCTGGAAAACAGAGACAGACTTTTTAATTTTTGGCAATCAGGAGTCCGCCTGGAGAACAGAGACATACTTTTCAAGTTCGAAGTCAGGATGTACGCCTGGAAAACAGAGACATACAGTTTTGATTTTAGCAATCAGGAGTCCGCCTGGAGAATAGAGACATGTATTTTTGAAATTTAACAATCAGGAGTCCGCCTGGAGAACAGAGACATGTATTTTTGAAATTTAGCAATCAGGAGTCCGCCTGAAGAACGGAGACATACAGTTGTAACTTTAGCAATCAGGAGTCCGCCTGAAGAATGGAGACATACAGTTTAAATTTAGCAGTCATGAGTCCACCTGGAGAACGGAGGCACACAGTTCAAGTTTTGGGAAGTCAGGAGTCCGCCTGGAGAACGGAGACACGTATTTTGAATTTCGGAAGTCAGGAGCCCGCCTGGATAATAAAGGAGTAGTTTCAATTTTAAGTTCGGAAATCAGGAGCCCGCCTGGATAATAGAGGAGTAGTTCAATTTTAAGTTCGACAGTCAGGAGCCCGCCTGGATAACAGAGGAATACATTAGAGTTCAGGGTTACTCAAGTTCAGCAGTTTGGAGAGAGAGAAGAACATCTCAGTTAACCAGTCGAAATAGCAACAGGGAATTTTTAGCGAGGCAATACAAGACAACAAGGCAACACAAGACAACAAGGCAACACAAGACAACAAGGCAACAAGGAAGTACTAGAGCAAGTTTGAGGAATCTAGATAGGATTTTTGTAATTCATAGTTCATAGCTTAGTCTCACTTCTTTTACTCTTACACGGTGTAATAAGGGAAGTCGGCAAGCAGTAGCAACAGCAATCGCAGTTAAATCACAGCTCCCGGTAGTCCCAGCTACCAGTCATTCCTAAACTACACTAACCTGATTCCTGTTTAGCCCAGGATATGTAGGAAACCTCTGAAGCAGAATGCGGTCAAACTTTTCAAAAATGCTTCACAACGGAATATTTGAACGGGCAAAAATAGCTCGTAGTTGCTCACTTATCTTTGCCCGAAAACCTTTCATGTTTCCGAGCAAAGAGGGGCAGCTGTGAGCACGTGATTTTTGCCCTATATATGAATAATTCTCAAAATCCCCAAACAAAAATAATTTTCTTTATTTTTACAATTTTTGTGCATTTTGGTGTCATTTTCTGATGATTGTTGCATTTTATTTGCGCATGTTAATTTTTATAAAATACAAAAATATGCATTTTGGCATTTAGGCTTTAGTTTTATACTTTTAGTATCCATTAGGGATTAAGTTGTTTAGAACAAAACATGAAAATCACAAAATTGGTTCACTTTTGCATTTGTCATGAAATAGTTTTTGTTTAAAACAATTTTTAGGAATTAATTAATCTTTGTTTTGAAATAATTAGGATTTCATGTTAGTTTTACATCTTTATAAAAATTAAAAAATTAGGAAAAATTGTAAAAAATGGGAAAAAGAAAACAAAAAAGGAAATAAAGAATAAATAAGAATAAAAGTGGGTCTTAATAAAAGACCCAAAAACTGGGCCAGTTCCGTTAAAAAAAAACCCAGCCCAAAACAGATCCCAGCCCAGAAATCAATACCCATTCCAACCCACACCCCAACTAGACCCGACCCAACCCATCCTTGCAACCCGACCCATCCCAAAAGCATGAAGGAGCATCGGATAAGCCCTAAATCCCAAACCCAACGCAGCCCTGTTCATCTTATCCAAAGCAATCGAACCCAACCCCAAATTCCGTCCAAATTCCAAGCGAGTGAGCCTAAAGCCCTAGCCTGCGCGTTCATCTATCTCTCCTCCTACCCCAGATAACAGATTTTCTGATGCCAAGATTCGCTTCTGTTCACTCGCTCGATTGTGAGAGGAACACGTGATTAGAAGGTCCTAGAGATGATACGTTGGATGAATGTGAGGCATCGGATGGATTTCGTTCAATCCGAGCCCTACATTCATTCGGGGTTCGTTTCATAAAAGGATTGAATCGGATTCTTTGAAGGGAGTGGTTTTTCGGAGAAGCTTTTTAGAAAAAGAGACATAGGTTTTTAAATAGCCTTTTTTCTTCTTCTTGATGGAATTTTCAGCTTAGTTCCAGTTTAGAAAATATACACAAAAATAGTTTGAGTTTTCTTTTCTTTTTCCGAGTTTAATGTTGTTTTCTCTGTCAAAATCGGAGAGGAACAATTTAGTGGTGAAGCAAGTTTAATTTTCATTCCAGTCTGAACTTTGGTTTTAAAATGGAGCTAGTTTGAGAATTGCTGAGTTCGTCGTTGTTCGAACTTCGTACTTCGACTCAGTTACTACTGAATTGCTGTTCTTCGAGCTTTGATCTGCCATCGTGTCCCCGAGATAGTTCTGGAGTCGAAACTGTGTAATCGTCTTCGATTCTGTTATTAAAAGAAATTCGAAATTTCAGGTTCGATCTTCATCTCTCTGTTCTTGCGATTCTGTTTTGTTTTAGTGCTTTGAACTGTGTGTTTCTTCCTCGAGTGCTCTATTTGTGCTGGGATCGAATCACGTGTTGAATGAATTCATTTTCAGTAGTCGGATGTATTTGTATATTTTCAGTTTGTAGAAGTCGAATTGAATAGTCATCTTTCATTCCTCACATGTCTTGACAGTTATTCAAGCTTGGAAAATATTCTGAATCAAGTGTCGTCAACTTCAAATGAACAATGTGTTCATGTTTATTCTGGTTCTGTTTAGTTTATCTTACATATGAATTGAACTCTGAAATTGTCTGCCCTGCAATACTGGTACGACTCTGATCGTTTGACAAATGCGTTTGATCAAAGTCAGATTTGATTCTTGGTCGTTTGAGTTAGTGAAGCACGTCATTTGCTGTTAGAATCAGTTTGATTAGCTATTTGATAAAGAAACTTATTTCTGTTCAAATGGTCCATAGTTCAGTAATGGGTTCTTTAGAGCTTGTTGTAAGTGTTTGGGTTCAGTTTGCTCGTATAAGCTCGAGACGAGTTCCATAAGCACTGTTTGACATGTCCAGTTACTTTCATCCTGTCATTCTTCCAGAATAGGACTGTATTCTCTGGGTTCTTCTTTTCAGTGTTAGGTTTGTTGATTTATGCTACTGATTTAGCTAAAGACCAGCTTGAACTCGTGTTAGTTCCGCGTTAAGTGATTTTTTTTTCAATGGTTCAGGTCTGTTTGTTTCAATTGTTTGGATTTAAAATTTAAGTTTGAGGTTCAGTGTTGAGAGTTGTTCGAATTGGTTAGTTCTCTTGTTGAGGTTTGGTACTTCTCTTGTTCTCTGATTGAAATAGATCATTTGTTGGAACTGAAATTTCCTTGGCATCTAAGTCTATTAAATCAATCAATGCTTTGTTTGATGTCACATGGTTTAGTTCCGTCAAGTTCGAGTCTGAAATAGTTTTTTCCTATGTTGCTTCTCTGACCTGCTTGGACTAGTTTTCTCCACGCATTTGTTGTTAAAATCTGACCATCTCCATGATAAGGCAGTGGTGAATTTGAAAGTTTCAGGTGTCTTTCATGCTTTGAACATTTAGCATCCACAGAAGAACGATTACTTTTGAGATTTTCTTTTCTCTCTGTGCAATGCTCACTCTTTATTCTTTTCAGATTGTTCAGATCATTTTCATGTTTGCACTATTTTGTAGTTGCAGTTCCCCTTCCTTAGTCGCTGCCCGCACTCTGCTGCCTTAAGGCATTTTATGCTCAACTAAAATAAGCATCAAGTGTATCGTAACTGTGCAAGCTATTTGCTGTGGTGTAGGAGTAACACAATGAACAGATTGTTTACATTAGCTTACATTTTATTGAAGTGCTTAACACAAACTGATGATGTCTTTAACCATGGCACCGGAAGAGCTAATTCAAGTCTAGTTTATCTGTGTAGATATAGTACAGCCTGTTTTGCAGTTGTCCAGTAACCTGGCAGCCTAGAGCCAACTGTATTTAGATTAGTGTCTTGGGATGAAACAAATTACCACTCATTTCACATTAGCTAGTTGAATTGTTGCATAATCTTGCCTTATTTTCATTCTTGAAGTTCTGTACTCAGTTCCTCAACTGTATATAGTGGAATCTATTGTAGCATATCACATTGTTCTTTGTCTCGTTTACTGGTAACTACTATGCGTCTGTTAAGATATTGTAAATGACCACTTTGACGTTAGCTTACCGTGGTTGGGTTAATAACCTAAAATGGGTTTGCTCAGGCTGTTAGTTGATTCGGTTTAATAGTTCGGGGTGTGCCGTACCAAATAAAATCCCAACACTCATGGCCCTCATTTATTTATTTCTTTCAAATAATTAGAATTTGGGATAACCGTTTAGCGAACTTCATGGTTTTTTCCCAAAATAATATCAGGTTATAATCTTTAGACGCGATTTAACTAAATAACCTTCTTAAAAATCGGGTGTGCATTGATGCGACCCAAATCCAAACCTCGATGAAGCCGAAATGTGTTGACAATCACGGGCGCATTGATTGCGACGGGGTTCGAAACACGTTGTCGCGACATCGTAATTCTTATAAAATAATAGAAAAGAGCTTTACCGCACAAAATAAATAAGTGGGGGACCCTTAGTAAGTAATTATCGAAATAATTAGAATTTGTGATGGTCGTTTAGCGAACTTCATGGCTTTTCCCAAAAGTAACACTACTTTAGTATCTTGAGGTATGATTTAATTAAATAACCTTCTTAAAATTCGGGTGCGCATTGATGCGACTCAAATCCAAATCTCGACGAAGTCGAAATGTGTTGATAACTACGGGTGCATTGATTGCGACGTGGTTCGAAACGCGTTTTCATGACGTCGCAATTCTTTTAAAATAATGATAAAAAGCGGTTCAAAATTAATAAAAGGCACAGGAGCTAGCATGCAAAAAAATCAGATAAAATTAAATACAACAGTTAAGCGACCATGCTAGAACCACGGAGCTCGGGAATGCCTAACACCTTCTCTCGGGTTAACAGAATTCCTTACTCGGATTTCTGGTTCGCGGACTGTTAATAGAGTCATAAATTTCCTCGGTTCGGGATCCAACCGGTGACTTGGGACACCATTAATCTCCCAAGTGGCGACTCTGAATGATTAATAATTAAATCCCGTTCTGATTGTCCTTTAATTGGAAAAACTCCTCTACGCCCTTCTTTCGGGGGTGTAGGCAGTAAAAAGGAGGTGTGACAATGGCTCAGAAGTTATTCTTCTGTGGATGTGATGGGCAAGGAAAAATATTCATCTGGTTACTTCATGGGATTAGAGTGGCACTAGTTATTTGGGTAAATAATCGACACTGGATTAGAGTGGGTGACTCTTAGTAATTGTCTTAGTGGATTCAAGATTTGAGGTGTGGTGCTTAAGGATTTTTGGGTTCATTATGTGGCTAAAGACTGAGTTTTGCAGCAGAGTGTGAAGGGTACTTGAAGTATTCTATGTTATCATCGGGTCTGCGGTGTGGAATTAGAGAAGTGGGAGAAACAACTTCAGATTCGTAGAAGATCTTATCAACACGGTGTATCAGTGGGAGATACTATTGAGTGCTTGAAGAGAGTATAAAATGGCTTATGGATGTTGAGACAACATGGTCTCGTAATTTAGGGTTACTCGGGATGAGTGTTGGTTGAGGTATGTTATGTACTTGGAGGGAGTTATTATTATTTCGAAGGCAAGTCAAAAGTAAATCGGAAAAGTTGGGTCAGTTAGTGATGGGTTGAATCAGCATGGTTGTGGAAATGATTAGTTCCTTCGGTATGATAAGTTATCCAGGTGATTCATGGCAATACATGTGGGCTTGACAGCCACCGTAATTTGATTGATTGGAGGTATTTGATTATGAGGGTTTGTTGTGTGTGGATGGATCCCGAAAGAGTCATGGTGGTTTAGACCACAACTTGAGGTTTGTGTTTTCTACGGTTATGGGAATTTAGTTGTTGTTTCAATTGTTCCTCTGAAATGTGTTGAGCGAAAGGGGTTCTAGATGATGAAGTGTTTATTCTATTGGTGGTTCAGGAGTTATGATGAAATTCATATATCTCATGTAGCATTATGATAAGTACAGTGAGCGGTATCGAAATTGGACATTGAGGATCAAGGTTGCGGTTCGATGTTGATAAGAATGTCACGAGCTCAGAGGAGCGGGGGAGATTTCAGATGTTCAGAGTATGCTGGCACTATTTTTGGGCAGCCTGAGGATGGTCTATTTTGTGGTAGGAGTGTTGGGTATTGAAATGTGAATGTTTGGCCAGTATTATAGAAATAGCATGGTCGATAGCCATTGACGTTCAGATTTTACTACCTTGTATGGAAGGTTATGGGAGTATATACCATGGGAAGATTGTGTTAGCGGGACGTTTTAGTCATCCGATTGTTGGAAACTTAAATCAGGTATGGAGATTTTGATACAGTCGCAAATGGGAGAGATTATGACTAAGAGGCGCTCTATTTCTTGGGTTGCATATTGTGGAGGTTTCTTCCGGATTTGACGGTTACTCTTATATATCATGAATAGGGTATTGTGTATTCTTGGAAGGTTATTGGCCCAGTATGGGATTATTAAAATTGGTTTAAGGTCCGCTAGTACATCTACTGTGAATGTGTGCTCTACGTCAGGTCAGATATGTTCATTTATCATAGCACTATTTATGGAGGAGTCTTCGGGTATTGGATGTTATTCATGCCATGTGGGTTGTGGGACAGCTTGATTATTTGCACGGGTGTTGTGGTCCTGTGTAGCTTGTCGTTATTGCACCTTAGTCGAGCTCGAGTTTTGTGGCGCATGGCGCTATCCTTCTCCCCAAAGTCGTATTTATGCACTTGACGTGCTTGTGGCTGATATTCGAGTATTTTGTAGATATAAGCATTATGACTTGATGGGTATTTCCTTATTATAATGTGTAGATCAGGTGGCACGCCACCACGGGTATGTTGTTTGGATCGGGTTGCACGCCGCAATGTTATCATGTGTGGATCGGGTAGTGAAATGTTGAGTACAGTTCCCTATACTTATTTCTGTGTATTTTGTTTCTCATTCTTTGAGAAAGGCTTATAGCATCTTTTTGGTTATTTATTCGTTACACGGGCTAGATAGTTTTTTTCCATAGTTCGTTCTTCCTTATGTGCCATATTCAAGTTGTAGCTTGTTAGCGCATTGATGGCGTCATATGAGATCTTGGTCAGTATTTGAGGTGGCTTATTGCGTGAGCATCTTGTACTGGGTGAGACGAGGTTATTGGACCTGAAACTGGTACGATCAGACTTATGTAAGGTATATTAAAGGGAAAATGTCACTATTTAATTCAGAATGAGGTAATGGTTCTTGTCGAGCGGAGGAACTTCGTGAGTTATTGATTTAACATGTGGCTATGAGTTCTTGTGCATCTCTTTCATCGTTGCAGTATTGTGAGGGTTGAGGTCGGGCTTATATGTGTTATAAGGTATACTACAGGCGTTGGGTTAGTGAATCTGCAACTGTTATGCTTGGAGGAGGGCTACCATGGGCAAATGAGTTATGCGGTGCATTGTGTGATGTCAGCATAGGTGCATGATCATGTATGGGTTCAGCTTGTGGAGATTGATACAGTGTTCGTATGTTAGAATCAGGTCTTGTCGAGAAATTTGGAAGTTGGAATTTGGTCCTAAGGCTTGTTGGCTAAATAAAAGGGGGGGATCTTCAGTCTGGCTCGAGTTAATGTATTCACCTAGGTTGTGGTGGTACGGGTAGGTGCACAAGGTGTTGAGCAGTGATTTTGGAGGAAACTCCGGAGCAGTCCTTGGCACGTTCAAGGACCAACATATGTTTAAGTGGGGGAGAATGTAACGATCTGACCGGTCGTTTGAGCCCTAGAATGTCGTTCGGCAGTTTGAGGCCTTGAGTAGCTTCACTTTATGTATTACGACTTGTACGTGTGGTCGGAATAGGATTTTGGGAAGTTCGGAGTTGATTCAGAAGAAAATTTCTCAATTCGGAAGCTTGAAGTTGGAAGAGTTGACCAAGGTTTGACTTTTGAGTAAACAATCTCGGAATCGAGATTTGAAGGTTCCAATAGGTTTGTACGATAATTTCGGACTTGGGCGTATATTCGGGTTGAGTATCGGGTGGTCCGGGAGCATTTCGGCGCTTATTATGGAAAGTTGGCATTTCGAAAGCTTAAGAATTTCAAAGTTTAATTTAAAGTGAATTTTGGTGTTATCGATGTCAGTTTGGAGTTCCTAGCCTTGGAATAGGTTTGTATCGTGATTTGTGACTTACACACAGAATTTGGCGTCATTCCGGGATGTTTAGGTATAATTCGAACACATTCGGGCATTCGGCGAAGTTTAAGAGTTTGAAAGTTTAAAGTAAGGTTTCGATCGTCGATTTATAGTTTTATGATGTTTGATGTGATTTGAGGCCTCGAGTAGGTCCGTTCTATGTTATGGAACTGGTTGGTGTGATTGGACGGGGTCCCGGTGGCCTCGGGTGTATTTCGGGTTAGTTTCGGACGAAATTTGGATGAATTGTTGTTGTTGGTTGCTGGAGTCTGGTTTTGTTTTTCGCGAACGTGAAGGGATTCACACGCTTGCGAAGAAGGATTTTTGGGGCTGCTGGATTTGCTCATCGCAAACGCGACAAAGGGGTCACAAACATGGACAAGGAGCTGAGGCAACCTACGCGAATGCGACATGGAGTTCGTGAACGCATAGAAGGAAGGGGAGCTGGGCCTGGAACAGTTAAGCCTTCGCAAACGCGATGCTTACACCGTGAACGCGAAGTAGTGGGATCTGAAGGCATCGCGAATGCGTCCCGTTGGTCGCGAATGCGTAGAAGAATTTTGGAGATAGTGATTTTAAGCCTTTGCGATCGTGAATATGGTCCCGCGATCACAAAGAAGAACGGGCCTTGGCAGACTTGGTTTTATGCGGGATTTGGCCATTTTCTTTCATTTTCACTTGGTTGGGGCAATTTTTGGAGAGCTTCAAGCGAAGATTTTTGTCATCTACGGCAAGGTAAGTAATTTCCACATAATGTTGGTGAAATATATGGATTATATGTGGATTTAAACATGAAAATATGTGGAAATTATGATATTTTAAGAGAAAAACCTAGAATTGATAATTTTGGATTTTGACCAAGATTTTGGATTTGGAATTAGGAATAAATCATATATTAGAATTCGTAATGTTATGGGTAAAGTTTATCTTCATAAATTTTCGGAATCGGAGCACGTGGGATCAAGGGTTGGCTTTATTGACTTTTGAACGGAGTTTGAAATTGTTATAAATTGATTAATTATAAGCATTGGAGTATATTTTGATTGATTTGCACATTGTTTGACTAGTTTCGGATCGTTTGGCTTTGAGTCGAGAAGTTAGAGAGGCATTGGAGCCGGTTATGGAACTTCGAAGTGATGTAAGTCTCCTGTCTTACCTTCTGAGAGGGAAATTACCTCGCAGGTGTTATATTAATTACATGCTATATGTTGTGGGAGCTACGCACGTACGAGATAACAAGTGTCTGTGTGTATGCTAGAATTCTTGATTACGTCCGAGTAGACTAAAATTCACGCCATGTTTTAAACGTGCTATTTGAGATATCCTTTGCCTATTTAATTACTTTATTTCGCATTACGACCTAAGATTAGACTAGTATAGAGTAATGGACTCGTTATTTTAGAAATTGGATGAGCTACTTGATTAGTTGTAGAAATTTGTGCTTTCCTTACGAATTTCTCCCGCATTGTACGTATTCATTGTAAAGTTTCCTTAAATTTGATAATTCACATGTATATTCGTGAGTGGTGTCAAGGACCCATTAAAATTTCTTACTCTAATGGAATCCGACTGTTCGTCTCGGTGGGATTATGTACAACACTCTTATGGGAGCGGATCATTTGAATCGGCAGTTTAGTTGATGCATCTATAGTTCGTGTCGTTCGACCCTCGGCGGTGTACACATTATTATGGGATCGGACCGTTCACCTTGACAGTATTATATTCCTATAGGATCGGGCCGTTAGCCTTGGCATTTCTATAAATACTCTTATGAATCGGGTTGTTCGCCTCGGCAGTGCCGTGCGTAATATTTGACAAGAAGCCATAGCATCTGTGAGTTTTCCTAATTTGAATTTTGATAACCTATCTGGTGGGGGCCATTTTACTTATATACTTCGGCTGAGGAGGTAACGATAATTGAGAGCTTGAGTTTACTGTTTAGAGGAGGATCATTTCACGTGCCTATATTTGTTTATATCGCTTATTTATCATGCCTCATATTTATTTACTTCTTACAGTATTTTATTTATTGAACCACTAACAAGTGTCGATGTCGACCCCTCGTCACTACTTCTCCGGGGTTAGGCTAAATACTTACTGGGTACGCGTTGATTTACATACTCATGCTACACTTACAACATTTATTGTGCAGGTATATATATGTGTGTGTGTGTGTGTCTAATGGTCTTTGGGGAGCAAAGGCACGGCTATTGCAGGGACTTTACGGTGAGCTGCATTCCATGTTACGATCCGCAACATACAGAGTCTTCATCGGAGTTATTAACATTCTCCTCTCTAACTTGTATTCTACACAGGTGTTGTATTTTATTATATTTCCTAGTAGATGGTCATGAACTTGTGACATCGAATTTTAGGGGTTCCTACTGGATGTTCATGATTGTAGTTCATGTAATCATTATCATTTCACCTTGTAATTTATATTTTATAAGGAAATTGAAAAATAAGATCACGGGTGTTCTCCGAGTACTATATTTCACTCTATTTATTTAATGGGATTTATGATTTTAAAAATAATGAAATGAGTAACTAAGTTGATTAATCATTGTTGGCTCTTCTGACGGTGGCGTTAGGCGTCATCACGGCCTATAGTGAATTTTGGGTCGTGACAATCTTATAATATGTATTTCAAAGTAATATCATAAAATATTAGTTAGATACATGTTATACAGTAAGTAAATTATATGCGTGTAGATATTTAATAAGTCAATTAGTAAACTGATACAGAAGCTATTTAAAGACTTGGAAGCAGACGAGACAGTAACAAACAAAGAAACACAAGAAAGTCATACCCAAATAAGCAAATCCACATAAAACAGTTAAAAACGTGAAGCAAAACATCAATTCCTGTGAAAAATCCTATTGCTATTTTTCCTCCTATTCTCTAGGGAAAAAAAAGGAAGCAATCCGCTCAACTGAGAATCACGACAAAATCATTCTTCTTCAGCTCTTTCACAAAGGTCTCCAGCAACGAGACAAAATCTTTCCAGACATAATTATAGATGTTATCACTACATAATATGAGATGATAACCAAGTACTTTTTTCCACACAGTCTTACCTACCCTTAAGGTTAGATCCGTTATTGAACCAATGATGAATCGTACCTTTTGCGAGGACACTATCTCGATAGAGACACCTTACAATTGTAGAAAACACGCCCTCGCATTCATCATCATAACATCGGTCTTGCACTTTGTACACGAGTTTCCTTTTATGATTTTTTGTAGTGCATACCATAATCAGCACATCCTTCTATATTTTCACCTGCAAAGTGAGAAAAAGGAAAGAAGTGGAAAACAAGGAAAAAGAAGAAAGGTATAAGCAATTGAACTCAAAAACTACAAAAGCTCTAGAAGTAACTAAACTTGAATTCAAAAAAGTTAGGCTTGGCAATGGCAAAAGCCACACATTCTTGTGGATTCGCAGGCTAATGAACAGGATGAATGATATCATCCCATAAAAATGCTACAACCATTTTATCTTTCCAGTTAGAATCTTTGAAATGTTGCTTCAAAGTTCTTATCAATTCAGAAGCATTTTCTTTTGCTATTAAAGCCGTTTTAATCTCCTTTATCTTCTCCCTAATTATGTTTCTCCAATCGTACTGCAAAGGCACGGTTTTACTGAAATGGTCATAGTTCAGGAGCAGATGATGACAATAAAATATAAAAAATATCAGTCTTATTGGTACTCATTTGGAATGTTCAGAGAGAGCTTCCATATTTATCGGTGTTGCAACATGCCTTTTACGGGTCTGATAATTCTCCAATTCCCGAAAATGACCATTATCAAGTTCATACAATATGCCATTGGCCAAATTTCCAAAACCCTTGATATCCCTTCAAGGACGTCTCAATAAAATTCATGGTATAAAGCCAAATTTGAATAAAGGCCATTTCTTTTTTTTTCTTTTTGTCTATATTGTATTTATTTTACAAATCTTAATATTTATATTGGTTTCTTTTTTTCTCTTTTTGTTTGTAGTGTAGTTATCTTACAAAATATAATATGTAGGGGTGGAGCTAGAGCGTCGAGAGCGGGTTCGGCCGAACCTAGTAGCTTTGATTTGAATCGTGGATTTGTCTTAAAAAATTTATTGAATATATAAAAATTATTAATTTAGAACCAAGCAACTTAAGGCGATTAAAATCTCGAACC
Organism: Nicotiana tabacum; assembly: GCF_000715075.1. Classification (NCBI taxonomy): domain Eukaryota; kingdom Viridiplantae; phylum Streptophyta; class Magnoliopsida; order Solanales; family Solanaceae; genus Nicotiana; species Nicotiana tabacum. The sequence continues at coordinate 98,701,909 of NC_134089.1, read as the reverse complement.
TGTAAGCTTGAAATTCTGGCTCCGCCTCTGATAATATGGAGCATTAATATTTATATTGGTAAGAAAATTCAAGTAAATAAGATGTTACCCACATATTTATAATGTGTTACCTTAGATCTTATTTTAAAAAATATTATTTATCAATATAAAATTTTAACTAGCTTAATTTAAAGTTCTAAAGTATTTCTATTGTTAATAGATAGTCTTTCTTTCTACTTATATAAGGATTTTGTATTTTTTTTTTAATATATAAACTTTAATATTGTCTAAGTGAAAATAAAATAGAAAACTCACAATTCCAAATATTTTTGAGGCTCCAAAATTTAGGAGGCCTAAAGCAAAAATTTTAATAGCCTCCGCTTGTACCACCGTTGTGTCCCTTTTCATAGGCTTGGTGTGAGCAAGTTTTACGGACTTCAAAAAAAAATTACGTACTTTTTTTGTGGGTGCATGCTCGTGGATCCAGATTATTGCATCTGTGTCAAAATTGAGTTAAAAACATTGTCTGCCAGGCAGACTACCCACGAACACCTTGATAATTTCTTCTTGCTCTTTAAGTTTCCTCACTAATGCATTGTAGATGGGTTAACTTCAATGGTGGTCATCTAATTAAGTGTCAATTTCAGAGAAGTCACTCAACTTTCATTTGTCACTTAACAATAACTCAACTTATAGATTATAGGAAAATTTTATTTTGTGTCTCGTACAATTGACACTAGTTGTATGAGACAACTTTTTTGTCTTACAGTTTTGTGGACCCAAATTTCTATGGACCCAGAAGTGTAAGATTGGGATCCACAAATTTATGAGACAAAAAGGAGCCTCATACAACTAGTGTAAGTTGTATGAGACACAAAATAAAAACTTCTCTAGATTATAACTTTAAAGTCATTTTGATGATTGTCCCAACATATATTCACTGAAAATCTGACATGGCAACATAGAAACATTTTTATAATTATTTAAAAATGCCACATTAGCTTAGAAAGACCCATTTTATGGTTTTAACCCATTTCAACCCTTCCTCCTATTTACCCAACCTATTATCCATTAACCCAAATGTGATATATAAGTCAAATCCTTGCATCCCTTTCCGTTAACCAAGTTTTCCTTCAACGTTTTCTCTATTCCGTTATGCTATCAACTTTTATCATTAAAGATATTCCATTAAAAGTAGTAATTAATTTTGGCAGTTGGAATCCTTTGCTCAATTTTAAATAACTAATACAAGAGCACAATATGTAATTGATAAATAGCATTTTCTATAATGCTATTCCGTTAATGTCAAAATGCTGCTTATTAAGCAACATCAGTAAGCAAAAAAGGTTAATGTAATAAGTCACACCCGCAACTAAAGTCCTAATGGAGCATGCTTACATGATAGACAATTCAGAACAAGAACCTAGAACATCTTTTGGTTTAATGAATAGATGTGTTAGTTTTATATTGACCCATTTGTGTAATGGATGACGGTTCGGGCCTTACTAATCGGTGAACCGTATTTTTTCACCTTATATCACAAAGCTGACATGGCATTTTGAAAAAGTCATTATTAGATTTTATGTTGCCATGTCAAAGTTTCCATGGGGTATAACCACCAAAATGAGTTTGAAGTTGCAATCTATAAGTTGAGTTATTTTATAGTGACAAATAAAAGTTGAGTGACTTTTGTGAAAATTCACGCTTATGGATGGCCATCCGTGAAATTAATAGATTGACTCTAACTCAGGGAGCATCTCCACTTCCTCCGCGCATTTATTTCTCTTTTTGGAAATTTGCTCCCCCAAATCGAGTTCAGAATTTTCCAACACAGACATTTCCTTGTCAAGTGAGAGGAGACTGTGCTTCACTTTGTACAATTGGATATCTTTATCCCGTGATTCTTCTCTTAACTTTTTATATTCCTTCACTTCCGGAAATTCAAATGTTATCCCAGGCAGACGACATCCTGCACATGAGAAACAGAGCAAAAAAAGAATATTGCCATTAAAGAACAAGAAGATTTAGAACGAGAAAAAAGAAGCACTTCTAAGCTCCAAATCCATGGGAAACCAACGGCCCAAAAACAGAGCTCCAAAATCCACCTCCATAAAACCAGCTGAAAACCACCTTCAAACAGTTATGTAAACTCCACCGGTGTCTGTCTCCTTTAGTAGCTTCAGGCAAAATTCCATCTAAAACCAGTGACCCAAAGCAGCAACACTGCTAGAAAACCACCATACGTGAACCACTTTCTTCCATAAAAGAGTCTGACAAGGATAGAAACAAACATGTAGTGACCATCAACTCGACTCAGGATTAATAACCCATTTTAAGTGCAATCGTTCATAAGCCAACCACAACAGGGAAATGATTGAGTAGTTCAGCGGTTACTTTTGTTCGTGTTGAGTATCCGTTCGTCGCTCAGGTTCATATTGCTCTGGTTTTTGTTCAAAGTTCTGGGTCAACGGTTGCTTTCCAGATTAGAAAGGAGTATTGCGCTTAAGGTGCATTTCTGCTTTGCTTACTCTTCCTTCTTTTTCACCTTGTTTAATTAATCTTGTGAATGCTTGATTCATTTACTTGGTTGAGATGATTTTTGTACTCCTGCCGTATTAATTTCTTTCTTCAGAGTTTGAATTTTATCCCAAAATTTGACATACTCATATGAAATTGGAAAACATGAATTAGATATTTGGAATATGCGCTACTAAATTGACTCCCGTGAATGTTCCATTGATGATTGTTTTCTTTGAGTTCGAATTTTATCCCAAAATTTGAGAAACTCATGAAATTGGGAAATTAAGTGGCATGAATTGGATATCTGGAATAGCCACTAATAAATTAGCTCTTTTATTCCAAAATTTGAGATACTCATGAAATTGAAATATGCGGTACTAAATGGGCCGTGTTAGGGTAAATATACAAATAGGGATTTGGGGTAACTAATTATATTATACTAATTATAATTATGAATAGGTCAACTACTCATAACTCTCAGGTGCTATTTCCAAATATCTAATTCATGTTTTCCAATTTCATGAGTATGTCAAATTTTGGGATAAAATTCAAACTCAAAGAAAGAAATCAGGAGTACAAAAATCATGCCAACCAAGTAAATAAATCAATCAACAGAGTATTCACAAGAGTTAATTAAACTGGGTAAAAAAGAAGGAAGAGTTAGCAAAGCATAAATGCACCTTAGGTGCAATACTTCTTTCTAATCTGGAAAGCAACCGTTGACCCAGAACTTTGAACAAAAACCAGAGCAATAGGAACCGGAGCGACGAACAGGATACTTGTCACTGAAAGAGAAAACCTCAACACGAACAAAAGTAACCGCTGAACTACTCAATCGTTTCCCTGTTGTGATTGACTTATGAACGATTGCACTGAAAATGGGTTATTAATCCTGAGTCGAGTTGATGGTCACTACATGTTTGTTTCTACCCTTGTCACTCTGTTTTATGGAAGAAAGTGGTCCACGTATGATGGTTTTCTAGCCGTGTTGCTGCTTTGAGTCACTGGTTTTAGATGGAATTTTGCCCCTGAAACTACTAAAGGAGACTGGCTACTGGTGGAAGGTGGTTTTCAGCTGGTTTCATGGAGGTAGATTTTGGAGCTCTGTTTGGTTTCACATGGTGTAAATAATGGAGATGTGCTGATGGTTTTATGGAATTTGGAAAAAAATTCGTGAAGAAGATGATGTGTGTAATACTGTGTGATCATGAAAAGTGAATTAGGGAGCAAGAAAAGTGTAGTAGAGAATATTTTTGTTCCCTGCCGAATTTTGTTGGGTCCACAAACAAAAAGAAAATGAAAAAGAAACAAAAAAAAAAACATTGCCAAACGAGTTTCGGGAGAGAAACTTGAAACTCGAAAATGAATACCAGCTGATATTCAAAGAGGAATAACCAAAGGGCGTTTGGATAAATGTCAATTAGTCATCTCTTATGTCGGTCAAAATAGCACGGGTTAGCAAGTTTTTGGACGGGTAACTAAAAAATAACCAGTATTTACAAAGTCATTGAAAAATAGCCACCATTTTGCTGCAACATAAAAAGTTCCAGCATAATATACTTGAAGATTGAAGCATCTGTGTATGGATTTCCAGCATATTATGTCGGAACTCCCATACATTATGGAATTACAGCATATTATGCTGGAAGTCTACATGTAAAAAATTCGAACTTCCGCATATTATGCTGGAATATTTTCGGATTTTGAACATTGTTTTTGTTCAGATTTATCTTACATGAAAAGTGATTAAATTTCAATTACTTTTGAAACTATGGCTATTTTTCAATTATCACTTGTAAATCTGGCTATTTTTTAATTTCTCCCCTTACGTGAAAATTGAAATGTCATCCATTTACTGGTGCTGTTATTTTCTCCTTTGGACACTAAACCGTTTCTCTCTCTTCGGAACATTTCACTACTCTGTTTCTGAGAGTTCAATTTTTCTGCAGTAAACAATGCAATAAGTTTTTCCCCCGCCAGTCAAAGTAAACTAACCTATAACAGGCTTAACAGCGTAAAACTATTCATAAAAAAAGTCTGATATATTAACTTATTATATAATAAACGGACAGTACGAATTAAAAATGGGTTTTCTCTCATGTACAACGAAGTACAGTAGATTATTTTTTTAACTATGCAGAAGATTTATCATAGGATCATAGGCTGGACAAGAAAGTTCCGTTAACTTCTTGATAATTTTTCATCAGTCTAGCCATTTGTGAGTTCATCTTTCTCTATCATTCTTTATGTAAAAATTATCAGCCAAGAAGAGATCTGACAACACGAATGAAAATACCATCAAGAAAATTAAAAGACTATTTCTGATATCTTCTCTTCTTGTTTCAAAAATCATGAGGAATAAAAGAACGAGGGGCAGAGAACTGTTTTCTGGTCTTTCTCATCAATACCACTTCTTTTGCCTCTGAGGTAATTAGCTTTTTATACTACATGTAATTTCATCATAAACTACAAAAGAAAATGTTATGTTACAACAACCTATGGAAGAGTGTCTTAGTATACAAGATGACTCCCAATCTGGAGCTGGACAACAATGGAAATTTACATTGGCCTCAACAAAATCAAGCCATAGTATACAAAAGCAGTCACACTCTTCCTCAACATGGCCAAAAAATCTGAATATCGAAAATCACGATAGCATTCTTACCCTGCGGCAATACTGAAGGAACATTAAGTTCATTGGAGGGAACAGGGAGAGTACAGTCACAAGTTCAAGAGAAGGATAACAAAGGTTATTTTACATGAGCTCAATGGCTTATGAATTTCCTAGCACTTGCTTTGGCTTTGGCTACCTGTTGGCATTGGCTGCCTGTTTTAAGAAATCCTCATAAGAAAAATGAAAATTCATAATCGGTCTACAAGAATACTGCAGATAATTCTAATTTGTTTATAAGATATATATACAGCTTCTGATGAACAATCTATGCTTCCAACAGTCTTGCCATGTTTATAATCTTATACTCCCCGCACGCCCTCCTCCTATTTATTATCACTTGAGCATTTTGCACACCCTTTGAGAAAACATTAATAATAAGATTTATTTGACTAATTGTCCCTTATTTATACCATGATCTCTCAATCTTCTTGCTTCTTTCTAGAGCATCAATTTGAGTAGTAAAGGTAAAAATGGAAGAATTAATTCTTTCTTAATTTTCTAAAACAACAAGTACTTTGGAACTATTTTTAGCAAAAGTGATAAGTTAATAGAACTGAAAGGAGTAGTAATTGCAATTTTCATCTGAGTTAGATGCACGTTTCACATGTATCCATAAACCGTTTCGGGACATTACCTTTTTAAGATATTTCTTATGAAGTTTCATTGCACCAGTGCAAGCCTTTTTGGCATCCAGATTTCCAGTGATGTCATTCAGTATCTGTTATAATGAAAACAGATTATTAAAATAACATTCAAAAGATTTTCTTCCATCCACAGGTGTGACCACCTGCCTGTCACGCCATGGCTATGGAAGTTCTCCAAAGATGAGGTTAGAAGAAAGACTCTTGAGTTGGAGATCATAATAAAACTTAAAATCTATGTACTTTGCAAACCAACCTTAACAACATCGTCCAGTCCTTTAGCTTCTGTCAGCAACTTTGTGCTCTTGTCTTTCAGGACACTGGCTACTAGGAAAACGGAGATTGGGAGGGGAGCTTCAACACCTTTGCCTCCATTTTTCATATTTTCTCTCTCAAATTTCCCACACTGGCGTGTCGATTTTGGTCTTCCTTTAGATCCTTCAGATTTTTCAGCAGCTAAGTCAGGGTCTTCATACATAAGAAACAAGTCGGGATCATATTCCAAGGCCCACATCAACTGTTGAAAAAAGGTGATGACAAGTAATAAAAAAAATTAGACAATAAGAACATAATGGTCAGACCATAAACGTATTCATGCATCAGAGGAAGGATCAATAGATTTAAGTTATAAGTTACTTTTCATACAACCAGATGGAAAAGCCATCAACTAGCAGGTCCAGATCAGGAAAACTAATTAAATTATTCAGGAGGAAAATCCTACCTCCCAAAGATATAATGAATCAGCAAAAGAAAATTCTCGACGAAACAAAACCATGAGCATCCGGATAGCAAATAGGTAATCACCTCCACCTAATGTCTCTGTGGAACAAGATCAGAAGAAAATCCAATATTACTATTTCATAGAAGATATGATTGTAACTCTTTATATCTGCAGGTCAATTTAAATAATTGAAAGCTTGTACCAGAGACCAGAGGTGGGGCTAGAATTTCAACTTTATGGATTCTTGATTTTAGAACGACTTCAAGTGCTAATAATTGAGTTCTAAATTTAATATGAGTACATACTTAATGAATTCTTTTAACACAAATACACTATTTGAGCAAAAGCTATTGGGTTTGGCCGACCCCGTATTTGGACTTCTACCTCCACCCCTGCCAGAGACCAGTTCTCTATCTTTGAGGGAATATTAGGCTAATCACACACTTTCATAAGAAGATCATACTGAAAATCTAAGTGTAGTAAAACACCTCCAGGTAGCACATAATCAAATTGTCAAGCGGATGTGAGAAACTTTATAGTTTATCATTAGAACATGGGGGTACTACACAGCAGCAGGAAGAGAAGTTAAGCAGTGATTGAGTAGCTTTTGGCATGCTTTGCAGCTTTAGAGATATATATAGAGAAAAGCTATTTTGTCCATTATTAAGTCTCAATGGCCAAGACAATGCAAGTAATCATGATTGCAAGCTACAGCTGTAGATAAACTGGAAGATTCTAGTATAATTTATGTGCATGCAAAAAGCGTACAGGAAATTATAAAGAACTACGAAGAATCCTATAATGTAGCATTAAACAGCATAACCTTCTCAGCTTCTATTCTGGAAAATCAACCAGAATTTGACCGACAGATAATAGCCTGCAGTTATAGCTGACTTCTGCAAGATGTACCCTCCAGCAAAAACAGAACATAGGGAAGATGCTTTTAGTTTCCAACATTATAACAACTCTGTCAGTTCAGTTTTCAATTTAAAATTTAGAACTGATATTGTTGGTTATGAAATTCTTAGGATAGCCATACTGTATAAAGCATCAGCCAACCGCTTGTCTTAGATTATTAGATGAAGTTCCGAAATAAGACGTCGTTTCATATTAAGACAAAGACCAGATGAAAAAATAAGAACATAAATTGCTTTTTACTGGACTAGGTATTTATAATTTAAAGGGAAAAGATCATACCTAAGTGACGATGAAGTTTAGGATCAATAACTTGTGTTACTGAAGCTAGATTACTCAGCTGCACCTCTACTCCAACAGACCTCTCAGTGCATCTGAAATTTCCTCTCTTTAAAATTTCACAGAACACTTGATATTAGTCACAACAACTGCAAAAAGCATAATCCATATAGTAACACCAATGATAGAAGGTGAAACTCAAAATATAGCTGTTAGAGTATGATAAGGGCACAAAAAATATACAAATGAGGTTTAATCCTTTAAATGAATTTTTTTATAAAATAATGGAATCCCAAATTAATCGAATATTTCTTCTTTTAGTATTTGGAAAATATTTTCTTGGCAATTGTAAATTTTTGAATACTATTTCTTTTATGCGAACTGAGTGGTATAACAGATATCATATCCACCTCACAGGATACCCTTGCCTTATGAGCATTTCCCTGCTCTATTACTGTTATTAATAATAGTCCAGTATACCACCAAAGGATGTGGTGCAGTGGATGGGACTGCTCCTCCCTTAACCAGAGGTCTCGGGTTCGAGCCCTGGGTATGGAAAATTCCTTGGTAGGGAGCGCTTTTCCCCAAATGGGGCCCTACGCGGTGCGAATCCGGATATAGCCGGGCTCCAATGCGGGTACCGGACACCGGGTGGGAAAAAAAAAACTCCAGTATAACAGGGAATTCTTCTTTTGATAAGGACCAGAAAATTCTCTTCTACTTGATTCATGAGTATTTCCCTCCCTATCATAAGCAATTTCCCAATCTCATAATATACTCTCCTTCAACTAGAAAGGGTGAAGGAATTGTCCTAGTCGTACGGTATAATACAGCGCCGACAATATCTATTGCTGGTCTAAGTATGAGAAGCTAAGGAATTGCAAAAGTCGGGTTTTTTTCATACAGATGTGTGCTAATATTCAGGTACAAAGACAAAAGAGTTGTGATGCAAATAAAAAATGTGAGCACTTATTAACATTTAGGAAATGAAGAGCATAACAGTGGTCATATTTGAGAGCATACAGTAATTGGAAAATATGATTTACGCCATTAGAATGAAACAGGTTGTGTGAGTAAACAAATTTTTTTATATACCAGTCTCCTCATAAGGCGTTGAAAGCACCAAAATGCATCGGCTTCATCATCAAGAAGAATAATCATGGGGGAGCAAAGATCGCTCATTCCTGCTCAGCATTGCCAAGAGCTTAATATTTAATAGAGAAAAAGGATAAACAACTGCAAAAACAAATATAAAATAAGGCGACTCTAATGCATTGAAAAAGAAAATTTAATAAATGTTGCTCTCTTTTTTCCTTTTCTTTTCTTTTTTTCTTTTGATTAGCAGGAAAATTGTTGATCTATGTGGTGATAACTTGATACAGATAAAGCTGATGATATCACATACAACGATACAAGTTGCTATGGGAAAAGATATCAAAAGTTATAGGCAAAAGATGGATCCTTTCACCTTTTTAAGATAATTCATCGACAAAGTTGCATGCATTTTGAACTAGAGAAACATTCTAAATAAGTCTATACAATTTTTTTCTTCAAGCCTGAAACCAATTGATCACCACCTTAAGCACATTCCACAAGAAAGTCAAAAAAGGTGAAAGCAGGGTGTAGAAAACTGAAACTAGTAGAAAAGCCTTCAAACACATATTCAAGTTTGAACTGTTACAGATAAATGCCACAAGCCCCTGCGGCCCAGCAATTATCGCATCAAAGAGAAGCTAAAACTGCTAGAAAATTTCATATCACAAAAATAATATGACACCCACCTTGACAATAATTAACATCTTTGTCAAACCAAGCATAAACAGACAGAATATCCCAAAGCCTGGCTAGATTCTCCTGTTTCTCATAAAAGACAAGTGTCCTGTCAGTCCGAACAACATCGAGCCCTAGCATAAACACATAAACAAAGAACTTATCAACATGAAAAGACTGAGTATCAACAAGTGATTCAGAAGAGTATGATATTAGGATGTGGTTCATCCTCAATCAAATTATTACTTCATTTGCCAACAGGAAAATGTCCACAGATGAACACTTCTTATAGATTGGATACAATGAAAAACAAGTTAAATCTTGAACTACATAAAATCTATAGAGATAACCAACCTATCTGGTGTAATGACAGTTTCCACTGGATTATTCTTTTGTCGTGCTCCTTTACCATTTCATATCCAGCTGAAGCACCTGCACTAGCATGCAGTCAAAGATTATTAACCGATATAAACTACCAACAAGCATACCTACATATACAATATGTGTGTGTGCGTGTGTGCGTGGAGAGAGAGAGAGAGAGAGAGAGAGAGAGAGAGAGAGAGAGAGAGAGAGAGAGAGCTGGAGGGAGGACAAGTTGAAAACTCAACATCTTCAGGATTACCATTTTGTTGACCACCTGAACTTAATTCTTTTGCCGCTTGTGCCTCTTGGAGAGTAATAGGATCTCGAATAGGGTCACCATCTTCAGTAATTACAGGTGCAGTAATGAATCTACCACTTCCAATCATGGGAAACATCATGCGGCATTCTTCTTTCAGTACAGCATACTGGGCCCTGAATGTACACAACATAAATCCATGTCAAGAATATTGTATGGAAATTGGATATGGATCAGTGTTGATTTATACTCCGGAATGGCAAATTATCCCCCTTTTACATGTGAAGATGAGCACAATCATATTGATGAATCATGATCAACTATGCCCCATTCCTAAACTATGGGGATCAGTTATATAAATCCTTATATATTCCACTTCATGACTGGAGCCAACTATATCGTGGTTACAAATCTGTAGAAGGTTAATTACAGGTGTGAATGCTTCAAAATCCAAAGGCTTCAGAATCCCATGCAAGATAGAACAAAAAGTTTTAGGAATGCAATATCAAAAACATTTCTCTTGTCATTAGCAGTGAAATATGATGATTATGTGCAGAACAATCTCTTGACTGTTAACAATTTAAAAGGAAAAAAAATTCTCCTGACTATTAAGAACTTGTTAAATTCACTGACATCTATGTGCAGTGTGTTAACCAATTTGATAGCTGACGGGTTTGTTAATAATGTCATCATACGATTCTGTATGGAGTAGCATTTAGCGCATAGATATTAAAGGTTGCTAAATACGAATTTCACACCTCCAAGAATAATTATCCATGTTACTCCACTAAAGTTAATTGACTAATTTACAATGATAAAGCATTTTAAAATTCGGAAAATTCAAGTGCTCTTCCAAACTTAGGCAATAAAGAAAGTAAAATACCTCCGCCGTTGTCGCATGTGCTCTCGTTCCTCAAATGTGCTCTTTGGATCATAGCAACCCAGTAAAAATTCCCAAACTTCACCTCTAATTGATGGATGAATGCCCTACAATGTTATAGACATTTGATGGTTAGTAGTCTACTAAGCTTATTATCTTGCCAATTATATATATGTAAAACATATTCATTCGATCAGTACCAAAAAGAGAAAAAAGGAAAATCAGCCAGCATAATGATAACGTAGAACAGAAGCTTTAAGGATCATATATCACGTAAACCTACAGAAACTTGAAATCAAGTCAAACTTACCCCACGATAAATTCGACTTAGCGTCTTGCCAATGTCAAGATAACCTTCTGATGTAAATGCAGCATGCCATTTCCTTGCACTTAAGGTTTTCCCAGCCTGAATAAGTGGATCAATAGACAATATATATGCAGCAAAACGAATACTGTAAGGAGTTCAACTTGGTCAAGAGAAATGTGAGAAATATTTATGAACAATCTTATTTGTGATGTATCTAGCCATATCGATCTAGGTAAGTGGTGATAACGAAAAGGCTTTTCAGCCTGAGGAGCGCTAAGCGAGGTAGGATAAAATGGTATATGAACAGATAATGTATCAGATTCTTATCTGAGATGATAAACAGACAAATTAGTATTTACCCTACAATCAGAAAACCAGGCATTGCGACATAAAACGTATAACTTTTAGTTTCTTTAAGCCTTCCTAAAACTTTCTTATCCTCAACTTTCTAATTTATCTAGGATTTCTGAAGGGGTCATATACCATTGCCCCTAAAGTTTATGCCACTTATGGGTAAAAACTTCACTTTGCCCATCACACGCAAGTTATGAGCTCTCACAAATCACTATTTGCAGCTTAATACCCACAGTGCCGATTTAAGATACAGTCCAAAACTAGTTCACAACATCTGCGCCACAAGTGTAACAGAACAAAAAGGGAACTAATGAACTATGCTAATCAGCATCCAATGTTACTCATTAAATGTTGCACTCCCCCCTTATAAGTTCATAACCAGGAAGTATCATCCAATTGCAATTTACTGATTTCCAGGTTAAAGAATGAGAAAAGAAAAAGATTATTTGCCCATATTTTTAGCTTGTAAGTAGCAGCTTCTGCAATATGTTGGCACAAAATCCCCTCTTCCCCAACTCAAAACCAGGTAACTTTACACCAAGTTCCACTTGCAACTACTAAATCTGAATGCAAACTGGAAGATGCTTCAAACAACTAGGCCTTATGCCACTATCAAATTCTGAGAGCAAAACGTAACGAAAACATTAATGCATTACTTTGACATCTTGAATACATCCGTAGATATATAGTTATGCTGATTGCAGTTAATGATCCCCATTTAGAACCCAAATATAGTCTGACAAAAGCACATCTTTTATTTCAACAAACATGTGATCTTTCCAATCATCTCTATACATCCCACAACATTAGACAACAGATCATTCCATTAACCATAGCAGAAGGCTTAAACACATAAAGCTAAAATACAATCACAAGAGCATCAACAATTCAAGACCTTGATACAACAGATGAAAAGTGGTCGCTTAATGATTAGTTTTCCAAGTAAAGCTCCTAGTATAAGACTATAAATCTATTAAAACACACAAAATTAAAGACCATTAAAATAGAATTACTAACCTTGATTCTAAATCTAGTTTTGGGAACATCTGTACATTCAGGGCGAACCTGATAGAAAGAATCAGCAGGAGCACCAGGGTCCCTCCACATTCTTGATAATATCCAAACTTGCTATCTTGAAAAAAAAAATTAACAAAACCCACCAGGCACCAGCTCCAGCTCACGAACCCAGATCAGAGTTTCTACAGGAAGAACAAAATGGGACCCATATCATACACTTGCTTTTTTACTGGTATATAATTTTTTATTTTTTATTTTCTAATCTGCATATGAGCGGCTAATTCATTTTTTTCTTTTTACAGTTGAATATTGTTGAAGTGAGGAGTCGAGGGTGGTTGATGGATGAGTAATGGCGGTGGCATTTCAGAGTTAGCGAGAAAGACGTGGGGTCCACCATCTTGGTACTCTATTCGCGGGGTACTAAAAAGTGGAAAATCAGAGGTTATTGTTTGGGACTATTTTTATGACGCGCAGATGGCGGCGCGTGTTTTTGGATTGCTGTTCAGAAAATAGAAGGGATCATGTCCGAATTGGGACCGGTGTCGTTGGTTTGGTCCATTTGACTCGGTTAGAAATGGTCTATACTATGTTTTTGGTTTGAAACATTAGGGTTTTGGGTCAAACAAAATTTAACATATTAGTACTAATTTACTCAAAAAAATGAGTAAAATAATGTTAAATGTTGATTAACAAGTTAAATTTATTTAGCTTAGTTGAGATTTATTGAGCATTAATTAATTAAGTAGAATTGAGTCGAACCAAATTTGAATTGTATTAGCTTTGTTTGAAACCAAAATAGTTGAGCTCGGCTGCAATCAAAGAAGTTAAGTCGAGCCTGAGCCGATATGTCAGTGTGCGAATTTTGTAGGTCGTGGATTGTTTAATTTGACAATTGGGGAGGGAGAAGCATTGAGAATTGTCACAGTATTAACATATTAGAAATTCATTTAACAACCGAGCTTAATAGATGTAATTTTAATTTCAAAGTAAATTTTACATGATTCAAGTGAGCAAGTTTAATTGGCTCAATCGGGTCCGAGCTTCGTCGAAACGAGTTGAGCTATACTTTTGACTAGGAGTGGCAAACGGGCGGATCGAGTTGGATATGATTCGGGTTGAAAACGGGTAATGAAAAAATGAATAAATTATCCGACCCGACCCATATTTAATACGGATAGAAAATGGGTTAACCGGCGGATAATATGGGTAACCATATTATCCTTGACTTCTTGAATATTGTTATAAATAGAATTTTATTTAAGGTGTATGTCTATATTTTAGAGAGAATTTAAGGATTTTACTTGGTGGCTAAGTCACTCTTTCCCTATAAATAGAGGGGTCATATTCTATTGTAATTCATCCCAAATCAATAAGAATTCTCTCTCTACTTTGCTCTGCAATATTCTTTCTTCTTTTATTGTTTCATAACACGTTATCAGCACGAGACTCTACCGTCTCAAAAAGCTCTTTGAGAAGATTAAGGTATAACTTTTCTCCTCTTTTAGCTATGACTGATATTATGAAAGAAAGTTCGTTGCCCTTGAAATTTCAAGCAAAAACTATATGATATGGGTGTTGGATGCTGAAATTCATTTAGATGCAATGGGGCTTGGAGACGCCATTAAAGATAAAAATAAAGCATCCATTCAAGACTGTGCTAAGGCCTTAATTTTCTTGCATCATCACCTTGATGAATGGTTAAAAATAGAATATCTTACAGTCAAAGATCCACTTGTTTTGTGTAATGGCTTAAAGGAAAGATAAGACAACTTAAAGTTGGTCACTCTTCCACAAACACGATATGATTGTGCTCATCTGAGGCTCTAAGACTTTAAGTCTGTTTTTGAATATAATTCTGCGATGTTCAGAATTACTTCTAAATTGAAACTCTGTGGAGATACTGTCACTGACTATGATATACTTGAAAAAACGTTCATAACGTTTCATGTTGATTTCTCTTCTCCTTGTGGCTGAACAAAACAATGACTTGCTCATGAGAAATCACAAAAATCATTCCATTGGGTCTACGCCATTACCTGAAGTGGATGAGGTGTATTCCCATTATGCTAAGCGTGGAAAAGACCGTGGCCCTATTCGTGGCCGTAAACAAGGAAGAAATTTTCCTGGTATTAATCACCCCCCAAATAAAAAATAACCACCAAAAGTGAAAAGGGAAAGATGAGAAGCCAAAGGCAAATGGTTCAGAAACTGAATGTTATCGTTGCGGTGGAAAAGGACATTGGGCAAATATTTGTCGTACGCCAAACCATTTGGTTGAGCTTTATTAAGCATCTCTAAAGAATAAAGACCATGAAGCCAAATTTGTCTCTGACAATGATTTTGACATCATCCACTTGGATGTTGCAGACTTCTTTGAGCACCCTAATGGAAAAATAGACCACTTGATCGGTGATGGATTCGTGATTAGAAATGATTGAGTAGTTTGATTTTTATTTTATCCTATTTATAGTAGCTAGTGGATAAACATCATGTAATCAAGTTACTTACATGAGTAATAGTCATTAGTATCAATTAGTATTATTTATTTTATGGAATAGTTTTAGTTCGTTTTGATTAAATATAGTCCTAGTATTCGTTGTACACAATGTTTCAGTGAGGTACAAATACATTTCTTATCACTTCTTATATTGGAATGGTCTAAATTATAGGTAATTTGACTTGAAATACAATACTAACTATCCTACTAAAACTAAAATGAAATAAGCTAGTGGAACGTAAGATTTCAAGAACATTAACATAAAAGAAAACATATATTTATATCGTTTATGTAAGAATATGCAAGTATTCACGTTGTTAACAGATATATGGACTGAATGGTATACCGTATTCCCATTTTCATTTTGCTTTAAATTCATATAGGTACATGGTACTTTAGAAGAATTAATTTCAAATATTACCGTGTGTGAATATTTTAAACATGTTTTAAAGCACTATGGTAGTATTTTTATCATGTGTTTATGATAATAGTAAAGTTTGTTTCTTTTCAGTGAAAATACTAATATTTATTCATAATTTCTTTTTGTATGTCAACCCATAAGATGCAAATATGATATCCCACAAAGAAAATTTGGATCAAAGTTATTTGTTTAATTGATTTATGTACGACACATACAATATTCAAAGAGAAGAAATATTTCTCTCATTTAAGTATTCATAAAGCAGATGTTACTCCAATTTTTGGTAGTAGTAATCTTGTGACGACCCAAAGGGTCATCACCTATTTCTAAGCGAAATCTGTGTCTCCGAGGCCCTGAAAACCTCATTTAGAGTCGCCTCGATCTGTATGCGCAGTCCGGGCGCGTAGCCGAAAAGCTTAAATATGAAATCTTGTGAAAATCGCCAAGTTTTAACCTCGAAATGAATAAGTTTGACTCTGGTCAACATTTTGGGCAAACGGACCCGGACCCATGATTTGACTATCCCGGAGGGTCCGTAGGAAAATATAGGGCGTGGGCGTATGCCCAGAATCAAATTCTGAGGCCGCAAACCCGAGTTATGAATTTTTAAGTAAAATTGTGTTTCTGAAAATGTTTAAAGAAAAATTGAAATGAAATTCGATGTGAAAGTAATGGTATCGGGCCCGTATTTTGGTTCCGGCGCTCGGTACAAATCTTATATATGTTTTGAACCACTCATGTAAAGTTTGGTTAAACACGGATGTCGTTTGAAGGGATCCGGACTCTAATTGGGAATTTGATGTTTAAAAGGAAATCTGAGAAATTTCATTGATCTTGAGACTTAATTCGATGTTCATGACGTTATATTGATGATTTGATCACATGAATATGTTCATAGGGTGTTTTTGAGGTAGTGTGCATACTTGAGTTAGAGCTTCGAGGGCTCGGGTAAGTTCCGAGTAGGTTTCGGGATGCTGTAGGCTTGAAAGATTAGATGTTGCAGGTTCAAGAAAATATTGCAGGCCTCTGAACCCTCTTGCGCGGCCCGTGAGGAATCGTGTGCAGTCGTGGTCGCCTTTGCGCGGTCCGCGGTGGGTGCTGTGCGGCCGCGTCGGCTTGGTGCAGTCCGCACGGGGCAGTAATCCGCAGGTCTTCAGGAAGCCTGTACGGCCGCGGTCCTTCTTGCGCGGTCCGCGGTGGGCACTTTAGAGGGGTATAAATACATGTGAATTTCAGTTATTTTACACTTTTCAAAAACCCCAAACATAAGAGGCGATTTTCCAAACAACTTTTCTTCTCCAAAACAATTGGTAAGTGATTTCTAACTCATGTTCTTCACTTCTTAACATCTTTTAACATGATTTCAACTTCAAATCAAAGATTTTCATGGGGAAATTGGGTGTTTTGGGTAGAACCTAGGTTTTTTCTAAAATTGGGGATTTGGACCTCAATTTGAGGTCCGATTTCAAAATAAATCATATATTTGGATTCGTGGGGGAATGGGTAAACGGGTTTTGGTCCGAACCTCGAGTTTCGACCACGTGGGTCCGGGGGCATTTTTGACTTTTTGGGTAAAACCTTAGAAAACTTATTTTCATGCATTGGGGTTGATTCATTTAGCACTTATTGATGTAATTAAGTAACTTGTGACTAGATTCGAGCGGATTGGTGGTGGAATCAAGAGGCAAAGCGGTAATTGAGGCTTAAATTGTGTTCTTCGCATCGAGGTAAGTGTTTGGTCTAACCCTAGCTTGAGGGATTAGGAGTTGAGTCTTATTTGCTACGTGTTAATTGTCGAGTGCGACGTATAGGCATGGTGACGAGTATCTATACGTTGGTGTCTAGCATGACCGTGAGTCTTTATGTTGCGGATATTCTGATTTCTGTTGAATCTTTCATGCCCTAAATGATGATTTCTATATGTTGTGAAAAGCTTGTGAAGGAAATTGTGACTTTGAACTTCGAGGAGCATTGGCTCGAGTTATACTATAAAGTGTGAAAGTATATGAAATGATTGAACCCCTTGGAGCGTTGGCTCAGGTGGTAAAGTGAGATAAGAAGTAAAAGTGAAAGAAAGAGAAAGAATTATTGAATTGATCCCTTGCCGGGATATTTGTTGCTTTGTTGAATATCTCCCTTGTCGGGGTGCTGAGATTATTGATATTGTTCCCTTGCCGGGTTTTAACTGTTTAATTGTGCTCCCTTGCCGGGATTTAGCTGTTTAATTGTATTCCCTTGCCGGGATTTCTATCATTATTTGTCTACTCCCTTGCCCCTTGTTTGTGATTGTTGTTTGGGTGAGGAAGAGCGTAAAGCACGAAGGGTGATGTCGTGTATTGTTTTGGTGAGGACGAGAGTAAAAGCACGAAGGGAGATGTCGTGCATTGTTTCCTATTGTGAGGAAAGAGTGTAAAGCACGAAGGGTGATGATGTGTCGCACGATGTACCATTCTGTGCCGATTCTATTGATTATATGGTGAGGAAAAAGAGTAAAAGCACGAAGGGTGATGTCGTGTATATTTTTATTATATGATTGCTTTGGTGAGGACGAGAGTAAAAGCACGAAGGGTGATGCCGTGCATTTGTTGATATCTGATTCTTTGTTGATATCCGAGTTATGTTGTTCCTTTCATCACTTGTTGTTATTTGATTTACTTCGAGGTTATAGATTCCCTTACCCTATTTGCCTTGTGATTGCTGTTTGGGTGAGGAAGAGCATAAAACACGAAGGGTAATGTCGTGCATTGTTTGCTATTGTGAGGAAAGAGTGTAAAGCACGAAGGGTGATGCTGTGCCGCACAATGTACCATTCCGTGCCGATTCTATTGATTATATGGTGAGTAAAAAGAGTAAAATCACGAAGGGTGATGCCGTGTATATTTTTATTATATGATTGCTTTGGTGAGGACGAAAGTAAAAGCACGAAGGGTGATGCCGTGTATTTGTTGATTTCTGATTCTTTGTTGATATCCGAGTTATGTTGTTCCTTTCATTACTTGTTGTTATTTGATTTACTTCGAGGTTATAGACTCCCTTACCCTATTTGCCTTGTGATTGCTATTTGGGTGAGGAAGAGCGTAAAGCACGAAGGGTGATGCCGTGTATTGTTTTGGTGAGGACGAGAGTAAAAGCACGAAGGGTGATACCGTGCAAATTGTTGACTTTTGATTCTTGTTGATATTCTGACTTTGTTGCTTCTTTCTGTTATTGAGGATTTCTATTTGAAACTGTTAACTCCCCACAACATGTTTCCCCCTCCCACATTGACTGATTATTTCTGTATCTCTTTTCCGCTGCATGTGTATATATATATATGAACTATACAGGTTTATTTGGAGTCTGGTCCTAGCCTCATCACTACTTCGCCGAGGTTAGACTGGACACTTACCAGCACATGGGGTCGGTTGTGCTGATACTACACTTTGTGCTTTTTTGCACAGATCCAGGTCCTGGATAGTAGTAGTAGCGCGGGAGCCAGCCTTCAGTCCAGTGAGGCACCGAGGTAGCCTTGCAGGTGTCCGCAGGCCCGGCGTCTCCTCTATCTTCTATTTCAGTCTGTTATCTCATGTATGCGACACAAACAGTTTATATTTTCTTCAAACGGCTGTATTTAGTACTCTTAGAAGTACGTGGGTGATGTGACACCAGTTCGTGGGTAGAGGCATAAGTTGATTTCCGCATTGTCGTTCAGTTTCTTTAAATTTAGTCCTCCGCATATTTATTTAATTCCGTTGCTTTCATGCTATCACTAATAATTGTTAAAAGAAGAAATTGTTAATGAAGTAAGCAGTTAAGGATTAGCTTGCCTAGCTCTCATTAATATGCGTCATCATGACTCCCGAGGGTGGGAAATCTGGGTCGTGACAAGTTGGTATCAAAGCTCTAGGTTACGTAGGTCTCACAACTCATGGACAAGCTCAGTAAAGTCTGAGGGATCGGTACGGAGACATCTGTATTTATCCCGCAGAGGGTACAGAGTTAGGAAAACTGCACATCTGTTCTTTCTTGTCGTCCAGTTCTGTTTCCCCAATACTGATTGAATTTCTACTCCGTTCTTTCGCAGATGGCGAGAACACGTGCTTCCTCATCTACCGCTCAGCTGCCCGAGCCCCCAGCAGCAGCTCCCACTAGGGGTAGAGGGTGAGGCCGAGGACGTACTAGAGGCCGAGGTAGGGGCAGAGCTCAGCCCCGAGCAGCAGCACCAGTGGCGGAGCCTCAGGTTGATTTTGCGGAGGAGGTTCCGACCCCAACAGCTCCGGTGGGCCCAGCTCAGGTCCCAGAGGGGTTTGTCGCTACTCCAGTTCTTCAGGACGCTCTGGTCCGATTGGTAGGCCTCATGGAGAGTGTCACCCGAGCGGGTTTGCTTCCAGTAGCACTAGCCACTTCTCAGGCTGGAGGAGGGGCTCAGACTCCTGCTACACGCACTCCGGAGCAGGTAGCTCCCCAGGTTCAGACTCCAGCAATTCAGCCAGTTAGAGTAGTTCAGCCGGGTGCCATAGCTCAGACCGGCGATGGAGCGGCTATGTCCGCCGATGCTTTGTGGAGACTGGATAGGTTCACCAAGATCTTCACTTCTACTTTTAGCGGTGCATCTACTGAGGATCCCCAGGATTATCTAGATAGCTGCCACGAGGTCCTCAGAAACATGGGTATTATTGAGACCAATGGGGTTGATTTTGCTACATTTCGCTTGTCTGGATCCGCCAAGACTTGGTGGAGGGATTATTGCTAAGCGAGACCAGCCGGATTGCCATCTTCGACTTGGGAGCAGTTTACAGTGTTGTTTCTAGAGAAGTTTCTCCCCATTACCCAGAGAGAGGCCTATCGGAGGCAGTTTGAGCGCCTCTAGCAGGGTTCCATGACTGTTACCCAGTATGAGACCAGGTTCATCGATCTAGCTCGCCATGCTCTCATCATATTTCCCACCGAGAGAGAGAGGGTGAGAAGGTTTATTGATGGTCTTATTCAGCCGGTTCGTCTTCAGATTGCCAAGGAGGCCGGGAGCGAGATCACATTTCAGGAGGCGGCCAATGTGGCCCGCAAAGTTGAGATGGTTCTATCACAGGGAGGTGGTCTTAGGTCGGATAAGAGGCCCCGTCATTTTGGCAGATTCAGTGGTACCTCATCTGAAGATAGAGATTCGTATGGTAGAGGCCATCCTCCTAGGCCCTTTCAGTCAGCTCTCCAGGTATCACATGGTACTTCAGGTGGTCGTGGTTCTCAGACGCATTATCCGGATCAGCAGCCTTACAACGCACCACCAGCTCCCATTAGTGCACCACCGCTTTAGAGTTTCCGAGGTGGTCATTCAGGTCGATAGGGCCAGCGGTCTCAGCAGCCGAGGGCTTGTTACACTTGTGGTGATATGGGTCACATTGCCAGGTTTTGCCCTCGAGCACCGAGTAGCTCTCAGCAGGGTTCTCGTGCTATGGTACAGGTACCAGGTGTTTCATAACTCGCCCAGCCAGTTAGAGGTGGGGGTAGAGGTGCTAGAGGTGGAGGTAGAGGTCCTATAGGTGGAGCTCAGGCCACCAGGAGTGGAGGCCAGCCAGCAGCAGGTTGTCCTAGAGATATGGTTCAGGGTGGTGGGGCCCAGCCCCGATGTTACGCCCTTCCAGCTAGGCCCGAGGCTGAGTCTTCAGATATAGTCATTGCAGTTGTGATTGGGGGTCTTGAGACTCGTGTGGATTTGTTGCTTCTACACATGGTCGACTTCGATGTTATATTGGGGATGGACTGGTTATCACCTTACCATGCTATCTTGAACTGTCATGCCAAGACGGTGACTTTAGCCTTACCGGATTTGCCCGTTTAGAGTGGAGAGGGACTCCTGGTCATTTTACCCGCAGTGTTATTTCGTATGTGAAGGCTCAGCATATGGTCGAGAAGGGGTGTTTGGCCTACTTGGCTTATGTTCGTGATTCTAGTGCTGAGATTCCCTCTATTAATTATATGCCCGTGGTTCATGAGTTTCCTGAGGTTTTCCCATCAGATCTGCCAGGGATGCCACCCGATAGGGATATTGATTTTTGCATCGATTTGGCTCAGGGCACTCAGCCCATTTCTATTCCGCCATATCGCATGGCCTCGCCAGAGTTGAAAGAGTTGAAGGAGCACTTGCAAGACTTGCTTGAGAAGGGTTTCATTAGACCCAGCGTATCGCCTTGGGGTGCACCGGTTTTGTTCATAAAGAAAAAGGATGGTTCGATGAGAATGTGCATTGATTACCGGCAATTGAACAAGGTTACAATTAAGAATAAGTATCCACTGTCGAGGATTGATGATTTGTTCGATCAGCTTCAGGGTGCCAAGGTATTTTCAAAGATTGACCTGAGATCTGGCTACCATCAGTTAAGGATTAGGGCATCCAATGTCCCTAAGACAACATTCTGCACTCGGTATGGGCATTATGAGTTCTTGGTTATGTCATTTGGGTTGACCAATGCCCCAACAGCCTTTATGGATTTGATAAACCGAGTGTTCAGGCCTTATTTGGATTCGTTCGTGATAGTCTTCATTGATGATATCTTGATATAATCCCGCAGCCGGGAGGAGCACGAGCAACATCTTAGAGTAGTTCTTCAGACCTTGAGGGATAGTCAGTTATATGCTAAGTTCTCGAAGTGCGAGTTCTGGTTGAGCTCAATTGCATTTTTGGGACATGTTGTATCAGCAAAGGGTATTCAGGTTGATCCAAAGAAGATTGAGGCAGTCAAGAATTGGCCTAGACCAGTATCAACCACAGAGATTTGGAGTTTCTTGGGATTGGCAGACTACTATCGTCGGTTCGTGGAGGGGTTCTCATCTATTGCAGCCCCGATGACCAGGTTGACCTAGAAGGGTTCCCAGTTCAGATTGTCGGATGAGTGTGACGCGAGCTTTCAGAAACTCAAGACAGCTCTCTGACTACGGCACCGGTATTGGTTTTGCCCGCAGGTTCAGGGCCTTATACCGTCTATTGTGATGCATCTCGTATTGGACTTGGTGCAGTGTTGATGCAGGATGGCAAGGTCATTGCCTATGCTTCGAGACAATTGAAGGTTCATGAGAAGAACTATCCAGTGCATGATTTGGAGTTGACAGCCATTGTTCACGCATTGAAGATTTGGAGGCACTATCTATATGGTGTGGCGTGTGAGGTGTTCACGGATCATAAGAGTCTTCAGTATTTGTTCAAGCAAAAAGAGTTGAATTTGAGGCAGAGGAGGTGGTTAGAGTTGTTGAAAGATTATGACATCACTATCCTATATCACCCGGGAAAGGCCAATGTGGTGGTCGATGCCTTAAGTAGGAAGTCATCCAGTATGGGCAGTCTTGCTTATATTCTGGTCGGTGAGAGACCGCTTGCTTTGGATGTTCAGGCTTTGACCAATCGATTTGTGAGGTTGGATGTTTCTGAGCCTAGTCGAGTATTAGCTTGCACGGTCGATCGTTCGTCGTTATTGGAGCGTATCTGTAATCGGCAGTTTGAAGATCCTTATTTGTGTGTCCTTAGAGACACGGTGCAGCGTGGAGCTGCCAAGTAGATTACCTTAGGTAATGATGGAGTTTTGAGATTGCAGGGTCGAGTTTGTGTGCCTAATGTGGATGGGCTTCGAGAGTTGATCTTAGCGGAGGCCCATAGTTCCCGGTACTCTATTCATCCGGGCGCCGCGAAGATGTATCAGGACTTGCGGCAGCATTATTGGTGGCATAGAATGAAGAAGGATATTGTTGCCTATGTGGCTCGGTGTTTGAATTGTCAGCAGGTTAAGTACGAGCATTAACGGCCTGGTGGTTTATTTCATAGGATTGAGCTTCCCGAGTGGAAGTGGGAGCGGATCACTATGGACTTCGTTGTTGGGCTCCCGCAGACTCGGAGGAAGTTCGACGTAGTTTGGGTCATTGTTGATAGGTTGACCAAGTTAGCGCATTTCATTCTTGTGGCAGTCTTATATTCATCCGAGAGGTTAGCTGAGATCTATATCCGGGAGATTGTTCACCTTCATGGTGTGCCGGTATCTATCATTTCAGACCGAGGTACGCAGTTTACCTCGCGTTTCTGGAAAGCAGTTCAGCGAGAGTTAGGCACCCAGGTTGAGTTGAGTACAGCCTTTCATCCTCAGACGGACGGGCAGTCCGAGCGGACTATTCAGATATTGGATGATATGCTCCGAGCTTGTGTCATTGACTTTGGAGGTTCGTGGGATCAGTTTTTGCCTTTAACAGAGTTCGCCTACAACAACAGCTACCAGTCGAGTATCCAGATGGCTCCTTACGGGGCTTTGTATGGTAGGCGATGTCGAACTCCGGTTGGATGGTTTGAGCCGGGGGAGGTTCGGTTGTTGGGTACGGATCTGGTACACGAGGCCTTGGATAAGGTCAGGATCATTCAGGATAGGCTTCGTACAGCTCATCCAGGCAAAAGAGCTATGCAGATCGTAAGGTTCGAGATGTGGCTTTCATGGTTGGTGAGCGGGTATTGCTCCGGGTGTCGCCTATGAAGGGCATGATGAGATTTGGGAAGAAGGGCAAGCTTAGCCCTAGGCTCATTGGTCCATTTGAGATTCTTCATCGAGTGGGAGAGGTGGCTTATAGACTTGCATTACCGCCGAGCTTATCAGTCGTGCATCCAGTGTTCTATGTGTCTATGCTTCGGAAATATCACGGTGATTCATCCTACGTGTTAGATTTCAGCACTGTCCAGTTGGACAAGGACTTATCCTATGAGGAGGAGCCGGTAGCTATTGTAGGCTGGTAGATTCGCCAACTGAGGTCGAAGAGTTTTCCTTCGGTTCGCGTTCAGTGGAGAGGTCAGCCTCCTGAGGCATCGACATGGGAGTCCGAGTCCGATATACGGGACCGTTATCCCCATCTTTTCACTGACTCAGGTACTTCCTCCTTCTGTCCGTTCGAGGACGAACGGTTTGGGTCATCACCTGTTTCTAAGCAAAATCTGTGTCTTTGAGGCCCTGAAAACCTCATTTAGAGTCGCCTCGATCTATGTGCGCAGTCCGGACGCATAGCCGGAAAGCTTAAATGTGAAATCTTGTGAAAATTGCCAAGTTTTAATCTCGAAATGAATAAGTTTGACTCCGGTCAATATTTTGGGCAAACAGACCCAGACCCATGGGTCCGTAGGAAAATATGGGGCGTGGGCGTATGCCCGGAATCGAATTCTGAGGCCCCAAGCCCGAGTTATGAATTTTTAAGTTAAATTATTTTTTGAAAATATTTAAAGAAAATTGAAATGAAATTCGATGTGAAAGTAATGGTATCAGGCCCGTATTTTGGTTTCGGCGCTCGGTACAAGTCTTATATATGTTTTGAATCACTCCTGTAAAGTTTGGTTAAAAACGGATGTCATTTGACAGGATCTGGGCTCTAATTGGGAATTTGATGTTTAAAAGGAAATCTGAGAAATTTCATTGATCTTGAGGCTTAATTCGATGTTCATGATGTTATATTGATGATTTGATCACATGAATATGTTCGTAGGGTGTTTTTGAGGGAGTGTGCATACTTGGGTTAGAGCTTCGAGGGCTCGGGTGAGTTCCGGGATGTTGTAGGCTTGAAAGATTAGATGTTGTAGGTTCAAGAAAATATTATAGGCCTCTGAACCCTCTTGCGCGGCCCGCGAGGAATCGTGTGCGGCCGCGGAGGGGCCAGCGCGGCCGCGGTTGCCTTTGCGCGGTCCGCGATGGGTACTGTGCGGTCGCGGTTGGCTTGGTGTGGTCCGCACGGGGCAGTGATCCGCAGGTCTTCAGGAAGCCTGTGCGGCCGCAAACCTTCTTGCGCGATCCGCGGTGGGCACTTCAGAGTGGTATAAATACATGTGAATTTCAGTTATTTTACACTTTTCAAAAACCCCAAACATAAGAGGCGATTTTCCAAATAACTTTTCTTCTCCAAAACGATTGGTAAGTGATTTCTAACTCATTTTCTTCACTTCTTAACATCTTTTAACATGATTTCAACTTCAAATAAAAGATTTTCATGGGGAAATTGGGTGTTTTGGGTAGAACCTAGGTTTTTTCTAAAATTGGGGATTTGGACCTCAATTTGAGGTCCGATTTCAAAACAAATTATATATTTGGATTCGTAGGGGAATGGGTAAACGGGTTTTGGTCCGAACCTCGAGTTTCAACCACGTGGGTCCGGGGCATTTTTTGACTTTTTGGGTAAAACCTTAGAAAACTCATTTTCATGCATTGGGGTTGATTCATTTAGCACTTATTGATGTAATTAAGTAACTTGTGACTAGATTCGAGCGGATTGGTGGTGGAATCAAGAGGTAAAGCGGTAATTGAGGCTTAAATTGTGTTCTTCGCATCGAGGTAAGTGTTTGGTCTAACCCTAGCTTGAGGGATTAGGAGTTGAGTCTTATTTGCTACGTGTTAATTGTCGAGTGCGACGTATAGGCATGGTGACGAGTATCTATACGTTGGTGTCTAGCATGACCGTGAGTCTTTATGTTGCGGATATTCTGATTTCTATTGAATCTTTCATGCCCTAAATGATGATTTCTATATGTTGTGAAAATCTTGTGAAGGAAATTGTGACTTTGAACTTCGAGGAGCATTGGCTCGAGTTATACTATAAAGTGTGAAAGTATATGAAATGATTGAACCCCTTGGAGCGTTGGCTCAGGTGGTAAAGTGAGATAAGAAGTAAAAGTGAAAGAAAGAGAAAGAATTATTGAATTGATCCCTTGCCGGGATATTTGTTGCTTTGTTGAATATCTCCCTTGTCGGGGTGCTGAGATTATTGATATTGTTCCCTTGCCGGGTTTTAACTATTTAATTGTGCTCCCTTGCCGGGATTTAGCTGTTTAATATTATTCCCTTGCCGGGATTTCTATCATTATTTGTCTACTCCCTTGCCCCTTGTTTGTGATTGTTGTTTGGGTGAGGAAGAGCGTAAAGCACGAAGGGTGATGTCGTGTATTGTTTTGGTGAGGACGAGAGTAAAAGCACGAAGGGAGATGTCATGCATTGTTTGCTATTGTGAGGAAAGAGTGTAAAGCACGAAGGGTGATGCTGTGCCGCACGATGTACCATTCCGTGCCGATTCTATTGATTATATGGTGAGGAAAAAGAGTAAAAGCACGAAGGGTGATGCCGTGTATATTTTTATTATATGATTGCTTTGGTGAGGACGAGAGTAAAAGCACGAAGGGTGATGCCGTGCATTTGTTGATATCTGATTCTTTGTTGATATCCGAGTTATGTTGTTCCTTTCATTACTTGTTGTTATTTGATTTACTTCGAGGTTATAGATTCCCTTACCCTATTTGCCTTGTGATTGCTGTTTGGGTGAGGAAGAGCATAAAAGCACGAAGGGTGATGCCGTGTATTGTTTTGGTGAGGACGAGAGTAAAAGCACGAAGGGTGATACCGTGCAAATTGTTGACTTTTGATTCTTGTTGATATTCTGACTTTGTTGCTTCTTTCTGTTATTGAGGATTTCTATTTGAAACTGTTAACTCCCCACAACATGTTTCCCCCTCCCCCATTAACTGATTATTTCTGTATCTCTTTTCCGCTGTATGTGTATATATATATGAACTGTACAGGCTTATTTGGAGTCTGGTCCTAGCCTCATCACTACTTCGCAAGGGTTAGACTGGACACTTACCAGCACATGGGGTCGGTTGTACTGATACTACATTCTGTGCTCTTTTGCACAGATCCAGGTCCTGGACAACAGCAGTAGCGCGGGATCCAGCCTTCAGTCCAGTAAGGCACCAAGGTAGCCTTGTAGGCGTCCGCAGGCCCGGCGTCTCCTCTATCTTCTATTTCAGTCTGTTATCTCATGTATCCGAGACAAACAATTTATATTTTCTTCAAACGACTGTATTTAGTATTCTTAGAAGTTCGTGGGTGATGTGACACCAGTTCTTGGGTAGAGGCATAAGTTGATTTCCGCATTGTCGTTCAGTTTCTTTAAATTTAAGTCTTTCGCATATTTATTTAATTCCGTTGCTTTCATGCTATCACTGATAATTGTTAAAAGAAGAAATTGTTAATGAAGTAAGCAGTTAAGGATTGGCTTGCCTAGCTCTCATTAGTAGGCGCCATCACGACTCCCGAGGGTAGGAAATCCGGGTCGTGACAAATCTAATTGAAGGCTTTGGAAGAGCTTCTATAACTCTGCCCAGGGGAACAATACTTATCATAGAGAATGCAATGTTCTCCTCCAAGTCCAAGAGGAATTTGTTGAGTTTGAAAGATATCCGCCGAAATGGATACCATATTGAGATAATAGATGAGAATAATCTTGAATATCTAATCATTACCAGGAATGTCTCTGGCCAGAAAAACATTATTGAGAAATTTTCATCTTTATTTTGTGGCATGTATTGGACAAGAATTAATGCAATTGAGGCACATTCTATTGTAAACTAAAAGGTTACTGATTCTAATACTTTTGTACTTTGGCATGATCGATTGGGACATTCTAGATCTATTATGATGAGACGAATTATGGAAAACTCAAAAGGGAATCCATTAAAGAATTTAAAGATTCTTTTAAATAATAAATTTTCGTGCACTTCTTGTTATCAAGGCAAGTTAATTATTAGACCACCAACAAAGGTTGAGATTGAGTCCACTGCATTTTTGGAAAGTATACAAGGGGACATTTGTCGACCTATTCAACCACCTAGTGGGTCGTTTAGATATTTTATAGTCTTAATAGATACATCTTCTAGATGGTCTCATATGTGCCTATTATCACCTCGCAATCTCGCATTTACAAAATTAATGGCACAAATAATCCGATTACGGGCACAATTTCCTGATAATCCAATTAAGTCTATTAAACTTGATAATGCTACTGAGTTTTCATCCCAAGCATTTAATGATTACTGCTTATCGATTGGGATAAGTGGAACATCATGTAGCTCATCTTCACACTCAAAATGGCTGTGCAGAGTCTTTGATTAAACGTCTGCAGTTGACAGCAAGACTGTTACTCATGAAAACGAGATTACCCACTTCAGTTTGGGGTCATGCCATTTTGCATGCAGCAATGCTAATTCATCTCAGACCGACAAATTATCATAAATATTTCTCGTTGCAATTAGTATTGGGTCATGAACCTAATATATTCCATTTAAAAAATTTTGGATCCGCAATATATGTGCCTGTAGCACCGCCATATTGCACCAAAATGGGTCCCCAAAGAAGGTTAGAAATATATGTTGGGTTTGAATCGCCCTCCATTATTCGCTACCTCGAAACATTAACGGGAGATTTGTTCATTGCTCGATTTACAGATTGTCGATTCGATGGGGCATTTTTTCCGAAATAAGGGGAGAAATTGGTGAAACCAAACGGGAAAATTTATGAAAAAATCTATCATTATCTCATCTTGTTCCACGTTCTCTATTTGTGAAAAAGAGGTGCAAAAGATTATTCATTTGCAAAAAATAGCAAATCAAATGCCAGATGCATCTATGGATCTGAAAAGGATAACAAAATCACATATCCCTACAGAGAATGTTCCAATCCGTATTGATGTCCCTGTTGGACAATCTTCTAGTATCGTAGCTAATGAGTCAAAATCACGCCTAAAATGTGGCAGACCATTAGGTTCTAAGGATCGAAATCCTAGAAAAAGGAAAACAAATGATCAAGATGACACTACGAAAGAGTCTCATGAAGAAATCCACGATTTAACCAATCCTGAGATTCATAAGGAAATCACTAAGGCTGAGACTCAAGAAAATAAGAAACTATCAATAAATCCAATCGATATTGAGACAAATTTGAATCGATTGGATATAATGGTAGATTATGTCTTTACATATAATGTTGCATCTAGAATTATGCAAGAAAGTGAGGATCTTGAACCTCAATCTGTTGGAGAATGTCGACAAAGACTTGATTGGCCTAAATGGCAAGAAGCAATCCAATCAAAGTTGAATTCACTTGCAAAACGTGAAGTGTTTGGGCCTGTAGTCCAAACACCTAATGGTGTTAAGCCTGTTGGCTATAAATGGGTCTTTGTACGCAAGAGGAATGAGAAAAATGAGGTACAAAGATATAAGGCACACCTTGTTGCACAAGGATTTTTATAAAGGCCTGGTATCGATTATGAAGAGACATATTCACCCATTATGGATGTTATAATGTTCTGTTATCTCATTAGTTTTGATGTTCATGAAAAGCTTGACATGCATTTAATGGATGTGGTTACCGCCTACCTTTATGGCTGACAGGCCAATGTGTATAGGATTTTCTTGCTCGTGCTTTGTTAAATTTAGTATAGTTTATGATATCGTCCCACAGAGATAGGAACATCTATGCTACAGACTTTTAATATTTCAACTACTATTTGAGAGAATCAGATTGATGAAAAGTTTGTGAAATTAAAACTCGTTAAATACTTAACAAAATTATACAACTTTCGAAAGATTTGTGATTTAAAAGAGTTGGGAATCGTTGAATTCACTTGATAATATATTATAATAAAATCTCACTTTCTACATGTATTTCTCTAAAGGATAATTACTTATTGCTAATACAATTATATCTAATTTCACCAAGAATTAATCAACTAATAACGCTCTGTGAGGTTATGTAATTAATTGAGTTAAAACTGTTGACGGTTAAATCGAAATATCTTCTGGTCTGAATTGTGCTAAAGATAGTAAAAACTTTGTGAGAATATTTTTACTAAATCAATACTCCTGCGACTACAATTCCTCCGTGAGAATTAAAATTGAGGTAAGCAAGATTACAGACTTTTAATAATAGCTTACTAATAATTACTCTCACTTCACTATTTTATTCAATAGTTACTATATATTAATTTTGCTTCGTGAGAATTACAAAATTAATATAAGAGTAACTTAAAGATAAAATATATAAAAGTGATAACAATGATTAGTTAAAAACTATTATTATAGCATAACATAAAATATAAACAGAAAGTTCCAAACCAAGAATGTATTAAAACTAAGGTAGTATTATAATATATATATATATATATATATATATATATATATATATATATCAATCTTCATCAACTATTCCAACAAAAAAATTACTCCATTATGAAGTAAGAAAAAATTAATTTAGGAACAAAGAACTTATGAAGAAATATTATTATTCTAAAAGAAAGACAACTAGTAGAAAATACTAAAGAAAAGAGAGACCAAAGAATAGTTCTTTCCCGTAAGACTCTATGTCTTCTTTCCAACATTCACTCTCTATTTATAGAGTTTTTTTGCCTAAGATTCTCCATAGTTGTAACTATGGAAATTGTAGTTGCAACTACCGCCTTATCAATTTCTTTCTTTTGCAGAGAAAGGTTATAGTTTCAACTATT
The DNA here is from genome assembly GCF_000715075.1 of Nicotiana tabacum. Taxonomy (NCBI): domain Eukaryota; kingdom Viridiplantae; phylum Streptophyta; class Magnoliopsida; order Solanales; family Solanaceae; genus Nicotiana; species Nicotiana tabacum. The sequence continues at coordinate 98,671,000 of NC_134089.1, read as the reverse complement.
GTTCTCTAGTTGCAACTATGTGATTTCCTTCATGATTCTCAATTGTTATCGTTGCAACTATGGTGCTTTAGTCCATTTGCTTCTTCATTCCTAGTTGACTACTCAATTCCCACTTTTTTTGCTTCTTTTCTTCGATTTTCATACGCTCTTCCTCTTGCAAAGTATATTAGATAATATGGGAGAACATGATATATTTATTCATGTTTTATTTAAAATATTTAATATTTACATATAAAAATATATGAATAAATTACATCCATCAAATTCTCCCACACTTGAATCTCTGCTCGTCCTCGAGGAAAAACATTTCTATTGATAATTTTTTTTGTAACATTTTCTTCAAAACATTTGGTCTTTGTAGGATAGAAAATTTATTCAAAATAACTTTCTTCATCATGCCAAATGATTAATCTTTTAAGCTTCACCAAATCTTTTACCTTGCTTCTAATTTTACTTTTGAAAAAATAAAATTTGCATTCTTTTCCTCTTGAATCTTTCGGAATTGATAACTTTATGATCACAAGTCTTGAATATCACAATTGTTCGTCTATAGGCTTGCTCTTCATGTTAATCTCCACTAATGTAGATTCAACACTGATTTTTGAAATCTATTTAGGACTTTTTCTTGGCTTATAATGTCAGGCTTCGGCTGGTAGGATAAAGATATTTTTGTAGTGACTTTTCTTCTTCCAACTTGGAGCAAATGTTCCTTGATACTAATTATTCCATTTATTTTTCAGTAACTTTTTTTTGTATATATGCTTTCATCAACATAAAGAGATATAAGAATATACACACACTTATATATTATATCTTTCTCTCTTTCCCTTTTTTTCTTTTCTGTATCGTGCTTGCACAATCTTTCCTTTCTTTTTCTAACAAACATTACTTATCATGGCTGAAAGAAGTAATAACTATAATCGTAATATACATCTCTTTTTCTTTCTTTTTTTTTTCTTTTTGAGGGGTTATAGATCATGGTGTTTTTTAAAAAAAATAGGATAAAGGCTCAAAGATAGGTTCTAAGAGATAAAAACTTTTTTTGGAGAGAATAAACTAAAAGAGGCTAAAAGGTATATCAAAGAAAGCCTAATTTCATTTTTCAAGAATCAGTGTCATCCATTATTTCGCCTCGAAGAACATTTAGAGCAAGTTCTAGAAAAATTATTGAATATACCTTCTTGTGATGATAACTTTTCTCAATTCCCTTGATTTTGTGAGTTGGAGATGCTAGTTTTTCCTTCACAAAATTAAAGTCATAGGCATGGAACTGATATGATAATGAAAAAAAAACTTAATATTTGGGCACAATAAAAAGAATTTATTTTACTAATTAAAATCCTACAACAAATAATTTATTTAAGAAAAAAAATTTATTATAACATTATAGAATATATATATATATACAATTAGTTAAGAAGAAAAAATTTATTATAACATTATAGAAAAAAAGTATATATATACATGAAGTACTAAAGAAATTTTTGAAAAAATAAATTAAAAATCTTTTTAGCTTTCAAATTTACAGTCACAGAAGAAAGCTTGAAAGAAACTGTGACCATACATATTCTATGTGTAATAGACTGGACTAGCTTTTAGACCTTATCAGTCATGGGGTCCAGGTTTTGATATAAACCAGAAAATTTACCTGAGCCAATAATTAATTAACACAATTAGATGGTTAACCAACCAGTAACGTAGGCATACCGACCACCATGGAATTACTCCTATATAGATGGCTCTGTTTTTGTAGAGGCCTGCATGGGATGTCTCGGTTGTACAATAATCTGGATATTAACCAGATCAATTGGTTAAGCATTTATTCATTATATTGGGCTTATGAGGCTCCATTGCTTCACCCTCAATGGCTAAGGGTAAGGAAATTGTAGTTCTGAGTTTAACATCGTCAGCTCGACTTATTAACAATGGAATGTATTAGGCTATCAAGGTTATCGATGGTTGTTGCTCAAAACGACCTCCAAAATACAACTTTAACCTGTGATCATTTACCTTAAATTTGTCTCCTCCATTGATATGTTGAATTTCAATTGCCCCATATGGAGTAACATCTGTAACATTATAAGGACCTGTCCACCTGGATTTTAATTTCCCTGGAAATAGCCTCAGCCTGCTATTATAAAGAAGTACTTGATCTCCAATTTTGAAACTTTTTTGTCGGATCAAATTGTTATGCCATATTTTTATTTTTTTCTTTGAATATTCTGGCATTTTCATAAGCTTCCAACCTCAGTTCTTCCAATTCATTAACCTGAAAAATCTTTTTTTTACCAACAGAGTTTAATTCAAAGTTTAATGCTTTCAGCGCCCAAAAAGCTTTGTGTTCTAATTCAACTGGAAAATGGCAAGCCTTTCCAAAGACTAATTTATATGGGGATGTTACAATTGGCGTTTTGAACACCGTTCGATATGCCTATAATGCATCATCTAATTTTAAAGACCAGTCTTTTCTTGAAATTCCAACCGTTTTTTCAAGAATTCTTTTTAACTCGCGATTAGAAACTTCAACTTTCCCCTGTGTTTGAGCATGATATGGTGTTCAAGTTTTATGAGTCACACCATATTTTGATAGCAAAGCAAAAAATTGCCTATTCGTGAAATAAGTCCCTTGATCATTAATGATGACTCGAGGTGTGCCAAATCTAGTAAAAATATTTTTTCTAAGAAAACTACACATTGTATGAGCATCATTCTTCCTTGTGGGGATGGCCTCAACCCATCTTGATACATAATCCACAGCCACAAGGATATATTCAAATGAATGAGAAGAAGGAAAAGGACCCATGAAATCTATTTCCCAGACATCAAATATTTCACATACTTGTATTGATTGTAATGGCATCTCATTTCTCTTAGTGATATTACCTGTTTTCTGACACCTGTCACATTGTGCAACATATGCTCGGGCATCTTTGAAGAGTGTTGGCCAGAAAAATATGGCCTCCAATACTTTAAATGTCGTACGGTTTGCAGCATAATGACCTCCAATTGCTCCATCATGGGAGTGATACAAAATTTGGGTCATCTCTTCTTCAGGTACACACCTCCTGATGATATTATCTGCACAAATTTTGAACAAGTAAGGTTCATTCCACAAATAATACTTAGCATAAGAAATAAGCTTTTACCTCTGCTGGTAAGAGAGATCTTGGGGTGTCCATCTTCCAACCAAGTAGTTAGCAATATCTGCGAACCAGGGTGGTTGAGTCACAACATAGTCAACTGAAAAAATGTGCTCATCAGGAAATTCTTCTTTTATCTCGCTGAACTCAAGGGAAGGGTCTTCTAGTCTAGACAAATGGTCAGCTACCTGATTCTCTGTTCCTTTTTTATCTTTTATCTCAAGGTCAAATTCTTGCAGAAGTAAAATTCATCTTAACAATCTAGATCGAGCATCTTTTTTGGCTAAGAGGTATTTTAAAGCTGCACGGTCAGTAAAAACAGTCACCTTTGTTCCTATCAAATAAGAACAAAATTTATCAAATGCAAATACTACTGCCAGTAACTCTTTTTCTGTTGTGGCATAATTTAGTTGAGTTTCATTTAGTGTTCTACTGGCATAGTAAATGGGACAAAAAATCTTATCCTTTCTTTGGCCTAAAACAGCTCCAATTGCCGTATCACTAGCATCACACATAACCTCAAAAGGTTGACTCCAATCAGGGGACACAACTATAGGGGCAGTTGATAATTTCTCCTTAAGGGTGTCAAACGCTATCATACAATCACCTGAAAAATCAAACTTAACATCTTTCATCAAGAGGTTAGTCAGAGGTTTTGAAATCTTTGAAAAATCCGTTATGAACCGCCTGTAAAAACCTGCATGACCTAGAAAGCTTCTAATACCTTTAACATTTGTGGGAGGGGGTAATCCTGCTATAAGATTAATTTTAGCCTTATCAACTTCTATCCCATTAGCAGTGATTTTATGTCCTAAAACAATTCCCTCTGTAACCATAAAATGACATTTTTCCCAATTCAGAATCAAGTTTGTCTCTTCATATCTCTTAAGAACTAAAGTCAAGTGGTAAAGACAATCTTCAAATGTTTTGTCAAAGAGTGTGAAATCATCCATAAAAATTTCAAGAAATTTATCAGTCATGTCAGAAAAAATTGCTGACATGCAACGCTGAAATATAGCAGGGGCGTTGCACAGACCAAATGGCATTCTCCTATAAGTATATGTTCCATGAGGACATGTGAAAGTTGTCTTATCCTGATCTTCGGGTGCAATTGGTATTTGGTTATACCCTGAATAGCCACCAAGAAAACAGTAAAAACTATATCCTGCAATTCTTTATAACATTTGATCAATAAATGGTAAAGGAAAATAATCTTTTCTGGTAGCATCATTGAGGCGTTTATAATCAATACAGACTCTCCATCCTATAACAGTCCTCGTAGGTATGAGTTCATTATTTTCATTCTTTATAGCTGTCATACCTCCTTTCTTTGGTACTACCTGAATTGGACTTACCAAAGGGCTATCTTAAATTGGGTAAATAATACTTGCCGCTAGAAGCTTGACCATCTCCTTTTTCATCACTTCCTGCATTGTAGGATTCAATCTCCTTTGGGGTTGGATTATTGGCTTGTAGTTATCTTCCATGAGGATTCTATGTGTAAAAATTGCTGGACTAATCCCTTTGATATCCTCTACAGTCCACCCTAAAGCTCCTTTGTATGCTTTTAAGACTTGAATTAGTCTTTCTTCTTGTTCTACAGTCAAAGATGATGAAATAATTACTAGAAATAGTTCTTGCTCAAGATAAATATACTTTAAATGAGAGGGAAGAATTTTGAGTTCAATTTTTGGTTGAACATCTTCTGATTGCATCTCCTTATCCTCTGAATCTTTTTCCAGTATTTCAGCTTCTCTCCTAAATTGTGGGATCATCATCTTGTGCGGTGCCTGATTTGGTCAAACATTTTTCCATTGAATCTGAAATTAATTGATCATCTTTGAATTCATCCGTAAGATCACTAATCATGTCAATATAAAAGTATGATGATGATGCCTCATCTCCTGAAAATCTTAGTATCTTTTGCATATCAAAAATGACTCTTTCTTCATCAACTCTCAAGATTAATTGCCCTTGATGAACATCTATGATTGCTCTTCCTGTAGCAAGAAATGGTCTACCCAAAATTATCGGTTCATCAGGACATTCTTTCTTTTCAAGTACTATAAAATCTACAGGGAAAATAAACTTATATACTCTTACAAGCACGTTTTCAATTATTCCCTTAGGTTTCTTAGTACTTTGATCTGCAAACTGAAGAGAAACACCTATATCCTTCATTTCACCAAGATCCAATTTTCTAAAAATAGAAAATGACAACAAATTTATTGAAGCTCTAGAATCGCAAAGTGCTTTTTCAAAATATACGCCTCCCAAAGTGCATGGAATGGTAAAACTGCCAGGATCACCAAGTTTTTGTGGTAGCTTATTTTGAAGTATAGCACTGCATTTTTCAGTAAGCATTACCATAAAAACTTCTTCCAATTTTCTTTTACTTGACAAAATTTCTTTTAAAAATTTGGCATATGAAGGCATTTGCAACAAATCATCAGTAAAAGAATATTAATATGAATCTGTTTTAAGATTTCCAAAAATTTTGCAAATTGACCATCAAGCTTTTCTCGTTTCATTTTTTTGTGGAAAAGGAATTGTCACAGGGCAGCCATTTTTTCAGAATTTTTTTCTTTCTTATTCTTTATTTCTTTCTCCTTTGATAGTTTAGGTGGTTTTTCAAAATTCTTACCCTTGTCCACCTGTTATTCTGTCAGGTTCTTTTCTTGTCTGTCTGCATAAGGTTCATCTAGTTCCTTACCTGACCGTAAAGTGATGGCCTTAAGGTGCTCCTTTGGATTTTTCTCTGTATTGCTTAGTAAAGGACCCTGAATCTTTTCTGACACAAGAGCTGCCAATTGGCTGAACTGAATTTCCAGATTTTTGAGGGATGAATTTTGGCTTTCCATCTTTTCATCAGTGACCTTAATATACTTGTACAAAAGGTCATCAAGACTTGGATGAGCTTGTTGGGGCCTCTGTTGGTATGACCCTGCTTATTGATATGGTCCTGCTTGCTGATAAGGTCGTAACTCGGTTGCCCACGATTTTGACTCTGGTATCCCGGCAGACCTTGTACCTGTTGTTTCTGGAAGTTTTGAAAGTTTTCTGCACCATTTGGGTTACTCCACTGAAATCCTGGAAGCTATTGTGCCATTGGACTTCCAAAAGGATATGGCTTGTAACCGATGACATTAACCAGTTCATTCGTTTGATTGGTTGCTTGAGATTCATGGTTCTGGTGGTTTCCTCCGCACATGTCACAAGCCTTAGATTGAGTTGATTGTTGTGTATTCACCTGAAAAGATTCAAACTTTTGTGCCAAAGAAACAATCTGTTGTGTTAGTGTATTTAAAGCATCAACCTGATTTACCGTAGCAGCCTTTTTAATGATTACACGCTCAGATAGCCATTGGATAACGTTCTCAGAAATTTCATTCAACAGCTGCAATGCTTCCTCTATAGTTTTTCCCATTACAGAACCCTCCTGCAGCTGCATCTATCACATTTCTAACAGAGGGTTTTAGCCCGTGATAGAAAATGTACAATTGCATATGTTTAGGAATGTCATGGTGTGGGCATTTTCTTAACATTACTTTTAATCTTTCCCAAGCTTGATAAACTGACTCAGTGTCAGTCTGCAAGAAATTATATATGTCTTGTCTTAACTTTGTTGTTTTAGCAGGGGAAAAATATTTGTTTAAAAACTTCTGAGTCATCTGGTCCCATGTCGTAATGGACCCTTGAGGCAAACTTCGCAACCAAGTCTTGGCATCTCCTTTTAAAGAAAACGAAAATAGCCTAACTTGATAGCTTCAGCAGGTACCCTATTGTACTTAGCTGTGACGACCCAGCCGGTCGTCTTTGGAATTTATGCCCCGTCTCCCCATTAACTACTTCCCCTAAGTTCATTTCTGCTATTCTGGTTTGCCGGGACGTACGGTGTTGGGATTCGGAGTGTTTTAGGACACTTAGTCCCTAAATAAGAGCTTAAGTGTTGAAAAATGGTCCGTAATCGGAACAGTGTGAAGATGGCCTCGAAATGGAAATCTGATGGTTCCGTTAGCTCCGTTAGGTGATTTCGGGGTTGGGAGCATGTTCGGAATATATTTTGGAAGTCCGTAGCTCATTTAGGCTAGAAATGCCGAAAGTTAGTATTTTGACAAATTCCGGTTGATAGGTTAAATTTTGATCCAAGGGTCGGAACGGAATTCCGGAAGTTGCTGTAGTTTTGTTATATGATTTAGGATATGCGTGCAAAATTTCAAGTCATTCGGACATGTTTTGGTCGGGTTTTTGATCGAATGTGTGTTTTGAAGTTTTTAAAAGAACTTAGGCTTGAAGTTGATGTAATTCGATGATTTTAGTGTTAGTCGAGGTGTTTTGATGATTGGAGCAAGTTTGCATAATGTTTTAGGATGCGTTGGTGCTTTTGGTTGAGGTCCGAGGGGCCTCGGGTGTGTTTCGGGTGAATTTTGAGCAAGTACGGACACCCCGAAACTTAGAAAAATGGAGGTGGCAGCAGTGGAGACGCGGACCGCGCTCCTTATCGCGCTGGGCGCGCGGCCGCGCCCGGGAAGATCTCCAGGCTGCTGGTTCTACTACAGAAGCTCATATCTTTTGATCAACACGGAAATTTGAGGTGATTAAAAACGAAAGTTGTAGAGCTTGGAATCTAGTTTTCAAAAACATATTATAATAGGGATTTGGACATTTGTAGGGAAAGTTACGGCCTAAATAGTGAAGCCTGTCACTGCAGTCAAATTGCTGCACGGCCGCGACCATTTTTGTGCGGTCAGCACTCCCTGGGCGCGGACCGCGGTCATTTTTGTGCGGTCAGCACTGTCGGAATCCGAGGGGTACTCTATAAATACGAGGTTTTGGGTTTTTATTTGATATTTTGACCTATAGAGCTCGGATTTTGGCGATTTTTCGAAGGTTTTTCAAGAAATTCATTGGGGTAAGTGATTCTAACACAGATTTGGTTAGAATACATGAATACACCATTGAATTCATCATTTAATTAGTGATTTGAGATAGAATTTGGGAAGAAAATTGTGGAATCTTTCAAAAATATAAAATGAAGATTTGAAGGACCAAATGGTGTCGGAATTGGATAAATTTGGTATGGTTAGACTCGTGAGAGTATGAGGTTTCTGGAAATGTAAATTTTATTCGATTCTAAGATGTTGGCCTGAGGGGCATTTTGGTCATTTTACCTATTTTCGCGCCTTAGCTTTAATTTTAATAGTGGAACTAGTTACTTGCGATATTATTTACAATATGTAATTGGTTTGAATAGATTTGGGCCACTAGGAGTCGGATACTCGTGGCAAGGGCATTGTTTCTTAGCGATTTTTGTATCGGTTCGAGGTAACTGGCTTGTCTAACTTTGTGTGGGGGACCTTTCCCCTTAGGATGTGCTATATTTGATATTTGAAATTCCCTGTACGTGAGGTGACGAGTGCGTACTTGAGCTAATTGTTGAAAATCCGGTTTTTCCTTAAGTATTTCAATTGAGTTCTTTCCTTGTTTTATGCTACTTGTGAATTTAGCATGTTGCTAGTCTAGAAAGGCATGTTGAGTTGACTTAATTGCCTATTTGCTTAAATTGCCTGAATTTCATTACGTGAAGCATGTTAGGCTAGAAGTAAATATTTACTTGGTACGAAATTAGCGTTTAATTTAATATTCTTGTGTTGCTGCTCAGTGTTTTACTTTGGGACTACGGGTTAGATTCCCGGGAGATTTCCCCTGCACATTTACTTTGGGACTACGAGTTAGAGTCCCGGGAGATCCCCGACACTACGAGTTAGATTCCTGGGAGATCCCCCGCACATATATTGAGGATACCGAGAGATCCTTGGGATACCAAGAGATCCCTAGTACATATTGAGGATACCTAGAGATCCTCGGGATACCAAGAGATCCCTGGCTTATATTGAGGATACCGAGAGATCCTCGGGATACCAAGAGATCCCTGGTTGATATTGAGGATATCAAGAGATCCTCGGGATACCAAGAGATCCTTAGTACATATTGAGGATACCAAGAGATCCTCGGGATACCAAGAGATCCCTGGCTTATATTGAGGATACCAAGAGATCCTCAGGATACCAAGAGATCCCTAGTACATGACGAGGATACTAAGAGATCCTCAGGATACTTAGAGATCCCCGGTTACTTTCCTTATGGTTTGCTTTCATCATTGTTTCTGTTATTGTACTCTTATTATCCTGCATAGATTCTTACTGTAGGTTCTCAATTGCACTGCTTATCTTATCCTGACATCTTTATTTTTTTATAACCTCAGTAGGGCCCCGACCTTCCTCGTCACTACCCAACCGAGGTTAGGCTTGGCACTTACTGAGTACCGTTGTGGTGTACTCATGCCTCTTCTGCGCATGTTTTCATGTGCAGATCCAGGTACCTCTACTCATGCGCACTATCAGTGAGGCAGGAGGACTACGGAGACTTCGAGGTAGATCTGTTGCGTCCGCAGACCGACGAGTCTCCCTCTTTATTCTATCTTCAGTATTTAGTTCTCTTTCCTTCCGTTTGTTAGATATTCTGGAGTTTGGAGCCTCACTATACATTTCTGTAGCCTGTGTTTTCCCGTGAGTTTCCGGGTTTTGGGATTGTTTTAGTCTTGAGATATTGATGTCGTATATGCCGAGCAGCATTTAGTATAATTTCCTTTTAGATAATTAAATATGGTATTCTATTTTTCTGCAATTATTATGTTTCATCAAGTGTTAGGCTTACCTGGTCACGGATACTAGGTGCCATCATGGCATGTTCACGGTTGGTGAACTAGGGTCGTGACAAGTTGGTATCAGAGCTCTAGGTTCATAGGAGTCACGAGACACAGGCCGGTTTATTAGAGTCTCGCTGATCGGTACGGAGATGTCTGTACTTATCTACGAAAGGCTATGTAACCGTTAGGAAAATTCCACTTCATTTCATTTCTTATCGTGCGTCATTTATTCAGTTTGGAGCTTATATCATATGTTCTTTTTGCATTCACTCGTGTATTGAAATTGCGCACTCGGTATCAATTTTGCGCCGATGGTTCGTGATGCTACAGAAGGATTATAAAGGGAGCCAAGAATTTGCTCAATCGTTGTTACCGCGTGTCATCCATATCGATAATGCAGAAGTATTGAGAGATCATTCAATTGTGCACATGGGGGTGCAATAGGTTCTGACATCTGGTTGATAAGTACGGTCTTAAGAAGGTTTACTTAATTGCCTAATCGTCGCAGTAATGGTAGAGTCACGAGGTGGACGTAAATCTGAAGATAGTTGGTGGTAATAGGGACTATGTGGTACGTATGAGATGTCTATCTAGCTAAGGGTACAACTAGCAACCGAGATGTTGGAGGAAGTGAGTTTAACTATCCTAAGAAGGACATATGCCAAACGAATGGCTTGGGGTGTCTCATGATGGTGACATACGAGCGATAAAGGTTAGTATTGTGGAGTATCAAGATGTATCTTATGGCCTTGCACCAAGTGAAGAGAGTTCACTATCAACGATCAAATTGTGGGTCATGTGTCATATCAGATTTGGCATGAGGTGTATTTATGTGGTATCCAAAAGTTCTCTGAAACTTGTATATGAGTAGGAGCTGAGATTTGTATGGGATGATGTGGGGACTTTCGATGTTCCTATGTCCATAATGATTCTACATTCAGTATCAGCAGGGAAATGAAAACAATTTTAGAATACTCGTAGTGCTCCAGTTAATCAGGGCACTCTCATGGGACAATTATCTTTTAAATGCACCACTAGCATGGGGTTCCTTAAATGGTTATTCTAGTTATCCGGCACAGACTCAGTATGAGCAACCGAACTGCAAATGGGTTGTTATGAATGTAGTGATACTAGAAACATCATGAGAAATTATCCCAAACTTGGGAGAAACCTATTTCATCAGAACACACAGTCAACACACTCCATTATAGTTACTAATCTACATACTCTACAAGATAGAGATGGAGAACGAACGAGCAGATGGCGCCTAAGAGGTGGATGCCCGACCCATTGATATAATTGCTATAGTGTGGCTGAGGCCACTATACCAGATGATGTCATTACAAGTACAATTCTAATTGTTATAAAAATGATATTTTTTTTCCTTAACTTGATTTGATTTTGAAAATTTAGGCGAGTCCTCTTAATATGCTCCACTCATGAGTGAGCTTCGTAATCCTGAAATCTACTTATGTGAATACTCACGTTGGGCTATTATATGGAGATAGCTATCCCTATCATTGTATGTTGTGATTTTCTTTGACGGAAATTATTGAAAAGAAGAAAGAAAGGAAATGAAAAATTTCAGTTGACACAATGTGCAAATACTTGTGATTCAGAGTTGAGGGTGATATCCTCAAATAGTTATATAATGTAAAATATTTTAAACCGAGCTACAATCTGCGATGGATGTTATATAAGGACAAGGTCCTGGTAGTGAAAGGTTTATGTGTTTAAAATTCTCCATTTATGAAATTAAAATTTTTGGTACTATATTTTAAATGGGAGTCATGCCTATTGGGCTTATTTGACAATTCTTGTATATTTTCTGTTCATATTCAACCATTTTTTTGTGTTGTAAACGTTGAGCTCTAGCCTATGAGATGAGCGTCCATGTGGCATTAAATGTGACTCGTTAATTTGGGTAAGTAATTATGAGGTCTCAATGCCTCGTTGTGAGTAAAGTGTAGGTCTGAAATAAGATGATTGTTAACATAAGGTTAATTGGCAATGTTGTGATTTATGAACAACTATTATGGCCAGAGACATGGTTATTAGCATACAGATGATGTGTTTCATGTCCAGATATCAGCATGATAATGCGATGCTTATAATGATGAGATTAGTGTTATTGATATATACATTGTGGTGTTTCATTGGGTTGTGGATGTATTGTTAGTAGTTGTTTTGGTGTTACTCTGGCAGGTGGATAGACCCAAATACAGGGGAGGCTCTGCCGAAATTTCAAAAAAAAAGTAATAAATAAATTTTGGAAGTTAGAAAATTTGAGACCTTAGGATGTGCGAAGAAAGAGATAAGCTACGTTGTGTATTTGAGGATGAATGACCCTAAGTGGGGGAGAATGTAACAACCCGGAGGAATAATTTCGAAGTATTTAAGCATTATTAAAAGTTTAAGTGTGTTGAAATAAGACTAATGCAGTGTGATGATGTGGAATTCGTATCCTATGACGAATGGCAGATTTTGAAGTTTGGGTCCTGTCCTAAAGTTATGGACTAAGGATGAGGTGAAACCTTCAGTTAAGTTGAAGGATCAATTACAGGAATTTGCTTGATAAAGGTTTTATTCGGCCCAGTGTATCACCTTGGGGTGCTCCTGTTTTGTTGGTAAAGAAAAAAAAAGGGTGCTTCTATGCGTATATGTATTGATTATCGACAGTTGAACAAAGCTATAGTGAAGAACCTTTATCCTTTGCCTCGTATTGATGATTTATTTGACCAGCTTCAGGGCGCACAGATGTTTTCTAAGATTGACATGCGCTCAGGTTTCCATCAGTTGAAGATTCGGGAACCAGATATCTTGAAGACTGCTTTCAGGACTCGGTATGGCCATTATGAGTTCCTTGTTATGTCATTTGGGCTGACCAACGCCCCAGCAGCCTTTATGCATTTGATGCATAGTGTGTCCCGGCCATATCTTGACTCATTCGTCATTGTCTTTATTGATGATATTCTAGTGTATTCTCGGAGTCGGGAAGATCATGAGCAACACCTGGGAACTGTGCTTCAGACTTTGAGAGAGAAGAAGTTATATGCTAAGTTCTCGAAATGTGAGTTCTGGTTGTATTCCGTGGCATTCTTAGGCCACGTGGTATCGAGTGAGGGTATTCGGGTGGATCTAAAGAAAGTAGAAGAAGTGCAGAGAGACTTATGGCAATGGATGTTCAGGCCTTGGTCAGCCAGTTTGTGAGATTGGACCTTTCGAAGCCCAGTCGAGTCCTAGCTTGTGTGGTTTCTCGGTCTTCCTTGTTTGACCGTATCAGGGAGCGGATCACCATGGACTTTGTAGTTGGGCTCCCACGGACTTTGAGAAGGTTCGATGCTATTTGGGTGATTGTGGATCGGCTGACCAAGTCCGCTCACTTTATTCCTGTGTGTACTACTTATTCCTCAGAGCGGTTGGTGGAGATCTATATACGGGAGATTGTTCGTCTGCATGGTATCCCGGTTTCCATCATTTCATATAGAGGTACTCAGTTCACATCACGGTTCTGGAGGGCCGTTCATCATGAGTTAGGTACTCGGGTAGAGTTGAGTATAACATTTCACCCTCAGACGGACGGACAGTCCGAGCGCACTATTCAGATTCTTGAGGATATGCTCCGCGCGTGTGTGATTGAGTTTGGAGAATCTTGGGATCAGTTCTTGCCATTGGCGGAGTTTGCTTACAAAACAGCTATCAGTCCAGTATGCAGATGGCACCGTATGAGGCTTTATATGGGAGACGGTGTAGATCTCCGGTGGGTTGGTTTGAGCCGGGCGAGGCTAGATTATTGGGCACGGACTTAGTTCAGGGTGCCTTGGAAAAGGTTAAGGTGATTCAAGACAGACTCCGTACAGCCCAGTCCAGACAGAAGAGTTACGCGGACAGAAAAGTTCGTGATGTTTCCTATATGGTTGGTGAGCGGGTTCTGCTTTAGGTTTCGCCTATGAAGGGCGTTATGAGATTTGGGAAGAAAGGGAAGTTGAGTCCGAGGTTTATTAGCCCTTTTGAGATATTGAGGCGAGTTGGGGGGGTGTTGCTTATGAGCTTGCCTTACCTCCCAACTTGGCAGGAGTGCATCCAGTATTTCATGTATCGATGCTCCAGAGGTATCACGGTGACCCGTCGCACGTGTTGGATTTCAGTTCAGTCCGGCTGGACAAGGATCTATCCTATGTTGAGGAGCCAGTGGCAATATTAGACAGGCAAGTCCGAAAGTTCAGGTCAAAGGATATAACTTCAGTAAAGGTTCAATGGCTGGGTCAGCCGGACAAGGAGGTGACTTAGGAGACCGAGCGGGATATGCGCAGCAAATACCCTCATCTTTTTGCTACTTCAGGTATGTTCTCTATGCTCGTTCGAGGACGAACGAATGTTTAATTGTAGGAGGATGTGACGACCCAGCCGGTCGTCTTTGGAATTTATGCCCTGTCTCCCCATTAACTGCTTCCCCTAAGTTCATTTCTGCTATTCTAGTTTGCCGGGACGTTCGGTGTTGGGATTCGGAGTGTTTTGGGACACTTAGTCCCTAAATAAGAGCTTAAGTGTTGAAAATGGTCCGTAATCGGAACAGTGTGAAGATGACCTCGGAATGGAAATCCGATGGTTCCGTTAGCTCCGTTAGGTGATTTCGGGGTTGGGAGCATGTTCGGAATATATTTTGGAAGTCCGTAGCTCATTTAGGCTAGAAATGCCGAAAGTTAGTATTTTGACAAATTCCGGTTGATAGGTTAAATTTTGATCCAAGGGTCGGAACGGAATTCCGGAAGTTGTTGTAGCTTCGTTAGATGATTTAGGATATGCGTGCAAAATTTTAAGTCATTCGGACATGTTTTGGTTGGATTTTTGATCGAATGTGTGTTTTGAAGTTTCTAAAAGAACTTAGGCTTGAAGTTGATGTAATTCGATGATTTTAGTGTTAGTCGAGGTGTTTTGATGATTGGAGCAAGTTTGCATAATGTTTTAGGATGCGTTGGTGCTTTTGGTTGAGGTCCGGGGGGCCTCGGGTGTGTTTCGGGTGAGTTTTGAGCAAGTACGGACACCCCGGAACTTAGAAAAATGGAGGTGGCAGCAGTGGAGACGCGGACCGCGCTCCTTTTCGCGCTGGGCGCGCGCCCGCGCCCGGGAAGATCTACAGGCTGCTGGTTCTACTTCGAAAGCTGATATCTTTTGATCAACACGGAATTTTGAGGTGATTTAAAAACGAGAGTTGTAGAGCTTTGAATCTAGTTTTCAGAAACATATTATAGTAGGTATTTGGACATTTGTAGAGAAAGTTACGGCCTAAATAGTAAAGCCTGTCACTGCAGTCAAATTGCTACGCGGCCGCGACCATTTTTGTGCGGTCAGCACTCCCTGGGTGCAGACCGCGGTCATTTTTGTGCGGTCTGCACTGTCGGAATCCGAGGGGTACTCTATAAATACGAGGTTTTGGGTTTTTATTTGATATTTTGACCTATAGAGCTCGGATTTTGGCGATTTTTCGAAGGTTTTTCAAGAAATTCATCGGGGTAAGTGATTCTAACTCAGATTTGGTTAGAATACATGAATACACCATTGAATTCATCATTTAATTAGTGATTTGAGATAGAATTTGGAAAGAAAATTGTGGAATCTTTCAAAAATATAAAATGAAGATTTGAAGGACCAAATGGTGTCGGAATTGGATAAATTTGGTATGGTTAGACTCGTGAGAGTACGAGGTTTCTGGAAATGTAAATTTTATTCGATTCCGAGACGTTGGCCTGAGAGGCATTTTGGTCATTTTTCCTATTTTCGCGCCTTAGCTTTAATTTTAATAGTGGAACTAGTTACTTGCGATGTTATTTACAATATGTAATTGGTTTGAATAGATTTGAGTCGCTCGGAGTCGGATACTCGTGGCAAGGGCATTGTTTCTTAGCGATTTTTGTACCGGTTCGAGGTAACTGGCTTGTCTAACTTTGTGTGGGGGACCTTTCCCCTTAGGATGTGCTATATTTGATAATTGAAATGCCCTGTACGTGAGGTGACGAGTGCGTATTTAAGCTAATTGTTGAAAATCCGGTTTTTCCTTAAGTATTTCAATTGAGTTCTTTCCTTGTTTTATGCTACTTGTGAATTTAGCATGTTGCTAGTCTAGAAAGGCATGTTTAGTTGACTTAATTGCCTATTTGCTTAAATTGCCTGAATTGCATTACGTGAAGCATGTTAGGCTAGAAGTAAATGTTTACTTGGTACGAAATTAGCGTTTAATTTAATATTCTTGTGTTGCTGCTCTGTGTTTTACTTTGGGACTACGGGTTAGATTCCCCCTGCACATTTACTTTGGGACTATGGGTTAGAGTCCCGGGAGATCCCCGACACATATATTGAGGATACCAAGAGATCCCTGGTTGATATTGAGGATACCAAGAGATCCTCGGGATACCAAGAGATCCCTAGTACATATTTAGGATACCAAGAGATCCTCGGGATACCAAGAGATCCTTGGTTGATATTGAGGATACCAAGAGATCCTCGGGATACCAAGAGATCCCTAGTACATATTGAGGATACCAAGAGATCCTCGGGATACCAAGAGATCCCTGGCTTATATTGAGGATACCAAGAGATCCTCGGGATACCAAGAGATCCCTAGTACATGACGAGGATACTAAGAGATCCTCGGGATACTTAGAGATCCCCGGTTACTTTCCTTATGGTTTGCTTTCATCATTGTTTCCGTTATTGTACTCTTATTATCCTGCATAGATTCTTACTGTAGGTTCTCAATTGCACTGCTTATCTTATCCTGACATCTTTATTTTTTTATAACCTCAGTAGGGCCCCGACCTTCCTCGTCACTACCCAACCGAGGTTAGGCTTGGCACTTACTGAGTACCGCTGTGGTGTACTCACGCCTCTTCTGCGCATATTTTCATGTGTAGATCCAGGTACCTCTACTCAGGCGCACTATCAGTGAGGAAGGAGGACTACGGAGACTTCGAGGTAGATCTGCTGCGTCCGCAGACCGACGAGTCTCCCTCTTTATTCTATCTTTAGTACTTAGTTCTCTTTTCTTCCGTTTGTTAGATATTCTGGAGTTTGGAGCCTCACTATATATTTCTGTAGCCTGTGTTTTCCCGTGAGTTTCCGGGTTTTGGGATTGTTTTAGTCTTGAGATATTGATGTTGTATATGCTGAGCGGCATTCAGTATAATTTCCTTTTAGATAATTAAATATGGTATTCTATTTTTCCGCAATTATTATGTTTCCGCAAGTGTTAGGCTTACCTGGTCATGGATACTAGGTGTCGTCATGACATGTTCACGGTTGGTGAACTAGGGTCGTGACATTAGCAGTTTCTACAAGTTCTAGAAAATCAATTAAATGACTATGGGGGTATTCACTTGTATCACCAGTGAAGATACAAGATTGTTGAATTGTCTGAATCAGGTCGGTCCTGATTTCAAAGTTGTTGGCTGCCACTGGAGGCTTCCTAACACTAGATTCACGGTTGAAGCGATCAGGTCTAGCATAATCCCTAAGGATTCTGTTTGTTGGCCTTGGCGCCACTTCCTCAAATTGCTCCTCTAAATGGACTGGTGGTGGGATCCCAAGTGGGTTAATGTCCTCTGCTTCCTGGTTTTTCATTTCTTTACAAGATGCTCCTTGAGAAGACGATATTTGTTCTTTCCTGCGCAATCGAATAAATCTTTCAATTTTAGGATCGTAACTGACCAACTCTTTTGTAGAAGAACGAGTCATAAACTACTTAAAATTCTTAAGTAAAGAAAGTACAAGAAAAAAATATAAGTGTATAAAAAATTACAAAAATAATAAAAATAGTAGGTGCTAAGCAAAAATAATTATACAATAATTTTATTATTTATAGAGAATAATAATATTTTACTTAAATTTATTACAAGATAGTTATAAAGAAAAACAAAACGATGCAACAGTGAACTATGACAAGAAACAATACTATAATACTATTATATATGGAAAAAAGTAATTAGTGATAGTACATATAGTTGGAATGGTCATAAGAATATTTTTCAGTAGTAAAAAAACTTAAATGTGAAAGAACTAACAATAGTATAACGATTATAAATACACACGTTATAAAAACAGTAAATAATAGTTATAACACTATTATTATGATAAAGGAGAGAGTACTAATAGCAGTATGTATAATTTGCTAAAAACAGTTAATGATGGAACTAGTAGGAAGAAATAATACAAAAGAGAAAAAAAAAACTTTTCCAATATCATTATGAACATAAACATTATATTAGGATTAATATCACAGTAGTAGTTATAGCACTTAATTAGTGAAAATATTAACTGAAACAAAAATAACAGTAATAAATTCTCAAATTAATAACAAAATAATTAATCTGAAGTAGATGTACGCAATCCCCGACAACGGCGCCAAAAATTTGACGAGGCCAATGTGTATAGGATTTTCCTGGTCGTGCTTTGTCAAATTCTAGTATAGTTTATGATATCGTCCCACTGAAATTGGAACATCTATGCTACAGACTTTTAATATTTCAACTGCTATTTGAGAGAATCAGATTGATGAAAAGTTTGTAAAATTAAAACTCGTTAAATACTTAACAAAATTAAACAACTTTCGAAAGATTTGTGATTTAAAAGAGTTGGGAGTCGTTGAATTCACTTGATAATATATTATAATAAAATCTCACTTTCTACATGTATTTCTCTAAAGGATAATTGCTTATTGCTAATACAATTATATCTTACCTCACCAAGAATTAATCAACTAATAACACTCCGTGAGGTTATGTAATTAATTGAGTTAAAACTGATGACGGTTAAATTGAAATATCTTCTGGTCTGAATTGTGCTAAAGATAGTAAAAACTTCGTGAGAATATTTTTACTAAATCAATACTCTTGCGACTACAATTCCTCCGTGAGAATTAAAAATTGAGGTAAGCAAGATTACAGACTTTTAATAATAGCTTACTAATAATTACTCTCACTTCACTATTTTATTCAATAGTTACTATATATTAATTTGGTCCATGAGAATTACAAAATTAATATAAAAGTAACTTAAAGATAAAATATATAGAAGTGATAACAATGATTAAGTTAAAAACTATTATTATAGCACAATATAAAATATAAATAGAAAGTTCCAAACCAAGAATGTATTAAAACTGAGATAGTATTATAATATATATATCAAGCTTCATCAACTATCCCAACAAAAACAAATTACTCCACTATCCCAACAAAAAAATTACTCCATTATGAAGTAAGAAAAAATTAATTTAGGAACAAAGAACTTATGAAGAAATATTATTATTCTAAAAGAAAGACAACTAGTAGAAAATACTAAAGAAAAGAGAGACCAAAGAATAGTTCTCTCCCGTAAGACTCTATGTCTTCTTTCCAACATTCTATTTATAGAGTTTTTTTTGCCTAAGATTCTTCATATTTGCAACTATGAAAATTGTAGTTGCAACTATCGCCTTATCAATTTCTTCCTTTTGCAGAGAAAGGCTATAGTTTCAACTATAGTTCTCTAGTTGCAACTATGTGATTTTCTTCATGATTCCCAATTGTTATCGTCGCAACTATGGTGCTTTAGTCCATTTGCTTCTTCATTCCTAGTTGACTACTCAATTCCCACTTTTTTTTGCTTCTTTTCTTCGATTTTCATACGCTCTTCCTCCTGCGAAGTATATTAGAAAATATGGGAGAACATGGTATATTTATTCATGTTTTATTTAAAATATTTAATATTTGCATATAAAAATATATGAATAAATTATATCCATCAATGGCTCACTTGATAATGAGATATACATGAAAATTTCCGAGGGATTTAAAATGCCTAACCCACATAATTCAAAGTCCCGCAAAATATTTTCAATCAAATTGCAAAGATATTTGTATGGCCTAAACCAATCAGGACGAATGTGGTATAATAGTCTTAATGAGTATTTATTAAATGAAGGTTATATAAATGATGTCATTTGCCCATGTGTTTTAATAAAGAAAACAATATCGGAATTTGTTGTACTTGCCGTATATGTTGATGACATAAACCTTTTTGGAACTCCTATCGAACTCCAAAAAGCAATTTATTATTTAAAGAAGAAATTCGAGATGAAAGATCTCGGAAAGACAAAATTATGTCTTGTTTTGCAAAGTGAACATTTAGCAAACAGAATTTCCATTCATCAATCTACCTACATAGAAAAGGTATTGAAACGGCTTTACATGGATGGAGCTCATCCATTAAGTACTCCGATGGTTGTTTGATCACTTAATGTGAATTAGGATCCATTCCGACGTGAAGAAGAGAATGAAGAGCTACTTGGTCTTGAAGCACCATATGTTAGTGCAATTGGTGCACTAATGTATCTTGCTAACACTACAAGGCCTGGCATAATTTTTTCAGTTAATGTCTTAGCAAGATATAGCTCTGCTCCTACGAGGAGACATTGGAATGGAATCAAACACATATTGTGGTATCTAAAAGGAACTACCGATATGGGCTTATTTTATGGCAATAATTGCAGTCCCGATCTTGTTGGTTTTGCCGATGCCGGGTATTTATCCGATCCATAGAAGGCTCGATATCAAACAGGCTATGTATTTACCTATGGAGACACTGCAATATCTTGGTGATTGACTAAGCAATCAATCGTGTCTACTTCATCTAATCATGCTGAGATAATTTGCTATTCATGAAACAAGTCGAGAATGTGTGTGGTTGAGGTCTATAATACATCTTATTCATGTGTGTGGTTGAGGTCTATAATACATCTTATTCGAGACAAATGTGGTTTGAAGTGTGACAAACTACCCACGATTTTGTATGAAGATAATGCAACATGCATAGCCCAATTGAAGGGAGGATTCATAAAAGGAGATAAGACAAAGCACATTTTACCAAAGTTATTTTTTACTCATAATCTTCAAAAGAATAGTGATATCAATGTGCAATAAATTTGTTCAAGTGATAATATGGCTGATTTGTTCACCAAGTCTCTACCGACTTCAATTTTCAAGAAGCTAGTGTACAAGATTGGGATGCGAAGGCTCAAGGATATGAATTGATGCTCTCATCAAGGGGAGTTAATGCGTGTTGCACTCTTTTTTCCTTACAAGGTTTTGTCCCACTGGGTTTTTCTTGCAAGATTTTTAACGAGACAACCAAAAGGCGTATTGTTAGATATGTGTACTCTTTTTCCTTTAACAGAATTTTCCCCCATTGGATTTTATTTTAGTTAAAGTTTTAACGAGGCACATTATTTGTTGAATAGACATTCAAGGGGGAGTGATATAAATAGAATTCTATTTAAGGTAAATGTCTATACGTTGATGTAACGACCTGGGCGGTCGTTTTAAGGATTAACGCCCGATCCCCTATTAACTATTTTTTTCGTATTTGTTTCTGCTATTGCGATTTGCCGGGATAATTTATTTTGAGTTTCGGAGTGTTTTGGGACACTTAGTCCCTAAAGGAGAGCTTAAGCTTTAGAAATTGGATCGTAGTTGGAGCAGTATGAAGATGGCCTCAGAATGGAATTCCATTGGTTTTGTTAGCTCCGTTGGGTGATTTCGGACTTAGGGGCGTGTTCGGATTGTGTTTTGGAGGTCCATAGCTTATTTAGGCTTGAAATGCCGAAAGTTGAAATTTTAAATTTCCTGTTCGATAGTGAGATTTTGATATCAGGGTCAGAATGGAATTCCGGAAATTGGAGTAACTCCATAGTGTTGAAGGAGATGTGCTTGCAAAATTTCAGGTTATTCGCACGAGGTTTGATAGACTTTTTGATCGAAAGCATAATTTGAGAGTTTTTGGAGTTCTTAGGCTTTAATCCGATGATAAATTGGTGTTTTGATGTTGTTTTGAGCGTTCCAAAGATTGGAACAAGTTTGAATTATGTTTTAGAATTGTTTGGCATGTTTCGTTGAGGTCCCGGGGGGCCTAGGGTGTGTTTCGGATGCTCAACGGACCAGTTTTGGACTTGGAGAAGGATCAGATTTTTGTTGGTTTTTGTTGCAGACTTTTCTTCATCGCGATCGTGTGAGGAGGCTTGCGATTGCGAAGGCTTAGATGAGGCAGAGGGGATTTTGTTCTACGCAATCGCGGGAAAGGGAGTGCGAACTCATAGTATTGACAGGAGTTGAATCGCGAACATGTGGGCTACGTCGTATTCGCGAAGAGGAAGAAGTGAGGCAGCTGAGGAGTGGAAGATTTTCTCTTCGCGATCGTGTGAGGTCAACTGCGATCGCGTAGAGCTGAGCAGTGCAACATCGCGATCGCGTAGGGATTATCACGTTCGCGTAGGGTTAATTTGGGGTTCAACAAAGTTTCTCTTCGCGATCGCGCGGGAGTTTCCACGATCGCGATTAAGGACGCGTCTGGGCAGAACATAAAGTTTAAAATCGAGGGTTTTGAGTTCATATCACAAAATTAAATTGGGAGCTCGATAGGAGGCAAATTTATGAGAGATTTTCGGAGGGAATTTGTGGGTAATGATTCTTAACTCCTTTTTGCTTATAACCCATTAATCTAATCATGAATTCATCATCTAATTTCGGATCTGGGGTGAGAAATTGGGGAAAATTTTGGAAACGTTCTTAGACCTAATTTTCGAGTTTTGATTGGGGATTTGACATCGGATTTGGATAATTTTTGTATGGTTAGACTCGTGAGTGAATGGAGGTTCATAATCGGTAACTTTTACTCGATTTCGAGACGTGGGCCCGAGGGGCTTTTTGGGCAATTTTCTTAATTTTGCATGTTAGCTTCGAATTAATTAGTGCAATTAGTTACTTGAAGTTATATTTACATTATGCAATTGATTTGAATAGATTTGGGCCATTTGGAGTCGAGTACTCATGGCAAGAGCGTGATTTCGGGTTGATTTTTAAGCCGGTTCGAGGTAAGTGGCTTGTCTAACCTTGTGTGGGGGACATTCCCCCTAGGATTTGGTATTGTTGTTACATGAATGTCGTGTACGTGAGGTGACGAGTGCGTACACATGCTAATTGTTGGAAACCCGTTTTTATTAAGTAAATTAACTGTGTTTTTCTTTCCTCTTGAACATTACTTGTACTTTAAGCCTACTGTGTAGTATAGGGAAACATGATTACGTGAATTAAATGTCCTATCTGTTTAAACTGTTTATGTAAATTCTGTGCAGCATGTTAGAATAGAAGTTTCTATTTTCTTGGTACGAACTTAAATGAAATTGTGGATTCTTTCCTTGAGATTGTAGTGTTTTTTCTTAATTTGGGACTACAGATGAGTATTTCGGGAGGTTCCCTGCACATATATTGATTTGGACTGTAGTGCGGGATACCGAGAGATCCCCAGCACATATATTGAGGATACTAAGATATCCTCAGGATACCGAGATTATTGAGGATACTAAGAGATCCTCGGGTTACTGAGAGATCCGCAGCACACATATTGAGAATGCTAAGAGATCCCCGAGTATTTACGTTTGGGACTA